>NW_024610056.1:0-750000 GCF_016920785.2 Ixodes scapularis
ATGCACGTAAAAACTCCCATATGGATGTGAAAAAATAGTCCCATAAATGCACGTAAAAACTCCCATATGGATGTGAAAAAAATAGTCCCATAAATGCACGTAAAAACTCCCATATGGATGTGAAAAAATAGTTCCATAAATGCACGTAAAAACTCCCATATGGATGTGAAAAAATAGTCCCATAAATGCACGTAAAAACTCCCATATGGATGTGAAAAAATAGTCCCATAAATGCACGTAAAAACTCCCATAGGGATGTGAAGAAATAGTCCCATAAGTGCACGTAAAAACTCCCATATGGATGTGAAAAAATAGTCCCATAAGTGCACGTAAAAACTCCCATATGGATGTGAAAAAATAGTCCCATAAATGCACGTAAAACTCCCATATGGATGTGAAAAAATAGTCCCATAAATGCACGTAAAAACTCCCATAGGGATGTGAAGAAATAGTCCCATAAGTGCACGTAAAAACTCCCATATGGATGTGAAAAAAAAGTCCCATAAGTGCACGTAAAAACTCTCATATGGATGTGAAAAAATAGTCTCATAAATGCACGTAAAAACTCCCATATGGATGTGAAAAAATAGTCCCATAAATGCACGTAAAAACTCCCATATGGATGTGAAAAAATAGTCCCATAAATTCACGTAAAAACTCCCATATGGATGTGAAAAAACAGTCCCATAAATGCACGTAAAAACTCCCATATGGATGTGAAAAAATAGTCCCATAAGTGCACGTAAAAACTCCCATATGGATGGGAAAAAATAGTCCCATAAATGCACGTAAAAACTCCCATATGGATGTGAAAAAAATAGTCCCATAAATGCACGTAAAAAACTCCCATATGGATGTGAAAAAATAGTCCCATAAGTGCACGTAAAAACTCCCATATGGATGTGAAAAAATAGTCCCATAAATGCACGTAAAAAACTCCCATATGGATGTGAAAAATAGTCCCATAAGTGCACGTAAAAACTCCCATATGGATGTGAAAAAATAGTCCCATAAATGCACGTAAAATCTCCCATATGGATGTGAAAAAAATAGTCCCATAAATGCACGTAAAAACTCCCATATGGATGTGAAAAAATAGTCCCATAAGTGCACGTAAAAACTCCCATATGGATGTGAAAAAATAGTCCCATAAATGCACGTAAAAACTCCCATAGGGATGTGAAGAAATAGTCCCATAAGTGCACGTAAAAACTCCCATATGGATGTGAAAAAATAGTCCCATAAATGCACTTAAAAACTCATATGGATGTGAAAAAATAGTCCCATAAGTTCACGTAAAAACTCCCATATGGATGTGAAAGAATACTCCCGTGGATCCACGTAAGAACTCCCAGGTGGATGTAAAGGAACATTCCCGTGAGTCCACGTAAAAACTCCCATAAGGATGTGAAAGAATATTCCCTTGGATCCACATAGGAACACTGATGGAAGTAAATAAATACTCCCATTGATCCATGAACAGACTCCCGTACTGCTGGGAGTCTGTACATACTCCCTTGCACCCCCCCCCCCCCCCCAAAAAAACTCTGGCCTGCGTGGGAGTTCATTCTGAACTCCCATCCTGCAGAGTATAAAAACCTCCCATAAGAGAATGCGCTAGAGGACAAGCGATGTACTCCCATCTGGGTATATTTTCGTTTAGTGTGTGTAGTGTTGACTTGATGGCTGGCAACAGACAACAATGTTTGTTTGCTATCCAAGCCATATCACTTCCATTTCGTTATGGCGATTTTTTCTGCATCCCGCGACCACTGGAACTTGTGTAAGTCTCGTGTGGCAAAGGGAAGTCTCGTGATGCTTGCTCTTCACTTTTGAGAACAACCAACCATTCTATTTCTTCAAGTCACTCAGCGGCATTCTCCGTCAAAGTTGGAAATTGTGTGCTTCATTGCGTGGACACAGATAATTGGTGTCAGCAAATAATTAGGTATTGCCCTTGGACGGCAACCAACACCAAATCAACTGTCCTTGCATTGCTGCTCACTGCTTTGTCGTGATTACCTCCCGTCGGGGTGATGGGGATCAGGAGCTTCGGGTAATGTCAGCACCAGGAGCAAAGGCCGCCGAAAATAAACCTCAATGTCCCGTGGACGCTCCTCGAGACGTGGTCGAAGGTCGTTCGGCACAAACTCTTGTAGGCCAATTCATTGGTGCGGGCACCTCCAGTAGAAATGGTCGGCCTCATGCATTGGTAGCAGAGTGGTTTTTGGTCGACCATTCGCAGCACCTCCGTTTTCCTCGGTGTACTTTGTTCAGCGAGAACCTACACTTGTTCTTTCCGATGTCGGGAATGCTTCGACGTTGGGGTGTTGAATACTAACGGGTAGCCGGTGGTGGACGTCGTGACTTTGTGGCATAAGTCGCCCTCGGTTCGTCAGATACCGCTTTGCTCGAAGAAGTCTTCAGTTGAAACGCCTGTCGAACTTGTTCCGAAACAATCTCGGCAATCACAATAAAAGCTGGGCAACTGATGGCAGAAAGTAGCTTCCTGATCTCCTCCCGGACAACAATGTGGATGATGTTGCGGATGCCTGGGAGTCTGGCGTCGAAGTTGCAGCTGGATGACTCGAGTGTCGAGACGCTGGGGAGTTGTTGATAGTGACAGGCTCGGGCCTGCAGTGTACATTCAATGTTGGAAGCCTCGATGATATGAACTCTTCGAGCTGTTGTTGTGGGGTTGCGGACAAGGCTGCCGAAGGTGCTGCTCCTCATAAAAGGGGCATGAGATTCTTAGCTTCTCGTCTTCTGTAGGCGTCTTCTGTCGGCGCCTGATCAGGCGCGAAACATCCTTTACGAAGGCAGTGACGCTCTTGTTGGTGCTGTGTCCTGGACAGAATCAGGAATTCGGCTCTCTCTCGTGAATGTTGGCTGATAAACGTGCACTTCAGCTCGATCTTGCAAACTTCCGATGACGTTGAGGAGGATTCGTGGTTCTCAAACCGGTGCCTGGCTGCAGGTTCTGCAGGAGCTGGTTGTCTGTCCACCCACTATGGCGGGCAACACGTTCATATTGTTCAATCCAGCCCTCGACGTCTTCATATACCATGCGTGAAAGGGCGTCGGAATGTGAGGTACGACGGACGTACAAACAATGGTGGGAGTGGACGCGGTTTGATACAGGTTTGTCATTGTTGGCTTAGTCAGCTTCGGTTTTTCAGGCAAAAGACTCAATTCCGGTGGTTCCTGCTGGTACCAGCGACCGACTCAGATTTCAGGTTCTTCGTGGTGCATTTTCGAGGTTTGTAATCGTGGTACTTGCTCGTCTTGCGGTCTTTCTACTGGGCTCAAGATAGGACTTGGTTCACAGCTCGCCGAGGGTTTAAGACGCGGAATAGTCCGGCACCCTTGTCCCGTTATTGGGAAACTTGGCTGAGGAGCCGCCAAGGTGCACACTGAGTGAAGGGCTATGGGTAAAGTACCCAGCACCTCAACCAGAACAAACGATGACAGCTGAGCATGGCCTAGAACTTTCAAGAATAGTAAATATTAATAAAAGATAGGACTGGAGCAAGCATTCGTGACAATATAACAAAACTGACAGAAGAGAGACTACCCTAACCACTAAAGAAGCTGCATTGCTTTAGTGGCATTCTGTCCGAATAAATTATCTCCCTCGGGGTTTGGCGACTGCCGTGGGCGAACTGAACAGAAATGGATGTGGGACGACTTTTCTAGTCATGAGCCGCTGCAGACTGTCGTCGCAAAGCAGCGTGAACGGGTGGACTGGGTAGGTAACACGCGGAATAAAATCTCGATACGGCTTGCAATTCGCGTAACGAGTACTGATGATGAAACTTTTGTGTCGAAGAAGCGTGCGACAGACCAGCGGAATCAATACCAACTGCAACACATGTGCTCCGTGAAAGTGCACGTCTACGCCGGAACAATTTGGGAAGCAGCACAGCATCACCTAAAGCATGGCACAGGAACTACCAGCTTCAAGGCAGCTCTCCGGTGCGCCACACAATCAAAGTGAGCCTTCGGTCATTTGAACGAAGCTGCATCATGATTGCACACTGCCAAGCACGACTCACGCAATTTCCGTCGCTAACTGTGTATCCAAATATATTGTACACGCTTCACTGCAGATCTTGAAGATTGTGATGGTAAACGGGAGCACAGAAACGTAGCCTTAAATTTTATCCTAGCGGTATCCGAATCAGTCCGAGGTCCGAGCAACGTAGGGCAGATTGTCTCATGACAAAATCCCCGTCGGTCACCAGAGAAATGCACACCGTTCCTCCGTGTTTTCACGTTATACCTACGTCAGACACCACGCTGAACTCTGAAGTCACTTTCGACCGGCCTCGTATGACGGCTTCCGCGTCTGAAATCGACTCGCCGAGACGAACGACAACCAACAAAGCATCCAACTACTCCGGCCCAGCTGGGGCCAGCCGCTGCATGGGCGCTGCCATCTTTCCTGTGACGTCACGTATTTGGTTTGGTCATGTGACGAGTGGTCAAATACGCGTACGATGGCAGCCGCCTTATGGGGGTCACTTTCGAGTGCAGAGCGGAACCCCGGTTTATCTCTCTAAGCCCCTCTACCCCGTTGACATGAAACAAAGTCGGGGCGGACGTTCGGTGTTTGTGTGTACATACAATCACCGGGCGTGGGTTTCCGCTACACTACGCTTCACTTTAAAGGAATTGTCCGGTCAAATTTGGTGTTCGAGAAAACAATTGAATATCATTGTTATTTCCTTAAAACGCATCATCCGTGCAACATTTGGACGTTATATGCCCTTCTGCCTGAGTAGTTGAATTGTAAACGGTTCCAATTGCATTCTAGCGTAGAGAACATTGGCAACATTGAATCTCTGAAATCACATACCCCCAGAAATCATTCGGTCCCAGAGGTCATACCGGTAATATATATCACCGCCATGATGATAGTGACAAAATTGCAGAGGGTAAGCAAATTGCCGAAGAAATGAAATCATACTTTTGGTTCTTAATTTCTAGGCTAGATGGCGCAAGCTACTGCCCGTTATAAAGGGTACAGCAGTTAGCATTCCTCCATCCATCCATAACGCAAAGCGAGCATTTCTGTCTCGTCGTTTGCTGAGAGGGAATGACGCAGTGTGCTCTATTTTTGTTGTTCTGCTCGACTTGTTTCGTGGATGGGTGAGATTTTTGTTGCGCGGTTGGGTGCTAGAACCACCGGGCAGCACCTGGGATCCGCGAGACGTGCAGCGACCAACGAGCTTGAGTAAACTTAGAGCGGTAAACCAGCGGTCAAAAATGGCACCCCCCCCCCCCCCCGGTTGCCGCCATCTTGCCTGTTTGCCACATTAGTGATCACGTGACGTTAAGATAGTTGCACCCAGAGGTGGGCCAGATCCGATTGGCCAGATCGCGGTATAGATGGGCACTCTGGGGCCGTGTTCCAAAATTTACTCGATCCTACTCCAGGGTAAGGGTTTTATACCTTGGCGTTCTACAACTTACCCGCGTCCAGCGTTTCAATCTGTCTTGTCACGTGACATGACCCGCCAGAGTAACTCGGATCCATTTGGGTGAGATTTGGAACACAGCCTGGGGCTGCGTTCAAATCTTACTCGAATGGCGCCGAGTTATTCGGCGGATGAAGTCACGTGACAAGACAGATTTCAGCAACGCTGGACGCGGGTAGGTTTTCGAACGCAACGAGTGCGAGAACTTCACCCAGGAGTGAGATAAAAGCTGCGTTCGATTTCCTTGCACCTCCTGCGCTTGTGCAGAAAAGTGTAGGGCAGTCTACTTCCGGTATATGTATTGAGATACGACCAGAAGTACACCGCCCCACACTTTTCTGCACCCGTGCAGGAGGTGCAAATATATCGAACGCAGCTCCTATCTCCCTCCTGGGTGAAGTTGTTATACTTGTTGCGTTCGAAAACCTACCCGCGTCCAGCGTTGCTGCATCTGTCTTGTCACGTGACTTGATCCGCCGGAATAACTCGGCGCCATTCGAGTAAGATTCGAACGCAGCCCCAGAGTGCCCATCTGCCAAGGTGCTGACCGCGATCTGGCCAATTTGATCTGGCCCTCCTTTGAACGCAGCCATCTTAACGTCGCGTGATCACTAATGTGGCAAACAGGCAAGATGGCGGCAACCGGGGCAGGGGGGGGGGGGGGGGGGGGGGGGAGGGGGTGCCATTTTTGCTGCACGCAGTGGGTTCCGCTTTAGCACTCTAAGATAAGACTCAAGCTCGTTGGCAGCGACGACCAAAATGGACCATCGCAGTGCGCAGGGAGCACTGGGCTCCCGTCAAGATCGAAATCCCGCTTATGCAGCAGTAATTTTTTAGAATAAAATAGAATAGAATCGTTTATTCCAGGTTTCTTTCAAATACATTTTCCAGAATCGTCTCACTTAAGCACATGTGTGCTTCTGTGTGAGAACGGGCAGTCCAACTCCACAAGTCTCCCTCCCCCCCCCCCCCCCCCCCCGCCCCCAAACGCATTACTACAGAAAAAAAAGGGAAACAACCAGAATAGAACAAAAACTAAATTTCAAGAACCTGTGGTGTGTCGTACTGTGGCTCAATAATCATGAACACTTCGCGGATTGAACTTTACGTCGTGCAATCATATCCGTTACATTCAACCCGCGTAAAAAGAAGAAACACCGCATGCAGCAGTAACCAAAAACGACAAGTAACGCTCAACACGGAAAATGTCTATCCGAGCGAAAAAAAAATTATGAAAAATATATACATATGTGAAAAAGATACCGTAGACGCTGCTCATGAATTCCGATAATGAAAGGCAAAAGCAACAAGAAAATATTCGAAACTAAATGTTCAACAGCAAAGTCATTACAACAAAAACCAACACAAGCTGCGGCCATGAATCAGTAGTAAGAAAAAAAAAAAAAAAGAAGCGACAAAATTGTTTGACATGAGTGACAAGGCGAGATTATGAATAAAATACAAGGGCACACTTCCAAAATCAAATCGAACTGCTTTGACACCATTTCATTATTTCTTTTTTCACAGTACGTAACGACTGCATTTCCTGCAAATTGCCAGGAAGTTGGTTAAAGAGATTCGGGACATAACAATTTCTTGATCGTGTTTTATAATTCGTATATACTCTAGGAATATCAGATTTCTCGGTCCTCTTAAGCTGTTTTTGTCTGGTTGACTTTGTCTTGTAATCGGTCGTGAAGTAGTTTGACGTGATAATTGTATAGTTCCTTAGATTACCTATCGCCAGAAGATTAAGTTCGATAAGCTGTTCCTCGAATGGGATGTGCTCGAGCCGGGTTCCATAAGTGACGTTCTTTACCATTCTTTTTATCATGTTATCAATTTTTTTTATTTTTGGTGTTCGAACAGGATGCGTAGATTGTTATTCCATACCTCAATTTTGATTCACCTAACATTTGGTAAACTGTTTTCCTTAATGTGATGTCCGCGTGACTACGAAGTCTGTATAAGTAAGATGAAATCATCCTCAACTGCTTTATTAGGTTATCTGTGTGCAAATTCCAGGATAAATGTTCGTCAAAGTAAATTCCTAGGTATTTAGTTGCTGTTGCGTATGGTAGTGGTGAACAGCAACAATTCGTGCATTCCGCTGAATGTAAAAAGAGAGGTTTGGTGAGGTGAATACGCTTTTGACGGGTTCTGAAGCACATTAAAGTAGTCTTGTTTTCATTTCTAAAAATGTAGTTTTTTACAAACCAGTTCATTATTTGTTTGATGTCTTCTTGTAAAGCGGATGCCGCAGAACTATAATTTTCGTTTGCTAGAACTAAAGCGGTATCGTCTGCATATTGATATATATTTGATATTAAAGGCAAAGAAGCAAAGTCATTCATGTATAAAATAAATAGCATTGGGCCTAATACCGATCCCTGGGGTACACCGCAGGTGAGGTTGATGGTGTCACTTATACTATTGCTAATTCTTACTTTCTGCGTTCGGCTGATAAAGTAATTTTTGAAAAATCTAAGGAACGGTCCTCGGAATCGCAGACTTTCTAGTTTATCTAGTAGAATATCACGATCTATTGTATCAAACGCTTTAGTTAAGTCTAAAAATAAGGCAAATACAATTTTATTATTGTCTATCTTCTCATTAATAAAATCCGCTACGTCTTCGAGTAGAAGTGACGTATTTTTATTTTTCTGGAACCCGTACTGACAGTTGCTTATTAACGAGAATTTGTCGCAGAATGAGGTCATAGTTTTTAAAATAAATCTTTCCATTATCTGATCAATGACTGACAATAACGAAATGGGCCTGTAATTGGAAACATCTTTTTTGTTCCCTTTTTTATAAATTGGCCGCACTATCGACACCTTCATCTTATTAGGTATATCTCATGTTTCAAAAATTCCGTTTAATATCGCCAAAAGAACATTTTTTAGACTGTTAAAATGAACGCGCAGATCCTGGGCCTTATTTGGTCGTATCCGGGCGGTTTTGACGTTACTATATTGCTAACTATATGTTGTAGATCTACTTCTGTTATTTGCGGCGTGTGCGCGGAGTGTTTGTGTACGGCTTTGTAAATTAAGTTTTGTGGTAGATTTGTTTGCGTGTTTACGTAGGTCTTGCAACTGCTTAACAAAAGCGCGATTAAAGTTATCACTTAGTGTATCGAAATTGGTTGTCGCAAAATTTTTCTTTAGAGATTCGTCCGCGTTATCTTTGGGGAGTTTGCCTATGATTTGATTAACAGTATTCCACGTTTCCCTGATGTTCTTCCCGCACTGTTTGAGCTGTGTTGTACGGAACTTCTTTTTGGATAACCTTATTTTTGCTGTTACCCTGTTCCTTATTCGCCTATATTCTTCCTTGAGTGATTTATCTTGCGGATTTTGCCTACATCTTTTCCATAATTTATTTTTCTCAAAACTTAACTCAACTTTTTCATTATCAATCCACTGGTTGCTACAATTCCTTTTCTTAATTTGATCATCTTTTTTGAACTTTCGTATATGCTCCCAAGTTTCTCGACCACCGCTTCATAAAGGGCTATATGTTCAAGATGTAAAAGAGAGTTCCAGAGGTACTTCTTTATACTGTAGTCTACTTTTTTGTTGTCAATAATTTGTTTGTATTGGCTTTCTTGCATCTGTTGTGTACAGTTTTCCTCAAGTATCCGTAGAGCAACGAAGTAATGATCTGCTACTTTCTGTTTAATTATGCCACCTATAAAGAATAAATTGCTTGTTCGGGCTATTATATGACCAATGCTGCTTCTTGTGATTTTATCTGCAAGGTGCTCTTCTCTAGTGTAACCATTGATCACATTTTCTAGCCCGTAACTGGACAATATGTTCAGGTAATCCGAGACTCCGTATTTATCTTGACTCGAAACGTCAATGTTTAAGTCGCCTGCTATAACTATATAATCGTTGTTGTTAAATCTGTTTATCAGTTTATCAAATTCTTCATAGAATAAATGTAGATTTCCACTGGGTGGTCTATAGAGGGCACATATAGTGAACGCTATAGCGGCTTTATGTATATTCATCACAAGAGCTTCGGCATGCTGCAAAGATACCTCAATACGGTCGAAAAGCCAGCCATTTTTAACGTATATCAGTATTCCCCCTCCTTTCCTCCCTTCGCGCCGTACAGACATTTCATGGTACCCTTGTATAGGGAAGTGGAGCGGTTCGTTTATCTCAACATTTATTTCGGTAAGTATAAGCACATCGATATCAACCAGTGCATGTGCTATGTAAACATTCAATTCATCGCTGTGCTTCTTAAGGCTTCTAACATTTATTTGAACGATATGTAGGATCTGGTCTTCTTTCTTTTTTCCTTCTTCAGATAGAACTTTTTTGGTATGATTATCCCATTCTTCAAATGTATCGAAAGACATTATTGAATTTTGTTCAGGTCACTTTCGTCATCAATTCGAATTGCAGCCGCTCCGTCCCTCTTTCTCACAAAAATTTTTCCGTTCTTCATCCAGACGTATTTATAACTCATCTCCCTCGCACAATCCTTTGTATACTAAAACAACCACCGCTGTAGCCTGGTCAAGTTCTCGTTGATGTACACCTGTTCGTCCTTCAATGCTGTACGTTGGGAGGCCCATTTGTCTCGTTCCGATCTGTCCTTGAAGCGTACAATGATAGGAGGCATCTTACCATCCTTCGCTTTAAGTCTATGCATAGACTCAATCTTATCGGGCTGAGGCACTGATAAGTTCAGTTTTGTTGTCAGGTTCTTTATAACTGCTGTCAGGTCTTCGCGATCGTGCTCTGTGATTCCATGAATTTCTATGTTCTTTCTTCTGGAGTATTGTTCCGCGTTTTCCAATGCCCGTTCAAGATCTTTAATCCTTGCATCTCTTTCATACCCGAGCTGTTCGATCTCATTCGTCCTTTTTTTTAGTTCGGTCGTGACACGTGTTAATGAGTCTACCTTTTTTATAAGGTCATCATATTGCTTGGAAAGCATGGTTATCGAGGTTTCTATCGCTTGAATAGTTTTTTCTTGTTTATCAAGCTTTTCAATCGTGGTGTCATGCTTAAGAGACTGGATCTTTAGGTTCTGTTCTATTTCTCGATTCTAGATAGGACTTCCCCTAGCTTCTGGTTTGTTTTCAATATCTGCTCCATCATAGCTGTGTGTTTTTGTTCGTCAGTTTTGCTTGCCATTGCTGTTTCCTGGCTATCTTTTTTGGGAGCTTGCCGTTGAGAATGCACTCTACAGGTGGCACAGTTCCAAGACGGGAGTCCCTCTGGTTCCATGGCTTTTGTGATGCCTGCGCACTTCCCGATGTGGTAGGTGTTCCCACACTCTGAACATTTTAGCGCTTGGCTGTCTGCTGCGATTGATTTTAAGCATGCCAAACATTCGTCTGACTCTCCCGCGTTGTACATAACGAAAGTGCAAAGGGAAGGCAGTCCAGCGGAGTAACAAGTACAACAAACTGCTAGGCAAATGCCTGCACCCACCTGGGGGTCAAAGCGGAGAAGTTATGACCGTGCTGTGCACTCCGCTGGACTGCGTCCTTCCTTCGCCTGGCGCCGCTTATATGCCGTGTGTGTGCGCCGCCTGGTAGATGTTGTTGGGCGGCGACGAAGTGCCGTCGTTCTTGATAGTGGCCTGTTGTCGGCCCATGCACTGCCTTGCTGTGGCTGCGATGACGATGTAGTTGCAGATTATCCCAGCTTCGTTTCCTGGGGGTCAAAACGGAGAAGTTATGACCGTGCTGTGCACTCCGCTGGACTGCCCGAAGAGAGCTAGGAGCTAAGCTCTAAGTGGTCACAAGACTCGTAATCTGATGTGTGATGCTGTGCCAACGATATTCGACTACGTCTACCCATTCCTTGCCCAAATCGGTTGAGTTGGTTTGATTATGCAGCAAAACTATATCGAAACCGAAACCAACATCTAGGAAAGCTTGAAAAGCTTCCTAAAGCTAATAACAATAACATTAATTATCAATCAATCAATCAATAAAGAATCGGCTTTATTTGACGCATAGGAACGACCTTTCGTTCTTAGTACTAGCGCACCCAAACACTTTCTATACCTAACGCAGATGAGTGGTAAATGCATAACTCAATAAAAAATTAGGACAAGGAATAAACACTTTTGCAATGACGTAAGTAGCACATCGGCCACACAATCAGTGAAGAGATATGGGCCTGAAAAGACAGCGACACCTTCATATTCAATATAAATAAGAGCAGCATCCACGACTAACGTCCACGAAAGTATCATCTGGAGTCATACAACACACACAAGGATTTGAAAGAAATGTATTTACGTCCACAAAAGATGTCCAGGTGATGACGATGCCGATGATGATTGTGCGGGGTCGCAGACCATAGAGGCCTGCGAAGCCGGACGATACGAGTTTGAAGAGGGTTATGAATTTGTACAGATGACAATGACGTAATGGTGTGAAAATCCCTGAAGGATGAACGCAAAGAGAGAGGGGGCGCGGGGGATAGGTAGCGTAGAGGTCTATGGGAACACACTTGAGGCCTGCCGACAGAGAGCCCCAATGTCCTCGGGGTCAACAGTGCAGCCCGATGCCGTTCGACCCGCGTATGAAAATGGACCGTAGGTACAAATTATCAAGTTCGTCCAGTGTTGGACAAAATACTCGATAAAAGTATTTAAGTTAAGTTACTAAATACTTGTTTCAAAAGTATTTAAAATACAACTAAGTTATTTTCTCTGTGAAGTATATTGAGTAGAGTACATATACTTAGAAATGTAATTCAATTACTTTTCAAGATACTTCTGCATTGCGTAATTTGTATCGATGTCAGTGACAACGACAATTATACAATTGCACAAATCTGGTTCACTAGAATGGTTTGTTGGAACGCAACAACAAAAACCGGCAAAAAAAAAAAACTTGAGCTTCTTTATGCAGTTTAACTATAAGGAGCAGGATATTGTCACGAATGACATATGATGAGACGGTGAATAACTGAAGAAACTAAACGTTTAATGGGGCGAACTTCCGCCCAATACAACAGAGAGAAAGGCTAGCGTCGCAGGCGTCGATGTCGGCGAAACAGCAGGATCGAGCGCTGGGACGAGACTGACTCCGGACCGCCTTTTCTACCTGGGTTTCTGAAGCGTTCGGCGTAGAACGTTCGGTGCGTAGAACATTCGTAACTCGATCACACGACAAGGTTCTCGAACTTACGAGAATGTCAAGCTGAAAGAAGAAACAAAAGAGGAGTCCGCTCCCTGGAATCCAACCCGAAGTCTCCGCGCGAGAGTCGAGCGCGGTAACCATTCGGCCGCGCTCACTCGGCAGCTCGCGTGGCAATATCACTGATACATGCTACAAAACACTTTTAGGAAAGAAATAAAGAGGTCGCTTTAGTTGTAGTGACATCGCTGAATATCACGTCGTGCGGCGCACCTGAGACGCATCGTTTAATTCCCTATATCGGGAGTTCACTATAAACGAGCTTGAGGTACGGATATGAGTGAATGGATAACAAAGAGAACCCACATAACAGCCACGGCAGTGGACGCACCTTCTTCAAGTAGGTTACGTTCAGAAAGGCACTCAACGTTGGGGGACGCTTTGTTGGGATTTTAAAAAGTCCTCCTGCTCGTAGTTTGTTTCTTGTCCTGATCTCTGCTTATCAATGCTCGCGAGATGCATTGATAAGCAGTATTCGCGAGATCAATAAGTGACAGACAGACGACAAAAGGAAAATAAACAAAAAAAAGAAAAACCTTGACGCTTTGCCGTAGCGGGGTTAAATATACAACAAGATAAAGAAATATGTCTTTTTTGTGTGTCCACTTTTCATTTTCTTCTATTTGTTATCTGTTTGACACTTAAAGGGGCGGTGCAATGATTTTAATGTTGAAAGAATTGGCAGTTTGCATTTTTTATACTGTTTATGACAGCCCAATTAACCAAAAGCACGTCACCTTTCCCAAAAAAAACTGCTATTCTGCTGCGTAATCGCAAAGCATAAAACGAATTATTTGCCGATCTGCAGCCGCCTGTCGAGGTTTACGGGAGTCAAAATGACGGCGTCTCTGGGAGATATGCGGAAGTCAACGAAACTTGTCCCCCTCCGCTGCTACACTCGCCGTCAGCACCGTGGCGGACCGTCCTTTTGTGTCGATCGCTCGCCGCGACCTTCGAAGAGGCTAATCCTTGAAAAGTCGATAATCGCCGAGGAAGCGGCGAGGGTCTCTGAAGAGAGGACCCAAGGGAAAACCAGGTGAACCCCCAGAGTACGTCACTTGAAAGTCGACGTGGAGAGTTGAGAGGCACTTTGACCTTCCATTTGGTTCATTATTGTTTTTTTTTAATAAGAACTAGCGCTCGCAAGAAAATACGGTTTTCTGCTTTTCTTTCGTTTTTTTCTTTATTAACTGATAAAAATAAAAAAAAGGAGACATTGGCTGCTGTGATTAGCCCCGAGAGCGAACACAAGCGTCGCTGCGGTCGCCACGCCCTGATTGGGTGAGGTGTACGGTGACGTCAGGGGGAGGACTCCGCTCCGCGATCTCGCATCGGCTCACTTCCCAGCGCCGGTTTCCTCGTTTGGCGTTGTGTGCCGCAAGCTCTTCGAAAAGCTGGACTTCGTTTACCCGGTGTACAAGACGTTGAGTAATGCCGATATTGACGTGCTTCCGTCCATTTTATAAGCCTGCTTGTCTCTTTTACCTTGAAAATTGGGTTACAAATCCTGAGAGCTATCGGCGGAGGCAATTCCGCCGATGAACCTCCCCGTCCGTCCACACGACACAAGGCACTCTTGCGAGGGGTCGGTGAAGTGGTGGCGCAAGTGTTTCAGATGCTGGAATTTTGTTCCGTACATGTTCATGATTTAGGACGATATTACATTCCGCTTTCAAGGTGTTTGAAGTGGCATTTATATCATGGGCCTTTGGGTGGTCGGCAAATTAGCTCGGGACTCCGACTTTGCGCTGCAGCTCTGCATGCGCTGGTTCGCAGATGTTTTAAAGGCCCTGTGTCTGATTATCTTTGAAGTGCTCATGGAACAAGGTTGTTTTACATAAATGTAGCTTCTTCGTAAATTAATTATATAGTTTATACACGTATGCAGGCATATTTCTTAGAATATGCACAATTACTAGAAATTAGTTTGCATGGTAGCAGCAAAAATGGCCGAATTGCCCGCAGTTGCCTGTATAAAATGTATTGAAGTGCCCAAAATATGCACAGCAATAGTGCCGTAATTTGGAATGTTTATACTTTTTCCTGACATTTTTATTCCAGCTTTGGGTATTCGGAAAATAGTCCGTTTAGTCTGAATTGTCATTTCCAATTAATTAAAAGAGACAGTGCTGCAGGTCTCCAAAAGCTTCCTCAGCCTCCAAACTCCCTACAGCTGGACTCTCTGATAACAGAGGAAAACAGGAGTAAAAGCAAGCATTCGAACGTCTGTCCAATGGTAGTTGCAGCACTAGTAGCAGAAAATGTGGAACCTGTGAAGGGCGACAGTCTGCGTGAGAAAAGCTTCTGGTATTTTAGCTTCAGGACAATTCGATTTAAGTAAAATCTCAATTTTGGACTAATAACGAGCTAGACACCTTCGCTTACGTTTGTTATACATTACTTGAGGGTTGATATAAAAGGGTCCACAGATACCACCCGTGTAGTCCATAGAAATACTATCCCAATCCAGCAAAGGTCAAATGCGAGCAATGTATGTAAATAAATGTTCCCTGTTTTTTTGTTTGTTTTTTTTTTCTTTGCCCCTGCACTTGGGCTGTCTTACTTGTGATTCTCTCCCCATGGCTCAGACTGTATGTAGCACGTTGTTCGAGCAGCATGCAGCTTTTCTGCTTCGGCGATCTTGTTTAAAAACAGAGAAAAAAAAAATAGGATACATAACCTGCCAATTCATTTAGACCATCAGCAGCATTTATTGTGCGAGGTGTAAATCTATAGTGATGCTCCTGCAATTGTGGCCGTAGTTCTTTATTTTCATATACCATCTGCGAGTCATGCGTTGCTTGCCCTGTCAACCATGTTTAAAATGTTGGTTGAAGTTTCGCCCGTAGCTACAGGCCATACCTCAATAAAGGCACATATAAAAATTTACACTTCCTACAAAAAACACGCCAAAAAAAATTAAATAAAAACGAGCGCGCCGACAGCTAGCGTCGTCGCAGCCTCCACAGGGCGAGCGGGGCGAGTCGGGTAAAAATTCTCTCCTCGCCGTGACGTCACCCCGGTTCGCAGTAAGGGGGCGCCACGCGAACTTCTCGGGGCTAATAGGTGGTATTCACTGAGCCTGCAGGTTCGATTTTGCCAGGGAGCGCCACCGTCGATCCGCCATCTTCGAGGTCGCGGTTTGACTGGCTTGGGTACGCGGTCGTACGTTGGTAGTGTGCGCTAATTTCATATAGTTGAAGAAGCTTCGTTGAACAGCAGAGAGAAATAGGTTTATTTCGGGGTGGGCCGTTTTAGTTTCTTTGTTGCCGCCGAGTACCGTGTGTAAAGGCTGAACCCCATGTAAGCAATTTAGCCAGCGACGGGCCGAGACGGCGACAGCGACCCGCTTCGCTGTCGCTCCGTCACTCGCGCGACGAGGCAAACCGCATGAAAACGACGAGACCAAGCGACCATGGCGATTAAGGGGTATCCACACGAAGGAGAAATCCGCTCCTTTCCTCCGCGGAGCGCGCATCACGTGAGACATACGTCGTCCCTTTTTGATGCCTCGTGGCGCCGTTCTCCTCCGTGGCGGAGGCGCGGAGGCTTCGTGCTGTCAGCATGAAAGCTCGCAGGTGCACGCGGCGGAGCCGGGGATGGAGTTTCCCGGGTTGTTGACGTCATGACATCCGTCCGCGGAGTTCTCCTTCGTGTGGATACCCCTTTAGCGACGTTTCCTAGAAATCCAAAAACCGAGCGACGCGACGACCGGCCGTGAGAAATCTCCATCGCTCGTCGCCGACTTTCGTCGCCGTCGCTCGCTAAATCGCTTACATGTGGTTCACCCTTCACGGTAACTGGCCGCGTAGCTCGGTTTCGGGATTTCTAAAAAAACTTAGCGCTCATCGTCGTGTGCTCCCGTCGCTTTCATGCGGTTTGCGAGTCGTCGCGCGAGTGACCGAGCGGCAGCGAAGCGGGTCACCGTCGCTTGTCTCGCCGCTCGCCAAATCGCTTACATACGGTTTTTAAATCGCTTGGGCTAATGAAAAATTCGCCATATTTTTCAAAGCTGCGCACTCTGTGAGCCGCCCGGCATGCTTCTGCACAGGAACCAACTCCGGAGGCACGACGTATGTACGACACAGAGGCGATGGAGCAACACGGTTACACGGCCGCAGTGCAGAAAATCCGGTAGAGAAAAACAGTAAAGAAACTAGCAAAACAAAGCAAAGAGTAATCACACCGTGCTACAAAAGCACCAGTGTAGAAAAATCCGTTCTTGCAAGAGCTACAGCCGTGGGCACGGCGCGCGACACGGAGCGCTGCATGGAGCCGAGGGAGCAACGCGGCCGCGGGGAACGAGTCCGATAGCGACAAAAACGAACTAAGAAACACTAAAAATACTCCTACGGCGCTTCAAAAGCACCAAAGTACAAGAATAACCCCTACTTTCGGTCAAAAAGACCCTTTAAAATTGCAAAATGCTGCTAAACGACGCTCAAAAGGTCCGGCCAGACGGCACCCGCGATAGAAAGAGACCTCGAAGATGGCGACCGTGGTGGGCGATGCCAGCGAACCTAGCCAGGGACGTCAAGTGAATGTCACCTATAGCAGCACCGGCTACTCCTTTTTCTGCTTTTCGTTCCATAGGTGACGCAGATCAATTTCCGCAGTTAACTGGCCAAAGTCTGGAAATTGTTGCACAGCCCCTTTATATTTGCAATGTTGTCGTAAGTCGTTTCCCGGTCTGCGTTGCGCCTCATTGGGCCACTCTTCCGTAAAACCACCCCTTTTGTTTTACGCTTTTTTGGAGGAAACTCTAGAAAACAAAAGACGCGTTTGTAAAGGCAAGGGGAAAACCTTTATTTTACGAAATTTGGGCTGATATTTGAGTCACAATCGGCAAAAAAGCCATGTGTGTGTGTTTCTTTTTACGAGCTCTATTAATGTCATTGTAACTAATCGGAGCTAGCAATAGGATTTGGTTGCTCCAAAAATTGTTAAAGTTTGCTCGTGTCACGCCCACGCCACTTCGTATCGAAAAACTTGGAAAATGGCGGAAGGTAAAAAAAGTACCAGAGATAATGAGTGCAAGGTATACTCAGAACTGCAATTAAAATAAAGTATCAAATACTCTCGATCAAAAGTATTTGCAAGATACCAAGGTACTTCAAAAAGTATCTTAAATACAGTATCCTGAGTAGAGTATTTGTCCCGGTCGAGAGGCGATCTCGAAATGTTATGCCTTTTGGACATTGGGCCGTTTGCCTTCGACCGGCGGGTATCGCCTCCGAGGGAACGACCCGCAGCCGCATCACCGTGATGAAGTGGATTCGCCGATATCCGGACCCAGATTCCGCTTCAGAGGCAAAATCTACATCCTTCTTTTTGCAGGCGCTCCTGGTCCGATCGGTGGCCGTCGCAGTTGTGTTTGCGCGAAACGGCGTACCTTTGTCCGAAACTAACCGCTGTTTTCGAGTAGTATTTCGCTAAAAAGCGCGACTTTTTTGCACACGTTCGAATACTGCATTACAAAAAAATACAAAAAAAAACGTAATTTGTTAGGGTACAAGCCAGGAGTTTATATAATTCGAAACAAAATACGAGACGTTCATCGATTAACGCTCGTTATTCCGACCATCCGACGATCCTTCGCGTTATGTGACGTCACGCAGCAGCTACGGACGTCAGCCATGGACACTGGCGAAATTCAGGATGTAGTTTAGTACACACGCTCATGAAAGGTTTAATTATTATTCGGGCGTCGTATATCAAATTAAAGATCACGTTTGTTTATATGAAGGCTCCTTCGGCGTAACGAACGCAAAACATTAAGTACTTCCGGTTTCGGTCGGATAATCCCTTTAAAGGGACACTGACAGGGTGTTTATGCTCGTTGAGGTTTTTAGTTGTACATGACATATGAAAGCCCAACTAGAGTCACTAAATAAGCTACGCTTTCAGAGTATCCCATTCCTTTTCTTTTGCATTTTGCCGACAATACAGTGGCTCTATTCAACGATATTCAGGTTCGCTGCGGCATCATTGGACAGCGGCAGTCATGTGAGTCGCTATCATCACCATCGTGTTTTTCCAATGCCACCATCTTGGGCCCAGCGATCCGCTGCCTGTTGCTGCTTTGCTGTTCACTCAGCACGCAGTTTTTCCATCTTACGTCGAAATACGAACAACACAACATTGATTCGCTGCCACAGCTGCGGTAGCTGGTGCAGGCGACGGCTTCAGCTCGGATTGGCTCCGCTACAGTCACTCCTCCATCTGCGCGTGGACCCAAGATGGCGGCGCCTGACGCGCTTCAGACGCGTAGTTTGGGAGTTTCGGTACGGTGAAAGCGTAGCTTTATTTAGTGACTCTAAGCCCAACTACCCAGAACAAACATCGCGGCTCAAAATTCAGTTTCTTTCCGCGTGAAAACCGCCGATCGAGAACTGGCCTGTTTGAGTCGCGCTCACTCTTTTCTTCCTGGTCACGGACCATTTTCTAAGGTTTAGACACAACCACCAAATTTAATCAAAGTCGTGGGTCATTGAAAGCACACATTCCATATTAAAAAAGAAATAAAAGAAGAAACTAATTTTTTGTGGCTCCTAAAGTACTGCAAATACGTTGATTCAAAAACTTGCGGTGGCTGGCCCGGCTCTGCCAGGATATACGTAGCGTGAGCTTATGCGCACAAAATGAGAGGCGCTATCAAGTGGCTCCGGTGCAGCGTCAGACTCGGCTACTGCGATACGGAGGCGCACAGCTGGGCACGCGGTGGCGCCAGTGCGTCTGCCGCGGCTATGACGTCACTCCTCTGGAATGCGTAGACCGGCGAGGCGCGCGCGGTGGCGGCGGAGCGCGCGGCGGCGGCGGCTCCGGCGCGCCAGCTGTGCGCCGTGTGACGTCAGTGCTCCTCGCACATGCCGAGCACGGCTCTTTGGGAGCCACGTGAAACTGCTCAACCTCGCCCAGTGTAGCTCACGCTACAAAACAAAGTAGCACAGAGAACCGGAAGCAATCTGCGCGTTCACTGCGTAATTCTCACCATGGATGCGTCGTATCATCGTGGTACTCACGGGCTGGACGGCGGTGGCAGCGGAAGACGGGTGTGTGACCTCTGCTCCAGAACTGTCGTTCGCGGTGCCGGCGATTTTGTCTAGCTTCGAAAAAGAAATTTTCGACTGATTAAAACAATTAGGATTCATTCTGCAGTAAAGTTGACATTTGGGCTAGTTGGTAGTCTAACATATTGAAGGTATTTAGCGCACAAGGTAGAGAGAAGAACAGGACAGAAAAGAGGCGCTACTCTGTAGGAATTCGCGTACCGCCGCCGATTCGCCGTTTCCCACGTGGTCCGTCAACAACCCGAGTCCAGCCTGGTTCTTTCACGGGAGCGGGATTCCGCTCCCAGTTTATTGGTACAACAAAACACAACGCTACAAAACACTTAATCTAAACTACAAATACACGCGACATGACATAAACATTAACAAACGCACGTTAAGCCCAACGCTAAACACAAAGAAGGCCCTTAGGCCTCGCGTCCCGCGATATCCTAGATCCGGTCGCCACCCCCACTTGCCTGCCTGCGTCTCGGTCTCGTCCGGAGTTCCTAAGAGCCCTCTCGCCCCCTGCCCCACCGAGTATATATCCATCGATGGGCGAGGAGGTTTCTCCTCACCCGCCACGGGGGCGCCTGCAGCGCCCTCGAGTGGCTAGGAGAGAAAGCGGCGCGTCGAGAGCCGAATTCGAGATCCCGATCGACCCCGCGGCGACACGACCATGTGATCGTGTCTGAGCGAGGCAGCTACGCAGCTGCTTGGCGGCCAGAGATTGGCAGAATGGTTTGATGGGCGCCCTCGTGAATGCACGGTGCGCCATAACTCACAACTACGTTTACTGCCAAGAAAAGAAAGAGAAAGAAAAATAAAAAGCCCAAATAATCCGACGCGGATTCGTGAGTCTACCAACAGCCCCGTGAATGATAGTGGCTCGTTCATCCAGGCTTGTGTGGGCCATTCATTGTTTGTTGGAGGAATTCCCTTTCCTTGTTTGACGGCGTTACGGATTCTATACTAATAGAATTCCTGTCCTTAAGGACGATGTAGAAGGCCTCCAGTACCTCGCGGGTCAATTTGTCTTTGTTCTTCCCCAAGATGTAGGTCTCGCCGAATAATGGTCGGCACGTGCACTCCCTGCAATGAATTGGAAGATTTCCGCCCACCGTAGGCCCTCAAGGAGTAATTATGCTCCCGTAGTCGGTCATTGAGGCATCTGCCCAATTGGCCTACGTAGCTCTTGCCACACGAAAGAAGTATCTTTTATACGACCCCCGAAACTCATGGAAGGAATTTGTTCGCATGCTTTTTGGTGCAAGCAAGCAAGCAAAACTTTATTTTGTGTAAAAGCCTACGTCCTCGTTTTTTTTTTGTTTTTTTTTTTTTTTTTTAGTTGGTTTTTTGGTTCACTGGCGCACTGGTGCAGCAGTGGACCAAAAAGTTGCCTTGCCCCTTTCGCACAGCGAAAGGGCCAAGGCAACTAGCTATTGAGAAAAATTTCAGACCGCTGCAAGTCGCCCTGAGAGAGCTGGAGATAAAGCAAAACATCTGTGTGAGCGGCTAGCGTTAACCCAGTTAACCGCAAGAGTTGGGAAAGTGGAGCGCTTACATCTGGAGGTCTTCTTCAGCGTAAAGACAGATAAAGAGGCTTGTCCATTTAGAGTTATTGTCACAGAAAAGGGATCCGGGCAAAAGCAAGTTCCTTCCTATCTTCAAGAACAACTGTCCGCTTTAAGTATTAGGGGCCCCTTCCGGGTTGCCAACTCTGATGAGATGGCGGAATATCTCCAGTTAGGGGGTCCTGAGAAAATGACTGCATTCTGTATTGATGTGGAGAATTGTTTTTACTCATTATTACATGACCCGTTACTGATTTCGGTGATGAATTGTATAGAAGCCAATGGAGAGCTGGCTTTGCAAAGTTCCAGCGGAGTACCAATTTAGTGTTTTATGGAGCTGTTACATTTCTACCTCAGGTCTATGATAGTTGAGTGGCGTGATGGGTGCTATCTGCAGGAGTCAAGATTATGTATCGGTGCCTGCGTCGCCCCAGTCCTTAGTGACATCTACCTGGGAGCAGTGGACTGTGCGATAGAAAGTGCGCTTGGATGCAGAAAAAGTGAACAAGGTCGCCCGCTATGTTGATGACTTCATGGTAATTCTTGAAGATGGCGGACGTATGGACATACAAGCAGCAGACATTACGGCGACCTTTGCTGAATACGGAGGCGGCCTTAGCTTTACATTTGAGGTGCCCAAAAGAAAAAAGTATTTGTTCCTGGTTCTTTCGCTCCACCTGGGTGAGACCCATGTTTGTTGGTCATTATGCCCACGATCCAAGAAAGGCATTCTAGACTATGGCCCGGCGCACTCAAAAGTCATCAAGAGGGGCATAGCTCTAACGTGTCTGGTTTCGGCACTAAAGATGTTCTGTCTTCATACTATTGCAGCCAACTTCAGGATGCAAGTAAAGAGGCTTAGAAAAGCCTGCTATTCGTCAGCCCTATTGGCTGATGTGGCAAACGCTCTGATAAAGAAGGCAAAAGGCTTCCAGACCAACAAGACCAGTGTCGAGAAAACAAGGCCAGTAGTAATACCGTACCTGCACGGGATGTCCCATAATTTAAAAAAAAAAAACAAAAAACATCGCAAGCCGCTATGGGGTCAGAGTAGTTTTTTCAGCATCACGAAAAATGTCAAAAATTTGCCCTAGAGTAAATGCGCATGCTGAGGGTGGCACAAAACACCAGTGCACCAAAAAGCAGGCGAACAAATTCCTTCCATGCGCTTCGGGCGTCGTCTGTAAGATACCTCTTTCGTGTGGCAAGAGCTACATAGTCCAAACGGCTAGATGCCTCAATGACCGACTCCGGGAGCATGATTACTCCTTGAAGGCCTACGGTAGGCGGAAATCTTCCAATCCATTGCAGGGAGTGCACGTGCCAACCATTATTCGGCGAGACCAACATCTTGGGGAAGAACAAAGGCAAATTGACCCGCGAGGTACTTGAGGCCTTCTACATCCTCCGTGAGGACAGGACTTCTATTAGTGTGGAATCTGTAATGCTGTCAAACAAGGAGAGAGAATTCCTTCAACAAGCAATGAATGGCCCACACGAGCCTGGATGAAAGAGCCACATCATTCGCGGGGCTGGTGGTAGATGCACGAGACTTTATTTCGCTCTTTTTTTCTTGTCAGTAAACGTAGTTGTGAGTAGCGCTTTTGTTCTCTCTATCTTGTGCGCTAAACACCTTCAATATGTAGGATTCATTCCGTACGACGCGCCCGACCGCCAAGCCGCACGAAGATGCCGCAAGTCGTCGCCCCTTCTCGTGGCTGAAGACACCGCTGGGCAGTTGTCCCCTATTAGGCCTCGTATAAAACGATTTGTCAAAAACGGTTTTTTAAAGCTGTAGAGTAGCTCAGTGGAAAGGTGTCGGCTTCACACGCAGCCGACCCAGGTTCAATCCAGAGAGTGTGCAAACAGGTTTTTTTTCTTGTGAACATTCCGCAATATTTAATTTCTTCTTTACAATTATCACCGAAAAAACACATGTTGAGGAAAGAACGTTGCTGTACTAAATGGTACGGGATTTACTTTTTGACTCCTGCGAACTCAATGTAATCATGTTGCAGAAAATACAAAAGCATATAAATCGGGTAGCGTCCGGTTTCCGAGGTGCCCGTAAATGTTCTACAGGAATTGCAGTCAGCCATTGGTCCCGATCCCGTTAATCTTTCGGAAACTTGTGCTGACTCTGAGGCACAATGCCACTTTCTTCGGACGCAGGACTTGTGAGCCAACTCTTCACACATCATCTTGGGGCTATTCTTTTCGGAGCCGAAACGGGCATTCACCACGGGCACTCGCTCCTTATTGACCCCTTAAGTGACTACGTCACAACATGGCGTCTGGGTCCAAACAAACAGTTGCTAGGGACGTTGCTATGGACTAATGCATGGAGACTTCACATGAGGATAGATTTTTGCTTACAAGTTAGTAAATAATTTTTTGTAAGCAACCTAACTTCTTGATATCTATTTGTAAAGATGTTCTTGTCGTCTCAGTGTCGTATTGCAACGATGAAAGCCATTTCTGAAGTATTACACTCCGCTTTGCTTTGGATTTGCTGGCCTCTGTTGCAGCGGGCGTCTTCATTAAATTGCGTCGGTAAACGAGCGACGAAAACAAGTGCATTGCCATGGCCATAGAGGCCTCCGCAATGTGCGTTTTTTCTATGAAGAACCCAGCTTAGTTCAGAGGGGTGAAAATGCCTTAAAATGGAACCACGTCGTGCAGATCAGTTACGACGACGACCTCGAGTGCATTACCGGCGTAGTGCAGGCCATCATAAAAAACAAATCGTACGCCGTCGAGGTAAGTCGTTTGTAGGTTGTCAGGTCATTAAAGAATTGCATGTCTATCGCAATTTCGCAGTATTTTTGTTTTCATTTGTATACATTAAGATTTCTGGATGTGCTCTTTTGGTGAAGATCTCCGTCGAACCCGCGATGCGAGTATAATCTGTAATAAACTTACCTTATGTTTTTCATCCAGTTCTCTCGCACTTTGGGGTATTGCGGATATCTGGAGAAGGATCTTTCTCTACGCGATGGTTACAACCAGGTACGAAGCGCCCTCCCGTAGCGCGAGTCCGCAAACAAAATTTGGGATCTCAACCGATCGCCTGAAGTGCTTTTTTAACGGGTACCCATCGCGACACTGTTAGCGTGAACACGACATCGACGCATTTTCGCATTTTACTTCTAAATAGTATTAGCGACTACGAATTTTTATCGCTTACGCCAAAGAGCTAAATGAGGTCTTTCCGTGTCCATAATAACTTGAATGACATCCCTTGGTTTCAAAGAGAAAAACTGGAAAAACCAGCGATCGCTTGTTCGCGCTAACAGTGTCGCGCTCTGTACATTGCGATCCTTTAGCAGACGATCATCTCGATCGACGCCCGGAATTTCGATAAACCATATTTTTCATCGCACTCCACTATAAATTCTTATAAATGCCTGAAACTCATTATATTTAAAACAAATAAAATATCAGAATATCGCCGTTATTCACACGATTCAGACGCCGACGCCGGCTTGGCCGGCGGGCGTGTGGCAGACGGCACCTTGCATTCGCCGTCTGCTGCAGGCATCTTGAGGACCGGAAGTCGCAATCGTAAACATTTCAGAAACAAGCGATTGTCGGCACACTTCTATCAAAACATATAGGACATTTAAGCTTTCTATATCTGTGATTTTTAGAAGTTTAAATCCTACTCCCGATTTTTGAACGGTCGGGTTTTCGTAGCGAAGCCTAGCCACATGTATTTGTCCCTAACAACGACCCTAGCAACGGTTTGTTTGGACCTATGACGTCACACTTACGGAGTCAAATTCGAACTCTTCGATATACAAAACAAATCATCTTGAAGCGATAAACAGCGAGCGGAACAAACATAACTGCAAAGCTATCGCACGGCAAACGGTACCCACAACGCCATCGCCTGCTGCGCGTGAAAAAAAAAAAATGAAAGAGTAGAAAAAAAAAAGCGCGGTTGGAATTGGGAGTAGCACGTAACTTCCGACCCACTCTACTCTGTACCTCACTGACCTCCATGCGTAGGTTTCGGTTTCGAGCTCTTGCGTTGCTTGGTTTTATTAAAAATATACCGGACTCTGTACCAAACTATTCAATGGGCAATCTTCTGACACCATATTATATCGCCTGGGAAAAAATATTTGAAAAAATGGGGGGGGGGGGGGGGGGTGTTAGTGCCCCTTTAAATTCCACAGCAGCAGATGCTACGATCTGATAGTCAGAGCCAATCGCGGAGCTGCAAACTTTCGTGCGTGATAAATTTAGCCTTCGAACAAAGAAAGAAAAAGAACCCCGTGACGAGGCACTTTTGGCGCTGCTCTCCGTCGGTTTGTGGCGTGGGCGGCGGTCGAACTAGGAGTGAGACGGAGCCGTTCGGGAGCGAGCCTTTATCACCCAAAACTGGATTACGACGAGATAAGCTGAACCTGCAACTTCCTTGGCCCGCACAGCCCATTTCCTCGTGAAATGCAGCAGATCGCGATCCTGTGCACTCTTTTGTGCTACGCCGTCGCGCTCACTCTGCTCTATGCGCGAATTCTTGCAAATCAGTCGCGACGTAAGGAAAACGGTGCGACTACCAAAGATGCGCCTCCAAATTTTGAAGCCAACTTTTCGAACGTGCGGTTCCGCGTTCCCGGCCAACGTAAGTCTCAGATATGAAACGTAAAGTTTGGTTAATGCAACACCGGTTCCTTCGTTTTTTTTTTTTTGTTTTTTTTTTTTGTTGCATTACATTGAAGTTGTCGAAACATTAATGTCCCGAATGTCAGGTACCAGGTCATCTTCTTGAACAGGTTGCCACGCTTTTGTAACGTATACTTAACGTAAGCAAACGAGACTGCGTGAACTAGCCGTAACTCGTTCCTTGAATCCGGGTGCTCGCAACTCGCTAACTTTATATTGCGAATCAGTTAAAGGGGAGGGTACAACGATTTTCGTACGAAATGCCGCTGAAGTTTAATCCTCGACGTAGCTAACCTACGAAACACGCCTTCGTTGTTGTTTTTTCACACGGGGCAGTCGTAGAAAAAAATGTCGGGTAATCGACCAGCGTTTCAACTCGCGACTAGAACGAGCAGCCGTGTGATCTTTGTCGCTAGTTTCGTCAAACACGGATTCGGGGCTGAAGTTCGCGGAGCGTGCTGACTGGACTCCCGCGGGAGCTGTCATTTCCCGCATGACGAGGTGCCCATCATCCAAACTCTCTCGGTGCTCACATTTCGGCGAGATTAGGGACTTTTAGCAAAGCGATACCGTGCTCCGCGTACCACGATACTGGAGAGTTCCCCAGGCCCAATATATTTCCAATGGCAAATATTTGGTCCGACTGCTCACCAACCATCGGACGGATTGACTTCGGGATGGTTTTATTCAAACGAGAATAAAAAACAAATTCGTAGCGCGTTCGCTCATTTCCAAGTTTTGGAGCTAGAGATTTTCTACGTGAGCTTTAATTCCATCGAATTGCCCCCTTTTCGAACCTGAAGATAATTTCTTTCTTAACATATCTCGGAAAAGATCTTGGTTTTATGTATTCCAATAGGAAAATAGGAGGATCCAGTTTGCACTCCGATGAAAGCCTGGACATTGTCATTCCCGGTCGATTTTACTATCTATCCCGTGGCGCCATCTGTAAACAACCTATGATAGTTATTTAAGAACCGCTGTCACCTTGTGTTAAAGCGCAGCGACGAACTACTTGCCCACTGAACACCAAGTCGTCTATTAGACGTCTAAAGACGTCTTGGCAAGGCGAGCGAGAGTTCTTGCATACTTTGGCAAGACGTGATAGCCTAAGACGTCTGCAGTCATCTTGTAGCCGCCCAGCAGACTTCATGAAGGTACCTCTTTTGGGGGCTACAAGACGTCTGGCAAGGCGTCTCCTAGACGTCTTAGAGACAGCTACAAGACGCCGAAGACGTGAGTCGTCTTTTTGAGATGTATCCCAGTATACATCTACGTCAAGATATCTTGAGACGTTTTGTAAATATGTCTTATAGACGTATTGTAAAGATGTCTTATAGTCGGCTCGCGTAGCCAAAGACGTCTCTAGCTTAGTCGAGCTCTTCAAAGTTGGCTACGAGACGTCTTGTGCTCAGTGGGTTGCATGACTCCGTTTCTTTCAGTCCGAGGTTTCTGGGTGCGCGCTTTGCGGATTATATTTCTTTTTGGGGTTATAGACTGCTTGTTCAGGGTGGCTAGGGGCCAGTCAAGCTGTTTTTACAGCTTTTTTTCCTAGTCACAAAAACACCGAAGGCAACGTCTTCCACGTTAAATTCTTGTTCTCCACTCAGTCTCAGGTGGTTTAAGAAAATGATAAATTTATGCCAGCTTACCCACGCCACCATTTCTTTTTCGAAAAGATCTGTTCCTGGAATTTTTGTTGATCTGATCATAAGCGCCTCTTACCGATCATAGAGAAAAGGGGGAATGAAAAGATGAGGCAAATGACGTTCAACAGGCTGGTTCAGACATTTGTGCTTTGAGTACAACCGACTGCGTAACGACAGCTTACGATGGCTTATGATGAGATGCTACTACGGGTGATCAAAAACCAGAGGATGACCAACCAGAAAAGATACTGCTTTTTTAAAAGGTCATGTGGCCGGCGACATACACATTTTTAAAATTGAATTCGATAGTCTGAGCAGAGACGAATCTTTTTAGGTTAATTGACTCATATAAACACCACCTGAAGAACTAATTGAATGTTCCTGAAAGGGTTGACAAAATATAGCACAATATTTCAGGACACAGTTTGCTGCGGTGTGCTCAACGTCAACACTTGACTACCGAAGAATGGTTCGTTTGGGCTGCTTCATAGACCCTAAGCCGGATATTCATGTCGGGAATAATGTTGAGCAGACTTTTTTGAGCAGAAGCACCTGCAGCGCATAGTCAAGAAATAAGTCTAACGTTTAAAATATGTTTTGTTATTTCAGATTTCCGAGGAAAAAGTTTCTTCTTCGTCGAGTCATCCCGAAGCTCTTGTATCAACTTTCGTCAGGCATGCGCTGTTGAATCTGCCACGCTCCATCACCCGTCAATGACGATTCGACTGCTGTTAACGGCCAAGGAGTCTCATCTTACTGTTTGTCCCCTGCTTGAGGCCCTGAAGCTAATCGGCAACCTTAAGGTAGAAAAACTGGACGCGGACTCATTCTTCGCAGAGTCCCCTCTTCACTTATGGTATTCAAGAAGCTCCTGGAACGCAAGCCGTTACAAAATCTCGCACCTGAGCGACGCCATCCGCTTCTTGCTTGTGTGGAAGTACGGTGGCATCTATTGTGACCTGGACATCGTGGTAAAAAGACGGTTAGGTCATCTTCGCAACAGTGTGGGCGAAGAAGAGCCAGGAGCTCCAGTGTGTGGCGTTCTTATCTTCGACAAGAGACACCCTTTCATCAAGACTTGCATCGAAGAGTTCAGCAAGGGTTACGACCCCAAGAAATGGGCTCAGAACGGTCCAGGTGTGATCAAGAGGGCCCTGTCTAACTACACCTGCAACCGACAGCTCTCCGGAATCTTGGACTGCACTGACGGAACAGGGACGCGTGTTGCAGTTCATACGGAGGAAGCGTTCTACGCCGTGCCTTACCAAAAGTGGCGCCTGTTTTTTGAGCGTAAATACGTCGACATCGTGCGAAGGGCCACGAAGAAGAGCTACCTGGTGCACATCTGGAACGCGCTGAGTCATCAAAAAGATGCTCGTGTCGGATCTGGATCTGTGTACGACCTCGAGGCCCACAACTGTCCTCGAACTTACGCACTGGCGCGAGCACTCGGGGGTCGTTTTTGAGTTCTCGCTCGTGTTAGCCTAACTTCAAAAGTATCGGCTTTGGTGCGCAGCTGCTTTTTGTGTTGCATTTTCCTTCTTTAGATGGATTAATCGGAACATACTATTGCGTTTTGAACAGCAAGAGTCAGAACATGTTCGAACGATGGAACTTCCCTTGTCACTTTATTGGAAAAGTAAACGATACGCCTTCCGGAGCGTTAAGGCTTAAGGTCTATTTTTATGCTATGTGGAAAACTGCTTTATTGCAAAAAAGCCAGGAAAGTAGCGCTCGGACACTCTACTTCTTCCGTGAGCACAGAAAAACAGTGCGACGTAGTATAGGGAGTATTCAGTGGTGGCCATAGCTCTGTACGTGACTGCTGAGCGCATGCTGATGGCGAGCTTCCAGAGTTCTTTTGCAGCGTTCATTTCACACCGTTGATGTTGCTGGTCTACGCAACCTATAAATACGAGCTCATTCTGAGCATGCGCTCTAAACGGCGCCCTCAAATATGGCGTCCAGTGAATACTCCCTATACTCGCGAGCAACTTTCTGTGGCTATGGAGTCAAAGCTATGGGCACACGTGCGCATGCACATGTGAAGCGTGAATCGTAGCTTTGCATGCGCAGTCTTCACTTCTGAATTGCTAAAGAAAGTTGCAAGTATAACAATTAAACTACCTTCGGACATTGATCCAGCCGTTCGTAGTTTTTTTCTATCGTTTCTATTTTTCTGTCGTAACTTTAATATAAAAGTTCGAAACTAGATATCTTCTCAACTACGTCTATACTCGCAAACTTGCCGGGTACCCTTGAGGCAGGGCTGGAAGGAGGTGGTCAAAAAAGTATCTCGGAATACAAATACCGACATAGATTTGTGTTTTATGCAACAGGATATCACTGGGATACATTTGCACAAACGGGGGGAAAGTATCCCTGAATGCAAATACAGATACATACAGAAATGCTTTTTTTCAACGAGGCCGTGCTTATGGTGCCTGGAACGCGTCTCCGACTGGTGTGTTTACCGCGGCCAAAAAAGTGGTCCCTCGATTTCCGCCTGATGACGTCATAAAAGTGTCATGCTGTCGCCGGTCGCGACCCTGGCGGCGTCCCAACAGCTGTGGTGTATGTAGCAGATGCCTGTTCTGCTGCAGGTCGCTTTCCACTGTGACAGTTCACGGTAGCTTTAGCAGCCGGATTTGGGACGTCTTAACACACATGCAAAGGAAAAAAACATTTTTTTTTAAACGGCTTAGATGGAAAAAGGACGCCATAAAACGATTTTACAACGAAGAAAAAAAATTTTCAGAGCTATATTTACGGCGCAAAACGAATTTGTAGTTGGCGCCCGCGGGCACCGCGGAAAAGTGGTCTGTATTTATCACGTGACTGGTCTTTATTTATCACGTGGTGCTTGCGTTCTTTCGGAAGCTTCCTATGGCCTCTAAAAGTAACTTATTCATCTTTGTTTGAAGTATAACAAAAAACTAAGATGAATAAGTAACTTTTAGAGCCCAAAGGAAACTCCTGAAAAAGCGCAAGCAGACGTGATAGACCTGCGCGCCGGTCAGACGACGGCGGCGGCGCCCCGAAGCAGACGAACTTCTGCGGCGGCGGTGACGGCGGCGTGGAGAAACGCGTTGAAGCGGCGTTCGCACAACGCTCAGCGTGCGGCGGCGACGCAGCGCGGCGGCGCGCGGGCCTACCACGTGACCAGCGGCGGGTCCCGCGAGCGCCAACTACAAATTCGTACAGCGCCGTAAATATAGCTCTAAAAATTTTTTTTCTTCGTTGTAAAATCGTTTTATGACATCCTTTTTCCATCTAAGCTGTCTAAAAAAATGTTTTTTTTTTCCTTTGCATGTGTCCTTTAAGGGACGCCGTGACGACAGCGACACTCGCGTTAGCTCGTGCTTTTCGCCAGCATTTCTAAGGCCAACCGCCAGGATCGCGACAGGCACCAGCATGACACTCGCGTCATTTGTTGCCACATCGGGACCACTTTTGATGTATGGGCGGGATAGGACGCTAAACACGCCAGTCAAAGACGCGATCCAGGCACCATAGCCGTGCTCCAAAAGCACATATAGTGATGTAACGCATTCCAAACAGCGTCGTATGTATCGCAATTAGCAAATATCGCAAAAAATAGGAAAATTCGATTTTCAAGCGCTGCGCGTGTTTATTTCATCAGAAAGCGAATTTTCCAACTTTAAAAGTAAACTAAGAATTACACTTCAGCGTGAGATTTTCAGTACGTATCATCAAGGCACCGTCGATTAGATCACAATACCGAACTAGCGAAGGAGAAAAACTTGATTATACCACCGAAGATTCGAATAAATACCGCTGACGAAACAAATAAATACTGCCTTGATGGCAGCCGTGGAGCATTGAGAGGAGACGCCTTTACTGGGGGGTCGTCGAGGTAACGGAAAAATTCCGACTTTACGAGGCTCTGTCCTTATCTTTCTAAGTACGAGGAACCACCGTCACTGAGATCGTAGAAGAGGTGGACGTGGTCTGCCCGGAATGAGTCCTGTTTCGCCTCGTTTTCTGTCTGCACATTACGATTTTTAGTTTTGCTGGTAAGTTGAAATGGGGGGGGGGGGGGGGGGGGCGAGGGGGGGGGGGGGGCGAGTGGCCGTCTCGAACTGTCGCAAACCACTTTTGCGATAATTCATTTATAATCAAAACTATCGAAACATCCTAAAAAAAAAAAAAAAGAAACATTACATTTATGCGTGACCGATTTTTTATATTTTTTATTAAAATCGGTATCAGAGATCAGGGGGGGGAAGGTGCCGCCGCTTCCAATGCACCCTCCTCAGAATTTACGGCGCTCCGTGGGGGCCGCCATGTTAAAACTTGATACCAGTGTTAACGAAGAAAGGGTAAAAGCACAGGCGAGCTGGTGAACAACTTCCATCGTAAACCGGAGACACGGAAAAATAAAAAAACGGACAAAACAACAACAAGTCTCAAACACAGCTTCTAGTTTATTTGAACACCTCAGCTCTTATATATACACAACAACCCTCCTCTCCAAAGGTCGACACACCTCCTCTCCACTCCATCAACGACATCTCAAACTGACCAGGGTTGCCAGGTTGGGCTATTAATAGCCAAATTGGGCTACTTTGTCATGCATTTGGCGTCGAAATTTGTCGGTTGGCTATATGGCTATTTTTTGGCTATTTCAAATGCTAACACGGCCCTTTTTTTTTTTTTTTGCTTGGTTTAGAGTAGATGTACAAAAGACGTTTCCGCATGAACACAAAGCGACAGTCCACCCTTTCTGGATTCCCGCTTACAGGGATTTTCTGCCTGAAGATTCGTGGGCGTGATGTCAGAACCTATTAGCTCAAGTGAGCTACCGTGACCTAGATTCAGCTCCGACGACATCGCTTTTGCATTAATTGTCGCTTATTTTTTGCCTCCAAGTTCTTTGTGCTTCCTACTGGCGTCTCTTATTTTTTGCCTCCAAGTTCTTTGTGCTTCCTACTGGCGTCTCTTATTTCCTCGAGCTTCCAACCATCCCCCTACAGGACGCACCTCACCTGAGAAAAAATGATACTAAAGACAACTCAAGACATCCTGCAGTATTTTATGTCACCCGATAACGCTTGCTGTACCGGATTTAACAAAAGGAGGCTTTTCCACGAAACATGGAAGTTCCTTAAAGCAGAGTGAGCCACAACAAAAGACAACAGATTTGGGACAATGAATATTTCGACCAAAGCCAAGATCAATGGGCAGGAGCAGCCCTGTTTCCGTTGCTATCCGAGCTTGCCATCGCGCTCCCGACACTGCCCATGTCGAATGCCGCCGTGGAGAGAGTATTCAGCCACATCTCCCTCTCGAAATCAAGCCTAAGGAAGAACATGTCATTTCCAACTTTTCAAAACGTCCTTTATGTAAAGTTTGCTTTCCTGGGGAAGAACGAGTTCTGTAAGGGCATCAACCGCACTGAAGAAGTTTTTGCCCGTTTTAACACGAAAATCATGTATGAGGCCAGTAAGCTGGGCACGAGCGAGTGTTCATAGCTATGTGACTGCAAAAACACGCGTGGAAAAGTTTTTGTACTTTTGTGTTTGAAATAAAATGTTCAATACATTTTAAGTTGTCGTAGATCTTGCAAGCTGCTCCTAAACCCTAGATATGCAGACGCAGTGTCTACGAATTGAGCTCGCACATTCGAGCGCACAATTTTTTGGGCTCTGCAGAATATGGCTACTTTTGGGCTACATAAATATCTTGCATTTGGCTACTTTTGGGCTACATCGTCTAGCTTTTGGCGGTTTGAGGTAGAAACTACCTGGCAACCCTGAAACTGACGCGTTTGTGCGGTCTTTGCCGAGTGGAGCTGTTGTAGTTTGTCGCTATGTAGACGACATTTTGATCTGTTCTTTTGAGGAAGGGTTAGCAGGGACGGTTAAGAAGTGTATAATAGAAAAGTGCCACGATTTGACGTTCACGGAAGGAAGCACTCTCCAGGGCAAGATTCAGTATCTAGACCTCCTACTACACACACAAAAGGGCTTGTGTTGGAGGTTTGGTAAGGAATCGGCAAAACCCTTGTTGGCTGCTGACAGCTGCCACTCGAAGTTAGTCAAGAGGGGTGTAATCGCGTCTGTGGTAGATAACGCGTGTAAAAAGTCATGTGTGCATCACGTTGGAGAGGCAATAGGGTTGCAAAAGTTGCGTCTTGTGGAAGCGGGCCATCACCAGGATGTGATTTCTAGCGTTATGCTCAAGGTGTTAAAAAAGTTCAGTTCGGCTCCGGTAGAAAAACCGGTTGTGAAAAATGTGGTCTGTGTGCCTTACTATCATGGAATATCTCACAATTTGAAGTCAGTGGCCAAGAGGTTCGGAGTAAATTTAGTTTTCAAGGCACAACATAAATTGGAAAGCTTAACCCCCTTTTCGGGTGGTCGTCAGGGTTGCCTAAAGAAACACCAAAACCCTGATTTAACTTGTCAAGTAGGAGTTGTATACGACATTCCGTTGCGGTGTGGATTGTCGTATGTAGGCCAAACTGGTCGCTGTTTGAATGATAGGTTGCTGGAACATAAAAGGGCGGTAAAAGACAATGCGCAGAATTCAGAAATAGCTAAACATGTTGTAGACTGCAATCACTGTCAGCCTGAGTGGGGGGATACCCAGGTATTGCATAAAGAGAAAGAAAATGGTAGGAGAGTTGTGAGGGAGACTTTATGTATTTTGGAGCGTGGCAATTGTGTCAGCACACCGTCCTTGGGTTTCGGAAGTGAACTGAAACGCTTTCTATGCCTTTAATTTTTTTTTTTTTTTTTTTTTTTTTGAGGGGTGGTTGAATGTTAACACCGTGTCTGTTCGATAGGCCTGTTATCAGTTGTGGCTGATCGGTTACGAAAAACCTATCTTTTTTTCTTTTTTTTTTGCGGGGGGGGGGGGGTGTTTTCATTGTTAGCAGGGTTTGAGTGCCTGTTTCTTGGATTGGAAAGGGGTCTGTTTTTGGTTGGTATGAAAGGAAGGGAGGTAGCATGTGTCATTGGTTCAGTTTGAGATGTCGTTGATGGAGTGGAGAGGAGGTGTGTCGACCTTTGGAGAGGAGGGTTGTTGTGTATATATAAGAGCTGAGGTGTTCAAATAAACTAGAAGCTGTGTTTGAGACTTGTTGTTGTTTTGTCCGTTTTTTTATTTTTCCGTGTCTCCGGTTTACGATGGAAATACCAGTGTTGCTGCATCTGTAGGTCATCTTTAAGTTAGAGCTGACGGAGAAAATCTGGCCACGGCGCAACGCCGATGTACGCTGGAAGCTAGAGCCGGTTTGCTTTCGTTGTTTTTGTTTGGTCGGAGAAAATCTAGCAACAACGCACGTTCAACATGGCGCCGGGATTGCTTCGGCAGCTTCGGTTTGACGCGGTTTGCGAGCACATGTAGCGAAGACGTGATCGGAGAAGTGCCCCTGTGGTGGTCCCGGAAGACGGAAAGTATCATTCGTGATCGTCGGGTGTGCTTTGAAAGCGAAGGGAGTCACAGGGTCCACGAGTGCGCAACCACAAGCCAAGGTTCACGACAGCGCTCCGTTGACTTCGGCGATCTCGTTCTGTTTGGTGCATAGAGATAGGTTTGGTGCAACACGGCGATGCGAAAAAGAGTTGAAACGTTCGTGGTGTGTGGTGCGGTGCTTGGAGGTAGAAGCCCCTACTAACACGAAGCGCAAATTGGTTATTGTGGGGTTGAATTTCAACGGGTTCAGTCTCGTCGTCGTCAGCTGATCCGGTCGAGCTGGACCGGGAGGACGCAGCGAGCGGTTTTAAAAGTAAATCTTCCTTCGTTCAGTTTCAAAATGTGGAAGATTCTCGACGCATACCGTGAGTAAAAAGCTGCGGGCGTTTTTTAACAAAATTACGTCGTTTTAATTGAACAATGGACTCCGGATTGTTGTCCTAGACCTGCCGTTTTATGCTTCGTGTTGTTGGCGTTTGCACAGCGACGCACACCGCCCGAGTAGATGATTCGGTCCTGCAAACGACCGGTCATACAGAATTTCAGGGAAACTTAAGTCACCACCGATACTTTCTTGTAAATCTTGTGTGAGTTTGGTGTGCTCGTCATGCGGTGTGAATAAACTAGGGCAACGTTTCCTACCTGCCTGCGGGTGCATGAACTGAGACCATTTTTTACGTAGTGAACATAGAGTTTTTCTTTATTTTGGAAAGAGGTGTTGGGGAATTTATCATGATACAATCACTTGAGAGTTCAGAAACTGGAGAGAGCGAGCATGCTTTTCCAACTTTGTCTCTTTTCTCTCTGGCATTGCTCCTAGTTTCAAGTTGCAGTTTCAGTAGACATACCTACTAGCTGGTACAAACTGCTCTAAAGCAGGTAAAAGACTGGGAAGTCAGGGCGGTGCGGACTCCGTGTTTCGCACTTTTCGCAAGGTGACCGGGTAACTGCTTTTGCGAGGTATGCGGAATACGCAAACGATTTTGTTATGCCCGTCGGTTGCGCCTCTCCAGCAAAACGAATAAGATGATCTACAAAGGCGCAATCACAAGCCAATATTTACGATAACTGCATTTGATTCGGTGGTTCGTGTAGTTGTATTTTACCCTGCTTTCTGCAACGCCGTGTCATGGCGAAGAGCTGGAACGTTCACGGATTGTGCTGGGCTACCGGTTGACCCAAGGGCGGATCCAGAACTCCGTTTTTTTTTTTTGTTTTTGTTTTTTTCTTTTTTTTTTGGGGGGGGAGGAAAACCTAAAGCAAGATATACAGGACTCGGGTTGCGCCTTTTGTTTTAACCGCCGCAGAACCACACTGCGCCGACAGCCCCTAGATGTGCGCCGCTGCGCCGACTTTTGGTTCTAAGCCGTGCTTTGAAACCGCCGCCGCGGACTTCAGTCTCGGTTGAAGCGACGGAGTGGTTCTCCAAGTTCAGAGTACAAGTGTGCCTGCTAGGGTATGACCTACCCTATTTCGAACCCTTGTCCTTGAGTACCGAGCCTCCTACCACCTGGCAGGCCGGTAGTTGGTTTTATTTCGGGGGATCCGCCCATGTCAAATCGGCCTTCGAGAAGGGGGCAGGGGGGGGGGGGGGGGAGGGTGTCGACTGTTTGGAGGGGGGGGGGGGCGGCCGTCCCCGTCGGCCCCCCCTTTTGTCCGCCCCTGGGTTGACAGAAGCCCGCGTCGCCCGCATCGGCACTGAGTGCACTTGGGCTGTTGGAAGTGGCTCTAGGCTGCTGATGCTCAGGCCTTTCATCCGCGGCTTCCCGCCAGCTGATCCGGCTGCTCAACGGTGAGGAAGCGGCGAAAGTTTCCTCTGAAGTAAATGTAGCTCCTTGTTCATCAAGTTATCCGGTGTCAAAGTGTGGAAGGTGTCCAACGTGTACTGAGGGCGAGAACTACGAGCGTTTTGCCTTGCTTTCGTAACCGAAACCAGAACAGCGAGATAACTGCCTTGCGTACTCCAAAATGATGGAAGCAATAAGTCGTCAAAAACCCGTTTTTAGGGTTTCAAACCAAGTAAACAAGACAAATATAATTAAACTTCGTTGTCTGTATGCAGGAGGACTTATGTAACACAACAATACATTCTCGTTCCAAAACGAAAAAGAAAGTAAAACTCAGTCCGCCGTATATGGCAGCAACTTCTCCGCTGCAAAACCTATGCTGGCAACGTTAGCGGTTTTAATATGGCAGCCTCCGCTTTGCGCCGCGTTCCCTTTCCCTCCCCCCCCCCCCCCCTGTCAGAGATTGCTTACTTCAGAACTATCGCTGACGCCAGACGGCGCCATCGGAGGAGGAGAAGCAGAGAAGTCGTTTCCCTTAGAGTTCCTGTATTAGCCCCGAAATCGAACAGAAGCGTCGCTGGGGTTGCCGCGCCCTGGTTGGGTGAGGTGTACCGTGACGTCAGGGGAAGGACTCCGCCTCGTGATCTCACATCTGGCTCGCTTTCCTGCCCCCGTTTTCTGGTTTGCGTACACGCGGGCCCACTGTTCCGTGCCACTTATGAATGCCTAAAAGAAGCAGGTATCAGCTCTCACCACCCGAAGACGTCGAGGTTGAAAAGGCTCGGGGTCCACCTAAGCACTTCTTATGAGTTGTCAATGCGAAAGCATGCTGCTTGTCGTTCTTTCGCTCGCTTGTATCGTCTGCGGCGTATTTGCGTCGGGCGAGGGCACGCTCTCCCAGCTCTTCTCGCCGCTCTGACCCATGGCATGGACGAAGAGTCCAAGGTCAGAGCGGCGAGGAGAACAGGAAGAGTGCGCCCGGTCCCATTGGCTGGCGCTCGTCATCGTTTCAAGGAACGAGGCCGCTGCGCGTCAGTTTGAACGACCGCCAGCCCAATGAGACCGAAGCCAAAATCCATTAGATTCACGCCTTTGGGATCGGGGAAACTGGGTGCCGTTTCGCACGGCTTCAGAGCTGATGACGTCGGCTCGCTCCATGGGACAGTTAATGTTTTCGGATTAAAAAAAGGGCATGGACAGTCAGGCTAAGCATGAAAAAAGGCTCGAGGTACACCTAAGCACTTATCAGTTGTGAATGCCAAAGAATGCATGCAGCTCTTCCGCTACCTTATTCCGTCCGCGGCATATTTCCGTCGACGGTCGAGCGCGCGCGAGCTCTCCTCGGCGCGCTGACCTGGGGCATGGAGCGGTGGAGACGCTGGCTCGCGGACACGCAGCGCCTTGGGGTGGCGATCGTTGAAACTGACGCGGAGCGGCCAATGGGGGCCTCGTTTGTTGAAACACTCTAAAAAAAAAAGGTGTCAAAGAAGAGTAAGTGCCCTAACTTACTCTACTTTAACTCTCTCTTCATCGAAGTTACTCTTTCGCCACCGCTTCTTTCGATGATACTCTCCCTTAACCCTCACTCGAACTCGAGAGTAACTGTAACGAGAGTTAGTTTCTCCTCGCGGTATCACGGGCTGTCAACAGATGGCGCCGCTATGGGGTCGATGCAGGTTCGACGCTGCTCGGCGCAGATTTCTTTTTTTGTTTTCTCTTTTCCCGGGGAAGGACTTTTTTTTTTTCTCTACTTGCTTCTTTTTTTTTTTTTTGCTTTTTTTTTTCGGGGGGGGGGGAGAATATGGGCAGGGATGTTTTAATAAGTGAGTTGATACAGCCTACCTTTATTTAATTTTGTCAACACGCAATTCAAATGTTTTTCTGCAAAACAAAAAAAAAAAGGTGCACAATTTACAGGTGATTTTTGGCTGCTCCTTGGTGCATATGCGTCGCCAGCGATATGAGCTCATAGGAACCGCCAAATTTGGCCGCCGATGTCCGCGTCTATGCATCGCCCTCCCGTCGCGGCCAAACGCATGGGACTTTTCGCTTTAGATGATTATAGTTGACTCTATGATCTTGACAGAAAAGCTTCGTACACTAACTACGGGTTTACGGAGTGCACTTCATGTCAGGTGAAGAACATTTTTTGCCTCCAACATGTCGCCAAGGCACTGATAGTAGACGACAGTGTTGGTTTTGACCTACAGTTTAGCCGGAAGTGAAGTCAGCTGCAACAAGCCTATACTTAGAAGCGCAAGAAAAACAAACAACCGAGCTGAAAGAAGTAGTAGTGCAAACTAAAAGCGCTACTGCCAACTGAATTTTATTTGGAAAACACGAACATATTTGCATACCAGTGGCGTAGCCAGGGGACCGGGGTGGGGGGAAGGGGGGGGGGGGGGGTTCAAGGGTCGGAACATTCCCGAAATTTCATGGTTGTCCTCTTTACCCCTTCCCCCTTTCCAATGTCAGTATAATTTTTTTGTGTGTGTTTCGTTTCGACAATTCACTACGGCGAGGGGCTGTGCCCACAACATACCGAAGCAAAACGAAGACGACGCTGTCCGGACTCCGTGGACTGTGGGAAAAATACATCTCCGGCTCCGGCTCTTCGAACAGCTCTCTCCAAACTTGGCCATGTTAGTAACCAAAGCCTTTCTTCAGGCTCGCAGGTGCGAATGGCTTTGTTCCCGACGTCACAAAAGCCGCGAAATCCTGACCTCGAAGGACGCTGGCCTCGCCTCGGGGAATGCAGGCGGCTTAACTAAAGTTCCCCTACCCTTTGAGTGTCGAGGACTCGACGAGCAGCGCAACAAGCAGGGCAGCGCAACAAAACTCCAAAATAGCAATACTTTGACTTTACGAACCCTACAATGAGGAGAAAACCGGACGACAAAATAACTAACAGCTTAGCGTTTTTTTTTGTTTTTTTGTTTTGTCTTTTTTTAGGGTTTACTCGCCTCTACTTATTTAGCTTCAATAATACGCAAACAAAAATGCAAAAAAAAAACACTCAAAAACATCCCCATCATTCAAAAAAAAGAAAAAGAAAAGAAGCAAGAGAGAAAAGCGACAGCATATGCACTGTTGAAGCAACTTTGGAATGCTCATAATCATTTGGTTTCAAAGCGTACCTAGTTGACTTCTTTAATCGCTGAAGTGGGTAATGTTTACATGCTTGCGTTCAGCACGTGAGTCGTGGAACTTCCTCTACGTATATAGACTTTCAAAAATGAGTTCAAGAGCCAAGCAGTTCTTGACTTTTTTTTTTTAAGAATGATTATTGACCTACAACTTCAAGCGTGTCATGAACGTCTCCAACAGAACCAACAAACTCACGCCAGGCAGCATTGTCCGCCCTAGGCGACAGCGATGTTGTGGCCAACGATGCCGGTCGCCAATCTCCAGCCTGTGCGGAGCATTCGTTTTGTTAGATGAACTTCCTGGGGAAGTACTGGTTTTGACACAGATGTGGAGGGACCGCACCGCTTAGCGCGTCTCAGCGGTACAGGCAACTTGCATTTGCCCAGAGGCCTTGTATCCTAATGTAACCCGCCTGCTGCAAATCCTGGCCACCATGCTCGTTAGCAGCGCTGAAGCGGAACATTTGCTTTCGAGACTCCGAAGACTGGAACGTTGAAGCACCTGAAGGCTTCAACGTCCCAGAGGCGCTTGCTACTCCGTTCTAAGCTGAGACCAGACGCTTCGCCTTCAACGCGAGCTCGCTGGCTTCGGCAGTGCATTGGTTGAGCGTGCCTGCGCGATCACGCTTGTTTTTGGAAGGGCAGAAAGCTCGCGCTTAAAGCGGAGCTTCTAGTCTGAGCTTAATGGTGAACGCAGCATTGGCGACGTGCGCGATCAAAAGCGTCGCTGTGATCGGCCTTCCACGATTGGCCGAATGGTCACTATGACGTCAGCAAAGGTTTTCTCATTGAAAGAAATAAGAGCAATGCACGAACTTCAATTTTGACGGGGTTGGCAGTGTTGGTTTAAGAGCGCAATGATCTCAAGCTTCCACCATGCTAATTCTAAACACCGTCGAACTTGTTGTTCGTAAGGTAAAATGACGTCACGAGAGGAAACCATACGAGGGCGCCACTAAAACATCTCGTTGCTAATAGGGGCTGCGCTTTTGAACATTCACCGGAATATGCAAATCAGCACCGAAAGGGTACTCTCGCTTCTTTCTATCGACCGACGGCGGCTTCCACTAAATGTTTAGACCCCACACAATGATAGAAACTGGTATTTTTCTCTTCCACTTTCTCGTAAAACGACAACGAAGAACGGAAATAATTTAAAACATGACTATAAAACGATAATTTGTGAAATATGTGATCCGCGCAGGAACAATGAGCGTGACGATTCACTAGCTCATTGCCCCAGTGCGCATTGCAGTTTTTGTGTTTAATCGTATTCTAAACTTCGCTATTCTCTGGCACTTTTCCGCAGTTTTCAGTCATTGGATACTCGAGTGTTCCGCATTAAAGTGCACGCACCGTAATTTTTTTGTGAGCCTGTCTGGACTTTTTTACTCAAAGTTAATTATAATATTTAATGACTGCGTTCTTTCGTCATTTAACATTAAATTTCCCTGTTTTAAATATTGGACGAACGAGATGTGAAAAAGAAGGGTGGACTTTTGTCGTCTAAGAAACAGGAAACAATATTGTGTTTGGGCAGTTTCGTTTCCTCTCTTTTTTTGTGTGTGTCTTTCAAACAACCTAAGCAAAAAAAAAAAAAAAAAGTTCCTGAAAACATTTTTTGGCTACGCCACTGATACACACTTTATTGTACCTCAAGCCAAATGAATCTGAATTTCTTATTTGAGGAAACGAGTGACGACGCACTGATGCAACTATCATCTTTCTTTACGCTAAATTTGAACACCTCCAAAGTTTTCCCCTCTGTTTTCTGTTCCTACTTGCCCGGAAGCTGTTTTATCCAGCAAAGGGTCATACGAACACTTATCACAGTGGACTGGCAAGTTTCCTAAAGGAGACCGCTTTACAGAAAGTTCATGCCCTATGTACGATCGGGTGGTGCACGAAAGCACCCGATGTCAAATGCCCCACGACTGACACCCGCCCTTTTCCCTTTTGCCCTGCCTTCAAAAGGCTAGTTTTATCAAAAGCCCATGACGCGAATTCTCAGATCGTGTGGCCTGGTCCTCACCGTGACGGCGGAGCATTCTGCTTTTAATTAAGTGACAGTTAGTGTGCTGACGAGCGTGTGCAACGTAATCATGCCGTCATTTGTAGACCCTCAAGATATTAGGTTAAGACATGGAACAATGCTGGTTGAAGCGTGCACACGGATTCTGCACTTGGGGTTATAATGCTACACCCGTACGATCGCCCACATATCGTTGATATTTTTAGACTACCGATGTGGCGCATTCCACATGTTTATGTGCATGTCTCTTTGTGCGCATGCTCTCCTGTTTTATTTATTTTGAGGCATAAGCTAGTTAGCTTCACTGGTGCTCTGAGGGAACGCCAAAGTGGCCGACAATCTTCTTGAAATTTATATCGCCCCTTTTCTTTTTGTTGGGAGACATTTGATTTATCATTATCTTTATAATTTTAACATGAGGTTTCAAGCTGAGTTCAGTGCTTCGTGTCTGTCAGTCCCTTTTTGTCCTCTCGTTCTAGAGTTATCATGCCTAAGCAATCTCTGCCATATTGGTTTTTGAATACCGGGATTGCAAATACCAGCTGAGACAAACGGAAGAATTTGAGAGAGGGAAGAGCTCGGTGGAGGGGCGCGCCGATGGCCTCGAAACGGGTTGCTTACGAAGGTCCGTCGGCCTGGTGCAAGAGCTCTATCTCTCTCCCGAAAAGGGCGAGAGATGGTGATGAGAAAACAGTTTCCCTCCCGTTTTCCCCACCCACCATCACTAATCTCTAAATCTCTTTTGAGATTAGGGGACTCGGCGTCCTCGTCCTTGAAGGAGGAGGGATCCCTTCATTTCTAAGCCGACAGTGTTGAAGCAGCTGCGCGCCCGCCAGACCGGTTATCGCCTGCTCCGCTCTCTGCGCGTAGTTATGGGAGGGAGCGTGATCACGTGATTAAAGCCAAACGTGCGATTGGTTCACCGAACACCTTAGCTTCCTCTTCACTTTCAGCTTAGGAGTGACGCAGTCCAGCCCGCGAAGCACACACACACACACACAAACGCACGCACACAGAAAGTGGGATCGCGTGAACCAAGGCCTAATGATAAGGTAGGGACTGGAAGACGGTGGGGACGGTCCCCTCAATGTCCAACACGCGCATCCGCGAACTGCAAAGGGGCAGATGCGCTTCGCAATTTATGGAGTGTTTTTTTTTTCTTTTTTTCGGCAGAGATAGCTCTTTTCAAGAATGGCAAGATCAACATGTTCATATCAGGACACCGTGGTGTCAGTTTCTAAGTTGTTTGAGTGCATTTCATTGCTTGGCGGACATTTTTTTTATCGGGCGAAGCGGCTCGGCATCTCCTTTATCCACGCTACCCTTGCTGGAACCAGTAAGAACGATGGTTTAATGCCAAGTGCGATCTTCAAAATGCGGATTGTCAAGACCTTGGATATTCACTCGGCAGCGCCTACCACCGGTGATCTTCCTTTGTTGTGGCCAACCATACATGTCACCACTGGCTTCCGCGGGCCGAAGACACGACGGACCGCTTTCTTTTCCACGTGAGTGACAGTGAGATGATCCTCTCCTTCCTCTTGACCATCGGGGACATGTGTTCTTGCTGCGCAATGTACGTTTTGTCATGATCCGATGAGTTTGAACCGTGTCTAACTCTGGGCCGGGAATCTCCGACGAGTCCGCGTGTAGTCCACAGCGATCGGCCCGAAAGGTCCAGTACAGCGTTATTTGGAAGTGCTTTTTATTCTAATAGTAATAGTCAGAATGTCTCTGATTGGTTATTTTCGTGTTTGAAGTCATTTTTAATTCATGTTTTCTGTTAAAATATGGCTGTTTCTTGACGGTAGATCTGTGCTGTAGTAAAGTTCTCCCAGTATGTCCAAAGCCGAATTCCACGGGCCGCTGAGTAGTCCTTTGCCAAGATTCAGCTTGTCGGGTGGTTGTGGACTGTCAGCTATGTCGCCGCGCTATGTGAGTGTGTTTTCCAGTAATCGTCTTTACTCGACAATTTTTTTTTTTTTTATGTGAGTGATTTACTAATTTAAGCATCATGTTCCGCTCAACTGTCATATTTTGTTTGTATAAGAGAGGACTGATAATTTAGTAGCACATTTGACACTGGTGAGCTGAAGGGGAGGCCAGCGGTTTGATTTATAACTTGTAAATAACATGGATGTAATATGGGCACATTTATAACTATATGTTTCTGCAACGCAAACACCGCAATTCTTAAAACTGTTTCTTTTTTTTTTTTCAAATCAACGTAGAAATATAGGTGTGAACTTAAATGTCGAGATTGCAATAAACACATCTTAAGGCTAGATGAAGGCTTGAGGGACACAGTGATGTTGCAAGAGTAGGGCTAAGCAATTTATAGATTAACCTTTCTACTATTTTAAGAAAAAAAAAGCTCTAAATTCGACCTTGCAATGCATGTGCCTGCCCCCGCATTCAGAGTGGTGCAACCAGTTCATCCGCGTGCAATAAAAAACATAGAGCCCACATCTATAGTGCAGCAGCACGATACCCGTCAATCTTAATTTGTATGTTCTTGGTTTGGGCTACTTTTAAATTTCTTTTTCGTCTTGTTTTGTTTTGTCTAGAATTCGTGCATTTTAGTATGTATAATTGTTTTTTTTATATTAAGGTTGAATGGTACTTTTTTGCGAATTAGCCCATTGTAGAGCTGCAGTTACAATATTTAATGAATGGCCTCCCCAAACTTAGATGTTACTTGCATTCGCTAGCTTCCTTTCTAAAGTTGTAAAATAAAGTATAACATACGGCAGTCAGCACTGAAACCCAATAGGGTGTTCACACTAATTTATCTATAAAAATGTTCCTAACATATCGCATGCCACTTGGACAAATGCAGATGTTAAGAAATTGCATTCATCCCACCCCTCAGATTCTCGTCTATATAGAGCTATGTCTTTCACCGCTATGGGCAGAGGCCAGCTGATTTGATACAGTTTGGAAGGTGGAGGGATGATGTGCAGGGAAGCTAAACTCTGTCCCTCTCTCCCATATTGCCTGCTACAATTGTTCCAAAAGTCAGAGAGAAGGAGGGGGGGGGGACTGCCCCCTCCCCTTGCCCCCTTCTTCCGATAGGGTACAAACTTGGGGATGCCATAAATAAATGCAACCTCTTATGGCTGCCATTGCGTACAAAGGGGAAAAAATAGAGAGAGAAAGGGATGTGGTTTATCTTTATCTTAGGTGTTCATATCAGAAGTGATACGAACGGTTTTGAATGATTGCGGCTGGGCGAGCTAGCAATGAGTGCTGCCTGCGTGTTCGGTTGGGACTCTTGTTCAATCGGCAGGAAAGCGAGTCCCAGCCAACTATTGGAGCGGATCCTATGAATGGCTCTTGGAATTTTCGCAAATGGTCCGTTGTCTCGCAAATGAGTGCACTGGTATTAGCTAAGGGAAATAACGAGCTGTTTCCTCTCTTTTAATATTGCTGACTCTACATTTAAGCATTCATTCTTCACAGGAGGAGGCACACGACCGACCAACCTATCTGGTGATGCGAATCGACGAAGAGGACTCAAGTGCCATAACTGTGGTCTTGGAGGATCACTCCTTTGAGGTGATTGATATTGTGGCTGGTGAAGCGCTCGTTCTTGCAGTGCACGGAGTCCACGACATTTTTTACCGTCAAAAAGCAAGCCAGTCGCTCGCAATGATTGGGCACTTCATTGGTTCGAAGTACAGAATAAAGTCCGTCCTGGCTTTAGACTTGATCACAAAGTTAAAAACTTGTTAGCCAGAGGAAATTTGTGTGCCACTTTTGCCTTTTTTGCCATGCTCTGAAATTAAAATCTTGGTTTAATAAACTCTATTCTACTGTTTTCTTTCTATGCTGACTTTTCATGAGATCGTATTGCCTGCCTCTGTGCAGGCTCATATGCTATATATTTCATGTCATTTTTGAGCTGCAGTTCCACATCTCCTTTTATTTTTATTTTTTCAGCAAGCTTTTTTCCAACAAAGCCAATTTTACACTTCCGTTCTTCTAATTCTGTTTTCAAGTGTTTCCGTTACTTTTCACTGGGTTAACTTACACTCAACAGCACACTAAAAACAATATTTAACAGCATAATTGAGCGGAGTTTGTGTGACCCCTTCCTGAAGAGGGTGCTAATTCTCTTATACAGAGTTTAGGCAACACATCAAATGGGGCTGTACTTACTGTACACAATTCTTTCTGTAGAGTAATTACAGCCCCATTCTAAGTGTTGCCTGAACTCTGTATTAAAGCGTTAAGTACTCTAAAGCGGGGTCACACAAACTGCTCAAGTGTGCTGTTATGTGACATTAACTCTTGCTAGAGAGCATAGTTAACTCACTAATACAGACTCTAGGCAACACTTCTAACGGAGTTGTATTTACCCCACAAAAAGGTTATAACAGCTCTTCCTGGAGAGCGTGCTTAACTCTTAAATACAGAGTTCAGGCAACACTTCTAAAGGAGTTTTAGTTACTCTCCACAAACAAGTGAATTCAACTCTTCCGGGAGAATATGTTTAACTCTTGCATACAGAGCTTAGGCAACACTTCTAATGGAGTTGTAGTTACTCTAAACGATAGAGTGAGGGTAACTCTTCCTGACGAGTACTCGTAACTCTTGAATACAGAGTACAGGCAACATTTTAACAGAGTTGTAGTTACTCTACACGAAGGAATGAAGGTAACTCTCCCTGGAGAGCATCCTTCACTCGTCAACATGGAGTTTTGGCAACACTTCTGATAGAGTTATTGTCACTCCACACAAAAGAGTGAAATGTACTCTCATCAAAGAGTTCAGGCAACACTTCTCATGGAGTTATAATTACTCTACACAAAGGGGTGGGGTTAACTCTTGCACTTACACATCAAAAGAGTAACCCTTACTCTCTCAAAAGTATTAGAGTTACTCTCTGTGGAAGAGTTAAGTGAACACTGGTATGGAAGAGTTAAACATACTCTTGCCTCCGAAGAGTTATAGTTACTCTTTAAAAGAGTGGATTCTGTGACAAGCCACTTACACTCCAAAAAGAGTTAAATCGACACTTTTTTTTTTAGAGTGAACTATGACGTGCGGCTGTCAATGGGACCGAAGCAGAAATCCATGAGCTTCACTCCTTTGGGATCGGGCAAACTAGGAGCCATTTGGCTAGCGCGTGGTTTCAAAGCTGGGAGCTGGCTTCACTTGGAGAAAGGAGTTTAGGTGCCGTTTGGCGCGGCTTCAAAGCTGATGACGTCGGCTCGCTCCACGGGACAGTGAATGCTTTCGCATTAAAAGGCAACGTCGACATCGGCCCTTGTGTGCTGCAGGCACTTCGAGAAGCGGGACTTGGTTTACCCGTTTTACAAGACGCTGGGTAAGGCCAATACCGGCGTGCTTCCGAACATTTTCTATACGTGTCTGTCAGTTTTACATTTATAATTCGGTTAAAAGTACCGAAGCTATCGGCGGACGCGATTCCGCCGATGAACCTCCATCCACACGACACAAGGCCACCGTACGAGTGGTCGATGAAGCGGCAGTGTAAGTGTTTCAGACGCTGAAATTCTGTTCCTTGTATGTTTACGAGTTTGAAGAATATTATACTAGTGCCAGCAGTAGAAACCGGTTTTGAAAATAATCGGTGTTCCGGTTATTCCAATTAACGAATTATTCCAAGTTGAAAACCGGATAACCGGATATTTGAATAACCAAATAAGCTGCTCAGTTATTCGGTTCTCTAAATAAACGAATATTCGATTATTCAATATTCAGTATTGGAATCGAGATTGTTCCGTCATTAAATATATAACCCATTAACTTTACGAATTGAGGGTTCCCCTGTTATCTCCTCATGTTTTAAAAATCAACGGGACTAAAAGGAGAAAATAAGTTGCATTTTGGACAGGCTGGTTGTTCTCGTGTCGGTACTCAAAATCTTGATCTTCATCTCCGGGAGAAAAAGAAAAAAACTTTTACAGCGGCGGCAGCCCTTGGTGGCCCGTCCCCCGGTTTCGCAATAGCGTGAGCGTAAACAAAAATAAAAGCTTCCCCGCCAAGTTTGATGGGAAACTTAATGTATGTGACCTGACATCACGGGGCCTACGAATTCAGGTTCCCCACTAAATTTAGCGGAAAGTTTTACGTCAAGTGACCTATGCATCAATTCAGCTTCCTCACTAAATTTAGCAGAAAAATTTACATCACGTTACCTATGCACAAATTCAGTTTCCCCGCTAAATATGGCAGAAAAATTAATGTCACGTGACCTGACGTCTCGGGACCTACAGAATATTCAGGTCCACTGCTAAATTTAGCGGAAAAATTTCCGTCCCGTGACCTTTGCACTAATTCTGTTTCCCCGCTAAATTTCGAGGGATAATTGATGTCGCATGACATGAAGTCACGTGACCTTCAGAGAAATCCAGGTTCCCACCAAAATTTATCGGAAAAATTGACATCGCTTGACCTATGCATCAATTCAGTTTCCACGCTAAATTTAACGGGAAAATTGTTGTCACGAGACCTGAAGTCGTGGGACCTACAGAATATTCGAGCCCCCGCTAAATTTGGCGGAAAAATTGACGACCTTTGCATTAATTCCTTTTCCCTGCTAAATTTGATGAGAAAATTGATGTCATATGGCATGAAGTCACGTGACATTCAGAGAAATCCATGTTCCCAGCTAAATTTATCGGAAAAATTGACATCGCGTGACCTATGCATTAATTCCGTTTCCACACTAAATTTGATGAGAAAATTGATGTCATATGGCATGAAGTCACGTGACATTCAGAGAAACCCATGTTTCCAGATAAATTTATCGGAAAAATTGACATCGCGTGACCTATGCATTAATTCCGTTTCCACACTAAATTTGATGAGAACATTGATGTCATATGGCATGAAGTCACGTGACATTCAGAGAAATCCATGTTCTCAGCTAAATTTATCGGAAAAATTGACATCGCGTGACCTATGCATTAATTCCGTTTCCACACTAAATTTGATGAGAACATTGATGTCATATGGCATGAAGTCACGTGACATTCAGAGAAATCCATGTTCTCAGCTAAATTTATCGGAAAAATTGACATCGCGTGACCTATGCATTAATTCCGTTTCCACGATAAATTTGAAGAGAAAATTGATGTCATATGGCATGAAGTCACGTGACATTCAGAGAAATCCATGTTCCCAGCTAAATTTATCGGAATAATTGACATCGCGTGACCTATGCATTAATTCCGTTTCCACGCTAAATTTGATGAGAAAATTGATGTCATATGGCATGAAGTCACGTGACATTCAGAGAAACCCATGTTCCCAGCTAAAGTTATCGGAATAATTGACATCGCGTGACCTATGCATTAATTCCGTTTCCACGCTAAATTTGATGAGAATATTTATGTCATATGGCATGAAGTCACGTGACATTCAGAGAAATCCATGTTCCCAGCTAAATTTATCGGAAAAATTTACATCGCGTGACCTATGCATTAATTCCGTTTCCACGCTAAATTTGATGAGGAAATTGATGTCACATGGCATGAAGTCACGTGACCTTCAGAGAAATCCAGGTTCAAAGCTAAATTTATAGGAAAAATTTACATCGCGTGGCCTATGCGTTAATTCCGCTTCCCCGCTAAATTTCGCGGGAAAATTGATGTCACATGGTATGAAGTCACGTGACCTTCAGAGAAATTCAGGTTCACCGCTAAATTTATCAAAAAAATTGACATCGCGTGGCCTATGCCTTAATTCCGTTTCCCCACTAAATTTCGTGGGAAAATTGATGTCACATGGTATCAAGTCACGTGACCTTCAGAGAAATCCAGGTTCAAAGCTAAATTTATCAAAAAAATTTACATCGCGTGGCCTATGCGTTAATTTCGTTTCCCCGCTAAATTTCGCGGGAAAATTGATGTCACATGGTATGAAGTAACGTGACCTTCAGAGAAATCCAGGTTCACCGTTAAATTTATAAAAAAAATTGACATCGCGTGGCCTATGCATTAATTCCGTTTCCCCACTAAATTTCGTGGGAAAATTTATGTCACATGGTATGAAGTCACGTGACCTTCAGAGAAATCCAGGTTCAAAGCTAAATTTATCGGAAAAATTGATATCGCGTGGCCTATGCATTAATTCCGTTTCCCCACTAAATTTCGTGGGAAAATTGATGTCACATGGTATGAAGTAGCGTGACCTTCAGAGAAATCCAGGTTCAAAGCTAAATTTATCAAAAAAATTTACATCGCGTGGCCTATGCGTTAATTCCGTTTCCCCGCTAAATTTCGCAGGAAAATTGATGTCACATGGTATGAAGTCACGTGACCTTAAGGGAAATCCAGGTTCACCGCTAAATTTATCAAAAAAATTGACATCGCGTGGCCTATGCATTAATTCCGTTTCCCCACTAAATTTCGTGGGAAAATTTATGTCACATGGCATGAAGTCACTTGACCTTCAGAGAAATCCAGGTTCAAAGCTAAATTTATCGGAAAAATTTACATCGCGTGGCCTATGCGTTAATTCCGTTTCCCCGCTAAATTTCGCGGGAAAATTGATGTCACATGGTATGAAGTCACGTGACCTTCAAAGAAATTCAGGTTCCAAGCTACATTTATCGAAAAAAAAGACATCGCGTGACCTATGCATTAATTCAGTTTCCCCGCCAAATTTGGTGGGAAAATTGATGTCACGTGACATGAAGTCACCTGACCTTAAGAGAAATCCAGGTTCACCGCTAAATTTATCGAAAACATTGACACCGCGTGACCTATGCATGATTACCGTTTCCCCGCTAAATTTGGTGGGAAAGTTTATGTCACATGACATGAAGTCACGTGATCTTCAGAGAAATCCAGGTTCCCCGCTAAATTTATCGGAAAAATTTACATCGCGTGGCCTATGCGTTAATTCCGTTTCCCCGCTAAATTTCATGGGAAAATTGATGTCACATGGCATGAAGTCACGTGACTTTCAGAGAAATCCAGGTTCCAAGCTAAATTTATCGGAAAAATTTACATCGCGTAGCCGTGCAGCGTCGATCTCCATGTATTCTCCCGTAGGGCGGGCCGTTTCCTGGGAACCCTGAGTACCGCGTGACTCGCGCCGAGCTGCTCTGTCGGCCATGCTCTGGGCGAAACACGCGGATCAAAGGATTGCGCTGCTCTGCTCCGTAGGAGCTATAAAGTGCTCTAGTTGCGGAGAGCGTGGCGGAATGGCAAAAACGGTCTACGAAAACTCCCTATTCACACCGCCGGCGTTTCTCCCATCTTGTCACCAGGGGGTTTTAGAATAGCGCACACTAAAGCTTTGCGTATGCAAAGAATAGCGTCCTCGCCAATGCACATGCTCCGAACGCAAACTAGGTTTTGCGCTTCGCGTGCTCAAGTTTAGCATTGCCCTATTTCTCGGAAATAGCGTGCGTACGCATAGAGTCTTTGCGCTTCTCCAAAGAGGATTCGTGATGAGAAGTAGGAGCCAAGACGAACAGAGTTGAAAACAATGGCGGTTTACGGGATTATGTCGGCAACTCACCTATCTCTACATGTGCGGCGGCTGCTTTGGCGGCGTCGTGAGTGCGACGTCGGCGGCATCCTCGCGAATGCGATTTTCAATACGGGAGGACATTGTACTCGGTTTGGCAACGATCCCCGGCAACTTGATGCTTGAGACCCACGAACATTTCTTGGCGAAGGTACGATGCGCGACGGTCAGTGCACGAGACTTCTCTTGCCGAGGCGACGCAAGCGGACACGACCGATAAACCACTCGCGTCGCATTTCCATGTTTAAACAAATCCAAAATGGTACCTAAAAAGTTACAGCATTTCGTGTGTGAAATGAAAATTGTGACTGTATCTTGGTGGCGTCGCAAGCGCGACATGCTTGGGCTTTTGTGCCGCGACTGCAAAAAATTATATGAATTTTTTTCTGATATGTTTATTGGACACCTTTTTCATACCAGAACTTATTATTTCATATCAGTTTCATATGCCGGATATCAGTTACACTAGGCTAGGTGGCGCTAGGTACCGCCGAATCCATGTGCTGCAAAAATATATTTATTTACTCAAGCCACCATGTAGATTCATTACGCATACCACTAGCATCAGTTGAACAAATACATTGAGTGCATACCCATACACGGCACAACAAACATGAATACAACAGCACACCCAATAACTAATTCGGAGCTCTGCGTTTCCGCCTTTTATACAGGTCGTTTTGTAAGTACGGAGTTTTTCGGTGACCACTTACGCAATAAATAATATTTTCAGCGTGTTGAATTTTTTTCAGTAATGTCGTACCTCTGAGAGTATTTAGAACGGCTCAGGGGACGAATCTCTTAATAAAAAGTAAACGCTCATGCCGTAAATATTTGAAAGTCAGTAAATCAAGCCGCTCCACTGCGGTTCCAAGCCACGTGTTTGCTTTCCCGCGCGGCACGTCGTATACTGAAAAAATTATATGAATTTATTTCTGATATGTTTATTGAACACATTCATATCAGTTGGCATATGTTGCATATCAGTTCTTATATGTCGCATATCCGTTTTTGGGTATTTCATATCAGTTCTTATATCGCATATCAGTTTTTGGATATTACATATCAGTTTCACATGTCGCATATCAGTTTTTGGATATTTCATATCAGTTCTTATATAGATTCATATACTTTCTTTCAGTAGGGAATTAAACGCTATTCTAAAACACTCTCGCGCCGCGTGCGCTAATACAAGCGCTAAGGTTAGCGCTAGCGTGCGCTAAAATTGCGTACGTTATTCTAAAACTCCACATGTGCCAACTGCAAAAATTAAGTTAGTGCGCAGTCGAGCTGGGGGAAGTTTACCATGATGCTTTATAACTCGAGACTGGAGTAGAAGCAGGAAGCATATTTTTCCCTCCTTGCGCCCCAGTCTCAGGTTTTTTTACTTGAGACTGGGGCATAAGAAGGGAAAGTAGAATAATAGAAAAAAATATATTTGAGGAAATTTATCAACAGACCTCACGAAATGTGGCTCTGCTAGCACATTTAACATCATGTCTTGTCTCAAAGCATATTATACAGCTGCAAATTGTATTGCGGCAATTAAGCTAAAATAATGTTCAGTCCCAGTGATATATGTTTAGTTTTAATGGCACATATGTTAACAAATGTGCCTAAGTTGAAAACATAAAATCGACTGCAGCAGAGCTCAATGCACCAGAAGGAAAAAAGAAACAGTAAATCTTCTGTGGCTTCTAGTTTCCTGTTGATTCTTTATTTTACCAACATGCTCCAACAGAAATTTCAAGTCTTGTTTTTGATCGTTTTGAGTTGCAGTCGTTTTGTCTTGTGTAACCATCTTCACGAAAAAAAAAATAAGAGCAATTTTTTTTTGCATTGACACAGCACGTTTTGAAAATAACTACCAGAATAAGAATCAGAGTCAGTTTATTTTTGTCACAGCGCTTTTACACACATGTGACAAGGGGGGCCAGGAAAAAAGCTGAAAGTTTGCAGCTTGACGGGTTCCTGCCCCCCAAAACACAGGGCAGAGCGGCACTGTGACTAAAAACACAAAAAAACACAGTGAAAATAACTGATGTAACATGACATTTACCAATATATCCACTCAATACAGTTGAAATAGATAGATGTAACAAATTAAGACAAACGATCTATTTATTACCGGCAAGTTTAAATTTTACGGACATTTAACGAAAGTTTACCAACACTCGATCATCTCCAGGCAAGAAAGAAAAACACAATAAAGACAACTTATATAAGATATCGTATAAAATAAGTGTCGTTGAAAATAGGTGGCGCTTCAAAAAGCAGACTGAAGTAAAGGATATACCAAACATATGACAAACATTTTCACTCAATATAATAAAGCCTGAGTTCTATGGGTATTTTATTCTTTATTTCAACTTTTGGCGAGCAATTTTCTCTCCAATATATTGCCACCAAGGGAAGAGAGGCACAACGGCTCATGTGTGTCAGTTCTAATGCGAGAACGACGGTTGCTTTCAGCAATGCTTGGATCGAAAATGCTGTACCATCGCAATCCACACGATTGCCAGCGACCTCCGCACTTCCCCGTGTCCCGTTGTTCAGCAGCGCCATGAGTTGCATAGTGAAGTTTACAGCAGTCTGAAATGCGGGACATTTTCAAGATTTTGGTATTTCTTGCGGGACGCAGGATACAAGCCCTCAATGCGGGACAGTCCCGCGAGTCGCGGGACAGGTGGTCCCCCTAGTCCATGTCGCGCCACGCCACATGCCAAGTTCTCCGCCGCACGCACTTGGAGTGCGGAAAAGAATCCAACACGATCCTATGCCTTTGTTTCAAATTGAATTAATTCCGAAACGCAGGTCTTCCCCCAATTAAACACCGCACAACTACTAATATTTCTATGAAATCGGCGCTGCCAACATGCCAATGTCACACCAGAACATCGTAAGTCACTATATTCAAAGTTTCCCGCGTCCAAGTCGCGCCACGTCACACGCCAAGTTCTCCGCCGCACGCACTTGGAGTGCGGATAAGAATCCAACACAATTCTATGCGTTTGTTTCACATTGAATTAATTCCGAAACGCAGGTCTTCCCCCAATTAAACACCGCACAACTACTAATATTTCTATGAAATTGGCGCTGCCAACATGCCAATGTCAAACCAGAACATCGTAAGTCACTATATTCAAAGTTTCCCGCGTTCAAGTCGCGCCACGTCACACGCCAGGTTCTCCGCCGCACGCACTTGGAGTGCGGATAAGAATCCAACACAATCCTATGCCTTTGTTTCAAATTGAATTAATTCCGAAACGCAGGTCTTCCCCCAATTAAACACCGCACAACTACTAATATTTCTATGAAATCGGCACTGCCAACATGCCAATGTCACACCAGAACATCGTAAGTCACTATATTCAAAGTTTCCCGCGTCCAAGTCGCGCCATGCCATACGCCAAGTTCTCCGCCGCACGCATTTGAAGTGCCGATAAGAATCCAACACAATCCTATGCCTTTGTTTCAAATTGAATTAATTCCGAAACGCAGGTCTTCCCCCAATTAAACACCGCACAACTACTAATATTTCTATGAAATCGGCGCTGCCAACATGCCAATGTCACACCAGAACATCGTAAGTCACTATATTCAAAGTTTCCCGCGTCCAAGTCGCGCCATGCCATACGCCAAGTTCTCCGCCGCACGCACTTGGAGTGCGGATAAGAATCCAACACAATCCTATGCCTTTGTTTCAAATTGAATTAATTCCGAAACGCAGGTCTTCCCCCTATTAAACACCGCACAACTACTAATATTTATATGAAATCGGCGCTGCCAACATGCCAATGTCACACCAGAACATCGTAAGTCACTATATTCAAAGTTTCCCGCGTCCAAGTCGCGCCATGCCATAGGCCAAGTTCTCCGCCGCACGCACTTGAAGTGCCGATAAGAATCCAACACAATCCTATGCCTTTGTTTCAAATTGAATTAATTCGGAAACGCAGGTCTTCCCCCAATTAAACACTGCACAACTACTAATATTTCTATGAAATCAGCGCTGCCAACATGCCAATGTCACACCAGAACATCGTAAGTCACTATATTCAAAGTTTCCCGCGTCCAAGTCGCGCCATGCCATACGCCAAGTTCTCCGCCGCACGCACTTGGAGTGCGGATAAGAATCCAACACAATCCTATGCCTTTGTTTCAAATTGAATTAATTCCGAAACGCAGGTCTTCCCCCTATTAAACACCGCACAACTCCTAATATTTCTATGAAATCGGCGCTGCCAACATGCCAATGTCACACCAGAACATCGTAAGTCACTATATTCAAAGTTTCCCGCGTCCAAGTCGCGCCATGCCATACGCCAAGTTCTCCGCCGCACGCACTTGGAGTGCGGATAAGAATCCAACACAATCCTATGCCTTTGTTTCAAATTGAATTAATTCGGAAACGCAGGTCTTCCCCCAATTAAACACCGCACAACTACTAATATTTCTATGAAATCGGCGCTGCCAACATGCCAATGTCACACCAGAACATCGTAAGTCACTATATACAAAGTTTCCCGCGTCCAAGTCGCGCCATGCCATACGCCAAGTTCTCCGCCGCACGCACTTGGAGTGCGGATAAGAATCCAACACAATCCTATGCCTTTGTTTCAAATTGAATTAATTCCGAAACGCAGGTCTTCCCCCTATTAAACACCGCACAACTACTAATATTTCTATGAAATCGGCGCTGCCAACATGCCAATGTCACACCAGAACATCGTAAGTCACTATATTCAAAGTTTCCCGCGTCCAAGTCGCGCCATGCCATACGCCAAGTTCTCCGCCGCACGCACTTGGAGTGCGGATAAGAATCCAACACAATCCTATGCCTTTGTTTCAAATTGAATTAATTCCGAAACGCAGGTCTTCCCCCAATTAAACACCGCACAACTACTAATATTTCTATGAAATCGGCGCTGCCAACATGCCAATATCACACCAGAACATCGTAAGTCACTATATTCAAAGTTTCCCGCGTCCAAGTCACGCCATGCCATACGCCAAGTTCTCCGCCGCACGCACTTGAAGTGCCGATAAGAATCCAACACAATCCTATGCCTTTGTTTCAAATTGAATTAATTCCGAAACGCAGGTCTTCCCCCAATTAAACACCGCACAACTACTAATATTTCTATGAAATCGGCGCTGCCAACATGCCAATGTCACACCAGAACATCGTAAGTCACTATATTCAAAGTTTCCCGCGTCCAAGTCGCGCCATGCCATACGCCAAGTTCTCCGCCGCACGCACTTGGAGTGCGGATAAGAATCCAACACAATCCTATGCCTTTGTTTCAAATTGAATTAATTCCGAAACGCAGGTCTTCCCCCAATTAAACACCGCACAACTACTAATATTTCTATGAAATCGGCGCTGCCAACATGCCAATGTCACACCAGAACATCGTAAGTCACTATATTCAAAGTTTCCCGCGTCCAAGTCGCGCCATGCCATACGCCAAGTTCTCCGCCGCACGCACTTGGAGTGCGGGTAAGAATCCAACACAATCCTATGCCTTTGTTTCAAATTGAATTAAATCCGAAACGCAGGTCTTCCCCCAATTAAACACCGCACAACTACTAATATTTCTATGAAATCGGCGCTGCCAACATGCCAATATCACACCAGAACATCGTAAGTCACTATATTCAAAGTTTCCCGCGTCCAAGTCGCGCCATGCCATACGCCAAGTTCTCCGCCGCACGCACTTGGAGTGTGGATAAGAATCCAACACAATCCTACGCCTTTGTTTCAAATTGAATTAATTCCGAAACGCAGGTCTTCCCCCAATTAAACACCGCACAACTACTAATATTTCTATGAAATCGGCGCTGCCAACATGCCAATATCCCACCAGAACATCGTAAGTCACTATATTCAAAGTTTCCCGCGTCCAAGTCGCGCCATGCCATACGCCAAGTTCTCCGCCGCACGCACTTGGAGTGCGGATAAGAATCCAACACAATCCTATGCCTTTGTTTCAAATTGAATTAATTCCGAAACGCAGGTCTTCCCCCAATTAAACACCGCACAACTACTAATATTTCTATGAAATCGGCGCTGCCAACATGCCAATATCACACCAGAACATCGTAAGTCACTATATTCAAAGTTTCCCGCGTCCAAGTCGCGCCATGCCATACGCCAAGTTCTCCGCCGCACGCACTTGGAGTGCGGATAAGAATCCAACACAATCCTATGCCTTTGTTTCAAATTGAATTAATTCCGAAACGCAGGTCTTCCCCCTATTAAACACCGCACAACTACTAATATTTCTATGAAATCGGCGCTGCCAACATGCCAATGTCACACCAGAACATCGTAAGTCACTATATTCAAAGTTTCCCGCGTCCAAGTCGCGCCATGCCATACGCCAAGTTCTCCGCCGCACGCACTTGGAGTGCGGATAAGAATCCAACACAATCCTATGCCTTTGTTTCAAATTGAATTAATTCCGAAACGCAGGTCTTCCCCCAATTAAACACCGCACAACTACTAATATTTCTATGAAATCGGCGCTGCCAACATGCCAATATCACACCAGAACATCGTAAGTCACTATATTCAAAGTTTCCCGCGTCCAAGTCGCGCCATGCCATACGCCAAGTTCTCCGCCGCACGCACTTGGAGTGCGGATAAGAATCCAACACAATCCTATGCCTTTGTTTCAAATTGAATTAATTCCGAAACGCAGGTCTTCCCCCAATTAAACACCGCACAACTACTAATATTTCTATGAAATCGGCGCTGCCAACATGCCAATATCACACCAGAACATCGTAAGTCACTATATTCAAAGTTTCCCGCGTCCAAGTCGCGCCATGCCATACGCCAAGTTCTCCGCCGCACGCACTTGGAGTGCGGATAAGAATCCAACACAATCCTATGCCTTTGTTTCAAATTGAATTAATTCCGAAACGCAGGTCTTCCCCCAATTAAACACCGCACAACTACTAATATTTCTATGAAATCGGCGCTGCCAACATGCCAATGTCATACCAGAACATCGTAAGTCACTATATTCAAAGTTTCCCGCGTCCAAGTCGCGCCATGCCATACGCCAAGTTCTCCGCCGCACGCACTTGGAGTGCGGATAAGAATCCAACACAATCCTATGCCTTTGTTTCAAATTGAATTAATTCCGAAACGCAGGTCTTCCCCCAATTAAACACCGCACAACTACTAATATTTCTATGAAATCGGCGCTGCCAACATGCCAATGTCATACCAGAACATCGTAAGTCACTATATTCAAAGTTTCCCGCGTCCAAGTCGCGCCATGCCATACGCCAAGTTCTCCGCCGCACGCACTTGGAGTGCGGATAAGAATCCAACACAATCCTATGCCTTTGTTTCAAATTGAATTAATTCCGAAACGCAGGTCTTCCCCCAATTAAACACCGCACAACTACTAATATTTCTATGAAATCGGCGCTGCCAACATGCCAATGTCATACCAGAACATCGTAAGTCACTATATTCAAAGTTTCCCGCGTCCAAGTCGCGCCAAGCCATACGCCAAGTTCTCCGCCGCACGCACTTGGAGTGCGGATAAGAATCCAACACAATCCTATGCCTTTGTTTCAAATTGAATTAATTCCGAAACGCAGGTCTTCCCCCAATTAAACACCGCACAACTACTAATATTTCTATGAAATCGGCGCTGCCAACATGCCAATATCACACCAGAACATCGTAAGTCACTATATTCAAAGTTTCCCGCGTCCAAGTCGCGCCATGCCATACGCCAAGTTCTCCGCCGCACGCACTTGGAGTGCGGATAAGAATCCAACACAATCCTATGCCTTTGTTTCAAATTGAATTAATTCCGAAACGCAGGTCTTCCCCCAATTAAACACCGCACAACTACAAATATTTCTATGAAATCGGCGCTGCCAACATGCCAATATCACACCAGAACATCGTAAGTCACTATATTCAAAGTTTCCCGCGTCCAAGTCGCGCCATGCCATACGCCAAGTTCTCCGCCGCACGCACTTGGAGTGCGGATAAGAATCCAACACAATCCTATGCCTTTGTTTCAAATTGAATTAATTCCGAAACGCAGGTCTTCCCCCAATTAAACACCGCACAACTACTAATATTTCTATGAAATCGGCGCTGCCAACATGCCAATGTCACACCAGAACATCGTAAGTCACTATATTCAAAGTTTCCCGCGTCCAAGTCGCGCCATGCCATACGCCAAGTTCTCCGCCGCACGCACTTGGAGTGCGGATAAGAATCCAACACGATCCTATGCCTTTGTTTCAAATTGAATTAATTCCGAAACGCAGGTCTTCCCCCAATTAAACACCGCACAACTACTAATATTTCTATGAAATCGGCGCTGCCAACATGCCAATGTCATACCAGAACATCGTAAGTCACTATATTCAAAGTTTCCCGCGTCCAAGTCGCGCCATGCCATACGCCAAGTTCTCCGCCGCACGCACTTGGAGTGCGGATAAGAATCCAACACAATCCTATGCCTTTGTTTCAAATTGAATTAATTCCGAAACGCAGGTCTTCCCCCAATTAAACACCGCACAACTACTAATATTTCTATGAAATCGGCGCTGCCAACATGCCAATATCACACCAGAACATCGTAAGTCACTATATTCAAAGTTTCCCGCGTCCAAGTCGCGCCATGCCATACGCCAAGTTCTCCGCCGCACGCACTTGGAGTGCGGATAAGAATCCAACACAATCCTATGCCTTTGTTTCAAATTGAATTAATTCCGAAACGCAGGTCTTCCCCCAATTAAACACCGCACAACTACTAATATTTCTATGAAATCGGCGCTGCCAACATGCCAATATCACACCAGAACATCGTAAGTCACTATATTCAAAGTTTCCCGCGTCCAAGTCGCGCCATGCCATACGCCAAGTTCTCCGCCGCACGCACTTGGAGTGCGGATAAGAATCCAACACAATCCTATGCCTTTGTTTCAAATTGAATTAATTCCGAAACGCAGGTCTTCCCCCAATTAAACACCGCACAACTACTAATATTTCTATGAAATCGGCGCTGCCAACATGCCAATGTCACACCAGAACATCGTAAGTCACTATATTCAAAGTTTCCCGCGTCCAAGTCGCGCCATGCCATACGCCAAGTTCTCCGCCGCACGCACTTGGAGTGCGGATAAGAATCCAACACAATCCTATGCCTTTGTTTCAAATTGAATTAATTCCGAAACGCAGGTCTTCCCCCAATTAAACACCGCACAACTACTAATATTTCTATGAAATCGGCGCTGCCAACATGCCAATGTCATACCAGAACATCGTAAGTCACTATATTCAAAGTTTCCCGCGTCCAAGTCGCGCCATGCCATACGCCAAGTTCTCCGCCGCACGCACTTGGAGTGCGGATAAGAATCCAACACAATCCTATGCCTTTGTTTCAAATTGAATTAATTCCGAAACGCAGGTCTTCCCCCTATTAAACACCGCACAACTACTAATATTTCTATGAAATCGGCGCTGCCAACATGCGAATGTCACACCAGAACATCGTAAGTCACTATATTCAAAGTTTCCCGCGTCCAAGTCGCGCCACGTCACTCACGCCAAGTTCTCCGCCTCCCACATGGTGCGCTTTTCTCCGCGTCTGCGTCGCGTCTGCGCCTGCGCTTTGACGTCACTTCCAGCGCCGGGACGAAACGCAGCGTTTTTTGGCGCATCCCGGCATATCTGGTGGAGCCAGATATTTTGCGTCCACGCGTCGCGTCTCGCGCTGCGTCCAGAAGGCAACAACCAATGAACCGCCGTGTTCACTAGTTGCAAGGAGCGTTTGAATTTTCTCCACTGTAGGAATGTAGTTTTCGCCACAGACCTCGCGAGATAGGCGATAATAATAATAATAATAATACTTTTTATTTGCACCAATTGCGATACCCACTCGGCAGCGTGCGAGGCTAGGCAAAAAGGTCGAGATTCTTACGCAAGTGGGCCTGCTAGCCCGCCGCCAAGTAGGGAAAGGGATACGGGAAAGGAAAATAAATAAAAACACTCAAAACAGAAAGATACACACAAAAACGGGTAGCAGCCCTGTGCCATTCCAAGGCAAAGCGCACGCGCGCACGCACACACACGCACCCGCGCGCGCGGAGTTTACAAAATTTGCACGCTCGCGGCCTTAAATGAAAACGGCTTTTAGGCCCCGCCAACGCTAGCAGCAGGGCGAACATGGGTAGTTACGTCCTTCCCCCCACGGATATTAGTTAATCATACCTTTTACACAAGTCCAGGAAATCCTCTCTGCTCCGCGGGAGAGGCTGACGCTGCTTCAGCGGAACAGAGAGGACCTAGCGAAGTACAAAAGCGTCCTGCACTCTGGCAGGCCAAATGTAAAGAATACAAGGACACCGAGAGACAAAAGTACAAAATTAATAGTACCGGCAACAATCGCAACAACGTAACCACTGTTATGGCCAGCAGCCAGCTGTAAATGTTTTGGCGCGGGCGATGGTGATGCCAATGGCGTATCGAAACGTGGATGAGGCGTACGCACTAAAAAGGATGAAAATTAGTGAAATTGAGCTTCATTGCGATTGCTGTAATAAAAATGAGTGCTTACTATTACTAAAATTAAATATTACGGCATGTAGCCATCATTTACCGCGCGATTTCTATTTAATGTTTGCTTTTGTTTCTTAAAGGGACAATGAAGGCAATTTCGGACATCTTTTTGGCGATTGAACTGGGTTCCAGGCACGTCTCAGGCCACGTTGCCCAAATTTCAGCCGAAACCGGCGCTTGTGTGCCGCGCAAATCAATTAAACAGTCACGGTAATAATCGCACCGGAATCGACTGGGGCGACGCCCCGAGAGTTGCGGGAGAAGCCAGGAGAAGCGGAGCTCACGTGACCGGTGCGAGGCCAAGAAGCGCGACGTCACAAGAAACGCTTCAGCGATTGGTCGAAACGCGAGACGCGCCCTCGGTCATGTTTTGGTTCGCAATTTTGAGGAATACTGTTCTAATTTCCGCTTGAATAATCATGAAAAGTATAAATCGGACCGAAAAGAATTACTAACCCGTAAATACAGCAGCATAATTGTTTTTTTCTTTGCTACGCTGGACGCGAAACGGCCAACGAGCAACAATGGGCACTTCGGCATGCGGGCCGCTCGTTACCGGCTGGGCGGTCTCCGTCGGGTGACGGCGGAGGCCGCCATTCACGTACTCCCGTTTCGTTTGTGTTGGGTTACTGAACGGAAGCTCGAACTCGCTCGCGAGAGCGGCATTGCCGTCCATGTTGACAGATTCGACGAAACGAACGTGCCACCGCGCTGCTATAACCCACCGCGGTAACCAGAATCTCGATCTCATAAATACTACCGATACCGACTATTCACACTTGACGTCACTCCCTACGTCACCTCCGTTTTTGGAGGCCCAGAAACGAGAATGGAGATAGTTCAGTTTCGGTTTCTTTACTTTTTTCGTAGGCACAGAAATAAGCGTCACAAATGGCCACAAAAAATTGGGCAGCATGCTGTGTTCCCAAGAAGCATAAAAACACATTTAAAAAAACTAAATAAAATCGTCTTCATTGTCCCTTTAAGCGCGTCTATCTACGTTGGGCAGACGCTTCGGAAACGCAGACGCGAAGCGCTGCACGGTAGCGCTGCGTGTGGTTTGAATGGGCGCACGCGTCCTGCTTAGCGCGCGCGCCAAGCCGAGACGCGCGTCTAGACGCACTGAAAAACGCGCCATGTGGGCTCCGCACTGGGAGTGCGGATAAGAATACAAAATTATCCGCACTCCGAGCATAGAGTACAAGGAGGTTATAAGTACTAGGAGGGGGCACGTTGCAATATTGGTGAAGCCTAGTCATAAAAAGTTTAAACGATGTTGTGCCCAGCGTGACCGCAGATCTCTCTAGCGATTGGTGCGCGTGACATGTCACGTGTGAGATGGATGGTTGATTGTAGAAGGACTCCTTGCAGGCTTGCGCGCGCTCCGTCCGGTAGGTTTTATCAGATCGAAGGCTAGGCTGTGGTGTATTCTAGTACACCATAGCTAGACGAAGGCTAGCTTCGGTCACGTGATGTGGTCACGTTGGCATGGTAAGCGAGGAGAGTAAGGAGGAAAATGAGAAAGAGGCGAGGCGTCAAGGGAACACGCCTTGTGGAGGCTACGCGGCCGACGTCATGCCCTCTCCTAGCTTTCTATCCTCTACACAAGGTACAAGGTAAAGAGCGGCCCAGACTCTATGGCCCAGATAGACGACTGACTGCCAGCGCTCCTAGCGGGCGGCATTAAACAGAGTCTAGTTTCGGTTCCGGTCAAGTTAGTTTCGGTTTGGGCGTTTTTGCTCCGGTTCTCTGGTACTCTTCCCCCTCTCTTTCTCCCCATCTTTCCTTCTTGCGTCGCTCCTCGCTACGCCCTCGGGAGCTCTACGGCTCCCAGGGCCGCTGTTTTTTTTCTCTTTTTTTTTAATGTTGACGCAGTTTTATTTTAATTTTTACGATATAATCCGTGCAAAATATGTAAAATAAAATTTCGACTTCACAAAACAAATACGTAGATCTTGTTTGTTTGTTTTTTCTATAGTAAAACATCGAAGTTACACAACCTCCACATTGACCCCCGACTGGTGGAGCATTTTGGGGTCAAAAACAGTAAGTGGTTTGACAATATTTTATTGGACCACATTCGTATATATCTATGATTTACGTCAGACGCTCGGTATGTTTTATAAGAAACAGATACTGATACTCACAAAAATAAATGAATATGAAGGAGTTCGGCATTTCGTACACTCCATAATAAATTTTTTGCAGAACCAAGTTAACAAAATTTTTTTTACAGGGAACATTCTGAATGGTTTATTCACTTTCACGCCGACGCGGGCTCGGGAAGTAAGTCCAGAAATAAATAAGACATCACTATCATTACTAGTCATAAGAGTATAATAAGAGTGCAAAGCACACAGCTAAGAGTACGAATTACCAATTTCCGGCTATTATAAAACATACGAATTGGCATAGCCTGAAACACACTGTGGGCGAGCCAATACCAAACACCGAGAACTCTATTCGGACTCTCACAATATTCAACGTTCCTAAACATTCCTCGAAATACATTTGATCAGAAAGAAAGTATGGCTCAAAAAAGTGGCTAAAAAACTATAGACAGTGGATACAAAAGTGGATACATTTTCTTTCTAATATCTATAGCATCCATACACTATTTTCCATAGAAATTCTGTAAAACGTGGATAAATACTTTTGCCACAGGGTCGTGATACACATTTGCTGGAAATAAGGAAAACAAATATTTCGAGTGCGAGCTGCACCGCGCAATTAATACGCACCTTCTGTTTCTGATCTGGCAACCACCTCCGTTAATACACTATAAAAAGTTAAACTTGTCTAGTTTCTTTACAGCAACTGAAGAGTGTAACCAAACTTTGTCCAGGATCCGGTTAAGAAACCGAACATGCCAACAAAAGCGTATTTTGCAAAACATTAAAAAAACAACACTTGTGGCACTCTGAGCAATGCCAAAACCACCCAGACCTGAAAGTATGCAATACAAGACAGCACACAGTCCTCAAACATGCGCCACCCTAGTGAAAAAAGTCATTTGTATGAGAAATGTCTTGTGTCCAATAAACACATATGAATCATACAAGATATATAAGAACATATAAGAACCGTAGAAGAACCATATAAGAACTATATAAGACATATAAGAACAATATAAGAAACCTATAAGAAACTCCTCAGAAGTTTCTTATATGGTGCTTCCATGTTCTTATATAACCCGTATAGTTCTTATATGGTTCTTATATGTTCTCATATATCTTGTATGATTTATATGTGTTTATTGGACACAGAAATTTCTCATACAAATGAGAATTTTCAATAGGGCACGCTCTCTATTACGGCAAGAAAGTGATTTTCTAGTTGCTGAATGAAATTAAAGGCAGCCTGGGGTGGTATTTTAGATTCCCGAAGAGCTCTTTAGGCACGTGATATGCTTTAAGCACAAGTAAGTACTGGTGAGGCCTGGCCAAGCTGTCAGACTCTTCAATCAGCGACTGAGAACAGCCACAGCTGTGGGTTGTCAGATCAAGGAAATGCTTGATCAAATAGCCCATAATGTAACAAGTGGACGAGTCATCAAATATGTTAGACCTGATGTCTGATGTCAGCTCAGAAATATCCTCAAGTGGCGGGAAGTTGTCAATGGGAAGACATTCCACATTGTCTGCAATTGAACTTTCATGATGCAAAAATATTGGCAACTCCTTCAAGGGGTCGGCCTTATCATCCTCTACGTTTCCATCGTTTGACAGTTTGAACAGTCCCTTTATCCCTATCTGTTTCAGCCCTGAGGTGAACTGATACATCTTTGGGTTTGTATTGCAGCCCTGCATTTGTCTTATAGCTCCAAAAATGTTTCTAAGAGGGTCTTGCTGCAGGCGTCGTCTAAGTAAGAACTTAAAGTCATGGCTATTTGAAAGTTCCTCCCAGAGCATGAGGACACTATTTATAGTAACGTGCCACCCCATGATGGTTTGTGACTGCATCCTACTTTCGAACTTCCACGCTGAAATCTATTCAAATTGCAGGTGAAGGAAATCAAATACCCCAGATTCTCCCTTCAGAATGACATGACGCAACTTCTGCCCGGTCTTCTCGAATTTCGAGCTATTTAGACAATCAAAAAGTATGCACATTTTATCACAGAAAAAGGCTGTAGCCATGGCTGCCTCAGGAAACTCCTTGGCATAAACAATGAATAGGATTGAAAGACAGACTGAGGCACTCATTACCTACGCGGCACGTTTTAATTTCATCTTATTTAAAGGGTTTTGAAAAATGTGTCTCTCAGTAAGTTTCGGAGCCCATTGCAAGCTCATCCCATGGGTAAAACGATAAAGTTTAAAAATATGGGACCACTCAATGACCTCATTTCCAATGCAAAATTTGTGTGCTTGGAGATTGTTCCTGGTTTTCCTGATAAGGTGCGGAACATCAAAGATAAAGTAAATATATTCGTTATCAACTTAAAAAAACACGGCTTATTCACAGACACACCAAGCTGGTTGGCCAAGCTTACGTTTGAAGCCCCCTGGTCACAGACCAAAGCCTTTACTGTGAGCGAAATGAGGAGACTGCGGATAACAGAAAACGGTGTTCAGGTGTGCACAACAGTGTATGCAAGAGGTTGAACCCTTCTCCTGGAAATTCCAGAGAGCACAACACAACAACCAAGGATCTATCTGAAACACCGTTCAACACCATCATCTGTAAATTTACGGACAATGTCGTTCGCAGAGTCATAAGTCAAGTCCGTTTTCAAAGAAATCTCATCGAAAATCAAGCTGCACACACGATTGCAGCCCGACAACCCCACGGAACAACAGCGCGAGAAGCTCAAGCCGCTCGGCTAAACAAATTCACGCCGAGCATGGGAGCACGCGGGCAGTCATGCGTCACCTTGTTGGATGCAAAGCCGACCGAACACGCTGCAGCAGAAAGCACACACGGATGGTACGCACGGCACGGACGAACGACGTACGGACGTGCAGAGGCCATGCAGAATGATGCTGAGGTGTCGGCGTGCAGGCAAGCACACTCTAAGAAAAAATGGAGGAAAAAAGTAGCAACGGCGCGTCTTCCTCCCTTGTACCGACGCGCCTCCAAGCGGACACGAGAAAAGGGGAGGAACGAAACGTTTTTCTCCTTCTCCAGGCAGACGGGAGAAAGCTTTCGCCCTCCCGACTCATCTTCTTTCGGTTTCGTTTTTCGAGCAGGTCGCGCACGTTATTTAATAAATAGCTGTTGAGTTGATTGAGCTTCAGCGGCAGCGAAGGCCGCCTGCAATTCCGTCTTCTAGTCTAAACGTGCAGAACATTTTGGTTGCATTGACGTTTTTATCACTAATTTTATCAAACGAGCAAACGAAGCCGCTATAGTCGGTTACAAGTCAAGAAGGTAGGAGAAGCTCCTCCCACAAGTGTGATGCGCCCGTTTCAAATCTCTCCGCAGTCGAAAGAAGAGTTCACTGGAAACGCTCCTTGTTCCGCTTCAATAAATTCCAACTTGTCTCCGATCCCACTTTTTTAAGAAAGCGACCTTTGTATTCATCGGAGAGGGAACCGAGCCCCTGAAAGCAGCCTTTGTATCCATCGGGGGGGAAGCTAATCCCCGAAAGTCGTATTTGTTTCCGTCGGTGGGGGAGAACTCTAATCTCCCTCTCGTGGCTTCCACAATGCTAAGTCAAAGTCGAAAGATAAAGCAAATATGTACAAAAAGGCAAGTCCCTCCTCGCGCGTTGGCCGCGACGTCACGGGAACGGTGGGACGCTATTGGATGCGAAGGTGGCGGAGGGATATCCGATTCCCTTTGAGGGGCATTTGCCGCTACCAGTGCCAGCAGCGCCACGTACACTGGGGGATGGCCGTGTCCGGATTGCGGGACTCGCGCGGCACGGAACTGAAGCACTACAGTCACTACAGTAGCGAAACCACGCGGAACTGTGTCGACGTTTTCGACGTTATGGAAACCGCAGGAACTGCGTCCAAGACAGGCAGGTTTTGCTGCCGGCTGCCTGGGTGCCTTCCCCCCTGAGCTCGGTTCTGTTTTCCGCGATGCCGAGTGCAACCGGCGTTCAACGTGGTTCTGCGTTTGTGCGTGTCAGCAACATAGCTGCAACATCGTGATGGCAGTGTTGTGGGTTGTGAACAGAAGACTGGAATGATCGCCGATGTGACCGTGTGTTCGCGTATCAGTGGTGTAACAAGAAGATGAGATCGTAAACTGTTGGGCATTGATGCCGCTGGTCGGGCCGTGATCGGAGGGGGCGGGGTGTCGCAGGTTGACATTCCGCTTTACATTAAAAAGTTTAATGCCACTTGAGGGATTGCGTGCAATCGATCAACGTGCGGATAGTCATGTCGGAACGCTGGTCTGAACAGTAGAAGATCCTATCGCACAGTGACCAGTGTGACTGTCGGAATTGTCTCGTCCCCGAGAGCGATTGCGCTCTTGGGCAAGGACTGAAGAGTACGAAATCGTGACGGAAAGTACGTATATTTACAGTGTGGAATTTCGGCATTAAAAAACAATAGTAGGTAAAATCGAAAAAAAAAGCGGCAAGCTACACTCTAAAAAAAAGGTAGTCATAGGTGACTACCTTTGGGGTGGTAAAAAGTTGTCCCAAATATAACGACCCCTAGGGTAAAAATGACGACTCCACACGTAGTCAAAAAGCAGGTAGTGAAATTTGACTACCCCCAAAAGCAGCATGGCGGACGGTTAGCGAGGCTCGGATTCCCCGGTAAGGCCTAGCGAACAGCATGGCTTTTCGGCCGAGTTAGAGAATAGGGCGCATTCGCCTATTCGACGTCTTCCAGGCGCCACCAGACGCTCTAAACATCCGTCCTTGGACACCGGTACCGTACCTATTAGCGGGGAGGACGGCAGCGTGTTTGCCGGAATCGTCGCGATTGCACCCGACGGCATCTCGCTAGATTGACTGCATTTTTACCGCCGGCGGAGAAAGCTCAAAAAAGAAATCGTAACGCGAGGAATGGGTATGCTGACTTTATTGAAGACAACGTATGCTTGTCGTTTGCGGCGATGAATCGCTGGGCACCTTCCTCGACACGACGGGAGGCGTTCAACTCGCACCAACGCCCCGCATTCTTTCTTTTTTTTTCCCTATCTCCTCTTGTTTGGGCCTACCTCAACCGACGTGGTTATCCATTGCTGCCTGCACTTCGCAGCTCTTCGACACAGAACAATAATTTAGGTGGCCGAGTGAAACAATTATTACGATTGTTTTCAATCTAAGAGGCACGTAGGGAGCCCAGTGGACCGCAGAGCCTGGACGGCTGGACCGTAGCCAGCTGTTTGTAGTCAATAGCTACAGGACTTCACAACACTTAGCTTATTGAATCAGGCGGCAGCTTGCGCCACCTAGGAGGTGTAGTAGTAACCGCTAGATGCACTAAAAAAATGCTCTTCATTTACTAACTCTCCTGAGGCTCTTGAACTACGTACGTACTCCACGTATGACAACTCATGCGCCAACACACCAACCACGATACCAAACACTGTTACGGGCACATACATATGAACAGTACAACAAGGCACAAGCAACTGCAACACAACACCACCGCGGTTCTCTACTCTGACCACCCAACCGACCCGATTCGTATATGGGCCCTACCCGGTTCTGACAAGGATTAGGCAGGTGACTGCGGCTGTTTAGTTGATGAATACAAAAAGTATCTGCATGTATTATTGGTATACAGATGTTCTGAGTATTTGGATTGGCCGGCTAGACACCTCTCTTAATCTAACGCTTTGAAAGGCAACATGATATGAAAGTAATCGGCTAAAGTAACACCACATGGCATGCTCCCGATCAGTTTCGGTTTCAGATTCACGCAGTGATAAGCTTACTAATGCCATGTTGCCCCATGCTCGTTCCGCGCGTGTAATAGCAGCAAAGGTTACAATAATATCTGCATTCCTAGTCAGTAATCGGCTAGAGGTAACATAATTCTTAGTCTTGTGTTGTTAAATACCCCACAAAGCCCAGCGTATCATATTTGCTACGTGGAGTTTGATAACTCAAAAAGTGACAATAAATTGCGTGAAGCTGAGACTATAGCGTTATTATTGTAATAACTCTATGGCTAAGACCAAAGCCTGCAGTATCGGTTTTGATACGCTGACAGAGTTTTCCGATTTGGGTAGTTCAGCAAGGCCCCGCCAGGCTGCCGCTGGCAGCTAGAGCAAGATGGCCGCACGCAGCAGCTCGCTCGAAGGCATACCGTCGGCGTCATTTTACTCGAAAAACAGTAAGCCGTCCTAAATTCGGCGCTTTCTTTTTTTTTTTTTTTTTTTTTGTTCAGAAAGTGTTGCGCAACCACATTATTCCGTTCGCTGTTGTTTTTGAGTCCCGTCCGCTTGGTAACGTTGCTTCAAATTTCTGCGTATCATTTTCGCTACAGTAGGTCGTAATTGATGGCACAATTTTTGTACCAATTCTGATACGTTTTCTTGGTAAAGCTTTGAATGGTACACGTTTTAACCGTTTTTTTTTTATTGATTTTTTCCTTCTAATTTAGGTTCCTAATACCCGTGTCAGACGGCGTTCTAAAGTTCCTTTTCACTAAATGGCCTTTTCACTAAAGGACCTTCTATTAAAGGGGAAGTAGCTACACGACCAGTAAAAGGAATGCACGAGTGATGTTTATTGCTTTGGTGCTGACAACCGATAGGTGAAACCGAAACTAAAAAAAATATTACGGTGTTTTTTTTTTCTTTTTATGTCGTTCTCAGTTGATTATATTAATAGTAGTAACAAGTTTTAAAGTGTATATAAAGGCAAACCAGATATTTTATACCAGTATTCTATGTGTTAACAGATTTACATCTGCATTTGGTAGAAATCTTTATGTCCGTCTGGCAACCGCGTTTCCGCTGCTGCTTGTTTTTTCTCTTGCTCCTCCGCTGATTTCTTCCTCGTTTCGCCTCCTTCCGTGCTTTCGCGTGAGTTTTAATTTATTTACGTGTATATTGGACGAAAAAACAAAACAAAAACACCGCGCACAATTCAGGATGGAGTTTGATTGTGCCGAGGCCATGCGCCTCGTGCAGGCACGTTTGAGCCAGTATCTGGCACTAGAAATAGAGCTTGACTCTACGAGAAGCGAGAGGGAAGTTGTAGAGATGGCACTTTTCGCCAACTCTTTTACGATTGCCGCTTTTGCCGTGCAAAGCGCAGAGCGGATTGAACGCAGGCTCTGGTCCTACCAGAGGGGCGAGAGCTGGTTTGAGACGACCTTGCCGCACCTTGGCGTCCAGAACTTCAAGGCGTGCTTCCGAGTTATGCCCTGTACATTTCGCTACCTCGTCGACGTGTGCCGCCCGACCATGGAAAGAGAAACGACGAACATGCGGACCCCGATCAGTGTCGAGAAGCGCGTGGCGATTGCATTGTATAAACTATGCTCAACAGCCGAGGACAGAACGATAGGCCACCTTTTTGGCGTAGGTCGCGCAACAGTGAATATCGTGTACCGCGAGTTCTGCGGTACGATCGTGGCCAAGCTAGAGGAGTCTACAGTGGCGATGGTGCGGCAAACCGAACTCTACAACCACACGTTGGAGTTCGAGGCCGTCTGCGGCTTCCCAAGCGCCATCGGAGCCTTGGACGGCTGCCACCTTGCAGTGTCACCGCCGAAACATCAGGATTGCGACTACCGGAACTACAAGGGATGGTAAGTTACCAGTCAGCCCATTTATTTATTCAATATTTTTGTCACCTAGGATGCGTACAAGTTAATTCCATTCAACTCTTCAAAACAAGCATGTTTAATGCCCAACCGCGAGGGTTGCTCATTAAACTTTTCTTTTTTTGTTTGAGGTGGGAGGCAGGCAGGTGCAGTGAAGTTGACCCTGGAGTTTTGGGTCTCTTTGCTGTAATGGTGCTGCTGTTTTATGTTGCACAATTTCTTCGTTGACGTCGAAACTTGAGGACGGGCACTAAAAGCGTGCTGTGCAATTATGTAGGCGAGCAGTGGTAAAGACATTTCTCCGCTGAAGAATTTTGTTAGTAATCAGCCCAAAATCACCCCAAATATCAGCCCAACAAGGGGTTTAAGGTCAGCCAGAATCCATGCAGGGCTCTGTGCTACCGGCACGGGTCGCAGTGGGCAGCAACATTAACAATGATAATGCCACGAGCAGGAAATCGAGGGTACAAAAATGAAGACCAGGTAAACGCACCAGTCGATTATGCGTTCCAGGCACCAGTACATCGCCTCCATCACAATCGTCACTGTTGAACCCCATGCTCTCACTTGCATCCACTCCCTTCACATCCCGTGAAGCAAGTGATCACGCATAACAAAGAAAGATGTTCTCCGCATGCACTTTCCTACCAAGCAACTAAACATGTGCCACAATCCACCATGCAACTCAAAGCTTAACTCACTATGCATGGTTTTCCACAAACTACTCACCACAAACAACTCAATAACCCCACAATGCAAGATTATTCATGCCAGCCATTTTTTTTTATTTACGAAATACTGGAAATGGTTTTCCACCATCCAAGCGGGAAAGGGTTACATAAGGTTTCACACAGAACAGTCAATTTCACTGTAAGCTAACCACCGTAAGCAACTCACCACCCGCTACTATACTCCGTTTCACCTTCAGTCCGAGCGCGGCAGACACTAGGAGCTATGCCAGCCAATCCAGCGTTGAGAGAGTGTCTTGTGACCTTGAGCTCCCTGCGTCGCTCTGGCCAACCGAAAGGTCACGCGATTTTCTCCCGACGCTCGATCGGCTGGGATAGCTCGTGGGCGCCCAGTGCGCTCGGACTGAAGGTGGAACGGAGTATATATACGAGTGTCTCCATGCACTTATGCTATTGCTGGCAACTCCTTGTAGCATCCCTGACTGACCTGGCTCACAGAAACATCTAAGTATCCAACAAACCTTGTCGTGTGCAACTCCTACCTTGTCCTTACCTAAACAAACGTAAACACTGTCGCCATGTTAACCTTTCCTAGGTTAACATTGTAGCTCGTCTTTCGTGAAGTACTCTAGGGCAGACCCCACCTTGTGGTGTAGCATAAGCAACCAATGCCGTTCATCCCACCACAAGTGGAAACCCCCGACAAGCGACCCACCCCGGCCAATCACCACAATTGTCTTGCTACCTATTCACTGCGAGTACCTCCACGCAGCTGACCGAAGGTGGAGTTTAAATACAAACTCACTACTGCACTCCACTGTTTGTTTCTTCATTGAGTGCTAGCATTGTGTATCCTCACACTGATTATTTCTTGTTTTTTCCTTTAAGGTACAGCATCATCCTTCTGGCCATTGTGGACCATCGGTACACATTTCGGTACGTTAACGTCGGTTCACCTGGAAAGTGCCACGACGCCCACGTGTACCGCAATTCAAGGCTGCCAGCGCTGCTCAGCAGTCTTCGGGCAGAGACACCCCTGGTGGTCAATGGGACTGCCGTACCACCCATCGTGCTCTGCGACCAGGCATTTCCATTGACACCAAACCTCATGAAGCCATTCCCGCATGGCACACAGTTATCAGTGCCCCAAGGAGACTACAACTACTGCCTTTCAAAGTCCAGACGGATCGTAGAAAATGCCTTTGGCCGGTTGAAGGCGAGATTTAGGATCATCATGAAGAGGACTGAGACAAGAATAGAAAATGTGAACTCTGTCGTTCGTGCATGCTGCATTTTGCACAATGTCTGCGAGCGATTTAATGACCCTGTGGACCCCCAAAGGCTGAAGGACACAATGAAGGACATTGAAGAAATGCGTGCTAACCAGCTAGTCTGCACCACAGAAGCTGAGGAGGACAGTGGCCCAAGCGTGCGTGCAGCTCTGGTCAACTACTTCGCAGCACATCCGGAGCTTGGATTGCGTGACGATTAGCTGGTAGCCATCTATCATGGTAAGCTACTAAGTTCCAGCAAAACAAATCATGTATATGGTTTAACTCCCTAACTGAGGGGTTTCAATGTTAGTACTCGTGTTTCCTTAAGAACTGTTATGATAAGTTCATAAAACTCCTGCATGTGCAGCAAAAACGAGGACGAAAGAAGGCCAGGACACAAACTGAACGTCCTGTCCGCCCTTCGTCCTTGTCTTTGCTGCGCACGCTCAATCAAATGACCAACCAACTAGCCCTAACAGTCACCCCTCTTGTAATGAGAAGGTTTATCTCCTTGGTGGAGCATCACTTTTTCCAGCTACTTTATCAATAGTGCATGTTTCAAACAAAAGTATGTTTTGAAGACAATGTTATTAAACAAGTGAGCTGGTTGACATATAATGTCTTACAAAATCTGGGGACAATGGACGATTAAACGGGGCACACACAAACCCCTTTGCCTGAGGTCCTTGTCCCAACTTCTTCCCATCATCCGTCTGTTTCAAATAGGTAAAAAAGTTTATTGCTTTCAGGTTTTGGTAAGTTTATACATTTTGGTATCCCTTTACTTTTCCATCCTGCGGCGCATGCTTGCAAAATCTTGCTGCATGTTCTCAAGAAGGTTCAGCTGTCTCTCTCTGAGGGCGAGTTCCGAGCTCCTGGAGTTCTCCCAGCAGAGCCGGAGGGCACGTTGCTCGTCCAGCAGTCCTTTCATGAACTCTAACTGCTTTTCAGCCACTTTTTTTTCTTTTTGCAGGCTGCTGAGGACCTGCATTTTTGGAGCCTGTCTTGTTCTTGGCTCCAACGCTCATGAGCTTTGCGCTGGTGCCGGGCAGGTCAAGGTCCTGGTTTTGAGTGTCTTCGTCGGGGTCTGCAGCGACAGCATCCTCCTTGGTCGTAACCTCTATGATGTTTTCCTATGGTGATAACTTGTGTTAAGCGAGGTCACGAAAGTGTGAAAATGATTGCAGCTTCAAATATTTTACATACCTCTGCTACGTCTGAAAAGTCGATGCATTCCTCAACCAGGCTGGAGTCATTTATGGGCAGAGCACCTAAAAACCGATGCAGCTCGTAGAAGTATATCCACGAAATTCCTTCTGATCCGGTCGTACACCCCTTGAGCAGCGTCCTGAAGAAACAGAAATTGTAATTAGCGTCCCGGAGAAATATATAAATTGAAAGGTTTTGTAGTTGCTAAGTAAACGAATTTGGAATGGACAACTTAGCGCAACATTTTCAGCGGTGTTAAAATGATAATTCCTCTTGTTGTTGAAGGTGTGCTATCTCCAAAAAAATGTAGCACTACAACAAAAAGACATTTATTTTGTTTTTTCATTTTTTCTTGAAGCTGCAAAACTTTTTTGATGTTGCTTGTGAGCATGTCCTCGAAAAACTTCTTAACAGTATTTGTTCTCCCCAAACATGTTACCTTACCAACAATAAAAGCAGTGTGCAAATTTTAAATATTCTTTCTGATGCCTTTGTTCCTTCATCTGGTGTCCTTCAGGGGTCCAACCTTGACCCACCATTGTTCCTTATTTTTATTAGTGACATCGAATTGTGCGTAAAAGGTTTTGGGTTGTTGCTTTTCGCCAATGATTTAAAGCTATTGTTTAATATTCAGTCACTCAATGACTGGACTTGATTTCTCGTTTGATCAAGGAATGTTCAAGTTATCTGTGTATTATTCGCTTATTTTGCAGTCTAATTTGTTCTCGCCGAGTTTGCAAGTGTTGTGTGGCACCCCACAGCAACCGATGCTTTGCCAATTGAAAAAAAAAGTATAGCAGAAGTAGATTTGAGTAGTGTATGATCGCTATTTTCAACGAAGGTGTTTTTATGACCACGAGTACATAGTCGAGGCTCTCGGCTTACAACTGCTATCAAGCCAAAGAGTTGCGCGTGACGTACTACTGTTGCGCAGAATGTGATCGACTGATGCCCTAAGGCTGTGCTTGAGTTTTGATCATGCTGCTCAACATCTCGGCCGCCGACAGTTCACGAGACTACACCGTTTCCCACATAGGCTTGACATCGCACATTTTCACGCGTTCTCGTGCATAACATGCCCTAAGATCGCGCTCGCACCTCTAACTTTTGTTCACTCGTGTATGAAGCAGAGTACAGTGATTTCAAGCAGCGCACTCGCACAACAGGTGAGTTAACAAAGTAGATGCTGAGGTAAAATTGGCGTCCCTCAATCTTTGATATTGATATATTATTTATTGCACTTGGGAGGTAGAAATGTACAGGCGTGCTGGAGTTAAAACAGCGCTATGCCTGCCATCCCGAGGGCCGACACGTCTTTACGTTAAAGATGAATTTAGCCTCTGCAGTAAGAATGCTACACTGAAGGGCACAATGCTTATCCAATTCGAAAACTGGCAGGGGCGGCCTGGGTTTAGCAGAGCCAGCTTGCGCTCCACGCACTCCGAGCTGGTGTGCGCAAGCATAAAGATCCTTTACAACTTAATATAAATAGCGCAAGGTCGGTCGATGCACGAGGCGCGTGCCTCGTGTAGTTCTGGGGAAAAGCAGTAGCACAGCGCAGCACTGAGTTGAGCTATATGAAGACGGCATTTTCTTCCCGGAAGTAGCGCGTTTCACGTGCTCGAGTATTTCTACAATGAATAGCAGCCCTTTTTCACTTATCAAGGGGCTTTACGCTAGCCCACTTGGCCACTAATTTCCCCTCCTGCCTGAGAAAAGAGGTTGAAGGGAAGGGAAACTTGCCTATACATATGCGTCAGGTTGTCGATCTTGGCAACCACCTGCTTTCGGGTCCTGTGTATCTCCAGGCGTCCAAGATGAAGGACCATTGTGTCATAGACGCCGGCATTCCTTTTTTGACGGCGGAGGTCTTGCAGGTTATCCTCCCACACTTGAATGAGGGCTCGGGTCTCGGACTCGGTCCAATGCACCCGACTACCTTTGGCTAGCGAGCTCCGCTTCACCCCCACTACACTTGCGTCCGCCATCTTGGGAAATGAAAACCGACCGCATGTGCTGCGAGAGTATACCGAATTACCACTCGCTCGCAGTCACCGCAAACACAGAAAAATTGTGCTTTCTCGTAATCGCACTTCGCATACTATTTATATTAAAGTTTTAATGGCTCTAAGCCAGAGATTCAATTACTATGTTACGGGTGCCTACTGCCGAGAGTACTCCTTTTCGTGCTAAAGTCCATTACGGAGCTCCTTTCCCGAAAATGCCATTTTCGGGAAAGGGCATTTACTGCGCCGTCTAGCACGATCTCCTTCTCCTTTTGAGAGAAGGTCCTTTCTACTAAAGGAGCTTAACGCGTCCGTCTGACAGGGGTATAAGTTAGGAGCATATTGAACAACATCGTCGCTGGCGAAGATGCCAGCAATTTTAGTGATCTGTCGGAAAGTGACGAAAATTAGCCCCCCCTGCCGCGGCCGAGCCCTCTGAGACAAGTAATGATGAAGAAACCGTAGAAAATTCCTTCGGATCATCTGTAGCTTCGTCTTCTCGTCCATACAACAAATGGCGAAAGGAATTGCTCCAAAACAGTCATGCTGAATTTTCCAAAGTATTCTTTGAGCCGGATGCCATAGATTCACCATTGTTCCTTTTCCGCCAGTTTCTAAGGACTGATATGCTCACTATGCTAGTGGAGCAAACAAATGTGTACAGTACGCAGAAATACGGCAGCTCCGTGACACAACTCTGCAAGAGCTGGAGCAGTATATTAGAATATACCTGAAAATGGGGCTAACAAAATGCCGAACGCCATATGCTACTGCGAGAATGGGACAAGGTATTCTCCTATCGCTGACAAGAGGTCGAGAAATTGTTTCTTGAAGCTGATTCAATGCATGCATGTTGTAAACAACATGGAAACCACCAAAGAAGCGAAGGAGGACAAGTTGTGGAAGATTCATCCTTAGTTTTTATTATTCCAGCACAACCTCTAGAGCATTGAACAAGAAGAGTTCAATGCGGTGGATGTGATAATGGTGTTATTTACAGGAAGGAGCTCGCTAAAACAGTACATCCCAAACAAACCGACGCCGTGGAATTTCACGCTTTGGGGACGGGCAGGCACAACCGGTGTCCTTTACCAGTTCGAGGTATACCAAGGCCACTCCAAAGAAAACTGCATTTTTGGACTTGGGGTGATACTGTCCTGAGCATCTGCTCTGAAATACGTTCAAATGAAGACTTCAAGGTTGCAGCTGACAATTTTTTTAGCTCCTTGAACCTTGTTGAAGGGCTAACGAGAGGAATACAGTACGTTGGAACTCTGAGGCAAAATCAGCTGAGAGACTGCAAACTCCAGGATGAGAAGACTCTGAGAAAAGTTGGCCAAGGCTTACATGATTACAGAGTTGACAATGACAAAAGGAATTGTGGTAGTTCGCTGGTTTGACAGGAAAGCTGTCACCCTAGTGTCAAACTTCGTCTCTGTTGAGTCAATTCAGCAAGTCAAACGGTATGACCGGAAGACCAAACTCCACATTGACATCACACGCCCGGCAATTGTTGGTATGTACAACAGTTTGGGGGGGGGGGGGGGGGATCGACCCGCATAATTATCAGGTGTCGCTGTACAAATACAGCATTCGATCGAGGCGCTGGTACACGTACCTCATATATCATGCTACCTTCATCTGTGTCGTGAATGCCTGGAATATTCACAGGCGCCAAAGCCATCAGCTGAAGGAGCGGCCACTCAAGCTGAGAACCTTCATTGCCAGTTTATCAGAAAGCCCAATCTCTACTGGAAATGCGCCAAGAGGACGGCCGGTCAGTCTGCCTTCGCCTCCGATGAAGAAGAGGAAGTTCACGCCAAGTCATCCCCAAGATGACGTTAGAAAAGACGGGGTTGGGCATCTTCCAACTATGGCGAGCAACCGACTTCGATGCAGGAACTGTGTGCCCAGCGTGAACACATTTAGCACGGTTGTGTGCGCGAAATGCATTGTAACTCCGAGTCTGAGCAAGCGACGCAACTGTTTCTTTGAATACCACAAGCCACGAGACTGCAGCTGGCAAGGACGTAGCGGAAAGGCCCAGTGTAGCATATTTGATATGTTCAATCATTTTTTACTGGTTTGAAATTTCATTGTTCTTTTTGTATGAATGTACTTACCTTAGCCATAAATAAAGGCACACAAGTTTCTACAATTTTAATTTGCCTAGAAATATGTTTGGGCTTAAATTTCTCAAGCACTTAAATTTGATTATAATGCAATTAAATGCAAATGTGCAAGCGAGCTGGACAAGAATGACGAATTTAATTGCATTATAATCATAACCTTAAAATTGCAAGCTTTACCCTTGTTGGTGTTAGACTGGTGGCGGCTGATAAATCCCGTTTGCCTCTCTGTTGTAGCGTGCGGATTGAGTTATCGCGACTGAGTCATCGCGGAAGCGCCGCCGGCTCGTGACGTCATGTCTGTGATAAAAACGCTGCGCTCAGGAATAAAGCACTTCTTGTTCGCCAGCACGCCATGGTCTACAGTCACTTCATTTGGCGACGAGGCTGTCTACGTGCCCTCGTAGGCAACGGAAAGCGACAGCGAGGCGAGTGACGCGAAGGAACGCACGGCCACGGAAGAGCAAGCGCAGCTTGTCATGCGTTGAAGCCTGCCAGCGACGCTACATATTCCCGGAGTATGACATCGCAAGCAGCACGCCGGCCACCGCCTTCGTGTACCGACAAAGGGCAACGAGCAACGCCCCCGAGATTTCGCCTCGGAAACTCGACTTGAACAGCAACGGGGACAACCTGCTACGCAAGGGAACGTCGAGCGGATGAGTACTGTGTTTCTTTTGGGGTTCCGAAATGTCACGCTTGGGAAGAATATCGGAGTTTGACCCTAAGACACAGAACATTGAATCGTATTTGGAACGATTTGAACATTTTTTAGTGGCAAACGACATAAAAGACGAGAAAGTGCTTCCCGTATTTCTGACAGTGATAGGCCCTGAGGCTTATGAAGTGCTAAAGAGTCTGGTCGTGCCGGCGTCCCCTGGCGAGAAGTCGTATGCAGTTGTTAAACAGTTGTTAATAGAACATTACAGCCCTAAGAGTTCCGTTATAGCGGAGCGCTGTAAGTTCAACAGACGTGTTCAGGACGAACATGAAAGCGTAGAAGACTTCATAGTTGAACTGAAACACTTGGCTAGGAAATGCGACTTTGGCAACTTCTTGCAAGACGCCCTTCGGGACAGGCTAGTAGCAGGCATACGTAATGAAGAGAGCCAGCGTGCCTTGTTTGCCGAGGAAAACTTAACGTTTGAAGGCGCTTGCAAGATTGCGCTCGATCGAGAACTGGCGGCTCGAGACACTGCACTCATGCAATCGAGAGACAAAGAGGCATCGTTAAACGCTATAAAGAGTCGACAAAAGGGACAATCAAAGGGCTCGAAACCTAAAGATATTCAAGGACCTAAAAAGGAAAGGTGTGAAAGATGTGGTAGGAGTCATGCATCGAATGTTTGTTGGTACAAGAGCTTTGTCTGCCGCAAGTGCTCGAGAGTAGGACATTTGCAGAAAATGTGTCCAAACACAAGGGTGCCGAAGAACACGAATGCTCTGGAATGTTCTGACGAAGACACTGAGCATGACGTGTACCATTTTATAAATACGACTCAATCGTGTTACGAAGTGAGTGTTCAAGTTGAAGGGAAACCCTTAATCATGCAAATTGACACAGGAGCGGCAGTCACAATTGTTCCTGAGAGCGTGTACGACTCTGTTTTTCCACATGTAAAATGTGGTCCGGCTAAAATGTCACTTCGCACGTACACTGGAGAACATCTGCAGCTCAAAGGACAGTGTGATGTCGCTGTTGTGTACAAGGGTCAAAGTATGACGTTGCCCGTAGTAATTGTCAAAGACAATGGAAGGAGGCTTCCAGTGCTGCTTGGACGGAACTGGCTCCAGCGTTTAAGGCTGGACTGGCATGAGATTGGCCAAGTCACAACGGAAGATAGGGCTCAAGCACTACAAAGGAAATACCCTTCCGTGTTCTCAAAAACACTGGGCACCATTCAGAAATTCGAAGCGACGATCTTGCTGAAGTCTGGTTCGGTCCCTGTGTTTAGCCGTGCTAGACCTGTTCCCTTTGCTTTGCGAGAGCAGGTAGAAACCCAGCTGCGCAGCATGGTAGAAACGGGCATGCTTCGACAAGTAGCGCGCAGTGACTGGGCAACACCACTTGTCGTTGTCCCAAAAAAGGACGGTAGTCTCAGACTCTGTGGAGACTACAAGGTAACGATAAACCCTGTTTTGAAAACCGATCACTATCCGCTGCCCAGGCCGGAGGACCTGTATTCTGTCCTCGCAGGAGGCAAGGTTTTTTGCGTACTTGACCTCTCTGCGGCATATCAGCAGGTGCCACTCACTCCAGAGTCCAGACCATTTTTGACAGTCAACACTAGCTTGGGTCTTTTTGAATTCCAACGCCTTCCCTACGGTGTGGCTAGTGCACCTGCAATATTTCAGTCTATGATGGATGAGGTGCTAAAAGGCATTCCGCACGTCGGATGCTACATTGACGATGTAATCGTGGCAGGATCTGACACGGCAGACTGCCAAAAGACTCTCGAACGTGTCTTGGGAAGGTTGCGTGAGTACAACATCACGCTCAACGCGGACAAGTGCCGTTTCTTCCAAGAATCCGTGACGTATCTGGGTCACACGGTGACCGCAGATGGGATTTACCCTACAGAGGCCAAGAAAAGAGCGATCTTGGCAGCACCTGAGCCCACCACCGTCACAGAATTGAAGGCATATCTGGGCATGTTGAACTTCTATTCGAAGTTTTTAAAGAATGGTTCAACAGTCGCAGAGCCGCTTTATCGGCTTTTGAAGAAGGATCAGAAATGGTCATGGACGAAGGAATGCAGCGAGGCGTTTGCTAATACGAAAAAGTTGCTGACTAGCAGCCAGGTGCTGACATTCTATGACGTCGATAAGCCGATCGGAATGCTCTGTGACGCGTCCTCGTATGGCGTAGGAGCAGTTATCTTTCACGAGACTGCTGACGGCGAAGAGAGGCCTATCGCGTTTGCCTCGAGAACGTTAACGCCAGCCGAGAAAAAGTATGCTCAGTGCGAGCGCGAAGCTTTGGCGTTAATCTTTGGTCTCAAAAAGTTTCATCGCTATCTTTTTGGCAGAGAGTTCACAATCTACACTGATCATCAGCCGCTACTAGGCATTTTAGGCCAGGAAAGACCTGTACCGACACTGGCCGCCGCACGAATGCAGCGTTGGGCCATGGTGCTGGCAGCTTATAAATATCGGCTGAAGTATCGCCGAGGGAAAAACATGGAAGTGGCTGATGCTCTGTCGAGATTGCCTCAGGCGGTGCCCGCTGAGGAAGAACCTGTTGAGTGCCTCTCAGTGTTTCAGTGCCTCCCATTGAGCGTAGAGGAGATTGCAAAATTTTCAAAACGAAGCCTTACATTGTCCCGTGTTGCTGAGTTTACTCTAAATGGTTGGCCACGATCGCACGCGCAAGAACTTGGGCCTTATTACGTGCGCCGCGATGAGCTTTCGCTTGAACAAGGTTGTGTAACATGGGGTGTCCGTGTAGTGATCCCGGAACAGCTAAGGGACCGCGTGCTGAACTTGCTGCATGAGGAGCATCCAGGCGCCAGCCGCATGAAGATGCTGGCACGAAGTTTTGTATGGTGGCCTGGAATTGATGCGGCTATCGAGCATCACGTACAGAAATGCCAAATCTGCCAAGCAGTTCAGCCCGCCGCCCGTCCGGTACCACTGCATCCCTGGAGCTACCCTGCCCGGTGCTGGTCGCGTGTGCACGTGGATTTCGCTTCAAAGGGTGCCCATGTGTTTCTGGTGCTCATCGATTCATTTTCGAAATGGATCGAGGTTTGGGTGATGTCTTCTACATCCACCACTAAAACATTGGAAAAACTTCGAGGAGCCTTTTCTGCTTACGGTTTGCCCGAGGTACTAGTGAGCGACAACGGTCCGCAGTTCACGTCAGCTGAGTTTGCTGACTTCATGAACGCCAACGGCGTGAAACACATTCGCACCCCGCCTTACCACGCAGCCTCTAACGGTGCCGCAGAGCGCACGGTTCAAACTGTGAAACGAGCATTGCTCAAGCAGGTGCTCGAAGGCGAAGCAACCGGTCGGCAGTGTTCTCTTCAGGAAAATGTTGACAGTTTTCTGATCTGTTATCGCAACACACCAAACAGCGTGACTGGGAAAACGCCCGCCGAACTATTCCTAAGGCGCCAGTCACGCACAAAACTTTCCCTGCTTAAACCCGACTTTGCCGGCGCCATGCAACGCAAGCAAGAACATGTGAAGGAACAACGCGATGTGTCGCGAGGTGCTGAACGTGTGTTCAACGTGGGCGACCGTGTTTTTGTGAAAACAGTGCGCGGTGAGTGTGTCTCCTGGGAAGAAGGAATCGTGTGTCAGGTTGTCAGTGCTGCGACCTACGTTGTGAAAGTGCTCAACCAGCTTCGCTTCACGCACGCTGACCACCTGCGTCCTCGACATGCGGAACCCATCGTGAGACCGGGCCGTACGACTGTGGATGACGATCCATCGATACCGCCACCCACGAGCTTTCCAGCCCAGGTGCCGTCAGCACCACCCAGTGCGAAGGCACCGACGCTAGCGGCGCCACCTCCAGACGCGGCTGGTACGACGCCGACGCCTGACGCAACAGCACCAGCGCCACCCGCAGACTCCGCCCGGGAAGGACCGGCGACACCTACTGCAGCAACGCCGGTTCCGTCTACGACAGCGGAGAAGCAACCCCTTCGACGAACTTCTCGCGCATGCAAGCCGCCTGACCGTTTTAAACCCGAGGGCTTTAGGAAATGAACATTTTTTGCGTGAGGGGGAAGGAAATGTTGTAGCGTGCGGATTGAGTTATCGCGACTGAGTCATCGCGGAAGCGCCGCCGGCTCGTGACGTCATGTCTGTGATAAAAACGCTGCGCTCAGGAATAAAGCACTTCTTGTTCGCCAGCACGCCATGGTCTACAGTCACTTCAATACTCGTCCTCTCTGTTTTATACTCGTCCTCTCTGTTTTATACTTTCAAGTTTTGTATCTATTAACCAACACGCTCGTTTTCAATTGTATGTATATATATATATATATATATATAAAGTGGCTATAATGAAGACAAAGTGCTCAGGTGGCAATTGTTTGTATTCTTTTATTTTCCAAACCTGATTATACAATTTTATATTGAAAATATTTTCCTCTAAAAAATAAATAAAACTCCTAAAACAACCTTGTATGTACTTTTGACACATTGTGGAAATGGAAATCTGAAAAGGAGTCTTTTTCCAGCACCGGACTATCGAACTATAATAGTTATAGTAATGATACTTTCAAAAGCCAGAAACAACCCTTTGAATGTGAAACAAACCAGAAAACTTACATGGAAACAGGGAACGTTTAACCAAAAAACAATGTTATGTATGCATTACAAACATATTAAGTCATCAAAATATGCAACATCACAGTCACTTCACCATTTAAAAAAAAAATACCTGAAAATATGTATAACACAAAAAGGGATATGGTTTACACCAAGCAAGATACTGCGCCATAAAACCAAAGTTTCAACAATAAAAGAAAGTATGAGTGGGTACCCAAAAATAACCGGAATGAATTTCAGGAGGCCGGGCATTCGTAGTACCAGCATCCACCTCTTGCAGCACCCTTCCCAAGTTAGTTTGCTGACCGGCGGCGTCTGCTAAGGATCTAGCGGCATGTTGTGAATTTTTTCCCCAAGCGCTTCAAAATCATTCCTTGTTTTTTTGCAATGTCTGACTTGAAGGACCTTCCACATCCATAAAATGATTTCCTTTCAAGACTTTTCATACGGGTGAACAGAAAAAAGTCACACGGGGCGAGGTCCTGAGAATATGGGAGGTTGAGAAGCGGTGTCATGCCAGGACAGTGTCTGCTGAGGCATTGTTGTGATGGAACTATCATTCCCTCTTTCCCTCCTATCGGGGCATTTCTGCTTTACTGAGTTTCGCAAGTGTCGCAAAATTCTCCGGTAAAACACCTGGTTAACAGATTCACCAAGAGGAACAAACTCTGAGTGATCAATGCCCAAATATTTTTGTGTTCTTCTTCAGTTGAGGAGGTTAAAGGTCGCCCAGAACGAGGTGGCTCATCGATCAAAAAATCACCAGTCTTAAAGCGAGAAAACCACTTGCAATTTCTTATTAGCATCTTCCTTGTAAGCTCTCTGAAGCATTACAAGAGTTTCTGGCACAGTTTTACCTAAAGCAATAATTCACAGCCCCATGTTGTTCTTTCATATCAGACATTGAAAAAAAAAAAGATTTTGAAGTGCTTGGAAAAAATATTTGCAGCAGACAATGCCAGTCGGCAAACTCGCTCGGAAGAGGTGCTGCAAAGCGCTGCTAGCGGCGGAAGCTGGTACTACAAACAGCCCTCCTTTCAGAAATTCATTCCGGTTACTTTTGCATCCAAACTGGAACGAATCACTGCACCAAAAGCTTTCGATATATGCCATGTTTAAAAAAAAAGATGGCAACCAGTCAAAGAGGCTCAATAGACCTCATGAAAAATTTTTTGGTGATCTGACAACACTGAGAGCGTCGCCATTTTAATGTTGGCAAGCGTCGTCGGTACCAAAGCACGGTGGAGGCGTCAGAGAGAGCCGTACGGGCAGTGTACGATGGCTCAGCAGCTGTTTTCTGCCTTCTGACCATGAAATGTGGACAAACAGTTTAAGCAACCTACCGCAACTGTCTGATGAAGCTCTAGGAGGCCTGTGCACGCTGGCAACAACCTCGTCGAAGCAGCGGAGCAAGTCCTTCGCCTTTGCTGTACAAGCTTACACACTGCGGGTTGTCGCCAGCGTGTGCACAGGCCTCCGAAAGTTTCATCAGACAGTTGCGGAAGGTTGTTTAAACTGTTCGTCCCCGTTCCATGGTCAGAAGGCGGAAAACACAGCTGCCGCACCATCACACACTGCCCTCCACCGTGCTTCAGTACCGACAACGCTTGCTAACATTAAAACAGTGACGCTCTCAGTATTGTCAGACTACCAAGCAATTTCGCATAAGCTTAATTGAGATGAGGCAATTTTCTCTGTAACATCAAGCAACATCAGCCACAGTGTGTGCCCAAATAATGGCAGACTTCGATAATTGGTGCTGCAGCTACCATACTCCATTCACCTCTAAGCTGAGACTGTGGTGGAAGCTACGTCCTCGTTAGATTAGTCATACGCCTCTCTTTTGCCACATCATCACGCTCCCGGCCATACCCACGCGCAAAGGGTTGGGTCAGGTGATAAAAGCAGTGATGTGATTGGTCATAGCCATTTTGGAGCAGCTGTTTGAGCAGCCAAAAGTTCATTCTGGAGAAGCAAAAAGAGCTCTTGGAGCACAACCGCACACTTCATTTTCATTTATATCACTGCAAATGTGAGGAGAGATGGCAAATATTAGGAGAACAAACACCAGCTGTTTAGTTGCTTGCGGAAGCACCAGACACGGTAACAAGACAACGACTGATGAAGAACAGCGCAAACGGCTGTGGATGATGATTTTAGGTACGAAATCCCACTAAAAAAATGTTAAAATACAATCATTTTGAGCGCCTAGATTTATGTGTCCTTCAAGTTCTAAGGGGGGTTGTAACAAAACTGCAACTCTTAATTCAGACAAAAAAAAACCATAAAAAATAAACCTACAAGAGTCCATATATACCTTCTTGCACCCCGTCTCGCTCTGGAGGACTACCTTTCCCCTTAGTATGCAGGTGTGCTGCGGCGAAGCAAGACACGCAACATAGCGACGCCTAATTTGCAATTGTTGCTTCACTGCATTACACCACGCGGTGAGAAGCGCACTTAACAAAGCTAACTAACCCACCAGAACAGACCACGAACACGAGACTTGTTGTGAAACTTCTAAGCACTGTCAGAATAGTATGTTATTTGAGACGATTATCGAAAGTCCTGAAAACCCGCACGAGCCTACACTAACGATTCGCCCCGGCAGCGAGGCCTGCAGCTGTTATATTTTCAGTATTACTTAATTGAACTTAAGTTCTGGTGCAATGTTGGTGCAAATTCCTCACATTTTGATCAAATGTAGCAAGTGTAGCAGAATAAGCACTTAGGCACAGTTTGGCACAATTGGCGCAGCAATTACATCACTGGGTGATAAGAGGGAGGCGGCTGATTGGTCCGGCAGGGTGAACATAGTACAGCTGCTGCACACTTTTGAAAAGGGTCTATTCAAGGGTAGCTGACAAGCTGTTGTTGGCTGCAATACAAATAGCAGAAGCGCATACTGCAATGTTCACTCGTCTCCTATGATTTTGATATAGCCTTTGTTCTTCTCATGGGCAACACTGGATCCCACCGCTGCCGGCATGTCGTGGTCGAGACAGGTTAACGACGACAACTGATTCGTTGCATACAATACGTGGTCCTGTGGGTTGTCGGGCTGGTGGCATCGATTACATGGTGGGCCTTATCTGCTAACCCTCTTTCGCATCTTTTTGCTGGTGCTTGCCACATGAGGTGCTGTGCTCGGCGGTGGGCACTGGTGTTTCCCACTACAGTTCTAAATCACTATAAAAAAAAACAGGGTGACAAACCTGTAACAATGTAGCAAACAGATTTGTTTTAGGCTGGCTTCACACGAAAAATCTTTTTCAACATTTTGACATTGCAAGGCGAACAGAATTCTGGAAGTTTCACAATCTAAACCAACAAGCACGCCCCCCAAAGAATTGAGGATCCATTCCACCGCCTGGCCATGGTCTGACGAGCAGATGAAATCTCGTTACATCTTGAAGTAGCAATAGCTGCAATTCCAGTCTCCTGAGTTCACGAGCAGCAACCGCTGAAATAGCAACATGCTATTTCTGGTATGATCACTATCCAAAAATACAATTAGTTCATGCTGCATAGACCCAAACTTTCGGAGTGATCGCTTGCAACTATGCCTATGTTTTTTGCTGATGCACCTAGAACCATAAATTACAAAACTAGAAAAAAATAAAGCAATCAAATTTTGTTGTCAATTAACCTTCTGATCCTGCAGTGATAATGAAATTAAACTACAAGCATATACAGGTTCATTAAAAAAAATATGTTTAATATCTATCTTGAGTGAATTGCTATATTTTTATTGTAAATGTCCCATTCTTGCAAGCACATCTAATGCAGTCATTGAAATGTGACAGAGACATCTTGGGACATTTGGGATACGAGTCACCTTACCACGGCCATTGCTAGCCTGGCTGCAAGCATGCCAGTTGACAGTGTCACCAAATGCTTCACCAGGAAAAATATATTTGTCTCCATTCATTTACGCCGGCGCACCCACACTGCCAAATGTTGCTCTCCTAACGGTGTAGACACCACGCATCTGAGAGAATGCATGAGGATCACACCGTCCACACTGTACAGCAGTCATGCCGCACCAAGGGAGAGGGCTGCCATGGGCACGCCGAGATACCGGGTTTGCCGAGACAGCAGAGGCAGCTGTCTCGACTAGTGCTCCAGGTGTCCACAACCATAGACGGGAACAGTCGTCTATTGTTGCCATCAACTGTCCCAATAGGCGGATCTCACTAAGCAATCCACGCATGCGTGATTCCGCTATAACTTTAGTTCACAGGAGGCAGTGCACGAGACAGCTCGTGTCGTCTCGTCACGTGCAAAGCTCCAGCGGGGTTCTCCCACATGCAGATTAAGTTTCTTTGACGAATTGTGGCAGCGGCGGCTTAATGAAACTGGCTGGTGAGATTGGTCTATTCAAAGGCAAAAACCCTGAGGCTGCTGCACATTCAGTCGTTCCAACCATGCAAAGCCTCTTTGTGTCCAGGCCATTGGATTCTCATGGGGTGAGATATTTTCATAGTAAAGTACCTGGCGTCGTCATGTCACACCCTGGTGGTTTTCAACACCCATGGGCTATATAATTCCTCTTCACCTTCAAAGAATTCTGTTACATCAGAAAGATGAGAGGTTGAAAACAGGGATGGAGAAGAACGTCAGAGGAAAGGAGTGGTGAAGCAAAGCGACTGACCGAATCGTCCTAGGCGAGCCAACGCAGGACACCTGTTTGTGCAGGGCGTGGGCTGGGGTGGTGTGTTGCCTAACCTGGGTGGCCTTTGAAGGAAACCTAGCCCGGGCTTGGCTCAACTGCCAAGACCCCAGTTTCATCAGACACGGGGACACCTAGCACAGCCAGGCTTGCAGGGGGTCTGAACCCATGCTGGGCTCGGGGCTCATGGTGATTGGTGACACCACTCACCGAACACCCACAAGCGCACAAGTCTCCTGTGGCAACGCAACCCTGTAAAAAGGCATTCAGTACATGAAGTAGATACTGATCAAGCCAAGCGAGAGATACACTTCAGCTGAAAAAAAAATGAAGGCTCAGCTCAGACATATGATAGATGCCCAAGTGCAGTTGTCTGTCAAAACCAATGTATTTTACATGCTTTAAGTGAACTAATAGTTATCATAGATAAACTCAAAGCTACAAAGCAAAATGTACCCAAAATACTGAAAGCTGAGCTAAAGTATGCACAGCTTTCTTAACCGAAATACCTAAGAATGCTTTTATTTCACTTGTCTCTCTAATTAAGTGACATCTCTTTTTCAGCTACAAATGGAATGTGCTCATGTGAAACCTATAACTCCATGCTAAATCTGGGTCATTCTTCCTCTGCAGTGTGCTGGCTTGCTCAAAATAAAATCAGGTGGCCTTATCTCGGTCTCAACAAAAAAAAATTGTCAAGGCTAGTGCTGCCTTAGCAAAGCTTCTTCTTGAGGCTTCCTTAGATAGACCGACTGAGTTACTTTCGAACAAACCAGCCAATAAATAGATTATGGACAAACAGAATCAAGATTACACATTCCACTGAAACGAGTAGCCAAGTGAAATCACCAATTAGCTGAATGCTCAGGCGGTTGTAACCTGCCAACTCAGTAGCCTTCAACAAAAACTCTTTTCATTGCATCAGTTGGCAAAGTAGATGTGAAACACGTGCACAACAAAGACAGGCATTGTATGATGGTTCCCACTGCATGAATCGTAGCTGCCGTCCTATGACACTGTGACATGGCACGTCCCGATGTCGCATTGTGGGGAGCTGGCCGACGCAAGCAGAAATTGCAACCTCATATTTTGGTAATTTCACTGCAGTGTCAGGTGTATGCAGTTTGAATGTTTTTGTGTTCTGCGAAGCTACTGCAAGCACCATGAGTGACAAGGAAGGTGTTGTGATATCACCATCTCAACTACAAACAAACAAAGCATTGCAACAACGACAATGATGCCGAGAAGCGGTGCTAAAATGCTGAAAGGTAGTGCATGCTTTGGTTTTGCTGCATAATTGGTTTTGTTTTAAAGTTCAGAAGGTGAAGAGGAATTGCAACAGTCAGGGTCCTCTGGGGTAACAACCGCTACGAAGTCACATAAGCACTGTGGAAGGTGTTAGCTGTGCCAGGGCTCACGTTTCATAATGACGCACTGTGCCTGTTGTCAGGCGCCCGTCACTATATACCTCAAGCAGTGCGAGAAAGATGTGCGTAGGTAAACAGTAACAGCCAGTCAAGCAGCACCAAAACAGGACCTGGAAGGGTACATGGGCTCATCCAGCTTTGACACCAGAGAAGCCTGAGCCAAGCTGGGCTTTGAGTGGAACCTCAACAGAATCCACGAAGGAGGACCAGACAAGCCTTCCTTCATGTACGTCACAAAAAGGTGCCTACCACACACTATTAAGTATATAGGAGGTTGGATTTGGGACGCAGTCTTCCCTCAAAATAAGCTTTAGTCACTTTCCATGATCCCGAGTGTTGCTTGGGGTCTCGTGAAATGACAGCCCCGGCAAGTTCTTGCCCACAGGTACCACGACAAATGCCAAAAACAGCACCAAGAATACAAGAACGCACGAGAGGCTTATTTTCATTCACATTTTCTGCCTTGTATAGGAAGGCGACACACCCTTGTAGTGATAGCTGGCAACTGGCAATTGAGCAGGCATTATCAGTATACAGGAGGCTATGCTCCATGACGCCTATCCTGGGGCCCTATGTTGCGCTTTTCGGACTCCCACGGCGACTAGGGAGAGGGGAAGTGACGTCAAACACGCAGCAAACGCAGATTGGATGTTGATTGGTGAGAGTTGCTGATGACGAATTTCCGCAGAAGAAAACAAAGAAAAAGTGAGCTTTGTTTTCTTCTGCGGAAATTCGTCATCAGCGACTTTCACCAATCAACGCTTAATCTGTGCTTGCTGCGTTGTTGACATCACTTCCTTGTTCCTAGCCGCCGTGGGAGTCCACAAAGTGCGACATTGGGCCCCAGGCAGGTCAGTCATGAAGAGCTTGGCACAAACCATCTTCTGGAACCCCGGTGTTGACAAAGACATTTAAGACCATGCAAGGAGGTGCGAAACATGTGCCCAGTCCTGTTAAATGCCCCTGGTGCAGGTTAGGGTCCGCTGATTGGATACCAAGCAACGATGAACATGGCTTATATTATGCCGTACAGCTGGAGAGTTACGTGATACTGATCGACACAAAGCAGATAGAAGCATCGGCCGAGACCACAGTGAAGCCCAGTGCGACATCTTTGATCGATTTGGACAGCCAAGGACACTTGTGTTTGACGACAACAAACCCAGATTAATAGTACTGTTTTCAAACAGTTTTTACAACAGTCATGTACATCACCCCACCACCCCTTTGTATCACCCGCAGTTCATCAGGTTATCCGAGCATGCAATATGTGGAGACAAGGGGGAATTTATGAGGTTCAACCTCACAGTCTTGGAACCAGGCTTGCAAGCACTTCCCCGCTGTTGTTGAAGTTCCACTGCTGCAGAACCTCAGCAAAAGATAGGAAGTATTCTTCTTAACTGTTATTTGGCTACCACATCAGATCCTTGATTGATTTTTGTCTATATGCATTTGGACTCGTCCCCGCACATGGGAGGCAACCATCCTTTTGGTGTGGGACAGATTGTGTGGGCGCGCAGTTTAGGCCTATGGTGGATTCCTCAAATTGTCTGCTCACTTGATGGTATACGAATGACAACAGTAGGCACCTCAAGAGGACAGCACCAACACCAGGCAGATCAGCTCTGGACACAGCTTCCCCACAAGTGGGCCAGCCTACCTGTAGTAGTTTTTTGTTGGAGAGGCAACAATGTTGGAGGTTCGGTGGTTCAATCATCAGGCTGCTCCTTGGCAGCAGGAGACATCCAAAAAGCGCTGGTAGAGCGGCCAGGTGATGGGGTACCCTGATGGGAGATGAGCAGTGGCGGGGTTCACAGTCAGCGCGAACCCTGCCAACGACAAAGCAGAGGTGATTGACTTTTAGGTTTAGATTTCATTAATTATAGAGCAGAACATCAGAACTGAAGAACAAGAATGGCAAAGAGGTGCAAGCTCGGACTTGAAATTGCACTCGTAATAGTGCAAATAGTGTCTGTGACGATGTAACAAACTAGTAAAAGCCAATTATTAGATTCTCCTTTCCTTAATTTTTTTTTAAACAAAACCCCAAGAAAGACTTTAAGGGGGTACAGAATCAAAACTTGGAATATTTCCAGAACACTTCGAAATAAGTGAAATATGATCCACGATATCTGTAAATGATAATGGCACGCTTGTATTTTTAGCAGATGGCTATATTTTTTGTTCCAACCGACAGATTCTGGCGAGCGCTTCAAAAACAGCCATCGAGCCGGCACGCAAATCTCGGGATATTTACCCGTAACGTCACGCTCGCAACGTCACGGGCCCATACGAGGCCAAAGGTATAGTAATTACGATCGCCGTCACTAGGTGGCGCCAGCTTTATCGTCAGCGCGTTACAATTCTGACAAGTCGGAATGCCCGAGGTACGGTGCACTAGACCTGATACGTGCGCCAAGCGTCGCTCGCTCCCGCTCGCCTCCATCGGACACGCCACACCGTGGTGTAGCTCCTGATGGGCCCGTGACGTGAGACATTCCAACAAAGCTCAGACCTCAACTACCAGGTGGTATTAGGACATTTTTTTTATTTGTTTTAAAATTGCTTTTTTTTCATTTATAGACAAAAGACTGCTGTTTGTGAGCTGCTGTCATGAAGCAGACCATGTGAAGTCGCTAAAATGTTGCTTCCGTACCTCATTAAAGAAGAACGAAAAACTACTGCTCTCCCATTCTTAATATTTTTTTAACAGTAGCTATAGGAAGACTACAATAATAAAAATACCAGAACACAACACTTATCTTCTAATACACACAAGTGATCAATGAGAAATGATACTGGAAAAACTTCATATCCGAGGAAAGTTTGTCATAATTGAGATAGCCGCAATCAGAGAAAAATGTTGACTTAATGGCGGCTGTTGTGGTCACAGGCATTTATGATAAAAACGTTTTCTTAGAAGAAAAATCGAAAGAGAAACAATTAATTTCACAGCACTGCGATTCACCGAAAGCGCCCGTCTAGAACGGAGAAGATGCTAGCTCGTCCGCGTACGGGCAGCCATCGATAAAGCTTTGTGTCGCATGCTGGTGCACGCTCGTTCTTCAGCATATGGTTTAAAGCGAAGAGGCCAATGAAGACAGCGGCCATATTGTAAACACCAACTTCTTGGGGGGCCGGAGCTGGGTGGCCATCCTGCGCACTGACTATATTCCATTCATCCCTAAGCTGAAACTGTGGTGAAAGCTACGTCTTCAATGGACCAGTTATACATCCCTCTTTCGCCACGTGATCACGCTCCCGCTCATATCCATAGACCGAAGACTGGGTCAGGTGATGAAAGGGAGGCGGCTGATTAGTTCGGCGGGCAAGCAGTTCCCACTGCAGTCTCAGCTCAGAGCCGTGTTTAGAGAGTGTTTGGTCAGTGCTAGGCGCAGGCAGAGCCTGGGCATGCACCGGAAGCAGAAAGTAAGCTTGACATTCTCTCTTGACCAACCAGAAGCCTAAAAGAGTCCCTAGCGGTAGTAGCGAGAAACTGTTTTAACCATAGGTATATGTTGGTGTATGGTTTTAATAAGCACGTAAATGTGAAATGTATAGTGACCCTTCATGGTTTAAAATAGGGTGCACAGGATGTTACAATCATGATCATGCAGAAAGATGTAAGAAACAAATGTGCCGCTCAACTCTGTTTTGCTCGGGGAGAGTGTGACCGCTCAGACGATAGATTGCCGGTCTTCGGCGCACGGATTATGTCGATCATTCCGCCAGTCGCACTCTTTCACCATAATTTTGGATGACCGTGATTGAAACATCACATGTACCACATTTTCAGTCACCGAGAGTTACTCCGACGCACTTATGAATTTTGTTTCTCGCAACGACCGCCAGGGTATTATTTCCGGCTTCTGATTGGCCACATTCGAATTTGTGAAGACGCCCTGGAACACGCCCAGCCTGCTTTCGGCCAATGGCACTTCCTCATTTGTCTCCTATACTTCCCAACGAATGGCCAAACTTTCTACATATATGGGTCTGTCTCAGCTTAAGGGTGAACGGAGTATAGGGCAGCGCGTCTCAATGCAATGAAATTTCGTAAAGTCCAAAACCAGGTACAGCAGAGCGACCGGCCAAGGAGAAAAGATCAGAAGGTTTGAAAGGCCCCGTCTTGCAAGGCAGACTGGTAAACTGAACAATCACGGGCGTTGGAACAATGTGAAGAACATCAGGGGCTTATTTACTGTCCTAAAAGAACTGAAGGAACACAAGTGTTGGAACACTGCAAAGAACCTCGAAAGCTTATATATTGCCCCTTAAAAAAAAAAAAAAAAAAAATCTGAAGGAGCACGAGCGCAAGAACGTTGTGAAAAACCGCGGCGGCTCTTTTTGTGCCCAGAAAAGAGTTAAACAGTCGAAAAAACGGGACGGGCCGACAGGCTCGGCCAACGCAACAAAATATAGCGGTAGCTGACGCGCCGAAATATAGTGGTAGCTGACGCATCAAAATGTAGTGATCCTCTGGTGGAGAGGCGACGATGATGGAGGTTCGACGATCCGGCTGTTACTTGGCAGCAGGAGCCATCCAGGAAGGGCCGGTAGAGCGGCAGCGCTATGGGGTGTCCTGATGGGTGACGAGGCAGAGGCGATTGACCTTTAGATTTAGGTTTAATAAATCATAGAGCAGAACATCAAACCAGAAGAACGCAAACGGTGAAAGAGGTGGAAGTTCGGGCTCGCGCTGGCGCTTGTAAAAGCACAAATAGCGCTCGTGACGACACAACAATCTAGTAAAAGCCAATTACTACGCTGCCACTGAATCTCAACCTGCTACTGAATTGGAAAGTTCGCGCACTACGTACGTACAGCCAGGAGATACAACCACGACGGGTGCAGCTCAGACATTCAACCAGTCCGAGATTGATGAAAACAGTACGGGCGACACAGTCACATACCTCTGAGCATGTTTACCCTGCCGATCCTCGGTCCCAGTGTTCAATGGTTCAACACGATCAGATATAAAACTAATCATTTTTTTAAAATATTCTTTGCAATAAAATAGGTCAGAAAGATATCCTCACCTCAGTTCAGCAAACACCCACGCCGCTTGTTGTTGTTATGGTGCCACAGCTACACGCTACACCCCACCACGGTCCACGGCTGTCGAGACCAGTGTTGCTGCGCGCGCTGACAAAATGTTTATTCCACCAATTTACGCGAATTGCACAACATATGTGATCTTGGCGGATCTTAAAAGATCACGAAAGCTAAGGAAGCATATCATTTATAGTCTTCCAGCAGTTATCCAAGTTACTAATATCATTTACGACTGCCTGCACGTGAATATCGGATTCGAAAGTGACTACACCCCTGTCGTCACCTGCAGAAAGGCGGTCATTCCACCGCGGTTTGGGGTAGTAACTCGCCTTTTGGGGTAGTCAAAGCCTCCAAAGCGCCATTTGACCACCCAGGGTAGTCATTTTTTCTTAGAGTGTACCATTTATTTGGCTGTTTAAATATACTACGGTTCCTGGAGAAACTGCCCTCCATGGCGCGCTGGGATGAGCGCTAGAAGTTTTCGGGCTCGCCACGGCGTAGCTCCATACAGTACGAAATCGTGACGGAAAGTACGTATATTTACAGTGTGGAATTTCGGCATTAAAAAACAATAGTAGGTAAAATCGAAAAAAAAAGCGGCAAGCTACCATTTATTTGGCTGTTTAAATATACTACGGTTCCTGGAGAAACTGCCCTCCATGGCGCGCTGGGATGAGCGCTAGGCGTTTTCGGGCTCGACACTGCGTAGCTCCGTAACACCTGCCGCAAGTCGCGGCTTTGACTGCATTCAAGTTGATCGAAAAGCGATTTCTCAGCCCGTGAAGCATCACTTCCAGCTGAGTGAATATCCGCTCTACAGAGATTATTTCAAGACGGCAATTGCAGCTTTGCGCGAACAGCACAAATAGAAAAACCAATAGAAATACAGGCTACGGCGTGCCGTGTGGGGAAACAAACTCATCGCTTCAAACCGCATTAGAGCGGCTTGATTTATTGGCTTTCAAATAATTACGGCATGATCGAGCGTTTACTTTTTAATAAGAGATTCATCCCCTGAGCCATTCAAAATACTCTCAGAGGTATGACATTGCTGGGAAAAAATCAACATGCTGGGAATATTTTTTATTGCTTAGGGAGTCACCGAAAAGTTCCGTACGTTCAAAACGACCAGTATAAAAGACGGAAACGCAGAGCATGGCGTAGTGTTCGGGTTAGTGTGGTGTTCAGTTGTATTGATATCTGTGTGCGCCGTGTATGTGCTCAATGTATGTTCACCTAATGCTTGTAATAAGCGTAATGTGTGTAACCTAGAGGATCCCCAAGCGAAGTAGTAGCCTGAAAAGAGAATATTTTTTTTTTTTTTTAGAACATGAATTTGGCGGTATCTAGCGCTACCTAGCCTAGCTACTTGCAATTGCTCTGCTTGACCCCGCCATCTGGTGGCTAGTGATTTAACCTTCTTTCACGCTACGCGAAAAACAGCGGCTTCGCGTTTGTTCTTTCGAGAGCGGCTTTTGGTTTCGCGGATTGAGTTTGCCCTTCTCCGTGATGTGCGGTTGACGAAGGAATTGTGACTCGAGGAACACCAAAGGTAAGACGCAAAGTACGCGAAGTAACTGGGTATCGGTTGTCTCCGTTTAACATCGCAGTGCTGTCGACGAGAAGACTGAGTAACTGCTTTCGAAACGCAAGTTTCTGTACCTGTAGGGGAATCTGGCTTCGGAAATAGACACAGTTCGCGGAAAGCTCGAGTTACGCTTTTATTCGCTGCTCCTCTCGTCCCGTACGAGAGACGTAGCGTCCTCGTCAAGCCTTATTTGGCTCGATTTTCTCGATTCGGGGCCGCCATATTGAGATGCAAGCGACGGAGGAACTTTACTCCCCTGCTTCAGGGACGAAAGTTTCTCCCTTTCTAAAGGAACATAGGTTACAAGACCCTTCCTCCCCTAAGGGAGGACTATTCATACCCTTTATTCTAAGAGTGCAGGCACACGGCAGGCCGTGGCAGGCGCCACCATTCCTCACGGTTTTGTGACGTATGAAAGTAAAACTATTTAGTCGTTTTAAGTACTTTGCATAATTTTAAAGCATAACAATTTCAAAAATGAATACTTCTCACGGAAAGAGTTAGCGGAGGGCATTAAACGCACTATCGGGCCGCGAATCGGCTTCTGTGTCCTTCACTGCTGTCCTCTCCCGGAGATTGGGATCGGACAGATTCCGAACTTTCCGAACTTCCCGCGACGAATATTCGGCAGATTCGGAGATTCGTCGCTGGTTGCAGGCGGCAGCATGAGCCTTGCCGTCGTACACCTCGCGACTACGGTCAGTTGTGCTTTTTTTAGGTACTGTTACTGCATATAACGATATTTCGTCTTGTTTATTTCAACCTATGGTATGTACTAAACTGTCATTGTGAACCCTGGCACGCGGCCAGGTTAGGGTGGTCCAGCTGAGCTGATCGGTGTGGTTGACGTAGGCCTAACCAATGCACTGTCTCAATTTCTGTGCGGTTTCGCGGTGATCGGTAAAATGTAGCGAAACGCTGTATATTATACATAATGTGGCTCAACGCACAATAAACATATTCAGGCAAGGAAAAGTTTCGTCTCCTTCTCTAGACCTGTGTATGTCTGTACCTGTAAGGAGCGAGATGAATGCTGCTCGTGACAACGTCGCACTGTCGTTTCTCTGTTCTCAGCTGTAAGTTTTGTATACGTGAACTTTATTTGATGAAAAAGAAACACAACACAGGAGTGTCCAACGCAACTTCATTGTTGGGAAACAAACACTTACTAAATCGGATAGCATAGCATTAACCAGAAGTTTCAGATTTTTTCCCCTGTTCCGATAGCAATACCTCGGTGGACACTGGTTGGAGATAATCGAATCAAACATACTCACTTGTGTGGTGTGCGCCACTATGACAGTAATTATGGGCACGAAATGTGTCTGTACCGAACAGCACGTACGGCATCGATCTCTTGCGGCGATGAAAACATGCGCTTGTATTCCCACGTGCGCATAGAGTAATATAGTAAACGTAAAGAGGGGGACACAGAAGCCGATTCGCTTCCCAGATAGTGCGTTTTCGTTACGTGACGCTTCTTTGTAATTTGGTAAAAATATTTAGAGCTATTTCTGTGAGAAGTATTAATTTATTTTTAAATTGTTATGCTTTAGAGTTATTTAAGGTACTTAAACGACAAAATAGTTTTAATCAAAAACGTCACAAAAACCCACTGATCTCTATGTCTATTTGCTGGTTTGACCAGCTCCTCCTATGGACCGTATGGACCGGAATGCGGTCACTGGCGGCCATCTTTAGGTAGAGTTATATCATCTCTAGCCATCATTGTAATATGGCGGACAGCGCAATGGCGGCCGGGTGCCATAAAAGAGCCGTGGATCTAGTACACTGTACCGTGGGAGATATTTCGTGCTTGATTCAAGTGTTCGACGACGCAGACTCTTGAAACCCGGCGTGAACGGTAGCCTCATCTCTGAGGACCCGGAGAAAGTTCTACGAAAGCGCAGCACCGGGGGAAAGCAGCGCAGCTCGCATCGAAAGCGGACTCCGTAAAGGCGTCTGCTTTTGATGCTAATTTTGATACGACTTTCGATGCGAGCTGTGCTGCTTTTCCCCCGGTGCTGCGATTTCGTGAAACTTTCACCGGGTCCTCAAAGATCGCGCTACCGCTCACGCTGGGTTTCAAAAACATGTTTCGTCAAACAATTTCAATCAAGCACGAAATATCATCCACCCTATTTTGACGGCAGCCTGCCACCACACCTGCCAAAACGCTGTCTGCCATGGATGGATTACAGTGGCTGCAGGAGCTGTACCTTGGCTAGAGGTAATATAACTCTACCTAAAGATGGCCGCCAGTGACCGCATTCGCAGAGCGGGCAAACGCGATCCAGCAATTGTCATTGAGATCAGCAGTGCAAAAAACCACGTGATGAATGGCGCCTGCCATGGCCAGTGTCATATATGGGGAGAGTTTGGTCAGTCTATGATCTCTCCACCGTAACGCTCTGCTCCCGAGTGAGCCAATCAGCACGCGGCGCAGAGCGAGAGGCATGAGCGCATGCGCGTGAACTCCAGGCTGCTCCCAGCTGAGCGGGGAGGGCCGCCATTTTCGTTCATTCTCCTGGCGAAATGCATGGGATCGGCATCTAAATCTCGATTATTTCCTTTCATATCGCTAGCTCTGGCAAGAAAATGATATACTGTTATTACTTGGTGGGTTACAAAGCTAATAAATGAAGTTTTCTTGACGTATGGCCGCAATCTTTTATTTAGGCGAAAAAGAAGTCGGCCCGTAGCAGACGACGCGTAGCCTCAGCAATGCTCTTCTCCGCCCAGTCTCCGACAGCGTTGCGAAAAAATGGCGGTCGTCTCCGCTCTGCTCCCCTCTTTCTATCTCACTCCTTCGGCGCTCTCCTCCCTCTCATTTACCACCTTACATTTACTTTTCTCTTCTCCAGCAACTTCGTCGCCACACCCACTGGCCAAACTCTCCCAATATAGACCTTTTCAGCCTCCGTCGCATGGGCGCTGCCATCTTGGAATCACGTGACGCGGCCGCCATAAGGTGGCTTCAACTCGTCCTCCACTCTCCCCTCCGCGCCTTGCCGAAGGCGTTGCATTCGCGTTTTCGTCGTTTTTTTTTTTTTTTTACCGCGTTTCGCGCCTTATTGTAAATCGCTGCCCGATGCTTACATTTACAACTTATTTGCATGCCATAATAATGTGCACGAGGGCATCTGCAGTTAATTTTGTAACAGATTAGTACTATTTCAACCGCCGGCGTACCGGATACGTGTGAGGAGGGAGGAGGTACAGGAATGAGCGACTACCCTGGCGCATGTTGAGCCCAATCATTTATGAAAACTGAAGTTTGCTAGTGATAGTGGTGGCATATTCGAAATAAGTATAGTACAATGTATATGTATAACCGCACGCTTAGGATCTTAAGGAATGTGACCAAGATACTCAGCATATAAAGCTACGTGTGTTTAATAAAAGTATCCTGCCATGCCTTCGTAACAAATTTAGACTGCTCCTAGTTGCTGTTGATTATATAGGATACAGGGGCGGATCCAGCCCTCCATTTTAGGGGGGGCGGTTCCTCGGTGTAAAACGGCGGGGGGGGGGGGGGGAGTGTTTATATTTTTTGTGGAGTTATCGTTTTTACTAAACTCTGATAACATAATATAGATCTTGAGAGCTTTTGTATCGGGTCACCTGTCGGGGATGAACTCTTTGAATTAAAACCTTTCGGGTGACCACGCTAGAGGTAAGTATCTAGAGAATTGTGGTGGCACTATCCTTTGTGAACACCATAACGCAAGGAATTTTGTAGTTTATAGGAGACGGGATTACTCCATTCGCGTTAGAAATAGAAAAAGAAGTTTAACTACTGGGGATGAATGTTTGGTGCTATAGCGGCTATAGCGGCACAATTGCAGACAGTGTAACTTGATGGCTCAGATATCCCCGGCGGGGCTACAACTTTTGGGTTCCTTTTGCTTGAATACTTTTTATATTCTCGTTTCACCAGCAGAGCATGTACGGAGAGCCAACCTTTGCCAACTATACGAAGGAAGCTCATGCAGCTAATGACAATGCGAAAAACGTTTTAATCTAAAACTCGGCTGTTCTTTGAGAGCATAAGCTTGGCATAGTAGTTAGAACTTTATATTCACTGCCAAAATGCAGAACGTGGTTTTAAAACATACTTTTCATTGTCGCCGGTTGCTTCAATGGAGCGAGTACGTTGCAAACAAGCTACAAAAATGGCCCGGCGGCTTCGACGCTGCTCGCGGCGTCAAAACACTGTTGACGCAGCGAGCGAAACGAACGCTGCCAGGCAAGTTCGTCGGTTGTTCGCCGTATATTTGGAATGTCCAGAGCGCATCACATGCGGCACTGCCAACACAAACTCGTGTTTTCACGTGTTCTGGATGCAACTCAAGAGAACGAAAGCGAATGATTGTTGAATATTTTTGAAAGGATGTTGCAATTCGGCAATTATAACTTTTAATTTATTTATTTATTTATTTAAATACCTTAAGAACCCTGGAGTTAGGGTATTACATAAGGGAGTGGGGTTATAGGAGATGTGATGATAACAATTCGCGGAATGAGCCGATGTCTTGGGTGGAGACGATGATTTCAGGCAGGCCGTTCCAGTGCACAGATGTCGCCGGGAAAAAAGATTTAAGGGGAGACACTGCCCAGAAAAAAAAATTTCTGCAAAAAAAGTTGATTTTGAAAAATGACATCTTTACATCCACCAACATCTAGAGAGAATTCCCAAAAGGTTTCATTAATTTTCACTGTATAGTTAATTTTTTATAAATTATTTTCTGTCCACCAAAGCTATAGAAAAGGTAGGGTTTGGAGCACTTTGAACACATTTTTCTCCGTTCCACATTTTGGTATAAATTCCATTTTAGTCAATCTATCGTTTGATAATGGCAAAAGAGGGAAAGCTCATTCTTCCCTTTTCCTGACTGAAATTTAATAAGGAGTGCGGCTATGGAACTTTTTTGTCACTTTACGGGTGTCTTGTGTAAAAAATGTTGACATTTTGTCGAAGGCACAGAAGACCAAAAAGTTGACCAATTTTGCAGAAGAGAAAGTTTATAAAAATTAATTACTTTTTATAAAAAACGTTCCATAGCCGCACCCTCTAGGCATTCTGCTACATAACTAGAAAATAAAAATCTTGAATATCGCAATAGTTTTCTGACGATAGATTAACTAAACAACGTAGGCGTGTTGCTGATAGAAGCTACTCTTATTTCCTTCTCATTTAATCGACAGACCTGAAATTTTGTTATACACCCTCTAGCATGACCACCAGCCTACCCTGTAAATTTCGTTAATTTTAAGACAAGGGTTCAAAAGTTGACCCCCCTAGGGGGTGTGCCCCCTTAAATAATGCTGTGTTTCGGGTAAAGAGAAGGCCAACTTTTGCAGGGTGATCAACACGAGGAGATATGCGATAAGGTGGCAAGATGAATGAGCTATGTAGCTGGTCATCGTAGTAAAACCTGTGAAAAAGACATAGTTTAGCAATACGCCTGCGTGAACATAAAGGAGTCAAAGATAAGTTTTGTTTAAGTTCAGTTACGCTGACAAACCTGGAGTACTGAGACGTTATAAAGCGAGCTGCACGGTTCTGAAGTGATTCTATGTCCGATGTAAGGAATTTAAGATGAGCGTCCCAGACTGCTGATGCATATTCTAACTTTGGGCGTACTAATGTGACGTATGCGAGGCGTTTGACAGATGAGGACGCGAGACGAAGATTGCGGCGTAAAAAACCAAGAGTGCGGTTTGAATCGGAAATGATGTTGTTAATATGAGTCTTCCAGGAGAGGTCGTGAGTGAAGTGAACGCCAAGATATTTGTAAGTTGAGACGGCATCAACATTGAGGTTACCAATAGAGTAAAAAGCTTGAAGGTGTTGACGGGTTCGAAAAAAAGAGAGGGATTTAGATTTGGAAGCATTTAAGAGCATTTGCCACTTTGAACACCATTCATTGATTCGGTCAAGATCAGTCTGCAGATTAAGTGAATCATTTGTGTTATAGCTATGGGCCTGTAGATTACGCAGTCATCGGCAAACAGGCGGACCGTAGAGGACAACGAAAGGGGGAGATCATTAATATATACAAGAAAAAGCAGGGGTCCAAGAACAGATCCTTGCGGTATGCCAGAGGTTACAGGAGCGCTTCGGGAACGGCAGTTGTTGATGTGCACATGCTGGGTTCGGTAAGAGAGAAAATTTTCAATCCATGCTAGAACGGAAGAATCAAGGGAAAGTGCGGACAGTTTTTTTAGTAGGAGTTTATGGGAAACACGATCAAAAGCTTTGGAAAAATCGAGAAAGATAGCATCAACCTGAGGAGAGGTTTCTAGGGAAATATGAATGTCATGGCTGAAAGCGGCAAGCTGTGTTTCACAAGAACGATGTTTTCTAAAGCCATGTTGATTAGGAAAAAAGAAATTGTTTTGTTCTAGAAAATGTATAACTTGGGAATGAATGACATGTTCCATGAGTTTACAACAAACAGAAGTTAATGATATGGGTCGATAATTTAGAGGGGAGTGCGCATCGCCGCCTTTGTGGACCGGAACGACCTTACCTTCCCTCCAGTCGTCAGGAATAGCACCAGTATCTATGGACTGTTGAAACAGAAAGGTTAGAAAAACAGTTGACAATGGTTTAGTAATCTTTAGTATTTTACTGTTTTTGTCGTCAGCCCCTGGTGACGATGAGATCTTAAGTGCATCTATCAACTTGCTAATGCCGTTTTCCGTGAAAGTAATTGGATGCATTCGTGGAAACGACATGGTTACATTATCTGGCAAAGATGTGATGACGCTACTGTTAAACACAGCGGAGAATGCATCGCAAAACTTTTCAACAGCATCATCATCAGAGAGATTAGTTCCGTTGTCATTTACCAATGAAACCGGTTTACGATAGTGGGGGTTTATTATCTTCCAAAATTTCTGAAGGTTACTTTTGAGAATAACGGCAAGATCGCTCTGATAAAATTGTGTTTTAGCTTTCGCGACAGTCGACTTGTACAGTGCGAAAGCATCTGAGAAACAAGACCAAGCCTGATCTGTGTCTAGACGTCGGGCACGTCGGTACAATCTCTTTTTCCGGTTACAGAGCGTTTTAAGCTCTCGGGTGTACCAAGGGGCTGACTCGTTCTCTCGAAACTGTATTAGTGGTATATGACGGTCAATTAAACAAAGTAACGTTTCTTTAAAAAGCATCCAATTATCTTGTACAGAACGATAAAAAAAGTTGGGCATACATGACTTCATAAAAGACTTCAGGCCGAGGTTGATCAAGTCAGTGTTTGCTTTTCCATATATTCTAATTTTTCGATAGGATTCAACAGCTGCGTTGTTTTTAATGTTCAAAGAGCAGTGTATGCACTTGTGATCGCTGAGGCCATTAATGATGTTTACATCGTTTATGATTTCGCTGTGCGACGTGAGGACTAAGTCTAGAATCGAAGATGATGATTCAGTTACCCTTGTTGGCTGCGTTACGAGTTGCTCTAGATTAAACGTTAGGCAAATATCTAAGAAAAGTTTCGATTCATTTCGAGATGCCGTTGCATTCGAAATGAATCGAAACTTAGAAAAGACCTTAAACCAGCAATGGATCCTTCCAAATTATATTCAATTGCACTTCGTCTGGATATTTTCTGTATGAAAGGAACGCTTACTTGTTTCTGGGTAGTTAGCTCATTCCTCAAGGTCGAGAGGACAGGTGCAGAGATATGATGGGGCAGCGCGGTTGTCCGGTCGGCGAATCTCAACTGGGCTAAAGGCCAATCACGACTGCAGCATGGATGTTTGGGAGTCTGTGTTCACTCGAACGGGCACAGGCACTGTCTATTTAATTTATGTATAGTCGCATCTTTGAAAAAGGCTCGTTTCTCCCAAGTCCCTAGGTAGGGAATTCGAAGCCGCAGTTGCAAACCAGCAAGCCCCGCCTCTGTTCCGTTCGACACACAGATATTCGCTCCTGCAAAGCCGCGCGAAAGCTCTGCCGTCAATCCACAGAAGCCGCGTTTAACTCGAAAAGTAAAGACGACTCCAAGTAGTAGCGCCTTTCCTAAAATATGTCCGCCACCCTAAGTTGAAACGGCGTTGTATACAAATAAATGCCTACGGCGTCGGCTTGAGGACCCCGTGTAAGCATCCTCCAGCCTTTAGAGTGCTCGTACCGTTTATGTTTCTTTTATTAGCTTCCCGCCACGAGAAGTCGTACCGCAGGCAGTAAAAAGCCCATTAGAGGAAACATCTCCCCCTTCTGGCGCTCGTCGGCTTCTTTCTGTATTCCGCGCTGCGGCGCTGATCCTCAGTGAGGGATGGAGGTGAGGACGAAAGCGGAGAAGCTCAGACACAGACTACACTGTACCCAAAGCATTTGCTTCCTCTCTTAGTTGAGAAGAAAAGCAATTGGTCACCTGGTTGTACAAGCTGCATCCCCCCCCCTCCTTCCCCCCTGGAACGTCTCCTCCTGGTACGTCCCCTCCGCACATGCCAAAAGACATGCTAAAAGACAAGCCCAGAACCAAGAAGAAACCATCAAACAAAAAGTGATGAAAAGGCGGCCGCTAGAGAGGGAGGATAATCCGCTGTGTATAGGATCGTACCCTTGAGGAAGGCTGCTTGGCGTCTGCGTTTGGGAGCTTTCAGGGCACAAATTTTTCGCAGACAACCCCCAAAGAGAGCGAGGGAGACAGACAAAGAGAGAGATAGGGGGCTAGATATGTTGAAGGTATTTTCCCCACGCGTGCTCGACGTGCTGGCCTTCTTTGGAAGAGTGCCTGCAGTCGAGGACCCTGATATTTGCTGCGCCTCCCCACTGTCTCTTCACTTCGAAACTCCTGGCGCCGTCCCTGTCGGGAAGACGTAATGTGACCTTGACGGAGATAAACCCCACCTAGGAAGCGCCCAGCAGGCGCGTCCACCCACCGCGGTTTTAATCTTTTGTCCCTCGTGTTTATTGCTTATGTTTTTTCTTCGAGCTGACGAAGGACCCCGGAGGGGGGGGGGGGGTTGCCTGGCGAGGCGTTTGGGGGGGGGGGCGATCGCCCCCACCGCCCCCCCCCCCTTGGATCCGCCACTGATAGGATATATAAGATTTATAATTGACGAACCTTTAACTCACATTTTATATGATGTTCGGGAAAATGGTGACGTCCCCATCAAGCAATTTGTTTGTTCACGACATTACACCTAAATCTCCTATACGTTCTTAATGGTTTTTGCAATATAAACGTTTGCTTGATTTATTTATGAGTTTAGAGGAATTACACCATGTTCGGTCCCATATCTGCAGTCATTAAAGGGTGTTGACATTTTTTTAACAAAACGTTTAACTTATTTATTCTAATTATTTTAGCACAAAGACCCCTGTGAAAAAAAAATCTATCACGGGCAACTTGAGAGTGCCTAGGGCTCACATTATGTTATGCCGAAAATAAGCATCTATGTAGAAATCACCCGACTTCAGTGTTGTTGATTCTAGATCGCATCAGTTTCAATGGAGATCTGTCTATACAGGCTCATGAAGTCGTGCCTAGCATTCGACTTCAGCCAAACGTACGGGAGATCACTTCTCTCGGACCTTTTAATTTTATTTGGTAAAATTTATTGAAAGAAAAAATTTCAGACTTCAATTGATGGGCCTGTCACTCATCTCAGGTGCCAAGCACGTTGTAATCAAATGCCAGTAAAACAAATATCTAATTTTCGAATGCCGACGTTGTAAAATGCTGTTAATAAGTACTTTAGTAGGGTCAATAGCTAAAGGAATTTTTCACCCGACCTAGGATGGACTATCGAAATATTTATGGAGTACTTAATTTCTTTAAAGAAAACAGTCTGAGACAATATCACTGATTCTTTAGTATATCTGCATTATTATAGCATACATTTCGAGTCTTTATAAAGTTCAGAAAAAGTTGGCGTCCCCGAAAATCGGAGCGAGCAGTGAACTGGCGACTTTATGTACTTTTCACCATTCAAGAGGGTCAGTGGGTACGGCCGTAGACGATTGGAATCCTCCTTGTGCATCATAGTCGTTTCGTTGCCGAGCCTGATCGAAATTAACGACGAACATGACCCTATGCATCGTAAAGTGTTCGTAAAAAAGTCCGCGAATATGATCCGAAATCACTTCGTAGTTCTCAAATTGTCTCAGTACCACAGTTTTATTAGTTGTGTGCTATAACGGGTACATTTGTATCACGAAATTGTGCAAAACTGACAGAACACATAAACACAGCCACGACCACGCTGAAACCGAAACCAATCAAAGTGAAGCCACCCAATGGTGGCGAGGGCGTCAGCGCCCTCTATCCGCCGGTCGGGTAACTACTGAGATGAAAAGGTCTATACGGCTCTGGCCATGGTCTGCCAGCCTGCACGCCGTCGCCTCTGGCCTCTTCATCATTCTGCTTGGCCTCTGCTCGTCCGTGCGTCGTTCGTCTGTGCCGTGCGTGCCGTCCGTCTGTGCTTTCTGCTGCATCAGGTTCGGTCGACTTTGCATCAATCAAGGTGACGCATGACCGCCCGCGTGCTCGCATGCTCGCCATGAATTTGTGGAGCCGATCGGTTTGAGCTTCTCGCGCGGTGGTTTCCGCCGGGCTATCGGGCTGCGCTTGAACGTGTGTGCATGCTGATTTTCGATGAGGATGTTTTAAAAACGAATTTAACTTACGACCCTGCACGGGAAATCGTCCATGGATTTACCGATGACGGTGTTGAAAGAACCTCCAGCATTGCAGATAGAGCCTTGGTTGTTGAGTTCTCGGGAATTCCCAGGAGGTGGGTTTAGCCCCTTGCATACACTGTGGGGCACACTCCAACAACGTCTTCTGTTAAACGCAGTCTCCTCGTTTCTCCCATTCGGGAGCTTAAGTATGTTGGCTTCACGGTAAAGGCTGTGGTGTGTAATTAGGGGGCTTCAAACGTAAGCTCGGTGTGTGTGTTGATAAGCCATTTTTTTAAGTGGACAACGAACATGTTTACTTTAACTTCGATGTTCCGCACTTCCCCAAAACAGCCAAGAGCAATCTCCAAGCACACAAACTTCGCATTACCAATGAGGTCGCTGAGTGGTCCCATATTTTGAACTTTATCGCTCTACCCATGAGATGAGCTTGCAATGGGCTCCGAAACTTACTGAGAGACGCATTTTTCAAGAACATTTCTGTAACATGGAAGTAAGTTCTGCCCAACAGGTTCTGAGTGCCTCACTATTTCTTGCAATCATGTCCCTTTTTTATGCCAAGGAGCTTCCTGAGGCAGCCATGGCTACAGCCTATTTCTGTGATAAAATGTGCATACTTTTTGATTGTCTAAATAGCTCAAAATTCAAGAAGACCGGGCAGAAGTTGCGTCATGTCATTCTGAAGGGAGAATCTGAAATACTTGATTTCCTCCTCCAGCAACTCGGATGGATTTCAGCATAAAAGTTCCAAACTAGGAGGCAGCCACAAGCCATCATAGGGTGGCAAGTTACTATAAAAAGTGTCCTCATGCCCTGGGATCAGCTTTCAAACAGCCATGACTTCAAGTTCTTACTTACACGACGCCTGCAGCAAGACACACTTAAGAAACTTTCTGGAGCTATAAGACAAATGCTGGGCTGCAACATAAACCCAAATGTGCATCGGTTCACCTCAGGGCTAAAACACCTAGGGATAAAGAAACTGTTCAAACTGTCGGACAATGGAAACGTAGAGGATGACAAGGCTGACCTCCTCAAGGAGTAGCCAATATCTTCGCACCATGAAAGTTCACGGTGTTTGTGGAGAATAACATAGAGGACGAAAACAGGACGACACGTGTCGTCCTGTTTTCGTCCTCTATGTTATTCTCCACAAACACCGTAACTTAACCAGCACGCTCCATTTCCACGAGTGAAAGTTCAATTTCAGACAATGTGAAATGTTTTCCAATTGATAATTTCCCGCCACTAGAGGATATTTCTGAGCTGGCATCAGACATCAGGTCTAACATAATTGATGGCTCGTCCACTTATTACGTTTGGGGCTATTGGGTCAAGCTTTTGCTTGAACAGACAACACAGCTGTGGCTGTTTTCAGCTGCTATCGAATGAGTCTGATAACTTGACCAGGCCTAACCAGTACTTTCTTGTTCGTAAAGCATATCACGTGCCTGGAAAACTCTTCGGGAACTTAGTAGTACCATCACAGGCTGCCTTTAATTTCATTCTGCAAATAGAACATCACTTTCTTCCCATAATAGAGAGTGTGGCACATGTTCCAGGAGTATGTGCCGTTTTGTATCGCTCACTTTGAGGTCTGGGTGGTTTTAGCCTTTGGTCAAAAGAGTGCCAGAAAAGGTTTTTAAAATTGTTTTGCAGAATACGCTTGTGTTGGCATGTTTGATTTCTTAACCAGAATTTGGACAAAGTTCGGTTGCAGTCTTCAGTGGCTAGTAAGTAACTGGACAGGTTTGACTGTTAATAGTGTATTAACGGAGGTGGTTGCCAAACCAGAAACAGAATGTGCTTATTAATTGAACGGTACACCTTGCTCTCCAAACCTTTGTTTTCCCTTTTTCCAGCAAATGTGTATAACGACTCCCTAACAAAAATATTAAACCATTTTCTGCAGAATTCATATAGAAAATAGTGTATAGGGGCTAAAAATATTCGAAAGAAAATGTATCCACTTTTGTATCCACTGTCCATAGCTTTTTGGCCGCTTTTTCTGAAGCCATACTTGTTTACTGAACAATTTCTGGACGCTGAATCTTGTCAGATTTTGAATAGAGTTCTCATTGTTTGGTGATGGCTCGCCCGCAGTGAGTTTGAGGCTATGCGAATTGGTGTTTTTTATATTTACCGAAAATCGGGAATTTGTACTATCCGGTGTGTGCTTCGCACTCTTATTATACTCTTATGATACGTAATGATAGCGATGTCTTATTTATTTCTGCACTTATTTCCGGTATCCGAGTCGGCGTGAAAGTGAATGGATCATTCAGCATGTTTTCTGTGGAATGTGTTTGTTAATTTGGTTCCGCTAAGAATCTATTACGAAGTGTACTATATACCGAACTCCTTCATATTCTTTTATTTTTGTATCTGTTTCGTATAAAACATACAGAGCTTCTGAAATAAATTATGTATACACGAATATGGTCCAATTAAATGTTTTAAACCACTTACTGTTGCTGACCCCAAATCGCTCCACCAGCCAGAAGTCAATGTGGCGATTGTGTAACTTCAATGCTTTACAATAGAAAAAAGAAGAAGAAATACACCTCTGCTTTGTGAAGTAAGTTTATAGATTGTTTGACACATTTTTCATGGACTCTGTCGTAAAATTTGAAGTAAAAGTGCGTCATGCGTCAATATTAAAAAAAAAAAAAAAGAAACAGCGGCTTTGGGGGTTGAGGAGCTCCCGAGAGCCGAGCGATGAGCGAGGCGGGGAGGAAAAAGAGAGAGAAGAGCACCGGAGAACCGGAGAAAAGAAGGAAGAAGGACGAAGAAGCAGACAAGAACGCAGACGTTCCAGCAACCTTGTCCTCAATTATTTTCCTAGACATTCAATTCTGCTCCTTAATTTGCAAGCTCTCCCGGCTAAGAAGGAGCACCTACGAACCCAACCGCCAAGGACCCGAAAGCGAACAGCGATGGAACAAAGCCACCATGAAGATCAGAGGACTTCCGCCTCACCAGACCAGGCGATGGACCACTCTTACTCATCGACTCCGACCACCACTCAAGAAACAATAGTTCCTGATTACAACGTCACCAACTACTCACAGTCTCCTGACATCACTCCTGCACAACACGAGCCCGAGGACATCACTGAATCTATGAATGAAGCCCCAAGCACCGACGAGGCCAACTTCACGGTCGTCTCATCACGCAAACGCAAGTGTCCTCTCCTAGACAGTTACCTAACACGGGAAAATAGTCAGCTTTCAGCTTCTAACGAAGAAACAGGTTTGACAGTTATTTTTGTTCCAGTAGATCCCGAAACCCCCCTGACAAAGATCAATAGCCTAAAACTTTCGGAGACACTTCAGCAGCTGTGTCAGGAATGTATCATAATGATTCGCCCTAACACACGCCTTAATTTGATTGCCGTCGATACACGCAATGCGCAGGCTACAAAAACCTTGCTCAAGGTTACTTCCCTGTGTAACGTGGGCGTGAAGGCTTACGAGCCTAGCCCACGCTCAGCTGCAGTTGGTGTCATCAAGGGGGTAGATCCAGAGGTCACTGACGCTCAACTTCAAGGAGGACTCAGTGCTCAATCGAAGCCGGTTTTATACGCTCGCAGACTTGGCAAGTCTAGTATCGTGAAGGTGCAATTTGCTTTCACAAAGCTGCCAGAATATGCTCTTCTATCTCACGTCCGTTACAGAGTATTTCCCTTCGAGGAGCGTCCCTTACAGTGTGCGAACTGTGGCCGCTATGGGCACAAATCTGTCACGTGTTTTCGAGAAAAAATGTGCAGCCGGTGTGGAGGAAAGCACGACCGAAGCAGCTGTCAGTCAGAGGAGCCAAACTGTGTCAACTGCGGCAGCTGCCACGACGCTCTAGCTCAAGCATGCCCGAAACGAGAGGAACAAAAAAGGCTAGCAGAAGTTCGCAAACAAGGACACACCACAGCCTCTGATACCGTCCAAACTCTTGTCCGACAGGATACTGCCTACCAGCGACAACCTCAACTCAGCAATCTAGATGACTTTCCTCAGCTTACATCAACGCCCACAGGGAAAGAAAAACCAACCAACCCGGGTCAGTCGCGGCCCATCGTTGTGAACCGCACATACAGTGAATCTCTGAAAGCCACCAACTTTCGGCAGTCGCCTACTTTAGAGAACGACGCTAAGAAATCAGAGAATTCACCGTCGGTGAGAAAACTAGTACCAGAGATAACAGCAGAAAAAGAACATTCCCAAGTACGTCAAAATACAACATCGAGGACATCAGACACCTCGGAACCTAATTTTGCAAAAACCGACGAATCCTTCTGCAGCTCAGCACTCAGAATGTTTGTTGACATGATGCGCCGTTTCCTGAATACTCAAAAGTCAGAATGGGCCACAATAATCCAGAAAGGTCTTGATCTGCTCACTCCTTTTATTATTAATTGGATAAAGTAGAATGTTTTCAAGATAGTTTGAGCTCAACGACTGTGTTTCAGTGGAATGCAAATGGCCTCCGGTCAAAACTTTGATTTTAAACAACTTGTTTGGAAATACCGCTTTCCTGTATTTGCAATTACAGAACCTAACATTAGTGATTATTCAAATTTCAAAATTTCGGGCTATACATTTATAGCCTCAAGAAAGGCATGCGGGATTAGCGGCGCGTTATTAGGTGTACGAAAAGATCTTATTTATGACGTAGTTGATGTAGCCCCCAATGATACTAATGAATACGTTTGTGCAACTATTAAAAACAAATCGCGTCGTATTACAATCATCTCCGCTTACATCGAGACACGGGCACCTTTCGACTCCAAACGACTCGAGTCTATTGTACAAAGTACTCCCTCCCCACATTTGTTGTGTGGAGACTTCAATGCCCACTATGAGTTTTGGGGCAGCGCCAAAAACGACCAGCGAGGACGCCTTATTAATGGTGTGACAGGTGGCTTGAATTTAGTATTGTTGAATGATGGAAGTCCGACATTTCACCACGGGGAATCTGTGAGTAGCGTTCTTGATTTGGATGTTTGTCTCAGCTAGCTATATAAAACGTGTTGCTTGGTCAACTGATCTGGAAGCAAGGGGGAGTGACCATCTACCGGTTCTAACATTTGTCCGCGGGTTTGATACCAACAGGAAACGGCATGCGATATCCGTCACGGATTGGGACAAGTTTTCTATGCTCGCAAAAGATTGCATTACGGCAGCAACCACGAATGCTGAGTTGATACCGTCTATATCACAATGCATCAAGTTAGCAACACGAAAAATAACGCTGCCCTTCAATCGCACAGAGATTCATGTGGAATATGAAAGGCTGCGTGCAATAAGCAGGCAAGCAGAAAGAAAAGCCAGACGAACAAAGGACCCGGAAGATTATCGCAATGTACGAAGGACGCAAAAGAAGGTACGTAACTATCTCGATACACTCAGCAGGCGTCGATGGAGAGAACTTTGCGCGTCTCAGGATGCAAAAAAAAAAAAAAAAAAACACCTCTCTCTGCTCTGGAAAGTTATACGTGGGATCAGAACACCTCCTCAACAGATATACCCATTCAGAGCCCTTGCATTGCGCCAAGGTTGTGCCGATATAGAGATTGCTGAGGCGATTTGCAGTCTCATTGCCCAGAACTCCTCCTACCCCAGCACTCAAAAACATCCAGCAGTTGTTTCGGTGACGGCAAAAGAGATAGCCCTTGACATGCCTTTTACTCTTGAGGAACTTGGTCACGCCTTGCAGGACTCCAAAAAAAGGTCATCCCCTGGTCCACATGCCGTAACGTACTCTGCACTCACACGATTGAATGAACACTCAAGACGCAGACTCCTCGAATACTATAACGAATCATTCGCTAACGGTGTGCTTCCACCTGACTGGAAGCGGGGCAAAGTTATCCCTGTTCTAAAACCTGGACGATCTTCCTTCGAACTAGAATCGTTTCGACTAATCGTGCTCACCAGTTGCGTATGTAAGATAATCGAGCGTATGATTCCGACCCGAATGACATGGTATATCGAAAACTCAAACTTATATCCAGAAGAAATGTCAGGGTTTCGCGCAGGACGTTCCACAACAGACAGTGTGATCGATCTCGTTAGTTCGTTTGAGCAAGGCATTGCCAATGGGGAAAAGACTCTCGCCATATTTTTAGACATTCAAAAGGCATTTGATTCCATCACACATGAAGCAATTCTGACTGCAATGGCTGAGCATGGATTCGGCGGGAAAATCTTTAACTGGGTGAAAGAGTATCTAACACAGCGAACTATATTCATGCAAACAATTGAAGGAAACACAAAAGACCATATCATAGAACGAGGGGTTCCACAAGGAGGCGTCCTAAGTCCTACGCTCTTTAATATCACACTAATGTCTTTGCGACGGAAACTTTCGAAGCAAATACATCTATCAATCTACGCAGACGACATATGTATCTGGTCAACACATTCAAATCGATTTGTCAGTCAAAGAAGACTTCAACAGGCTCTTGCCGACGTTAGCCGATTCCTACGAGAACGTGGCATGTGCTTATCTCCAGAGAAAACAGTGGCAATGGCTTTCACACGAATGTCTATAAAACGTTTCCCTCTGGTCTTGGCTGGGAATACCATCCCATAGGAGCCAACACACAAGTTTCTCGGTTATATGCTTGATAAAAACATAACTTGGACTCCGCATATAAAATACCTTAAGTCGAAGCTTGGTTCCGCGTGCAATGTACTTCGCTGTCTGACAGGGAAAACATGGGGCAAGTCATGCTCATCCATGTTGAAACTCCAGAACACCTTGATCAATTCCCTTCTCAGGTATAGCTTGCCTGTCCTACAAGACATCTCGATCACGAACACCAAAAGTCTGCAAGCGGAAATAAACAAATCCTTAAAAATTTGTCTTGGTGTGCCTGAGGGAACATCAGTTAATGGTACAACAGCAGAAGCAGGAACACTTCCCCTGGCAATCATGCGTACGCAAGAGACACTACGAGTGCATTTAAGACATAAATCAGGAAACAAAAGGCATTTTCTCGTAAATTTGAACCACAAAGACCAGCTTCGGGATACGGTAAAGCCATCGAAGCGCTGTGTTCAGACATACCAGTTTCGACTAAATATTATGCAACATCATCTTGTCCTGCCTGGACAATACCAATGCCAGAAATTCATATTAATGTACCAGGCCTCACCCAAAAAACAGTACAACCGCAAACCGTTAAGCTGCAACACACACTAAGCCATATTCACTACACGTATTTCGACTACATACACGTATACGCGGACGGATCTTCGTATACCGGCACATCATCCTCTGCAATAGTAATTCCTGTACTCAAGACAACTCGTAGTTACAAACTTTCCCATAGTGTTCCTTCAACAACTGCGGAATTGCACGGAATAAAGATGGCACTCCAGTTTATTATAACTCGCAAACGGACTCACAAAAATGGGTCATTCTGACTGATTCACGCGCTGCTCTGCAATCATTAAGGCATTCACCTGCCACTTCATCAAATCCACAGTTGTGTTTTGAAGTTTTTTACTTATGGAACTATCAAAAGAAATGGACATCATGTAGTGTTACAGTGGATACCAAGGCAACATAGGGGTAACTGGAAATGAGACCGCAGATGCTGCTGCTGCTAGAGGACATTATATGGATACTGCGGAGGTCGTCCCATTTACAAAAACTGACGCTCGATCCCATATTAGTTTGTTTGGAAAGGAGGAATTCAAGAAGCTCTGGATATCCTCAACATACCACTACAAGCCACTTTTTAAAATCGACCCGTGCCTCCGAAATATATCTCCACGAAATTTACCAAGAAACATAGAAACACTCTACCACCGCATCCGCTTGAACGTCGCCTACACGAATAAACAAAGATATAAGTATGGACAGATCTCAAGCCCGAATTGCCAGCAGTGTCTCGTGGAAGAAGATCTAAACCATATTTTTTCTAGTTGTCCCAAATATAATGAAGAGCGCTTGACACTATTGACCAGAATCCAACAACTTACCAGCGAACCATACAGTTTTGAGAAGGTCTTAGGTGCCTGGGAACAACAACCGCATCAACGAAGGGTGTTAGATGCTATAATAACATTTCTTCACATGACCAATTTGATTGACCGATTATAAATAATCTTGTAACACACCGACTTTAATCTTGTAACATGCCGACTGTAAATAATCTTGTAAGATATCGATTGTAAATAATCTTGTGACATAACAAAAATAAATACAAGAACGAAACGTGAGCTGACCTCGACAGAATATGAACACACATTCGTTCACCTTTTCAATGTACAGACTGTATAAGGAATCTGTTCATTATTTCTACGATTTATGCTAAGACTGAATGTGTTGAACATACATTGTGATAAGAACCTTCCTGTGCGGTGATGTATGAGTGTCCTCTCCTGTTACTGTACAAGTCTCGTGCTGTACCTTGATTGTTCTACACCGGAACTTTGACTTTTGTATAGCAACCCATAACATATGCCTTTCTAGTGCTATCTTTCTTCCTTTTCCCCTTCCCATGCTGAGTAGTCAGCCGGAATGCATTTTCTGGCTAACCTCTCTTGCATTTTCCCAAATTAATAAAAAAAAAAAAAACGGAGAAAAGAAAACGCCCAAACTGAAACCGAAACTAACTTAACCGGAACCGGAATCAGATTATGCTTAATGCCGCCCGCTAGGAGCGCTACCTGTCACTGGTCTTCCCCTGGCAAATGCCGAGCGCTCTGCGCTAGCGGTCGTCGAGCGGTCGGCCTCCGTGAGCGATCGGTGACGGACAAACACAAAGTCTCAAATTTTGAGACTTTGTGTTTGTCCGTCCTGTTGCGACCGAGGAGTTCCCCAGGCAGCCTCAGGCAGGGCCAGGCGAGGACAGGAACCGCAGGCCGACTCCAGGCAGGGACATCAGGAGACGGGAGGGTGTCTCGCGATAAACTCTGTTTATATTACATAAGTACAGCAGTTTCTTGTTCGTCGGAGAGCACACCTCGCGGCCTCTCGTTTGCTCTTTTTATACAGTCGCTGTTATGTTCCAGCGGTTGGCAGCCAATGATGGCCGAACTGCCAACGAACGTCACGTTCAGGCCCCGCCCCCACTCATCCTCCCGAGCGCGCACACACATACACGCACACACTGCAGCGTCGGACGGGCTTCCCGATCCGGCGCCGGGGCATTCTTGACCTCGATAAGCCGCGCCAGGAGTTGGTGACGAAGGGTCCGCCGTCAGCTCGTGAGACGCTGACCGTGATGGGGATGATCCCCTCATTATGCGGCGTCGTGGCTCGGGAAAGGTTTAGCGGGATAATCCGCAAGTGGCGCCGGACGAAAACTTGAGCCGAACGTACTCGGCCGGAAGTCCTACCGCCGGCGTCGTCCCCCGGAATCCTCCCCCGTTAGGGCAGCTGGTTCCTGGATGGACTGACCCCCGCAGCCAGAGAGAAGAGTCCGGCTCAGCTCCGCTCCCAGGTGTGGCGGCGTCCACGCGGCGCCGGGCGACGTGTTCTGTCAACAACGGCTCAGACGGCCGGTCGCCGATCCTAAATGCGAAGGCCAAACCCCGCCGGGTGGAAAAGAAGGGAAGGCGAAGGAAGGACGTGACCTTCGCCAAGGCCTATCGCAACAACACCTCCGCCGCCACTGAGCTCATCAGGAGGGCAGCAGTCCCACACTGCTGCGCTAACTCGATGAGTGCCTCGCTTTCTTGGGAGAGGGTCCGGTGATCATCTCCTGCCTTGAGACGTAGGCGAGGGTCGGGTCCAAATCTCTGGAGTGGGGGACCTCAACTCAGGTCACAAGAGGAAGGCGTGGGCGAGACAAACACAGCAAGTCACGATCCCAGTAGCGACAAGTGCTTCGCTTTCCTCCCCCGATCCGCCAGACCAAAAAAAAATAAAGGCAACCCCCTTCCACCTACTACCTAAAATCTCCCTCACTCGACACTCGAGCTCAGGCTGTCAATAAGCCCTTTAAAGTAAACCATACCCCAAACCAGGCAAACAGAAACAAAAGTTATGGTAGCGTGCTTTGCCATAAAAACACAATCACAAAATCAAGATGACCCTTTCCAAGGAATTGAAACACACAAAAAAACTTTACAAATTTGTACAATCCGATCATGGAGCTCGTTCACGTCTTAGAAGCCCCGGCTTAGATAATCAGCGTTCCTCTTTTAGCTGTGCCCCTTTTTACCTCGCCTCGAAGGCTTACTACCGTGAAGCGAAATAAACTTTAGAGCTTGCTAACACATCGCACTGCGGCTCAACAAAACGCGAAAACGGACTCCCGTGAAAAGAACACATTACGTACCGTTACGTAACTTACATAGGATATATACCTATTAAATTCAAGCGCCTCCTCCATAAGGCAAACTATACCGAGGATAAAACCGCTTTAAAAGAACTCTACCTCCGACACAACGAACTGAAGCCGAACAACACGCAAAACTCAGACTCCCGAAAAAAAAGAAAAGCTGTTCATACCACTTGCTAAGCCGACTTCAGGAAAAGACATTCAAATTAAGCCTTCCCCTTTTCTGGCGGCCTCTGCCTCGTCTGCTTTCACTGGCGAGAACTTGCGCTCTAACCTACAACCAGTTTGTTCTCGGTGCCACTCTCACCAGAAAAGCGCTGGTCCCCAGACTCGAAAGTTTCCTCAAAGTCACAGTCGGAAAGTTCTGACTTGATTTCCGCATCTGACTTAATCTCCCGCTGAAGAACAAGCTGCGAGGCGAGCACGTACTCATAGGACCCGAGGTACTTGGACGAGATTGAGGATTTGTCCAGCAAGGTTCCTGCATTCTGTTGATCATCTCTTCTCGTCGTGGAAGCAGGAGACAAATGTGACGGCTTGACTCTCGGCTTCCTTACGCTGCGTGACTCTTCGCAGCCCTCGTTCTTCTCGTCCGAGCGGCTCTGTCTCGTCATTTCCGCATCTAGTCTAGATTTGCTGATGTCGCCTCCAGGCCCGTTGCTCGCACTTCTGGTCTGGATCGATGGCTCCTTGTGATAGGTGTTCTGGCGTTTGCTTTCTTCCGGCCTCGAAGAAAACTTTCTGGAGTTGCGCGCACTGAGCGCCGCTGCTTCGAACCTTTTTGCTTTTTCAGCTTTGGCTTCCTAGCGTCACCGCTGTGCTCCTTGCTCCTCCAGCCGCTGTCGGTTGGTGCTTTCTTGGGGTGGATATCTTCACGATTTCCGTCTCCCAGCCCAGACGACGGCTTTCTCTTTCTGGAGTTGCTCCTCTTCAGCTTCTGGTGACGTTGTTGATTGGATGGGGCCGGGCCGGATTGGAAGGCACCGACCCTGCGCAGCCTTCTCTTCTTGTGTCTTTTTTGAGTGAACGGCCCGCTCATGTCGGCGCCTGAATTGTCGCCATCAGACTTGCCGTGCCATAATCGGGATGACCTCTCGGACCGCCTGCGCTTCGGATCCTCTCGCTTGCCCAGACTTAACTCTTCCTTGTCGCAGCCAAGCCCCTTGCTTTCGCAGCCGCTGTCCGTAAATACTTCCTTGGGATGAATATCCGCAGGATTTCTGTGTCCCAGTCTCGACGACAGCTCCCTTCTGCGAGACTCGCCTTCGCCAGATTTCCAAAACTGCCCTTCATCAGAAATGTCCGCACCAGGACGGAGAACGCTGATCTCGGGCTGCCTCTTCCTCCTATGTCTTTTCCGTCTGGACGGACACCCGATGTCGTTCTGCGATGGAGACGAGGTTTTCGAGGGACCCTGCTCCGGATTTTCCTCATCCAGCCTGGTTTTCTCCGCGCTCCCCTTGGATCCCTTTCTCTTGCAGCCGCCGCCGGCTGATGGATCCTTGGGATGGGTGCCTCCGCGCTTCCCCTTTCCGGCCTGGACGACTTCTGCTTCTGGCTCGACTCGTCGCGCCTCTGTTGACGTTGCTGATCAGAATCGTTCGGAGCAGGACGGAAAACACTGACCCTGCGCTGCTTCCTCTTCTGTTCCTTCTTTCCAGAAGGACGGCTCGAACAGGACGCTTTTTCTGAGCACCCCTGACTCTGGTCTCGCTCATCCAGCCCCGGCTTGGTCTCGGAGTTCCACGGGGGACGGCCAGGACGACCCACTTCCTGCTCCGCCTCCCCATCCGCTGACTTCTCCACGTTGCTTTCCTCGAGTTGGATAGACTTCCGCGGCGGCATCACCATGCTGGCCTTGTCTTCGTCCCCCAGGAAGCAGACGTCAGATGCTTGAGAGGCCTCTTCTCTTCCTTTGGCGGGATCCCCTCCAACTTCCAGCGCTTCAGGTCTGGAGTCGGCGTTGTGCGGAACGGCGTCCGTAGTCCCGTCGGCACGAAGACCCTGGTCGTCGGTTAAATTGAACTCTTCATCTTCAAGGGAGAAAGACGAAGACTCACGGCGGAGTGGACGCATTCCGCATGAGCTCCGCAGTATTTCAACTATTTGTGAGGAAAATCGGATTCCAGCCAGACTTCAACGCTACCAGCCGACTCAGCTCATTGTAGTGTATGCCTGGAAACATTTCTGTGACCAACTTCTCAAGATTACTCCCAACGTCGGGCTCGTCCGCCGCCGACGGGGGCCGCGTCGCGGACTCCCCTAGCCCAAACTCAAACGACGAAGAGGATATCGCGATGAACCACGATTCCAACGAAGGTGAATACTCAGAGCTCTCCTCAGAACATGACTCAACTTGGATCGATGTTGTCACCAAGGCACAGAAGCGACGCCAGCGCAAGCTCAACGATGAGGTAGGCCCAGCCGCCGTGCCCAAACCTCCAACTCCCCTGCCAGTACGCAAAGCCGCCCCCAGGCCCAATCCACTTCCCCGCGATGATTTTAAATTAGTTCTGCGCCCACAAGACGGCCTCAAGCTTGCAAATCTGGACATAGCCGAGGTTTCCCTGGCTCTGTTGAATTCGATCAACTTCACGTGGCGCCAAGCCAATCTTAGGGTTCGCGTGGATGCCACGCAAAATACGGCCACAATCAGCACACCCTCTTCAGATGCAGCCAAGGCCCTAGGAAACTTGAAACAACTCAAGATCGGCAACACCATTCATATGGTCACCCTGTATGGCCTGGCGCCCGATGTCTCATCCAAGGGACTCGTTCGGGGAGTGCCGCTGCGCTTCTCCGACGCCGAAATCCTCGCGAATTCCGACCAAAGCCAGTTCGAAATCTACACCTGCCGCAGACTGGGCCAATCCAAGATGGTAATACTCACCTTTGCGGGGCTAAAGGTACCCTTCTTCGTGACATTATTCGGCGGGGAGTACCCTGTCTCGCTGTACAAAAAGACAATTCCCGCGTGCACCGTATGCCACGAAGCCGGACATCGATCCACGGCATGTCCACAACCAAAAGTCAATGTGTGCCACCAGTGCGGCCTCAGAGACCCTCACGAGGGCCACACATGCGAACCTCTGTGCACCCTCTGCGACGGACTTCACCTCACGGCAGCTCGGGGCTGTCCCAAGCGGTTTTCTGAGCCCTACGTTCTCCGACGGAGAGCGCTCGCGAGGCAGACGAGAGAGCGAGCCGTGCGGAGGGACCCGACACCGCAACGCGGGCGGCCCAGAGACTGCTCCAGGACCCCGACTCGAAGGCGGCGTAACAGCTCGGGCCCAAGGTCCCAGTCTACCTCCCGGAGCAGGGAACCCCGGCCCCGCGAGAGCAACAACAAGCAAGTCAGCTGGACACAAATTGTGTCTCCCACTGCTCCCAGTACTCCTAAACCCCCAGCACCAGTCCAACCCACACCCTCACCCATACCCGTACCGTGTCCGGAATGCACACAACTCAAAGCACAAATAGCAGTACTCCAAGCTAGACTAGAAACAATAGAGAAAGCCCAGATGAGGAACACTACAGACAAACGCAAGAAACCAAACCGCCCAGAGAGGGAGTAAACACAAATGGATGTGGTTCCACCACCACCATCCCCAAATAACGACGCACAAAAAACAACACCCCAGGCTCCCGCGACGAGCGAGGTCCATACGCCAGATGCCTCACAAGTCGCTCAACCCCAGTGGTTTCAGGCAACCATAAGATCCATATTGGAGCCGCTTACCACACGCCTGGATGCACAATACAATGCCCTACGACAAGATATACAAACAGTACACCAAGATGTGCAGCCCCTAAAGCAAGATATGCGTGACCTAAAACAAGATGTACAGTCTCTTAAGCAAGAAATAGAGCGCCACACCATCCGCATCGAACGCCTTGAAACAGTAAACTCACGCAGTGGCCGTAGACCCACCCCGTACGAACGAGAATCCCTGGTGGAAAGCAAGGACCTAACCAAGCAATATGACGACTCGCCCAAACAATAACACGAACGGTACGGTGGCTCTCCAGTGGAACTGCCGAGGTATAAAAGACAAGCAGGGAGCACTCCAGCAATACGTCTCCTCCCTAGACCCTCAGCCAGAAATAGTTGCCTTACAAGAAACAAATAGAAGCCCTCATCTTCCAGGATACATCACCTATGCTGACCCAACCGAAAAATCCACAGCCATTCTCATAAAAGGTTGCATTGCGGCAATGCAACATCTCACGACGCAGAAGTACTGCGAGCACACGCTCGTAGAAATTATCTCGAAGTCAACGAAGAAAAAATCTAATCTGTTCATACTCAATATGTATTGCCGGCCATCGCGGAAGCAACCAGGAATACGAGAAGTTATTCGGGAAGCCCTATTAATAGCAAAGGACTCACCCCTTTTAATCGTGGGGGACTTTAACGCCCCACACCGACTATGGGGATACACTCACAACTCCAAAAAAGGAAAAGCAATAGTCGAATCCATCGAACAGGACCATCTAACCCTGCTCAATGACCCCCAAACGCCTACCCGAACGGGCACCAGCGTATCCAGAGACACGAGCCCCGACCTTACTTTATTGGCAGGAACTCTGGACATTACCTGGACTAATACACAGGATAACCTAGGATCGGACCATGACATAATCCATATTTTAATTAAGGACAAAAGCTACAAGGCCCACATCGGTTCAGCCCGCATAACCAACTGGGATAATTTCCGCAAGGACAGAAACTCGCAAGACCTCGATCAAAATCTCTCCTACGAAGAACTGATCCAAGAGGCCTTAAAAGATTCCGAAACGCACACTCAGACTATTGCCACCTCATACAGAACACCGTATGTAGATCCTAAACTACTTCATCTTTGGGAAGCACGACGCAGCCTCACAAGAAGATGGAAACGGCAAAGACACAACAGAAAGCTCAAGAAGCGCATAGCTCTCATAAACCAACAGGCTGCTGAATACGCAGCTGCGCTATGCAAGGAGAATTGGCTACAAGAATGCGACGGCCTACAAGGCACCCTGACCACAAAGAAAACATGGCATCTGCTTCGGCACTTAATCGACCCCCTGAAAAGTAGAGGAGAGTCTAACAGAAACATGACGCGCACACTCAATGCCTACACGGGTAGCAGCGAAGAACTCCTGAAGGACCTGGCAAGGAAGTACCTCCCGACGGGGGGAGTCTATTCCTCCCCTTCGTATGACGGATCGCCCAATCAAGAACTAGACAAAGATATCCAACTGTACGAGCTACGAGACGCAATAGCGGATAGTAGGCGGAACAGTGCCCCGGGTCCAGACAAAATCACTAATAAGCTCCTTTTCAACTTAGACGACCGCACCACGGATACCCTGCTCAGCCACTTTAACAGCTTCTGGACGACAGGAAAAATCCCGGACCAATGGAAGATGGCGAAGGTACACTTCATCCCAAAGCCCGGCAAATCGCCACATATTGAGAACCTAAGACCAATCTCTCTTACATCCTGTATTGGCAAAATCATGGAGAGAATCATACTGAAGAGACTTCAGAACCACCTCGATGCAACGCAACAAATGCCGGACACGATGTTTGGATTCAGGAAACACCTCGGTACCCAGGACGTGCTTATTCAACTTAAAGAGGACATCCTTGTCCCAGCCACACGTAACTCCCCGAGAGCCATCCTCGCTCTAGATCTGAAGGGAGCGTTCGACAACGTAGCACACGAGGCGATCCTCCGAAACTTAGTCAAGACAGGCTGCGGGGAAAGGACATATAACTACATAAGTGACTTTCTCTCTAACCGCACAGCCATACTTAAGATCGGGGACATTACCTCCAAAGCACCCATCAACTTGGGATGCAAAGGGACTCCCCACGGTTCGGTCCTGTCCCCCCTGTTATTCAACATCGCGCTCCTGAGCCTCCCTGAGCAGTTGGGACGAATACCGAACTTAAACCATGCCCTCTACGCGGACGATGTCACCCTTTGGACGAGCACCGACTCCCTCGGAGGCTTGCAGGACACGCTCCAGCTCGCCGCCGAGACGGTGAATCAATACGCAAAAAGCTGCGGACTGTCCTGCTCGCCACAGAAATCCGAGCTTCTCGTGGTGAGGAGACGGCGAACCAAGGAGGACGACGACAACATCCACGTCACTCTCGAAGGGCACGACATCAAGCCAAGCAAGTCCCTCAGGATCTTGGGCTTGCTAATTCAAGCGGACGGCAAGAACGACGCAATGGTGCAACAGCTCAGTAAAACCTCTGAGCAAGTCATGCATATGATACGCAGAGTCACGAACCGACACAGAGGCATGAGAGAGAGCGATACGGTCAGGTTAGTTCAAGCCTTCGTCCTCTCGCGCATAACTTACGCTGCTCCCTACGTCACCCTGAGTAAAGCGGAACAAGACAAGCTCGACGTGCTCATACGCAAGACGCTGAAACAGGCAATCGGATTACCCGTGAACGCATCTACGGACAAGCTACTTCGTATGGGGCTACATAACACCGTGGGGGAACTCATTGAGGGCCACTTGTCAAGTCAAAGGACACGACTCGCTCACACTCAAACCGGCCGCAACTTGCTGATTAAACTCAAGCAGGTTCCACGGGACCAGACCCTGCCGCTGGCACTCCCGGAATCGTGGCGCCAACACATCTTTGTTTACCGAATCCCTCGAAACATGCACCCGAACCACCATCAGGGCCGCAGAGCAGCAAGAGCAAGAGCACTAAATGAGACATACTCCAGAATACCCACGACGACGTATACCGACGCAGCCAACTACAACGGCAAACGAGCCATGGTGGCGGTGGTGACAGACGGGCAGAAGTACCTGACCAGTGCCTCCGTCCCACGGGGAACGGCTAAAGAAACAGAAGAGCTTGCTATCGCCCTCGCCCTCACACAAACGAAAACCTCCACAATAATCACGGATTCGCAAGAGGCATGCCGTAGCTTCCAGTCGGGCTGGGTGGCACCTGTCACGCTACGTATCCTAGAAAACAAGGCACCGGACAGGCAGGTCGACATTGTGTGGACCCCAGCCCACTCCTCCATGAGAGGCAACGAACACGCCCATCTCACGGCCCGAGACCTCGCCCACCAGGCCACGGAGGAGACACTGGAACCCACACCCCTCACGACCTATCAAGAAATTACACAACATTACAGGCTCAACAGAAGAACATTACCCGCACCACACCCTTCCCTCACGAGAAGTCAGGAAACCACACTCAGATTACTACAGACTAACACATTTCCCCATCCAATTAGGATGCACCTGCTATTCCCCACACAATTCGATGCCCAATGTCAATTCTGCAACCAACCCGGCACCCTGAGACACATCATATGGGAGTGCGACAATAACCCAGACATGTCACCCCCTTTTCCTTCCCCTACCCCCGAGCAGTGGGAGACACTGCTGTCCAGCTCCCTCCCTCAAGATCAGCTCTTGCTAGTGGAGAGGGCCGATCGAGCCAGGACGGCACATGGGTACCTGAATTGAGGATCCACCCCACAGCGTAAAACGATTAATAAATATGTTTTGTCCTCCTCCTCTTCAACCTTTTCTTTCTGACCCACCGTCTCTGCCGCTACCTGCCGCGTTCTAGCTCCGCTTAGTGCAACCGCTCTTTCCCTCCTGGACACAAGGTCTTTTTCTCGTGGCTTCGGATCACCCTGGTACGTGAACCAGTGAGGAAATGTCGCTGCTAGGTACTTCGAGTCTGTGACCTCTACTACTACCGTTCTTCTTTGAGACCGAACTTCCTGCATCAACGTTTGAATCTCGAGCCTTTTCTCCGCCAATTCACGAACCCGCTTCTCGCGTTCACGTTCGCGCTTTTCGTCCCGCTCCTGCTTTTCAGCCTTCGCTCTTTCGTCCCGCTCCCGCTTTTCAGCCTTCGCTCTTTCGTCCCGCTCCTGCTTTTCAGCCTTCGCTCTTTCGTCCCGCTCCCGAATCAGCTCCCAAGCTTCCTGAACACTTCTTTTTCGCGAAGTAGCTCCATGATCGGCTTCCTTCGCTTTGCCTGCCCCACGCTTATACCAAGCTCCTCGCATACCGCCACCAACTCAGGAATGCGTAGCTTACTGACTTCCATGATCCCGAGTGTCGCAATCTCCCTCCCCTATCTAACTCAGTCAGCTTGAACTTCGCGTTTTCTGAGCCGAAAGGGCAGCCTTCTACTCGCGTACCTAACACTGAGCAAAAGGTCTGGCAAATCAAGGGAAAATTGCAAAGCACTCACCCGTACCAGGAACCATGAGCAGGCACGTCATCCCGCCGCTGCCACCAGTTGTGGCGACCGAGGAGTTCCCCAGGCAGCCTCAGGCAGGGCCAGGCGAGGACAGGAACCGCAGGCCGACTCCAGGCAGGGACATCAGGAGACGGGAGGGTGTCTCGCGATAAACTCTGTTTAATTACATATGTACAGAAGTTTCTTGTTCGTCGGAGAGCACACCTCGCGGAAAAAAAATTGGCTTGCTCTTTATGTTTATAAGCCTTGATGGAGATGCGCCTCAACGGGTAATCGGTCTCTTAGCTGTAGATGAGAAATTTAGCCAGTGCGGTACAACCGCTAACCTGGGATTTTTAACGTGCATCACGCAGTAGTGATCACACGAACGCGTGCCGGTACGAAACTCATCCAGATCGAAACGGGCGGGGGCGGCGGGGATCGAACCCAAGAGGTTCCCAGCGCAAGCTTTCGCTCCACGCTCCGAGCTGAGACGCACACCTCGCGGCCTCTCGTTTGCTCTTTTTATACAGTCGCTGTTATGTTCCAGCGGTTGGCAGCCAATGATGGCCGAACTGCCAACGAACGTCACGTTCAGGCCCCGCCCCCACTCATCCTCCCGAGCGCGCACACACATACACGCACACACTGCAGCGTCGGACGGGCTTCCCGATCCGGCGCCGGGGCATTCTTGACCTCGATAAGCCGCGCCAGGAGTTGGTGACGAAGGGTCCGCCGTCAGCTCGTGAGACGCTGACCGTGATGGAGATGATCCCCTCATTATGCGGCGTCGTGGCTCGGGAAAGGTTTAGCGGGATAATCCGCAAGTGGCGCCGGACGAAAACTTGAGCCGAACGTACTCGGCCGGAAGTCCCACCGCCGGCGTCGTCCCCCGGAATCCTCCCCCGTTAGGGCAGCTGGTTCCTGGATGGACTGACCCCCGCAGCCAGAGAGAAGAATCCGGCTCAGCTCCGCTCCCAGGTGTGGCGGCGTCCACGCGGCGCCGGGCGACGTGTTCTGTCAACAACGGCTCAGACGGCCGGTCGCCGATCCTAAATGCGAAGGCCAAACCCCGCCGGGTGGAAAAGAAGGGAAGGCGAAGGAAGGACGTGACCTTCGCCAAGGCCTATCGCAACAGTCCCTTTTTGTCCCAGTCTCGGGGTTTTTGTCGAAATGTTTAACCACCACCAGCTCGTTTGCGCCCTTACCTTTTGTTCACTGATCCATCCCAGTGGCACTCTGCGGAGCGAATCGAGCGTAGCGCTCCCAGCGCCACCGCTTCCAGAGCGTCTGTTCTCGCTTTTGAACAGTTGCGGTTCCCATTACTATCTTGCTGAAAGCATGAAGTTCTGATCGGAACTTTGTGCTTTGACAGAATATTGATTGTTTACTATATACTTGACTAACGGTGACCACGACGTTAAGACGCAATTTATTTTTCCTTACAGTTATATAAGCCCGATTAAGACAACTAGAAGTACTTCTACGAGCCGTAGGATGCTACTAAAGGGACACTGAACCAAGGAATTTAGTTTCCATAATAAGTGGCGCACGTTCTTTCCACGAGCCAGCAGCCGCCGATGTGCGCGAGCGCACGCAACAAAAATGACGTCAAAGACCTCCATTCGCGGTTAAATGTATGGGCTTTGGGCCAAAGGAGAATAAAGACAAGTTTTTCACCTACACAGTAGTGTCTGGTGTAAAAGGTAAGCGTCTAATTGGTCTAACAAGCACGTAGCTTTCACCTATAGGGATGAAAAGCCTGTCTTTATTCCCCTTTCGCCCGAAGCCCATGCATTTCACTGTCCTCTAAAGCGCGAATGGAGGTCTTTGACGCGTATGCTCGCGCACACCGGTGGCTGCTGGCTCGTGGAAAGAACGTGCGCCACTTATTATGGGCACTAAATTCTTTGGTTCAGTATCCTTTTAAGCAATACCAAACACGTATGCCGTAAAGCGATCGTCATCTCCGAAGGCGACTTCCATCTGCGGAGTATTTGGCGTGTTGTCTTCTAATTATTCCAATAACATTACAGAGACCACAAAACGAACAAACGACATATACCTAGCTCTTCATCCGAATTGGCGCGCACAACGCCTTCGACGTAAAGCGGTATCTTGGGCCTCACCGCTGGCCAGCCAAACGACCCGGCAAACAGTTCGCCGAGAACGGCTGCCACGTCGTCACTCGACCTGGAGCTAAGCTGGTATCTTCGTCGCTGTCGCTGCGTTCTATTAGACCTCCTGAAATTAACTGCAACGATGTCATCACCGCAGTATGCTCGGGCGAGTCGGTCATGACGAGGGGAACGAAAACAAGCACACCAAGGAAGCCCAACCAGCAAAACCGCGAAACTCCTTCACTTCCCCGCGGGAATGTCGATAACGAAACTGAAACTTTACGAGTGGCGACTACAGATCGTATTCCTCCGAAAAAGGCTGCGCGGAGAACTACTTCGGACCGCTCGACGCGCTCCGCCACTTTTCCACGGAGCGCTCGGCGAGCGCCCCACAGGCTCCAGATCTACAAGCGGCACACGGAGAGATTGCTCTCATCTCGCGAGGGAAACAAGAATCCGCTCGGCGAGCGCGCGCCGAGCGCTCGCTATTTGCCAGGGAAGGGGCTATTAGCCTCCCTAGTCTATCTGGGTCGCTGGGGCCTATGGCAGTGTCCGCCCCACGGTGTCCGCTCTATACTTCGTTTCACCTTATGTTGTACCGCAGCGAAGGCTAGAAGCACGAGCTCATAGCATTGGCAGCTGCTCTTAAAGGGCAACTCCGCTTAATTTCAAAAAATTTGAGATAGTGGCCGATTTTGCTTTTTGAAGCACTCAAAAACAATCCCCAATCCTTTGTTTCACGAAAAATAAAATATTCTTCGTGTAATTTTACTCTAGCCATGATCACAAACCGAAACCGAAACGGTGGCAAAGCCGGACAACATTGTATATTCGGCATCACTAAGCATGTACAACCACGTGATATAGACCAGTGTCCGCGCCAATTCCAGGGCGCCGCCATGTTTATCTACGCTCGCGCCACCACGCGGAGAGAACTGGCAGGAAGGAGGGGGGGGGGGGGGGGGGGCTGCGTTGGCGGCGTTGCTTTGGGGAGCTGGATGCGGCAGGCCGTCCGAATGCACCGGCACATCGTGAAAGATGTCTTCACCAGAAGCCTCCGCGGCCCGTTCTTCAACAGATAAGATGTCGTAACTCGTGAACATTCGAGAACCTATCTCGGTCAAGAAAACAAGAGAAAACCTTTCTTGTCTTAAAGGGCAACTCCGCTTCTTTTCCAGTAGTGCAAAACTATACAGTTCTCTTTGTTATCATCTACAAAACCCCCATGGCAAATATTACGACGGAATTCCGCCTAGAAGTTCATTAAAGTCGCTGTCAAAGTTTGACAAGCACGAATCCGCCGGTTTTGGATGAGACGTGTGGGCCAGACAACACTGCCCGGCTGCATTTCCGCTTCCTCCGAATTCCTTCTCCCGGCACGTCCGCGACGTCATCAAACATGTACAGCTTATTTTTTTTTTTTTTTTTTCCCCAATTTTGTTTTTTTTCCCGTGGAGAGCACGGGTGGCGCCAGCGCCGTGAAAGACGTGAGTGACGCGCTCGGCCGGCCCGGCACCGATCGCCTCGTTGAGCGCGGCTTGTGTTACATCGCATACTTTTGAACACCAAGTAAAAGGAGGAGAGGGAAGCTGCTTTTGTAAGAATTTTGAGTGACAGGTTAATCTTCTATAATCTTCTGGGAGGAGAATACCGACGCCTGTGCTAATCCAGGAGGCACAAAGGAGGATTTTGATAAGAGGGGAGCTCCTTCTTCCCCTTGTATATCACGTGGGTGTACATGCTTAGTGATGCCGAATATACAATGTTGTCCGGCTTTGCCACCGTTTCGGTTTCGGTTTGTGATCATGGCTAGAGTAAAATTACACAAAAATATTTTATTTTTCGCGAAACAAAATATCGGGGATTGTTTTTGAGTGCTTCAAAAAGCAAAATCGGCCACTATCTCAAAATTTTTGAAATTAAGCGGAGTTGCCCTTTAAATGTTCTCGGTGTCTGCTGACCCTTGACATCCGCGTTTCAGTCCGGGTTCATTGCGTAGTAAATATTTCGCTACCGCTCTCTTGTAGCTTTCAAATGCTTGATTGTTGGCTTCTTGTATACGACATTACATTCGTGGCACGTTCGAGACCGATTTTCGCGATCTGCTTGCCTTTCTGCGGCAGCGCGGCTCTGCCGAGCCGAAATAAGTGGGAGGCGTTCACTTGATCGAACGCCGTTTTAGCCAATGAAAACGAGACCACGACGTTTCATCGAATGACTAGCGAATGGGTCTAGTTACATAGACAGCTCGGATTAGCTTTCTTTTTTAATGTGGCGCCTTGTCTGCCGCTGCGAAGCGGCGTAAACGAGGGCTCCGAGTATGTTAGCACGCGTCCCCCCCCCCCCCCCACACACACACACACACAAACACACAGTGCGCGCGTCTGGGTTCGAAACTATTAATTGCCAGTTCTAAAGGATGGTACTTACTTGGAAGTGGGAGCTGGAATTCTACGAGGTACCAGGAGACCTTTACTATCGGGCAACGAAGCACGGTGCCTGTGGGGGCGGAGTCTAGAACGCTACTGATTAATATTGTGACAGGCGATCAGTTATGATAGCAGACGAAACTTCGACTCGTTTGTTCAGAAGTTCGCGGTGATATTTTATTAGCCCTCGTTACAGCACACCAAGGATCTTAGGCAGTGAAATTCACATCACGCAGGCTCGTCCGTCGTAGTCAAATGAGCGCAGTCGACGATGAGGTGTAATGAGCTACTAAGCTTCACAAGGAAAATGCGCGTGAGAAAGAGTTTTGAGGAAGTCCAAAACGCCGATCCAGCAGACGCACGTACGTATGTTTACTCCGGACTTCATGAACCCGACGGTGCAAGATCAAAGAGCACCGCCGCCATCGCCACCCGGTTTTCTCTGCACTTTGTGCGACGACGGCACTGCAACGGAGGGCACTCGCCTCGGCGTTAACAATCCGCGAAATAGATTAATTTCCCACTCTTGAAGCCATGCCAAATGATAAATGAAAATACCTCGGCGTTGTTGAACATCTGACGACACAACCAACACAACTGTGCCGCTGGCTGCGTGAGCCTGACACAACTGTGCCGAGCGTCTGCTCGGCACCGTTGTTGCTCGTGAAGGCCTGCTTATTTGTAGTTGAGACGACGATTCCACATCTTTCGTGGTGCTTGCAATAACTTTGAAGGGCAGGGGAACCTTCTCACGAGGACGTTGAAGACACTCAACACCGGAGCCACCAAAGCAATCGCACAAACCGTCGCCATGTTTGCTTCTTCGTCACTCGCGGCGCGGTCAACTCGTCGCGAGATGTTTTCTGGCTCGGCTAGATGGAAACACAGAGCGGCAAAGTGGCGTATGGACACACGGCTCTCACATTACGGGCACTATACTCACATACCGCGGTAAACAGGACCAATGCCGGCGAAACGGTAGTGTGGCACACCAGCGAAGAAGCCCTCAACGGGAAGCGGCGACGCAGGCCGACGCAGCCCCCCCTCCCCGTGAGCGTCTGGGTTCGAGATTATTGTTCGCTTTTGCTCCTTGCGGTCGAGGCTAAAAAGAGCACTTCCGGACAAAGGGGAAGAAGAAGCTTCCCTCTTATCAGGATCCTCCTTTGTGCCTCCTGGATTAGCACAGGCGTCGCTATTCTCCTCCCAGAAGATTATAGAAGATTAACCTGTCGCTCAAAATTCTTACAAAAGCAGCTTCCCTCTCCTCCTTTTACTTGGTGTTCAAAAGTATGCGATGTAACACAAGCCGCGCTCAACGAGGCGATCGGCTTATCCGGGCCGGCCGAGCGCGTCACTCACGTCTTTCACGGCGCTGGCGCCACATGTGCTCTCCCCGGAAAAAAAAAAAAAAAAAGAAGCTGTGCATGTTTGATGACGTCGCGGACGTGCCGGGAGAAGGAATTTGGAGGAAGCGGAAATGCAGCCGGGCAGTGTTGTCTGGCCCGCACGTCTCAACCAAAACCAGCGGATTCGTGCTTGTCAAACTTTGACAGCGATTTTGATGAACTTCTAGGCGGAATTCCGTCGTAATATTTGCCATGGGGGTTTTGTAGATGATAACAAAGAGAACTGTATAGTTTTGCACTACTGGAAAAGAAGCGGAGTTGCCCTTTAAGTCACGAGAGCTTGTGCCGCCGAGATGCCCCCCATAGGAAGGAGCTCGCGCTTGTAGCCTTTGCTGCGGTACATCATAAGGTGAAACACCATTAGGGTCATAGCAGAGAGGGTAAAAGAGAAAAAAATGCACTCCTCCTCTCACCCCGCATCTCGTCTCCTCCGCCGAGTGGGCGTAGCTAGCGTCCGGCTGGCGTGCAAACTCTGTTTAAAATCGCGTCATTTTGGAATTTTCAAGCGCAGATGCGCAGATTTTGATATGCCAGTTGTCGTGTAATACTATGCTAGATAAAAAAGACTAACAGAGTCCATTTGCGCTGTTATCTGCGTGCAAATAAAAAAAAAATAGGGAAAACTGTGTCAGAGTGGCCGGCCGGCGTGCCTCTCCAGCGAAAAGTGTATCCGGTGGCTGTACCTTTTTTACTATACTAAGTTCGTACTAGTGTAGGCCCTTTAGCGAATATGAGTGGAAGTCTGAAACAATAAATAAAACGTGCTCTCCTGCCGCAATACACGCAGTAGTTGAGGGTAGTACTGCCGGCTGACTGAACTGCTATTTAAGTAACGGAAAATAGATATGATAGTTGATCATTTAGCGAAATAGAACAACAGAGAGCTATAGGCTGATTTTGGAGTAGCCACAACTATTCTAATACCCTAGTTACACGGGAGCCGACAGTTGACTCAATCGCGATCGGCCGGAGTTACACGGCGGCGCCAACTGTCATCGAGCCGCTAATGACAGTTGAGTTCAACTGAGCTCCCCTACCTCAGTTCAACTGAACGGACTTGCCCAACTGAGGTAAAATGGCGCCTGTCCGCGGGACCGCTGCCGCCGACCATCGTTTCCAAGGCACTTACTGTTTTTCGGAATGCAGGTGGAGGCGTCTAAAAAGAATCGTAGCAGCAAAATATCCGGGAAGGAATAGCTTTAGGCGTCCCAGCTGCCGCTAAAACAACGATCCCGGCTAGCCGGCAAGCCACCAAACTCTCCAGCCACCATAACCAAACGAGCGAAGATGGCGGCGGGACAAGCTGTGTGAATGGACAAATAGTAATGGGTGCAGCCATCGTAGTGGGTGGTAGCTAGCTCCACCTAGCGTAAAATATGCGCAACTTAGCCCTGAATCTGCTTTGGCACTGATGTAAACGCCGCTAAAAAGCAACAAGGTATTGAACATAACGTACGATATACTTATAGTAAATTAAATATGTTTCTCCGAGTAGATTACTTTAATAATTAGACTGATCACGTGCCACTAGAACTAGTTTCGTTTTAGCTTCAGCTGGGTTCTAGAGAGCCGTGTAGCACCATCTCAGTTCAGTTTAGTTCAATCACAGTTGGGGCCGATAACTGTGATTGAACTCAACGACAGTTCAAAGCGCCCGTGTAACTAGGGTATAAGAACGGAAACCACTTCACAACGGCAGCCACGAGCGAGAGTTCGATGTTCCGTACTGCCCGGCGATACAGCCCAAAGATGGAGAACGGCAACGTCCCGATTTGTCGTCTGCTACCGGAGTCGGGCGCGTGCCCTCTCCCTCGTTTTACCCCGCCGAACCCTGCGGAACTTCCCGGATATGTGGAGAGGGCGCTGCGGTCGAACAAAATGGTGCCGTTCGACCAGGTTCGACTTTTTCGAACTTTTAGTGGAAAGTTCGACGAACCTTCTATTGAGGTTCGACTCGTGTGCGCATGCGCGACAGGCTGGCCCGTTGGCTTCGGATTGGATGCTAATGGCTAAGAGATGAATTAAGTGCAGCGCTGTTTGGCTATTTCAGTTAATACAGTACTAAAAATTAAGTTATTAACTTCTTCATTGATTAGACATGCTTGCCTAGACATGCTTGCCATGATGGAACTTAACCCGAGACTGGGGTAGAAACAGAAACTTAAAAGTAGAAGGGACAGAGACAAGTGAAGAAGAGAACGTCTCAAACGCAGCTAAAAGATTTAAAAAAATTGGCTTGCTCTTTATGTTTATACAGCCTTGATGGAGATGCGCCTCAACGGGTAATCGGTCTCTTAGCTGTAGATGAGAAATTTAGCCAGTGCGGTACAACCGCTAACCTGGGATTTTTAACGTGCATCACGCAGTAGTGATCACACGAACGCGTGCCGGTACGAAACTCATCCAGATCGAAACGGGCGGGGGCGGCGGGGATTGAACCCAGGAAATTCCCAGCGCAAGCTTTCGCTCCACGCTCCGAGCTGAGACGCGTTAGCCCACTCGGCCACTTCCTCCCTCTAAAAGATTTATTTAGTCCCACATCCTTATATACTCACAACCACAAGGTCACCCAAACACTCAACATGCCCCTTTCAAAGACACAACACACCAGAAAAAAAAAAAAAACCAAAGACAACAGGCAAAGGGACGCCCCCTCAATCACTCCTACGAACAGGCGCAAACCATCCACTTCTCCGGAAAGAAAAACTTTTCCTTTTCCCTTTCCTTCTTTTTTTTTTCCTTTAACTGTTTTTTATTACATGCTTGTATCAAGGTCTGGCCACACTGTCCACAAACAAAGTCGAACCGGTACGAATTTGGTGAAAAGTCGAAGGTTCGTCGAACCGGTTCGACCCAGTCGAACCGGTTCGACGGGTTCGACCGGTTTCGGGGTTCTACCCAGTCGAACCCCGAAAGTTCGACCAAAAATTCTGGTTCGACAAAAGTTCGCGACACCCCTAGTCCGCTCTTTACCTTGTGCATGATCTCTATGCCTTGTGAATGACGTGAGTGCACCAAGGGGGTAAAGGTGGGTGAGGAGGAGTGGCAAATCCCGTGCGCCGACACCCGGGGTCCCGAGTGAACGATCGCGAAAGAGAGCGACAGAACACGAGAGAAAGAAAGCAACGTTGCCATGGTAAACGCCACTGATCTCAATGACAATTGCTGGATCGCGCTTGCCGCTCCCGCAAGTGAAGCCGCCGGACTTCACTCGCTTGGGATACGATTTGCCGTTTTTGCTAGCCTTTGCTACGGTTTTCCAGCGTGCTGTGGACACGTTTTCTACTCGTTCGTCGTCATTCGCCGAAGAAGCTTTTTGAAGACTCTGTGTATTGTTGAGACTTGCCGTCGTGAACACGTGGAAAATTTTACGAAAGTGCAGTGTCGCAGGAAAAAGGCACAACGCGTCGAAAGGAAGGGCTGGCGGCGTCTTCAAAGCTTCCTTGGCACGCCGAAGTGCTGTGTCTCTGTGCCTTCGCACGCTTGGATACCGACCAAGAATCGACGCCGTGTGGATGTGTTTTGCGAGTGCAATGTGCGTGAAGCCGTATCAAAAGGTACAACTCGTCGAAAACAAGTGTCGCCGGTGTCGCGGCGTGATCAAAGCTTCCTTGGCACGCCGAGTGATGCATCTTTGTGCCTTCGCACGCTTGGATACCGGTCAAGAATTGACGCCGCGCCAAAGTTATGAACGTGTGTCGCGCGTAGAAGCCTTTAGATCATGTATATATATCGGCCACGGAGTTCTGGATCGTCCAGCTGTTCCGGTGAGTTGCTATCAATAAAAGGGGGAGATCTGTACGTGTTCTTATGTACTATATTAAAGGGACACTGACACCCCCCAAAATTTTTTTTTTATTTTTTGCCAGGCGCTTCATTATGGTGTCGGAGGACTACCCAATTAATATTTTGCAACAGAGTAGCGTATTTCTTTATTAAAGCCAAAAGACGCAACTGCTCGAAACCGAAACCCGACGGTGGTCGGAGAAGTGGAGAGAAGAGAGCGACTGGCGGAAGTCACGTGGCTACACCCGACCCTGCGTTTTTTTTGTTTTTTTTTTTTTTTTCTCTCCGGTAGCAGACGACACGACATGCGGCGTGCGATGCGGCGTGCGGGAACTGCTTGCCGTGCGATTCTTTTGCAGTTATGTTTGTTCCGCTCGTTGTTCTGTACTCCAAGATGAGTTGTTTTGTACATTGAGGAGTCGGAGATGAGTAGTGAGTGCCCGTGGTGAATTTCCATGATCGGCTCCGAAAAGAATAAACCCAAGATGTTGCGTGAAGAGCTGGCTCACATGTCCTGCATCCGAAACAAAGTGGCATTGTGCGACAGAGTTTCCGAAAGATCAACGGGATCGGGACCAATGGCTGGCTGCAATTCCTGTAGAACATTTACGGGCACCTCGGAAAGCGGACGCTACCCGATTTATATGCTCCTTGCATTTTGTGGAAAGTGATTACATTGAGTTCGCAGGTGTCAAAACGAAAATCCCATACCGTTTAATTCAGCGAAGTATCGTCCACAACATTTGTTTGTTATTTTTTTGTTCGTTTCTTCAGTGATGATTGTAAAAAAAAAAAAGAAAAAGATATGTAAACATCAAAAAATGTTTGAAAAAAAAAAAAAATTCACGGGGGATCGAACCCGGCCCTACCGCGTGTGAAGTCGACGTCTTTCCCACTGAGCTACTGGGGCTACTCGTTTCTGGTGGATCTCTTTCCTTAGTAATAATTCAGCCGGTAAACTGTAAGTTGGAAAGTTTGCTGTCCATTTTCTCTAGCAAAAGCACTCCCGGGTCGAAGTCGGGAAGCACCACGCTTTGGGGACATTCGCACCTAGTAAAGAAATCGTACGTGTGCATATTCAACTCGAAGTAGACACGTCGTGCTTGACGTTTGCGCGAGCGTTGTCTTCAGCCCCCAGAATGGAGCGACGGCTCGGCGACGTCTTCGTGGAAATCGGCTTGGCGGCCGGGCGTGTCGTACGGGATGAATACCAATTCTTTTCATCAGTCCCAAATTTCTCTTTTAACGGTAGACAGAATTCGCCGGTACCGCGAACGACAGTTCTGAAATAGAGGTCCCACGCCCGTCGTCCGCTGCCATCGCCGTCCCCGCGAGTCCCACGATACGCGAAACGACGAACGCACAGAATGCTTCCGGTTGTCTGTGGATCTTTTTTTTTTTTTTCAATCAACGTATTTACAGCTTTTTAGAAGCCACAAAAAATGGGTTTCATATTTTTTTCTTAAACTTCTTAGTGAGCGCGTTGGTAATGATGTAGGTTTAGAAAGAGTTATATACGTAAAAACAGGGGACGGGACAACACATCTTTCAACTTTCAACAAACAAATGAATTTATTGCCGGACGCTTCGCCTTCGGAGCTCCACTATAGGAGAGGGAAAGTTAAAAGGAGGGGGAAGGGGAAGGAGGGTGGGGGGGGGGGGGGGGCCAAGACAAGGACTTGGGAGAAAACTGTGGGAAAGGACAGCGGAAAGGAGAGGAAGGAAGGAAGCATCCCGATTTCCCTCTCAGGAGCAAGGGGCGCTCGCCCGGCCCGCCAAGGCCGTCAACTCCGGTCTCAGGAATGTAACCTCTCTCTCGGACAGCGACAACGAGGCCGAGGAAATGTTCTTCGGCGCCTCTTTTATGGCGAACGCCTCCACGATCTCGCGCCCGTAGCGGTTCTTGTTGGCCCCCAGAACACGCGCGGACGGGAACTCGGGGGCGCATGGAGCGCAAACCTTGAGGTGATGGACCATTGGGTGTTGGGAGTCCTCGTCGTTTTTTTCTATTTCTCTCTCATGTTCGCGCAGGCGGTCGTTGAGGCAGCGGCCCGTCTGTCCGATGTACTCTGCCCCGCACGAGAAGGGCACTGAATACACCCGTCCGACCGCGCAGGGAACAAAGGGGGCCGCATGCCTCTTGGCGCAGCTGATCTTGGGAGGAGGGGGAGTGTTTACCAGGCGGCATATGGCGCTCAACTTGAAGGGGCACGAAAAAGCAACGTCCATGTCGAAACGTCGAGCCACTGTTTTTAGTCGGTGGGCGGTGTTGTGGAAATATGGGATGGTTGTATACCTCTGCCGGGCAGGCTTCCGAGCGGCGGTTTTTTCAACTATTAGTTTTCTGAGCGTGGAGGCCAGCAGGTCGCGCGGGTATCCGGCGTTTGTGAGGCGGCTGAGCTGTCCCTCCAGGCTAGATGAGGAGAGGTGTTGACAGGACTTTCTGCGGGTGGAGGAGATGAGACTTTTTGCGATGCCTGCTTTTACTGTCTTTGAATGGTGGCTAGTAAATGGTAGCACCGGCTTCTGCGTCCGCTGCTGGAAGCGCCAGCAAGTGCCTCCCTGGGTGGCCACAAGGCGTACGTCCAGGAACTGGAGACCCTCCGCCGAGGGGTCCTCCCTAGTGAAGCTCAGGCCATTTGCGTTATCCGTGAAGGCTTTCTGGATGGCGGCTGTGGGCGCGCCGGAGTCGTGGAGCACCAGATAGTCATCCACATATCTGAACACCTGGGTTCCTGGAGCGACGCTGTCCAGTTGCTCTTTCACGGCCTGATCCACGAAGGAAAGGTAGACTTCGCTGAGCGAAGGTGCCAGGCAGGACCCGATGCAGACACCCGATTTTTGTAAATATATTTTCCCGTCATGCTCCACCATGGTCGACCGAAGATATACCCTGATTAATTGCAGGAACGCGCTGAGGGGGATGCCGGAAGAGTTTTGAAATTTGACGATGCCCTGTGTGGTGATGGCTTTTTCTACCGCATCCAGGAGGATGTTGAAGTCGAGGCTGTAGTACATGTCGGTGATGTCTAGGGAGAAGAAGGTGGTACCTGGGCCTGATGTGTGGAGAAGCTGGAGGGCTGGGAGGAGTTCCTGAGAGCTGCCCACGCGGAAAGGCTGGTCCAGGGGGACGGCTGCCAGGTGCTTCTGCAGGTAGAGAGCCAGAGGCTTCTGCCAGCATCCATTTTCTGATACGATGCTCCTCAGCGGGATCTCCGGCTTGTGGGTCTTGGCGGTGAAAAAAACTTTTAGATACTGGTTCGCAGGGGCTGACACTCTCGTGAGAAGCGACGAAAGGTTGTTCGACCTGCAGATGTCTTTGACTTCCGAACGGAGGGTGCCGGACGGTCTTTTGTTAACGAGGACGAAGTTTTTCTTGATGGCGAGTTCAACCTTTTCACCGAAGTTAGACTCGTTCATAACCACAAACACTCCCGTCTTGTCTGCCTCCAAAAGCCTCAGGTCAGACCCCCTGAGTTCATTCACCACTTGGGGGAATTCTGGTTTGGTTGGGTGGGCTGCTCCATGCATGCACACCAAACGGGAACCAACGCCGAGGAACTCTTGTCGGGCCGGCTCCGGAATTCTCGACGCGATCTGGTGTACCGCTGCGAGCTGATCCACTCTTGACGGTGTGACAGGGGGAGCGAATTTGGGTCCCTTTGAGAGCAGTGCCTCGGCTTGCGGTGATAGTTTCGAGCCCGAGAGATTCAGCGGAGGCTGAAGCTTGGGACACTGGTTCACTCGTTTTTCTGTGGATGCAGTCGCAATTACGACCTTCCAAGATGAATCCAGGAGGTCTTGTCCTGACTTTCTAAACCTACATCATTACCAACGCGCTCACTAAGAAGTTTATTATTTACGAGAGCTATGTGTTTGTCACGTCCCCAACTGCCGTGCGTCGGACCTTCGGGTTTCCAGCCAGGCCCCTTTCTCCGTGCCGCCCTCTTCATCTCGAGACTGTATCTGCTTCGCCTGCGCCTGCGATCCTTTGGACTCTACCTCAGGAAGACCATCCCTCACCCCGCCGTCCACCAGGTATTTGGATTCAACTCTGCCAGCTGGACTGCCAACTACAGAGTCATGCAGATAGCACGCAGTGAGCTCTCGCAGGAAATCCTTGTCATGCAGAGGTCACTTCCCGGTCTCATGACGGGCATCTTCGGTGCCCGCTTTACAGTTCACCCTTCGTACATATTTCTAACCAAGTCAGGACAAGACCTCCTGGATTCATCTTGGAAGGTCGTAATTGCGACTGCATCCACAGAAAAACGAGCGAACCAGTGTCCCAAGCTTCAGCCTCCGCTGAATCTCTCGGGCTCGAAACTATCACCGCAAGCCGAGGCACTGCTTTCAAAGGGACCCAAATTCGCTCCCCCTGTCACACCGTCAAGAGTGGATCAGCTCGCAGCGGTACACCAGATCGCGTCGAGAATTCCGGAGCCGGCCCGACAAGAGTTCCTCGGCGTTGGTTCCCGTTTGGTGTGCATGCATGGAGCAGCCCACCCAACCAAACCAGAATTCCCCCAAGTGGTGAATGAACTCAGGGGGTCTGACCTGAGGCATTTGGAGGCAGACAAGACGGGAGTGTTTGTGGTTATGAACGAGTCTAACTTCGGTGAAAAGGTTGAACTCGCCATCAAGAAAAACTTCGTCCTCGTTAACAAAAGACCGTCCGGCACCCTCCGTTCGGAAGTCAAAGACATCTGCAGGTCGAACAACCTTTCGTCGCTTCTCACGAGAGTGTCAGCCCCTGCGAACCAGTATCTAAAAGTTTTTTTCACCGCCAAGACCCACAAGCCGGAGATCCCGCTGAGGAGCATCGTATCAGAAAATGGATGCTGGCAGAAGCCTCTGGCTCTCTACCTGCAGAAGCACCTGGCAGCCGTCCCCCTGGACCAGCCTTTCCGCGTGGGCAGCTCTCAGGAACTCCTCCCAGCCCTCCAGCTTCTCCACACATCAGGCCCAGGTACCACCTTCTTCTCCCTAGACATCACCGACATGTACTACAGCCTCGACTTCAACATCCTCCTGGATGCGGTAGAAAAAGCCATCACCACACAGGGCATCGTCAAATTCCAAAACTCTTCCGGCATCCCCCTCAGCGCGTTCCTGCAATTAATCAGGGTATATCTTCGGTCGACCATGGTGGAGCATGACGGGAAAATATATTTACAAAAATCGGGTGTCTGCATCGGGTCCTGCCTGGCACCTTCGCTCAGCGAAGTCTACCTTTCCTTCGTGGATCAGGCCGTGAAGGAGCAACTGGACAGCGTCGCTCCAGGAACCCAGGTGTTCAGATATGTGGATGACTATCTGGTGCTCCACGACTCCGGCGCGCCCACAGCCGCCATCCAGAAAGCCTTCACGGATAACGCAAATGGCCTGAGCTTCACCAGGGAGGACCCCTCGGCGGAGGGTCTCCAGTTCCTGGACTTACGCCTTGTGGCCACCCAGGGAGGCACTTGCTGGCGCTTCCAGCAGCGGACGCAGAAGCCGGTGCTACCATTTACTAGCCACCATTCAAAGACAGTAAAAGCAGGCATCGCAAAAAGTCTCATCTCCTCCACCCGCAGAAAGTCCTGTCAACACCTCTCCTCATCTAGCCTGGAGGGACAGCTCAGCCGGCTCAGCCGCCTCACAAACGCCGGATACCCGCGCGACCTGCTGGCCTCCACGCTCAGAAAACTAATAGTTGAAAAAACCGCCGCTCGGAAGCCTGCCCGGCAGAGGTATACAACCATCCCATATTTCCACAACACCGCCCACCGACTAAAAACAGTGGCTCGACGTTTCGACATGGACGTTGCTTTTTCGTGCCCCTTCAAGTTGAGCGCCATGTGCCGCCTGGTAAACACTCCCCCTCCTCCCAAGATCAGCTGCGCCAAGAGGCATGCGGCCCCCTTTGTTCCCTGCGCGGTCGGACGGGTGTATTCAGTGCCCTTCTCGTGCGGGGCAGAGTACATCGGACAGACGGGCCGCTGCCTCAACGACCGCCTGCGCGAACATGAGAGAGAAATAGAAAAAAACGACGAGGACTCCCAACACCCAATGGTCCATCACCTCAAGGTTTGCGCTCCATGCGCCCCCGAGTTCCCGCCCGCGCGTGTTCTGGGGGCCAACAAGAACCGCTACGGGCGCGAGATCGTGGAGGCGTTCGCCATAAAAGAGGCGCCGAAGAACATTTCCTCGGCCTCGTTGTCGCTGTCCGAGAGAGAGGTTACATTCCTGAGACCGGAGTTGACGGCCTTGGCGGGCCGGGCGAGCGCCCCTTGCTCCTGAGAGGGAAATCGGGATGCTTCCTTCCTTCCTCTCCTTTCCGCTGTCCTTTCCCACGGTTTCTCCCAAGTCCTTGTCTTGGCCCCCCCCCCCCCCCCACCCTCCTTCCCCTTCCCCCTCCTTTTAACTTTCCCTCTCCTATAGTGGAGCTCCGAAGGCGAAGCGTCCGGCAATAAATTCATTTGTTTGTTGAAAGTTGAAAGATGTGTTGTCCCGTCCCCTGTTTTTACGTATATAACTCTTTCTAAACCTACATATTTTTTTCTATTTTTAATATTGAGTGTGTGCCTTCAGTGACCCATGACTTTGATTAAATTTGGTGGTCGCATCGATACCTTAGAAAACGGCCCGTGACCGCGAAAAAGAGAGTGAGCGAGACTCGAACCGGCCAATTCTTGATCGGCGGTTTTCGGGCGGAAAGAAACCGAATTTCGAGCCGCAAATTCTGTTCTGGGTAGTTGAGCTCTCATATGTCACCTACAACTAAAAACCTCGGCGAGCATAAATACCCTGTCAGTGTCCCTTTAACCATGGCTATGTCCCAAATCTACTCTAATAGATTCCGTGGGAGCACGAATAGGACAACGTTGTGGAGCCAGGGGGGTTTTCGAAAGCAAAAGTACAAGACTGCGAGAATGAAAATCTTTGAAGCGCGGCCGATATGGTCGTGTGCAATCTGTTGACCAATTACAACTAGGCGAGCCGCGCTCAAACGTCAAGTGCAATTAAGTAGGTTGATATAAAGCCAGCACTGATCAGTGATGAGGAGCTGTTGTGCACGGTATTGTGTAAATCGTCTAAGGACGAAAAAAAGACGTACCTTCACCACATCTTCCGTCGCTAGTGGACGCTGGATTAAGCTCGTTCCTAAACCGCGAGGGGAAAAGACGCTGATCCAGAGGCACGAACAGCTTCACGCACATTGCACTCGCTAAACACATACACACGGCGTCGGTTCTTGGTCAGTATCCAAGCGCGCGAAGGCACAGACACACGGCACTTCGGCGTGCCAAGGAAGCTTTGAACACACCGCCAGCCCTTCCTTTCGACGCGTTGTGCCTTTTTCCTGCGACACTGCACTTTCGTAAAATTTTCCACGTGTTCACAACGGCAAGTCTCAACAATACACAGAGGCTTCAAAAAACTTCTTCGGCGAATGAAGACGAACGAGTAGAAAACGTGTCCACAGCACGCTGGAAAACCGCAGCAAAGGCTAGCAAAGACGGCAAATCGTATCCCAAGCGAGTGAAGTCCGGTGGCTTCACTTGCGCTGCAGCGAACAAGCGGGGAAGCGCGATCCAGCAATTGTCATAGAGATCAGTGGTAAACGCGAAGAGTGAAAACTCTCAGCAATATAAACAGTGATAATTTAACGTTGTAAACTAAATTCTGAGCTATTATAACGCTTATAAAAAGCAATAAAGTCATTACGCTGCATTAACTTCCCTTCTGTCGAAATCTCGGAAATCTGGTGGTTGCGCAGTTTCGTATTCCTCAACCGCGCCCACCCGCGCCCCACCAGTTTAGCGTTAACGCGAGGCCGTACATCTGCGCGCTATGCAAAAAGAAAGCTTCGAAAGGAACGCGAATATCTTTCTACCGCTAAGTTCGTGGATTGTTGAAGTTCACGAAACTGCTCTGATGATGTAACCGTGTTTGGGACCCCGAGGGTCTGCCTGCATGATCCGCCGCTTGCGGCAGCCAGAATGTATGGGAAAATGGCGGACCTTTTCCTCTAGAGTTAGTATGTATGATCTCTATGGCGTGCACCACTGATCTCTATGACAATTGCTGGATCGCGCTTCCCCGCTTGTTCGCTGCAGCGCAAGTGAAGCCACCGGGCTTCACTCGCTTGGGATACGATTTGCCGTTTTTGCTAGCCTTTGCTGCGGTTTTCCAGCGTGCTGTAGACACGTTTTCTACTCGTTCGTCGTCATTCGCCGAAGAAGTTTTTTGAAGACTCTGTGTATTGTTGAGACTTTCCGTTGTGAACACGTGGAAAATTTTACGAAAGTGCAGTGTCGCAGGAAAAAGGCACAACGCGTCGAAAGGAAGGGCTGGCGGCGTGTTCAAAGCATCCTTGGCACGCCGAAGTGCCGTGTCTCTGTGCCTTCGCACGCTTGGATACCGACCAAGAACCAACGCCGTGTGTATGTGTTCAGCGAGTGCAATGTGCGTGAAGCTGTTCGTGCCTCTGGATCAGCGTCTTTTCCCCTCGCGGTTTAGGAACGAGCTTAATCCAGCGTCCACTAGCGACGGGAGATGGGGAGAAGGTACGTCTTTTTTTCGTCCTTAGACGATTTACACAATACCGTGCACAACAGCTCCTCATCACTGATCAGTGCTGGCTTATTATCAACCTACGCGACTCGCCTAATTGTAATTGGTCAACAGATTGCACACGACCATATCGGCCGCGCTTCAGAGATTTTCATTCTCGCCGTCTTGTACATTTGCTTTCGAAAACCCCCCTGGCTCCACGTACAACGTTGCCCTATTCGTGCTCCCACGGAATCTATTAGAGTAGATTTGGGACATAGCCATGGTTAATATAGTACATAAGAATACGTACAGATCTCCCCCTTTTATTGATAGCAACTCACCGGAACAGCTGGACGATCCAGAACTCCGTGGCCGATATATATATAAATGATCTAAAGGCATCTACGCGCGACACACGTTCAGAACTTTGGCGCGGCGTCAATTCTTGACCGGTATCCAAGCGTGCGAAGGCACAAAGATGCATCACTCGGCGTGCCAAGGAAGCTTTGATCACGCCGCGACACCGGCGACACGTTTTCGACGAGTTGTACCTTTTGATACGGCTTCACGCACATTGCACTCGCTAAACACATTCACACGGCGTCGGTTCTTGGTCGGTATCCAAGCGCGCGAAGGCACAGAGACACGGCACTTCGGCGTGCCAAGGATGCTTTGAACACGCCGCCAGCCCTTCCTTTCGACGCGTTGTGCCTTTTTCCTGCGACACTGCACTTTCGTAAAATTTTCCACGTGTTCACAACGGAAAGTCTCAACAATACACAGAGTCTTCAAAAAACTTCTTCGGCGAATGACGACGAACGAGTAGAAAACGTGTCGTCAGCACGCTGCAAAACCGCTGCAAAGGCTAGCAAAAACGGCAAATCGTATCCCAAGCGAGTGACGCCCGGTGGCTTCACTTGCGGGAGCGGCAAGCGCGATCCAGCAATTGTCATTGAGATCAGTGGCGTGCACCAAGCAAGGAGGTTAGAAGTACTAGGAGGGGGCACGTTGCAATATTGGTGAAGCCTAGTCATAAAAAGTTTAAACGATTTTGTGCCCAGCGTGACCGCAGATCTCTCTGGCGATTGGTGCGCGTGACATGTCACGTGTGAGATGGATGGTTGATTGTAGGAGGACTCCTTGCAGGCTTGCGCGCGCTCCGTCCGGCAGGTTTTATCACGTCGAAGGCTAGACTGTGGTGTCTTCTAGTACCCCATAGCAAGAAGAATGCTAGCTACGGTCTCGTGATGTGGTCACGTTGGCATGGTAAGTGAGGAGAGTAAGGAGGAAAATGAGAAAGAGGCGAGGCGTCAAGGGAGCATGGCTTGTGGAGGCTACGCGGCCGACGTCATGCCCTCTCCTACCCTTCTATTCTCCATGGCACCAAGCATGCCTATTTTGGTCGTAATCCGGAACCGAAACCCAATTTCCCACAATGTCTGGCTACCGTTCTCGAAAAACATCCAAAATAATATAAACAAAGCGGAACTTTTTTTATTACTGTGATATTATATTACAATATTATTTTGTGCACTTTGTAGAATTTAGTGAATTTAATATCACAGAAAGTTGAAACCACTGATCTGGTTGAAACACTCATCAACGTGATTTAGCAACCATGGCAACGCTCCGAATCTTTCCGAACTTTTCCGATCGCTTGAGATTCGGCTACTTTTCCGAATCGTACCGAATCGCGATTTGGATAAAGATTCGTCCCATCACTAGTTATAGCCGACCAGGTAGCTGCGCTGCGCCATAACCATACGACCCTCAAACTTTCTCCTCTGCGTGCGATCATGAACCTCTTGGCGCTCTCTCATTCCCTGAGACCTCTCCTGACCCGCAGCCTATGTTACGAGTGCCGCAGAAGGCTGCCCAGTCTCATGGAAGCATCCAGTTCGTTGCAGACAACCCGTGTATTTCACTTGGCCGCGCCTCGCGAGGCGAGTATGCTGTCCCAAATCGAGCCTTTCCGTCGTACACCGCATGCAACGCCGGTTCTTTTCTCTGAATAGTTCCCAATCCGGCCCCTAGCCAGCATCAAAAACACGCGGTTGGAGAGGCTAAAGTACGCTTGGAACTGGTACACGTCGCAGCAAGTGGTGAGTCAATGCGCTGGGGATTCACACCGGAGTCATGCGGTTTAGAGAAGCTCGTTTTAGCGAAAGCCGTCTACCGACCCCAGTTTATCGAATTCCTTTATAGAGAAACCCAGTTTAGAGAAAATGGCGATGAGCCTCCTTTTAGCGAATTCGGCCGCCGCGAAGCGGCGTGTGCGGATAAGTCAGATGGGTTAATATTTTTGTAATGAGCCGCCGCAGACTGCCGCCGCGAAGCGGCGGGAGCGCAGCGGGGGGCTTGGGTTAACACGCGCACCAGTGATACACGCGCTAAGTAGAAAACCTTTTTTTAAATAGAGTCCCTTTTTCGATAAACGGAAATTCTCTAAACTGAGGCTCTCCTTTCTCTAAACTGTGCTTCGATAAAACGTGCCCATTCTCTAAAACGTGCTTCGACGAAATGGCATTCTATCAACCGTAGTACACCCAATTCACACGAAGGTTCTTTTGAGTCCCGAGAGGTTTGATGTTTCCTTTCATCGTGGTCAGGAAACCAGGAAGGCGGCAGTGTATATCTACGAGAGCTGCGTCGACAGAGTTGACTTCGCCACCTTCTTTACGTGTAAGTAATAAACTCGAGCTCATTCTTTTTCGTCCATCTTTTGGGTTTGGTGTTGCGAACCTGCGGAGGTTTGAGTGCTCTGCATATCCGCGGATATTCGCAGTCAACTGGCGGATAAAAATGAATCAGTGTTGGCGGACTGCGGATGCACGGGGCTGCGGATATCCGCGGATCTAGATTTTTGCCAGCCAAGAAACATGCGCGACCGCAGAGTGAGCGAAAAGTGGCTGCGTATCATGGGATGTTTTTCGGGAGATACTCTCAGAAGAAAGTGGCCAATCGGAGAGACAAATGTTCTTTATGCCAGGAAGGACCTTATTTTCACTTAAGATCACTTTAGAGTGCCAAAAACGCCCTAGAAAAAAATGCACGGGCATCAATCGCTCCGGGAAGGTGTGTTCTTATTCATCACGGAAAGGGCGGAAGACGTCCCCTGGCCAAAGGAATCCCGAAACGTACAAGCCACAAGAAAGTAGAAGTCTCTTTTCCTCCTTGTAGAAAAGAAAAACAAACTGGAGCACGCGCTGCCTGGAGCCTGCAGAACCGTCTGACGGAACATGACGGTACTGCTCCCGCAAGACATGCGTGGTATTATTTGCAGCCCTTGCCACACGTGGAGCCACACATTCCTCTTTCGTGAGCGGCGAGCCTTCGAACCGGTGTTGGTCACAAACAAAAAGACCGCAAGCAATCACGCTGAAACGAGAACACAAAGAAGAAAGCTCAGTCATTTCCAGTGCACAACGCTCGAGGGTTTATTTGCGACTCCAGCGAATTATAGGGGGCACGTTGGTCAGATAAAATGGCAGACGAAAGGAGGTCGTTTTCGTCATTCAGCACACAGACCACCATAAATTTCTTGCACTGCACCTTAAAATTGGTGTTGCATATAAAAGCAAAGCAATTTTTCGATGATAGAAACCCTCTTCTAGTCAGTGCGTAGGAATGGCATGACAGAAGCATACAAATATTGACTGGAAACAATGTTTGTTTCTAAGCTGCCTTCGAGAACCAAGCAGCGATAGCAGACGACAGAGTCAAAACGACCTCCTCTCTTCAGCTTCTCGGCGTTGCCGCTACGCGGTGTGGATTTTGCTGGAGTTACCAATAGTTGGCAGCTATATTAAAACATCATTGCACGTTCACTGTTTCAATAAAGAAAGATTGCCCTTTATCGGGATGCAATGGTTCAACTGAAATTGCTCAAGTCTCAATGTTGGTGCCCTATTGCAAAATGATGCCCCCTTCTGAGCGGAATTCGAATCCCTTCAATAGAATAAGTTAGCATAGTGCATAAATAAACTTTTGCAGTGCTATAATGTTGGTGTTACAAAGCAAAAAAAAAAAAAAAAAATGAAAATGTCTTTTTTGGGCGCATAATCTGGGCAGAGTGTATCTGACTCCCAGGACGATCTCGGAAGTGCTATAATTTTTCCAGCGACGTGAAGTGTGTATGAAAGCATGATCACTTCTAATATAAATTCGGTGAAATAACTTTTACTGTATTTTGACTCAAAAAAGTTTTTTTTTTTTTTTATAAATATAAGGAAATGGCTTATGAAGTATCATCTAGATGCTTTTTAACAAAGAATGTGTTATATGGCTGGTACCTAACCACATCCAGTGACTTTTTGCTGTTCACGCTTGATTTTTTAATGTACAATGAATGCCCGGATTGTGGGTCGGATGTAGTTCCGAATTTTGTGGATGCAGTCTGGATGCGGATACAAAGTATGCGGATGCGGGATCGGGTGCGAATACAATAATCTAAGAACATTGTGGATGCAGTTAGGGTGCGGATAATCAAGCTGTTATCCACACAGGGCTCTCTTCATTAGCCTAAACTTCTTCAGACTTCTATAGCGAAGTTCCACAAAATTTCGACTAAAGTTTGACCTCTGTGCAGATGCTTGAAAATCAACAAACGAGGTAACTTCACCTGGTGGGGAGAGAGTGCAATATTTGTTGGGTACATTGTTTTATTGCTTTTAAACTGGTATGTGAATAATGGTTAGGATTAGGAATGTTGCAAACCTGCCGAGGTTCGAGTTCTAACAAGTTAGACTTTTCCGAACTTTTAACACCAAGTTTGGCTTTCATGCACATACACAAAAATTTGCAAACTAGTTGACGCCACGTTGCGGAGGAAAAGTGCAGCATTCATTGACGTTAAAGAACTAATCAAAGCATTAAAAGTACAGATATTTACTTTTATACTGTCTAAAGGTTGATAATAATTTTATGAAATGTAAAACAAACTTTTTTATAAATTACTTATTTCCAAATCATTCAATATTTTTGTGTAGGTGTCAGGCAACATTGTCCATAAGTTAACGTTCACCAAACTTTGCTAAAAGTTGGAAGGTTTGCCGAACTTTGCTAAAAGTTTGAAGGTTTGCCGAACTAGTTGAGCCTTGAGGTCCAACCTCAGGTTCAGGTTTGACAAAAGTTTGTGACACCCCTTGTGGGTCCCCTTTCGTTTGATCCCTCATTCTTGCTTTGGGATGAATCACTCGTTCCAATTTTTATTGTTTTAGAGCTTTTGACAGAACTGACCATTTATTCTAATCGCAGCGATTGCATCTGGTAATATTACAAGTTTCATTACTTTGGAACAATACATGTTTGACACAGTATACCCCACGTAGCTTTTGTAACATGCAAACTGTAGTCATGATCAGTGAAATCTCACTAGGGCAACACTCTCCCGACTCTGTTCAAGGGACATACAACAAGGGGCAACATGGTTGCACTTGTCCAAACCAAAAACCAAATTTGACGTTTGTGTTTATACGGCGTCGATCTGCCCTTAAAGTAGAGCGACCCTGCTTTACACTGTAGATGAGAAATTGAGCCAGTGCAGTACAACCTGAGGTCTCTAAAGTGTATCACGCAGTAGTGACACACAACCGCACGCCGACGCTCGTCGAGATTGAGTGCCTCAAAACCTCTTAAAATCTCTCGCGACGAGAGAACTCTGGAGAGCCTCAGTGTTAGAGAGGGTTCAACTTGAGTCGTGGAGGGCACTCGCAATTCAATGGCGGACGCCACCGACGGGGATTGGTCGCGAGTGTGCACGTGTTGCATTGTTGGGTGGCGAGGAGAAAAGCGGGCAGAAGGCGGAGACGTCTGGGGGCGGTTGATGCTTTTGTCGCCTCCTCGCTGCTCGTATAGCAAATGCGGCTCATACACCGCGTGGTCCTGGTCGAGCAGTTGGAATCTCTGTACTACAGGCTCTCCAGAGAACACAGAGGCACGCTGGCACCATCTATGCGGTCACCCTGGAGCTGCATTTCACTAGAGCGAAGGTTTTGCGGTATTTGCGAGGTCAATTGTACGTGCTACATAGAAGAAACTCTCATTTATAAGATTAACCAAAGTTTTTCGAACAAAAAAAAAAAAAAAATTATGCGCGAAAAAATAAAAAAAAATCTATGGGATCACCGAGTGTTCCGCGGCTACCCGAAAGGTAGCACCGGCGTGTCCTCTAGTCGTTATAGATTTTAACAAGTTTTTCTGGACCGTGTGTTTAGCAAACGATCGTAAAAAGTTGGGAGTGTGCGAACGGGCCTTAAATCCTGCCCTACGTTCCATCCCACCCAGATCTATGTGTAACGGACGTCGCCGGGGAGACGTGTTCGTGCCGTCCGCGTGCGGAGTTTGTTGGTCGTTTGCCTCGCGGAATCTGTTGACCTCCGGGAGTGCAAGACCCCTTCAAACGCGCCTTGCAGATCTCAAGCTACCGGATACATTTCTATCCTGGTTCTTCGTCACGGAGCTGCATCTCTGGCAAGTGGACCTTTGACTTGGGGGGGGGGGGGGGGGTGACCTTCGGTGCAACACTCCGTAGTAGTTGGAAAGCGACCCGCGAGCTTCAAGAGCGGCACTCCACGTTTCACCGAGAGGCGCAGCTTTTTCAGTGCTCCGAAGAAGCGGAGTTTCTTGGAGACACCATGGGAACGCGTGTTTGACCAGCGTGTTCATCGTGTCCTTGTTTGGGTTTCTTTCCGCCTGGCAGTGTCGCAAAAGCGTCGTACAATCGCCTGCTGTGTTCCTGGTGGCGGTACGACGGCGGAAACGGGTGCGGTGTATCATCTGCGGGTCGCTTCCCAACTCGACGACCCAACTTCAGCAGCCGGGAGTTGGGACGCAGCTGCAACTCTCGCCTTTGCTCGTCTTTTTTGCCAAAGCTTCTAGGGCCACTGGCCAGGATTTCAGTGTCCAACAGCCCAACGCACCGGGCCCTGTGACGTCGTTCGTCGCCTCTTTGGGACGCTGAGCACGCCGGTTGAAAGCATGTTACAGCCACCGTAGTGACCCAATCACCCTGACGCTTCCAGGGGCCCTTACCTACACGGCGAAACCGAGGGACCGCATCCTCGCCGCCCACTGCGATCGGTCGGCGGGGCGGAGCTGGCCAGTTGCAGCGGGTGGCAACGTTTCGGTCGCCCCGCCCCGCTTGGCCCCGCCGTGTAGATTGGGGCCCCAAAAGGTTGCTTCTCGAGTCCTTACTAGCCTCCTCGACTCATTCAGCGTTTTGTGTGGGTTTCCGTAAGTGTTTCAGGTGCATCACCCATGTGGGTTCCTTGGGTAGCTACGAGTGTCTTTATCAGGCACAACCTTCCAGCTGCCATAGGAGTGTTCGGCTTGTCAGCAGTTCTAGAAAAACTGCTATCATAATAATGATAATTTTTTTAAATTGTACTTGAAAACAAAACACGTAAAAGTGTACTGACCCACAAAACTGAAAAGCTCTCGTATGTTGGGTTGTAGCTTCCTGCAGCATTCTTGCGAGTCGTGAAACCGAGGCTACAGTGTCTAGTATCGGCTACACTCTCGAGCAAACCGGCCAATGCCGCCTGCGCCGAAGTTAAATGTGGCGTGGCACGCCCCCCTGCGTCGGCGCAGATGCGGCAGAATGCTGATTCGGAGCTACCTGCTTCCTTTAGAGCTTCTGTCGATTTGAGCTTGACCTTTGCGGTCGTTTGCTTCCCCTTGACCTCTGCCAGCATGTGGTTCTCTCGCTGACATTTGTGGTCTTCCCGCTGATCCTCTCGGCGGTGCAGGATGTGCATGACGCGGGCCATGGCAGAGCCGGACGAGCGCAGGGCAACCTACCTTCAGAGCGAACTTGTGAGAAGTCTTTGGAGCGACACCGAAGCCCGTCTCAAGAAACTCGGCGTAAGTCGGTCGGGCACAAACCACCACGAGGGCTCTGATGTCTTAAAGTTCCACGGCAAAAGGTGACAATTATCGTATTTGATCTACTTATTGGTGGAACGTGCTGCGGAACTGAGAGTTTGGTCACACATCCCGTAATCTTGGGGCGGTCCAAGTTAGCTCTTTCCGTGCCACGCCCACGGGCCGTCGATCACCCGTAATCACTGATCTCTGTATGCCGCCAAAATTGAAAATTGGCACGCGGGAACACGTTGCATCGTCCCACGGATAGCCGAAGAACCATAGTTTTGGTTTTAAGTTTGTTTTGCTTTTTCTCGCAAGCTGATGAGCCATGAGAAATAAAGCTGCACGGCGGTCGCCCTCGTCAAACATGGTGTCCTGCTGGCATTGGGGATTGCTACAGTGATGGCCTCAGTTGTGCAATTTAACTGCTTTTGCTGCATTTTTTCTGGTGACAAGAGCATTGAGTACTATGGGTGTTTTATTATTTGATTTGAGCTCCTCTAGTAATAGTTCATCTCCAAGGTGCGAAATATTGAGATGTGATCGATGGGAAAAGTGTCCTGGAGGGGATGCACTTTTGCACATAACATCTCTGAATGGCAGGATGCCACAAAAGCACACTTGCCGACGGATTAAAAAAAAAAGACTATATATTCTAGAGCTCTCTTACTTACAGAGAAGTGATAGTGGTGTGTATGGGGCACACTTTGTACTCTAGTAAAGTATGTTGCTGGGTTAGTTGGTACGTAGCTAGGTACAAAATAAAATAGTGGTAAAGAGTGAATGAACTGAGGTTAGAGAACAAGAAGGCTTTTGTTCACGAAAGCATATTTATCATATTGTACAGTCAGACATCGTTTCTAAGAGATACTCAAATGGGAATTGAGATATACCTCTCACGTTCAGAAATAAGTTATCTGCTAATGACAATCGCTCGCTTGTATTTGAACGGATGGCTGCGTTTATCCTTCTAAACAGCCGATTCTGGCAAGAGCTCGGAAGAGCAGCCATTGGAAAGTGCGACGCGGGAGGTGCATTGTGACATCATTTTCCCCTGCACGGACAAGCTATGGCGAAGCTGGCATGGTTATAAGCTTCACCACTTGGTGGCGTTGAGTGCTTCACCTTGGCCGTTGAAGATACCTGGCGACTGGTTGGGCAACACGATAGCGGAGGCAATGTGACTCACCTGTGCCCTGAAACTACACTAACCTCCTCTGGTTTCACCCGTCCTTGCCTTTAACTTTAGCATACACCATTCCTACCCTCGGTTCCATACACCATTTTTTCCATTCGTCAGCTGCAAAGTTTTGAATTCCTAGGCACAGGACAGAAGGGAAATCCGGTTCGGCCAAATCTGACGGGCTACGCGTGCACCGAGCTTGGAGCTGTAATTTTGCGGAGCGACGCTGCTTTTAGGGGACAGTTGACACGGTGACATTCCAAGCAGCTTGGGGACGTCTACCAGGTTTCTATCATCTGCGAAAACACTGATGATAAGAAAATCGTGTGCGTTTTTGGATCGCCAGTTTTTCGTCTGCTGCACGAGGTGGAACTTGAACGCACGCTCCACGCGTGCTTTAACTCTTCCTCAAATTGACTGATCTATTTACGAGGTAAACAACGGCAAACAAGATGCGCTTCTCTTTAAGCACCTGTGCCCTGGGGGGAACCATTATCCGCAGAGCTGGCAGGTATCGCTTCCCTGCAGTGCACAGGTGCTCGGTGTGAAGCACGCTCGATGGGGCTCAGAGCCGTGTATACAGAGAGTCTGGTCAATGAGAGGCGCGGGCAGAGCCAGGGCGTGCGCCAGACACAGAAAGTGGGCTTGACATGCTCTTTTGGCCAACCTGAAGCTGAAAAGAATCCCCTAGCGGCGGTAGCGAGAAACACTTTTAATCAAAGGTATGTGTTGGTATATGGTCTTAATAAGTGCGTAAGAGTCAAATGTAGTGACCCTTCATGGTTGAAAATAGGGTGCATGTGATGTTTCAATCATGATCATGCAGAAAGATGTAAGAAACGAATGTGCTTTCTCATTTGCTTCTCTATCCTATTTGATAGTTTTTTGTTAGTCGATCCATGTTTAGATTGCATTGAACGTGCCCTTCTTTGTTGCAGAGCATGAGTTCCAGCATCAAGAGGGAGGCACTGCAAGACCTCTGCGACCACTTCAACGCTGCACTTCTCTTGTACGACGAGGCACGTCACATTCTATTCATTGCCCTTTAATGGGCAGCAATATATTGTTTTTTCGTACCATGGTTCGCACCCGCCATATATTCCGCGGGTGCGAATTTTGGCCGAAAAGGAGAAGTTTCTTGAAAACTCCACTCCTAAAGCGTTTTCCTACGGAGCATACTTTAAAAAATACCCGCTTTATTGGCTCATGAAAAAAAGCCGTGTATAAGTCATCGTTAACATACCGCAAGGTCCCTATAGACGCCCACCCAAAACGAAGAGATAAATGGTGAAGAGCATGGGGTGGGCCATCTTTGGGGATGCGACAGCGAGACTTTATAAAAATGTTATAGAGCACTGGAGCATTTGCTATAGTCCGTTTCACATCAAGAGGGTAGGGCGAGGGTAGGACACATAGGGGAGGAGGAACGCTAAAGAGAAAAGGAGGTTTCCCCTCTGTTCTCCAGCGTTCCATCTGCTTCCTCCTCCCGGGCCCGTCTTATCCTCGCCCTACCTTCTTGAGTTGCAACCAACTATAGGAACCACGCGAAACGGCAACTGACGCCGCCGATCGTGGACACTGCAAATTTGCATTTCACGATGCGGTAAACACGCAGGAATCCGCTACAAAACTGTTGTGTCATTGTAAAAGATATTGCGGACGCAGCCGATTTGCTTTACACGATTGCGATGGACACGCGGGAACCTGCTGCGAATTCGACTGTTATAGGAATTGATATCGCAGATGCAGTAGACTTGCATTTCATGATGCAAGAAACATGCAGGGTGAGCTCTCGCGTCATGGGAACCAATATCGTGTGCGGAGATCGCATACAAAAACGCATGAACCTGCTATGAACTCCCTTGCCACACGTACCGCAGATAGTGCGGTTGATGCGCTGTCAGACATTGTGCAATGTCGAACCGGGGTGTGGGCAATGTTTCGGAATTTGTCTGTTACGGATATGTAGCCAGAAAAACGGGACGGGCAATCTCTTGGGGGAGGGCGGCCTTATGGGATTTTACGCTAATCTAACATTCACAAAATCAATCGTGTCTCACGGTAATAAATCGTCCTGAAAAGAACGAATCCTCATATAGTTTGCATCTCTCGATAGTCCACACCGCTAAAAATTTCGACCTAAAGAAAGCTGAGGGCTTTGAAAACCAACGAATTGCAAAAACGTAAATTTTCGAAAAAACATATTTTCGGGTTGTGCATCTCATTAATTACCTTTTCTGTAATTATGAGCACCTAATTCACGGAGAAAATGTAAAAAAAAATATTATTTACGGGAGGCGCGGCTGGCTTGTAAGCGGCTGTCAAAGACCAAAATCAACCCTATTTGGCGCACTCACCGCTTCCGACTCGCTTGGCCGGGCACCGCCATCTTGGTCTTGTTTTGGACGTGGTTTCTTTCTTTTTCGCGGCTTTGAAAATGGCACCTGCCGCAAGGTTTCGGCATGCTCGGCGTTTTCCCATGTCACAGCTGCCAACCCGTGATTGAACAAAGCTCGAGGAGTGCGTAAGAGAAAGTGCGACAGCTACTGGCCGCGCGGTGGGTTCTCTTCCAGCGTTCTGTCCCCCTTTCCGTTTCTCCCGCCGTTGCTGCTTGCGTCGGCCCGTCGTCTGCTACGGGGCACTGATCCGCTTGCTTGCTCCGTCAGCTTCACTTGGTTTTTCGGCTGTCCATTGCTTCGTCACGTCTTTTCAATTGCGCCTCAGCTTCAATGAGTCTTCAATCCGCGATCTGTGTGCGTAATACCGGTTCCCGTGGTATGTTTGTAGCCAGTTTCCACGTGTTTGTCGCGCCGCACACCGCGAATCTACTGCATCTGCAGTACTGCTCCCCGTGACACAGGAGCTCGTAGCGAATTCCTACGTGTTCATTGCATTGTGAAACACAAGTTTGCCACGTCCGTAATCTGCGGTATCAGTTCCCGTGCCACGTGGTTTGTAGCGGGTGCCCCCGTGTTTATCATTAACGTTTCATAAAAGTTTGCTGTTTCATCTCCAAAGATGGCCCACCTCTTGTTTTTCCCGATTTATCTCTTCAGTTTGGGTGGTTGGCTTTAAGGAATTTTATGGTAGGTTACCAGTTTTGGCTGAATAGTGTCGACGATTGCAGCCAACGCCAACATTGCCCCGAAGGAACCATTTATTTATTTTGCGTCCCCTTTTGCAAAAAGTATTCCCGGTCATTGGGGAAATATCCCGATTACATAATTGGTGATATCTTTTCAGTTAGCATTTGTTTTCATAAACGATGTAGATCTGGAAAGCTGCTTCTTTGAAAGGGGGACGTCCTTTGTTCGATTATTTCTTACTTTTGTCGGTTGTTTCGATCGGCATACTAGCCCTCGAGAGAACGAATTCGTTACATCTGCTTGCATTTCGTTAGCAGCCTGGTGCATCTCAATATTTCACCGTTGGGTCTGAAGCTTGCACTCTCTGGTGCATTATCGAGATTGGTCGAATAGCTTAGATGGCTGTATGCCGTACAGCTATCCTAGCTCTATTACGTCATATGCAAAATTTAACCCGCCTGGATAGATGGCAGGAATCAGTCAGTTTAGCAGAAAGGTGAACTGCTGCATCCTTGTTGCGTAAAACGAAACGCAACTTATCTCGATCGAGAGGTACAAAGAAAACATTTTTTGCTGGGTTGCTACGCAGTTTAGCCCATTTCTCGTGAAAACGTGGAGCAGTGCTGGGAAAACATTACATTTGACGTTAGACAAGTGTGCTCTGGCAGAGGAAACGAGCAGCTACGAAATTTCTGCCCGCAACATTGTAGGAGGAAAGAAGTCTCTACCAGGCGGAAAATTGTTTTGCACGTCAAGATTTAAATGTATTTTAGAGAAAGCGTATAGGGCTAGGTTTTTCTAAAGAAATGTCGCAGAAACATTTGTGCAATGTAGAAACATGAAAGGATTACGCTCTAAATCGGTGCCTCCCAAAGTGCTGCCAGTGGCGCGTCAAAAATAAAAAGATATCCCGTGGCCACTCCTCCCTTGGGGCTTTTTGCAGTGCCGCAAGCTTTTCAATTTCGGTGCGCCAACAGTAAGACATAAAATCGACGCTGAAATTGCATTTCAATGTTAATGCAAACAGGGTGAAAGAAAAAGAAATGCATGTAGGCAGGCATCCTAATGACTAAAGTGAGCTAGAGCACAGTTTGTGAATACAATGTTGAGCTGCGACCTGTTACTTTGTTTCGATCGACGCCGCCTATTTTTTCGAGTTTCCAGGCAGCTTTGGGACCCTTCTCTGAATCTAACCCCCAGTTTGGGAAACACTGAACCAAACAAAGCAATTTTAGGTCCTGGTTTCTAAATTGTTGTACTCTTACCAATGAAGGTTTGCAGTCAGTGGGGAATGACTTCCTGCTATGTATACCAGGATCCTTAGATAAACTATTCACTGGTCTGGAAACTATGCTGGTTTCTGCCCTACTAAATTTTGTCCCCACAAGCAGCACTGACACAGGTAGGAGTAGGCAAAGTGAAAAGAAATCGCAAGTTTCAAAGGGAACGAGTCGTGAAATATTTCGATAATTTAGCAGATGGTGCACCCTTCACGTGGCGTTTTAATTATTCCAAAATCATACGACCCCTAGGTCTCGTGCATAGTTGGCGTTTCCAGTCGTACAATTGTTCAGCACTTGTGCGGTTTTATAATAAAGTACCGTAAAATCCCGAGAGATAGCCTACCTAAATCAAGAAAAAATCGGGTGAAAATATGGGGATGGCTAATTTTCAGTGTACAATTAAGAAAAGTTGAAACCATTATATTTTTAGGTCATGCTTTCCTTCCAAGCTTGTTATCGTGGCGAGGGACAAGGAAGTAAAGATGACTGCTTCCCAGTCATCGCAGCTAACTAGCCACATTTACGCGCCGAGGCTATCATGGATCCCACTAGAAGTGGGCTATCTTTCGGTGTTTAAAAAAAATAGATGAAATCAAGCAAAACGTAGGGGTGGGCCACCTTTCGGGAGTGGGGCATCTCTCGGGATTTTACGTTAGACTCATTCGGCGACTTCTCTGAGCTCACGTCCACCCATTAGGTTCTCCGGGTGATCCAATTGGTTGACCCCTAATATGTGCAGCGCACCTCTGGTGCTTCAATTTGCCTCTAGAGAAAACGTTCTCCTAGCTCGACAAAAGTGTTTCAGAGCGGGTGATCTAAGCATTGTGGTGGGGCATACCGAGTCCACCGAATTTAGCGTCACTCCGGAGCTCCCGAAAGCTCACAAACAAATACCCCGCGCATCTCAAAACTTACACCACCTAGAATAATCGAAACCGCGGACTAGACTTTTGATGTCCTCGCGGCGAGATCGGGCCAAGACTCAGATTAGGTACCAGCGCCATGTCAAGGGACGCTCGATCTCGAGCTTGGGTCAAATCGCAGAGTTGGACGTTCCACGGGGGAGGTGGAGGGCGCTCGCGGGCCTCGAGTATACTGGGCGGTGGCGTCGAAACACGCCGTACATTGTGCTTCCGTTCCCCGCAGGGTGCCCAGGGGGACGACAAGGCCCTGGCGGGGGCACTGTGGCGCGTCATGCTCATGTGCGAGGGCAACGACCCCTCGGCCCTGGAGACCCTCGTCTGCTACGTCCGGCGACAGGTGAGAAGGCGGCGGCTCAACGGGGACCAAAGAACGCGTAGCATTAAAAACGCCTTCGCTCGCATCCGCCCAAAACCGCGCTCCGTCGTGCGCTGCGTCCACCATCGCACCGAAGCGGTTGTTCGTGAACCGGCGCTCAAACCGCCGGTTGGTTGCTGCGTAATGTCGATAGGCCACTTCCAAAAATCTCGTCGTGTAACACTGTGCGCATTGCATTATGGGCTGCATTCGGCCACGGAGAGGAGCGGCACGGTTTCGATTGCCTCGTGGACGAAGTGGCGCGTCTCGGCACTGCGCAAAGATAAAGCCTGCACTCGCTCGCATTGCACCCGCTCATCCTCGTGAGAGCTTCTGTTTGAGCAGGGACCTCCGGCGGCCGTAAAGACCTGCCTAGGCTCGGCCAGGATTACGGCCGGCCGTGTCTCGTACGTTTCTGGCGACCATCTGCTGCAGAGTGTGGCGAGACATTCCCGGCTCGCAATTCATTTAAGAAGCTTGGGACATTGAGAAGACGACGGAACAGGATGGTCGGCCCTGTACACTTCTTCCTCTGCCACGTACATTGCAGTCCCGCGCTTACCTGCACGTCGGGAGCCCGAAAAGACCCGGCCCAGCATTCAATCCCTATCTGCAGGCAGCACCTATGGTGGTATAAATTCGAGGAAAAGTTGTGCGTTCAAAAATGCTGCATTGTTATTCGATCGTTACTGGACACCGCGAAGCGAAGTTGGAAAGTTCTAAACCAAAACTCGATGCCAAAAGGTTCGCCAGGACGCTTTGCACGGCACTACTCCACTAGGATTCTTGTTGCGACTGGGACCGGCGCTCTCACCCTGCAGCCGCGTTCCTTCCTCCGCTTTGCCGGCGTAAAGAGCTCGCCCTGAAGTCATACGTATGTGCGAGAGGAAAATGGAGATAACAAAATGGAACGGTGCTTTTGCTTACAAAATAGTTTCTTCAGACAAAAAAGTAGGAAAGATAACACAAGCAGTAACCCATTCAGGGATTGCCAGGTCAGCGAATGCCCCACATCCTGGAACAAAACTGCGGAGTGTAAGGTCAGAGTCTGTCTCCACTGAAGTAACGTCTCTGCAAACCCGCCCCCTCTCCCGTCGCGACCGCGGTTAATAAGGTTGTGCAATGCTTGAGACAAAGCCAACGGGTAAATAAAAATTTGCTGGAACGCGCCGCATGCAGACGTTTGTAAAGCGTCCCATTTCGAGCTCCATGTTGGGGGTGCCGTCCACAGCATGCATCAACGACGCCTCCACCCACGTTGATAGCACGCATCTAAAAACCAAACAAGAAAGTTGTGCAAGGGCCTCCTTCTTGCGATTGTTGCCCGACTTGGCCCAACCACAGAGTATTTTCCAAGGCGCTTTGCCGGCTTTCCCAGCATTGCGCCTACTTATATTGAAGAGAACAGCACTGTTAGAAACGGTGCTTTCGCGGAACGTTCGCGCTGTATGCTGATCAGCAGTGTTTATCGCACATATGCAAGCAATCGACTGCGATAGGAAAACTTTTCTGTGAGCATTTCTGGCATAAAACATTGAAACTAAATGAGTTTAATGGATCGCTTGTGCAGCCACACTAAATACGTACACAGAAATTTGCGTTTTTTTTTTTAGCTTTTTCTATGCCTTGTGCTAACCCACCAAGACATGGCGCACCCAGCTTTTTTTTTTATGAACTTCAAGCGGCGGGGGTGCGAGCAATGGCTTCTGCTTTTAAGGGGGGAGGCTGGTCTTTAACTTTTGGTTTTTTATTTTTCATTGATAGTGCTGAAATTTAGTGTACTGATGTATTTCTCTGTGGTGATTTCAAATATGCAATTCGTTTTCAGATAGCTTTACTAGATCCTGAGGTATTAATAAATTTGTAATTTTAATTAGGTCCTCCTTACGGGCCGTTACCATAAAATTGTTCAAAATATATCGGAAATGTTTATAGAATTGCATTCACCAAGACATGTTTTGTGCGGTGATGCTATTTTAAAACTGATTTAATATTACATCGGTAAAAAACATTTGCAATCAAGTTGCATAAAACGGGAGGCTATATCTTTTTTGTGACTAATTATTTAAAATTATTGTCAGATATATAAAGCAACAAAAATAGCATCACCGCACAAAACATGTCTTGGGGAATACAATTCTATAAAAATTTCTGATATATTCTGAAAACTCATACACTAACGACCCGTAAGGAGGACTTAATTAAAATTACAAACTTATTCGTAACTCAGGATCTAGTAAAGCTATCTGAAAACTAATTGCATATTTGAAATCATCACAGAGAAATACATCAGTACACCAAATTTCAGCACTATCAATAAAAAATAAAAACCAAAAGTTAAAGACCAGCCTCCCCCCTTAATAGCTATAGTCCTTCATGTCACGATCTTTCTGGAACGTGGACGAAGGGGGCCGAAGCACCTGCCGAGAAGAGACGACACGCAGCCTGGTTGAGGGTGGACGATGTCTGACCGGAGCAGCGTGTGCTCAACGGTGTTTATTGGTGAGGTGAACAATGTTGCCCGCCGAGCCAGGCGGCCGCAGACGGGCGGACTGGAGGGGGGCGCTACCAACTTGTCACACTTCAATATGCTACTGGTCACAAAACTTGAGGCCAAAGTTTAATATACACAAACTCAACTCACGCCGCGGTGGTGGTGCACCGGACGCACTTCCGGTCTGGGGCGGTGGGCAGAAGTCGCCGTGCCAGACATGCATTCCTGTGTTCCCTTGGAAGAAACAAGACGAAAAACCTGCCTTCTCGTCAAAAGCTGCGACGGGGGTTGTACCAAGACAGTCTGGAAAAGTTTGAGGATCAGTTTTCATGTGTTTTTGCCCCCTCCGTTCGTCCGAGAACGTGGATAGTAGCCGTGAAAAGGGCAAACCAGACGCTGTCGAACTAGTTGGTCGTGGTCGAACTACGATTGCGTGCGCGGGCAAAACTTTGTGGTCGCCAGATGTATTTGCTTTGTTCCAACATAAACGAGAGAAAACCGCCAAGTTGTCCGAACCACCCACGGGTTCAGTGCGTCTTCAAATTCACACGGCCGCCTGATCGTTCGAACTTTCGTCTGCTCTTTCAAACGTCTGCTTTTTGTCGTTTGCTCCTTCAAACAAAAGCGGCCCCTACACCAAACTTCGACCCGGTGATTGCAATAAGAAGTAATTGCAGGCCTCAAAAGACTTAAGTAGGCTCGGTGTAAACAGTAGATACAAGATGTTCATCATTGGTACCGGTGGCCATCACCGACTTGTTACGCTTGGTCTGTTCCCGCTTCCGATTTTCAGTATCGACGTCGATCATCGCCGCTACCTTCTACACTTTTGCAACACGAGCGATGTCGCTACCGAAAATAGCTGGAAGAATCTCATCATGGTTTGGGCGTCCATTCTGCGGCGTTCATGCGAATGAATCGCCGCACGTCAAATTATTTATGGAAAGTTTAGGGGCGTAACGAGCCTTGATAATTTCGCTTAGGCGGTTAAAGTGGCAAGAGATTGCGATGAGGACGTAGAATCGACAATTCCAATGCGAAAAGGAGTATGCAGACTCACAGAGACGCCGACAACGTGACATTCGAGTGGTTTGTTGACACGGGACGCGGTGCTTGTTGCCCGTACCCCATTACGCATGCGTTCGAACTGTCGTCTGCTCTTTCAAACTTGGCTGCTTTTTGTCGTCAGCTCGTTCAAACGACAGCGGCCCGTAAACCAAACGTTGACCCGGTAATTGCGATAAGAAGTAAGTGCAGGCCTCAAAACACTTTTGAAGGTTGGTTGGGGTAAGTAGGCTAAGTGTAAACAGATACAAGATGTTTATCATTATTGTTACCGGTGGCCATCACCGACTTGTATTGCCCGATTCTACTTGCGGTTTTCAGTATCGACGTCCACCATCTCAGCTACGGTCCACGCTTTTGAAGTCCGAGCAACGTCGCGTCTGAAAACAGCGAGCAGAATCTCATCGTGGGAGTCAGGCTTTAGCGCCCATTCTGCGGCGTCCACGTGAAATGAATCGCCGCACGTCACATTATTCACGCAAAGTTTTGCCTCGTTAGTTTTGCTGAAGCCGCTCAAGTAGTCAGACATTGTTAGGAGGACGCAGCATCAACAATTCCAACGCAAAAAAGAGCACGGGGACTCCCACCGACGCCGACAACAATGCAATTCAATGGTTTGTTTATGGGCGACGGCGGGCTTCTTGCCCACCATCCACCGCGCATGCGCGGCGCCGGTGGCGTCCGCTAGGGGCGCTCCGGTTTGTAAACATGAGTTGGTGTATAGGGCCATAAAACTGCCACCAGGAGTGCCACTGTCCCGGACGCTTTCATTTGGCCACCCCACCCTCGGTGAGCCACCCCAAATTTTTGATTCCGAGTAGTCTTAAAAAATGTTTTCTCGTACACAGACTTTTCTTATGCCCATTATTGATCATGTTATGCGAGCACCGGTCATTCTTTATTGATGTCTAATAACAAAATTTAGAAATAGGCTTTTTTCCTTTCAAAACAAAAGGCGTTTTCTTCCGAGCAAAGGAGAGCCAGATTGTCGAGCGTATCGGCTTGCAGTGCCTGTGCTCAACAACGCTATTTCCAGTGCTGAAGTTTGATGGCGATAGTGGCATTGAGGATTCATTTTGAGGCAAAAAGAATGATCTCAGAGAATGTTGCAAAAGTTTCAGTTGACCAAGGTAGAGCCGAAGACACGTTAATGAGAAATGCCGTTCAACGCATCATTACGATCTATTGGTGGCTCGTTTGGAGTGGGCTCGAAATTTTGCCACCACCTTTCGATTGCCATATTGCCAGACTCCCAGTAGCACCGGCTAGATTGGCGGCGCCCCCTCGTCAAGGGCGGGTGGTGCCGCGCATGGTTGCGTACCAAGTATGTGCTACGGACAAGTTGCGTGACCGGTAGTGTATCGAAGGACTCTGGTGATACACTTCATAGTTGAGAAAAGTATTTTATGAACCACACTGAAATGCGTCGCGTGGGCAGTTCTCCCGTAATGTTTATGGTATTTGGGAAATGAAAACCCGGGATGTGACACTGCGGCCTCTGGTTCGTCCCACAGATGCACAGGCTGGACGGCATGACGATCGACGAGTTCACGAAGGAGGACAACCTGTCGTGGACGCCGCTTCTCGAATGCCGCCCGGACAACCTGCAGTGATTTTTGCAGATATCGGCCTATGCACGAATAGATTAACTAGAGACCGATCTATGTTAAAGGGACAATGAAGGCAATTTCGCGCATCTTTTTGGCGATTGAACTGGGTTCCAGGCACGTCTCATGTCACGCTGCCCAAATTTCAGCCGAAACCGGCCCTTCTATGCCGCGCAAATCAATTGAACAGTCGCGGTAATAATCGTACCGGGATCGACTGGAGCGACGCCCCGAGAGTTGCGGGAGAAGCCAGGAGAAGCGGAGCTCACGTGACCGATGCGGGGCCAAGGAGCGCGACGTCACAAGAGACACGTCAGCGATTGGTCAAAACGAGAAACGTGCCCTCGGTCACGTTTTGGTTCGCGATTTTTTAGGAATACTGTTCTAATTTCCGCTTGAATAACCATGAAAAGTATAAATCGGACCAAAAATGATTACTAAACCGTAAATAAAGCAGCATAATTGTTTTTTGCTTTGCTACGCTGGACGCAAAGCGGGCAACGAACAACTATGGGCAAACAAAATAAAATTAGAAAGAACACGGTACTGGAAGTATCCTGCAAAATGGTAGTTGTAGATGGCTGTTCCAACGGTCGACTGAAGACCAGTATTCGTTCGGGCGACGCTAGTTTTGTGTTCTTTGACGGCGAAAAGAGGACATCCGCGGAGAAACCGGATCCCGGAAGGACCGGATCGCTGCCGCTTTCCCCTCCGCATCTCCCCCGCGTCCGTCCTTCGGCATGCGGGCTGCCGGCCGGGCGGTCTCCGTCGGGTGATGGCAGTGGCCGCCACGCACATACTCCCGTTCCATTGGTGTTCGGTCACTGAACGGAAGCTCGAACTCGCTCGCGAAAGCGGCGTTGCCGTCGATGTTGACAGATTCGGCGAAACGACCGCCCCACCGCACTGCTATAACCCACCGCGGTAACCAGAGTCTCGATCTCCTAAATACCACCGATACCGACTATTCACACTTGACGTCACTCCCTGCGTCACCTCCGTTTTCGGAGGCCCAGAAACGAGAATGGAGATTGTTCAGTTTCGGTCTCTTTACTTCTTCCGTAGGCACAAAAATACGCGTCACAAATGTCTACAAAAAATTGGGCAGCATGCTATGTTCCCAAGAAGCATAAAAACACCATTTAAAAAAATTTAATAAAATCGTCTTCATTGTCTTTTTAAAAAAGAAAAAGCTGTCTTAGAGCTTGGTTTTGAAAATAAATTTACTGTTGAGTTGCACACACTGTGTTTGTCGTTAAACAACAACCTCTGGTGGAATGGCTGGAAAACAGGATTTCTTTTAACACAATGTGTGTCATCGGCCAAATTCTAGAACACGTTATACGAAGGACTGCGACGTTGGCAGAGGTTGCCGTCAAGTCACTTAAAAGTGTGAAGTTGTGTGTGGGGAGGTGTTTGTACGACTGGCTTTGTACGTCGTCCCGACGCGACATCGTGTCGCGTCACCATGCGACGTCCCAGTCACGTGATCTTGCACGCAGATATGTGCCGTGCTCATCTGCAACCCCCCCTCTCGTGCTTCCCGGCCTTGGTTGAGACAGTGCCACTCTTATTTGCGCTTGCAGACCCCTGCGTTGATTAAACAATCTTGAACATCCAAATACAGGTGACATTGTGAGGAAAAACCGTGCTGTAGGGAAGCATGACCCTAGATTGCCCGATGTAGCGCCACCAGGGCTCCCGCGTTAATTGTGCTCCATTCAAAAGGAAATGCCCGAGAGCAATAATCCTCACGAAGCAATCCTTACACTTGGTAGAAAAGAGGCAGTTACTTTCAATTACTTGCGTCTCCAGTAAAAATGCTCGATGTCCACAAGGACCTAAGAAATTGGCGGTTCCTGTCTGTCTGTCTGAAATCCATGCAACAAAAAAACAAGTCCATTATACGGTCGAGACCGGTTATAAAGAGGTCAACGCGAATAGGAAATCACTTCACTATATCTGCCATATTTCGTTATAACCAACTTCGGTTATAAGGAAGTGCAAAAGGGAATGGGAAATCGTTTCGCTGTAGCCACTATTTCGTTATGACCAACTTAGTTGTAACTGGTCTTGACAGTGGTTGTAAAAGCCAGACCGGACTCATTTCTGTGGGCACAACATACACACCATATCTGGCTTTTACAAGAAAAAAAACAACAAAAAAGTGATGCAGGCAGTATATATGCGAGAACTAGTTTTATAAATATTTACTAGCATCACGACCAGACAATGGCTGCACCAAAAATATTGATTGGTGACAGACATGAAACCAGTACAGTTTCTGGAGCAGTCTCAACCAAAAATATACATAAGCGGGAAAACCAACGAATGCTTCAAGACACAAGTCGTTGCACAGCGACATTCACACGACAGTAGAAACAGCCAGCACACAACTCACCTTCATCAGCTTTCACATGATGCCACGGACAGCTAGAACATAAATCGCTTAATGTCAATGTTCAATGTGCGACTTTGGAAAGCCGAAACATTTACGCGAACGTACGGATTCCCAGACTGCGTCGCTTCACACCATCGTTCCCGCAAAACCACGGCCATCGGAAACTTAAGTCACTTTACGGCGAGGGTCACGCGAAACTGCAGACGGCCGAAATCGGAATCACCGATTTGCGGCGGCGACGTTGAGGTGAAACTCGTCGCGGTCGAAGACGAGCCTGCGGGGCTCGGCGAGGGGCCTCCAGTCGACCCGGTGCACCATGTCGAAGAAGCCAGTGCCGATGCCCATGGGCACGCCGAGGATGATGCTCTCGCTGACGCCAGTGATCTCGTCCACCTGGCCGTAGTAGGCGGCGTCAAAGAGGTGGTCGGCGGTGCGCTCGAAGGAGGCCAGCATGAGGGCGCTCTCCTTCATGCGGGCCAGGCCGTGGCGGGTGATGCCCAGCACCTCCCCGCGGAAGGTCATCAGGTCGGCCAGCAGCATGAGGTGGCGCCGGTCCACGCTGATGCCGTGGCTCTCCATGGTCACGCCGATCTCGCGGATGATGGTGGCCCGGGCCGCCTCGATGCCCAGGCACTTCTCCACCTCGGACGTGTTGTTGGACGAGGTGCGCGTGCCCAGCACCCCATAGGTGGCCATCACCTCCCGCAGGCCGTCCCCTTCCACCAGCAGCCGGTAGGTGGTCGTCGGGCCCTGGGTGGGGAGATGGGTGTCCAGCCTCGTTGGGTTTGCCTAGGTTCTAAACGCCCGGCATGAAAAGCACCAGCCTCGGGGATTTTGTGTCAGCGGCATGGAGCCTCAATGCCCAAGGAATGTCGCATGATGGTCGCGGGAAAGTTTCACGCGCTTCATATGGAGCGTTTATTTTTAAGCTTAAAGGGCAACTCCAGTTAATTCGGAAATGTCTAGGATTATGGGCGATTATCGTGTCGAAACTACTAATAAACGGATATGTCATTCGTTTTCTGAAATGTTCAACAGTCTTCTTGCAAACGTGAATTAAAGGAAAATCCCAAAGAGAAACGAAACCTTGCTTGCGGCAGACAACATTGGTCCTGCTTGTAACTATTGGCCATCACGAGGTAAGGAGACGTCTGCTATGTCGTCAACGAAAGCGGCAGACGGTGTTGTTGGCCCGAATTGGCGCGTTGCACACTCTTAGTTCCTTCATTTTTGAAGCACGGAGCGCGAGGACGAGAGAGAAAACTAAAATTCTTTCAGTTGCTGATGTTCTGCGTAGTGTTGGCTATGTCCACACAGCAACACTGATTGCGCTGCTCCGCGCGTCGCCCGCTAGATTGGCCGGATTTTGGTGACCGTGGAGTTGTTCCGACTTCTTTGGCCGGTTTAATGAACTTTCTGGCAGAATTGCATCGTAATATTCTAAGTGTAGGCGCTTCAGACGATACAGTCTAAGCTCATTACAACAGACTTTTGGATATAACGTACAAATTTGTGAAGGTCGGTTGGTTTTCGTCTGCATACCATTGACTCAACTTCATATCTGTATACAACATACTCCTTTTACGACAGACCACAATCTTGGTCAAAATCAAGGTCTGTTATAACACTGCACGATGTAGGACTGCGTCGTGCGTCGAAATTTTGCCCTTAAGAGATAGGTTTGAAAAAAGCCGTGAAAGGCTACGCTAGAGATAGGTTTGAAAAAAGCCGTGAAAGGCTACGCTAATGTGGCTTGTGCGGGTGAGTTATACGGCCAGAGGCACCTAGTATAGGGGGCTGATCGTCGCAGTCGGTCGGCTACTTAACTGAAATTGTTGATTAACGTTTTAACTATTGAAACACATGGTTCCATTTGGAAACGTCCCGAGTGTCATTGAAAACCACCAAAATCAGTCGATAGTAGAAGGACTTCTGTGGGAAGCATGGAGCACTAAAGTCAGGCAGCAGGGGTGAGGCTGCCAATGCACACCCACGCGGTCTTCTCGTCTCTTTTTTTAGCCCCAGCCTCGTGCCTGTTTTGCATGAGCGGAAACTTGAGCGTACTACTGTGCTTCCCGCATGCTCAGTCTCTAAATTTTACTGATTCAGTGGTGTTCGATGATGCTCAGCAAGCTTTTCACTGGAACCATGTCTCGTTTCACTAATTAGAAAGCGAATCAACAAACTTTGCTTCATTATTCAACTTGTCTCGACGACTAACCCCCAATACTACATCCTCCTGGCCGTTTAAGTTGCCTGCACAACGCAGCTTTTTTTTTTTTTTTTTTAACAAACCTGTTACTTAAAAAGCCACTGAATGGAAAAAAAAAATTAAATAGTCTGATTGGGACATGCGTGTCCAAAAATTAATTTTACGCGAAAAAAAAAGAAAATTAAATATTGATGGTGCAATTGTTTTAAATAATAAAAAGAAATATGATTTTGATATGTCAGTGCCCCTCTAAGGGGGACACTGGCTAGAGGTTGAACTACTCCAGTGATTGGAATGAAATTAGCAGGGGAGATTTAACGTCACATGTCGGTGCAAACTTTTAACATGTCGGTGCAAACTTTTAGCTCTTTAGGACAACTTTCCATACGAGAAGATGTGTCACTCTGTTAAGAAATCTATGATACGCAAAGGAAGCTATTGAGCACCATTTTGACTGCTTGAATATAAAGTGGGGGACGTGGGACTTGGGGCCATCTAGTTTTTATAACTCAAATGCAAGGATTTGAAGAGTTATTACCTCGAAATATAAGATGCATATCTGCCCTATGTCAATTTTTGAAAACACAATTCTTTCTCAATGAGGACTTCAATTTAAAACAAAATCAAGTAGATAGCCTGATTCCCCAGTAAATGTCAGCTCAGAGATACATCTTGATTGTGGTATCAGAATACTTTTACCTTGGAACAAAAGATTCCTCCGCACAAAATTTGCAGCAAAAAGTGCAACTGAGAAAAATGCATTCAAACATTGAACTCGTTTACTTTGCTACTGCCTCACAATGTGTTGAAAATATCTTATATCAACGTAACTATTTGGCACATGTTTATGAGATTTAGTGTAAGGGTGCATAATTAGTTTTTAAAACCGAAAACGTCAATACTAAAAAAAGAAAAAAAAAATTGAATTTATGTTTATGTCCTTTCTTAAACCATGACTGAAATCACAATTGAAATGGTAATTTAAATCAAACCAGTTTTACTAGGATGATTTAAATCCAACCTTTCCTGCAAAAATAATGCCGAAAATAGTTTTTATTTACCATATTTTTTTTTAATTTCATGCGCGTTTGTTTTGTACGTACTAAAACCAAAGAATCGTGGGGCAAGAAAGGTTTATATCGAGCTGAACATGAGCACAGAGCAGTTGTTTTTTGAGCAAATCCGAGCATTGCACTTTCTTTCTACCTACTGTTACGTAACATAGTATTGCAAACAAATCAGAACTAAAAAAAAAACCAAAAAAACTAGAAGGTAGTGTTTTATGCAAGCAAATTGGAATGTGAAAGAAAAGCAAATAAAGCTTTTCTCCAACTAAAAAAATTGAGCTGTTTTCATTCTAGTATGGCAAGGTTAACATAAAAGAAGTTGTTAGTTTACCTCAAATTTACGGTAATTGTTTCTTGTGCATTGTTATCACTGATTGGATGGATTGATCAATCAATCTGCCATGTTTAGAAATACAAGTAGTAATATAGTCACTATTTTCTGGCTATAGCGATTTAAATCAAATTAATCCGACTAAAATCCAATGAATCCCGACTTTTTTCTAGCCAGATTGAAAGTGGACCTGACGTAGTGACGGATGATGTCACAGACACCGGTGCGGCATGCTGTTGGACGTCGCATTCCCGGAGGTTGGTTGCGGGAGTCCCAGCAGAAGAGACTATGCGGGCAGAAACTGATGGAGGAAACGAGGCTCCGACTGATTAGTGGGTGCAGGCAGAGCTGGCTTTGTGTCCACCCCACTCATCGAACGCATTCAAACACAAATGCCGGACGCTGGCGTTCTGCATTTCAACGCATTCGACGAGCAGGCAGCAGAACAGCCGTCTGCCACTTGCACGTCTGCTGCTTTGCCACCATAAGGATTGTGGCAGGTAGCGGCACGACGGGAGTCTGCCGTCGTCAGACCGAAGGGGAGGGATCACAAATCGGGACGTAGTAAACACGTCAGACGGAGACGTACTCCAGGCAGAATTTGAGCGACAAAGAGACTGACGCTGGAATGTCTTACACAAAAATCTGTCTGGTTGGGTGGAACTATAGTGATAAAGAGGAAATACTCCGACGAAAGCCCTAATAAAGCGGTCAAGCCGAGCCTCTTTTTGGTAAAAGGCTTTTCCCGGAGTCGTGGCATGTCTAGCACACTCTGAGGAATTTCAACGACTCCCCGGGTGCCCCGACGTCCGTGTCCGCCCAGGCCCTACGCCACCCGGTGACGACGATTCGTCCGAGCCACCTCCGTAGAAGGAGGTTCTCCTTGGCAGACAAAGACAAGAGCCGCTGCCTCCCCGCGCGATTCGGTCGCCTTGGAAAAAGAAACCAAGCGGGGTTCGAAACATAGGGTCACTTTTCTTAGGGCTTCGGTCCGAGTATTTCCCTTCTACCGTAAGAGAGACCGACCGTGTCGTCGGCGTGGATGACGGCCCTGGAGGTGGAGGGGATGCCCTTGATGACCACGCTGGGCAGCTGCTCCTTGAGGGTCTGCAGGGCGTAGTAGAGGGACATCTTGGCCGTCTCGGTGGGACGCACGGTGATCACCGCGGACCCCACCACGCTCAGGTTCTGGCCCTTGATGCGCAGCTTCGAGGTGGCGATGGAGTAGCAGACCTGGGAAGGCACGAAATCGACGGATTTTCCTTTTCCCGCTAAACTTGGCTTCCTTTCGCCAACTCGAGATTGTGAGTGCATTGCCAACTGAGCTATCCCGGGTCGGCAGTTGGAGAACACAAAAGCAAACTCGTGCACGCGGCGCGTGAAGAGGCAGTTGTGCGCTTCGCGGCCTTTCCCCTCGTGCTGCGTCGTCTGCGGCATGCATCGGAATTCAGAGCGAATCTTCGGTGGGCACTACCGTTCACATACCCTTCTCTACTTCCCTGGAAGGCCTATTGCGCATGCTGCGCTTACGAGTCTTTCTCGGCGCGCTAGAGCTTGTATAATTTTACGTGCGCGGCATTTATTCGGCCAGCTCTTTGCAGTTTTCTGTCCAAGGCAGGGATCGTTTAGCCTCGAGAGAGTGTGCTTTGCTAAGAATGCAGTTGCCCATTGCCCGTGGAGCTTGCAACTGACGACTACTCTTGGAGCGGGGACTCTTAGTGCGGCGGCAGAAAAGCGGACTAGACATAATGGCTCTCGCTTGTGGGCTTTGTGGACCACCAAAACGGCGCAACAGGTGCAGCAACGGGGAGGAGGACGCGCGGTCAACTTTGCCCCAAATAACTCGAAGGACAATATTTACGTTGCGAGCCTCCTTTCGAGTCGGGAGTCGGGAGCAATTCGTCAACCTCGAAATATAAGCAGGTTGTGGATTTGCTCAAATGAACTCTGTGACACAAATACTGCAGTAAATGTCGTTTTTTTTTGGGGGGGGAAAGCTTTTTTGTGTGTAAACACACTTAAAAGATACTGCCAGTTTTTTTTATATATCTCAAAGGTACTCTAAATACGTAGCATTTATAAATCCTCTGCGATGTCACGGTTCTACTCAGTGTCGCGGACCATGTGACCACGAGGAAAGTAACCGGTGACAATTTTATGCTACGTGACCACGTAACATCAGTGTTATGCAATGTCGTGGGGTCGTTTGATGGTAACCATGCCGCACGCCGAAGTCGGGTGACACCACGTCTGTGTCCCGTGATGACCGTCGGGCTGATGACGTCGCATGGACGCCGCGACGCCTTCCCTATGTTCATGTAATAATACAGTGAACCTTCCGAAATGCCGAGGACATCACGCGGACACCGTGACATGGTCACGGGCACGAAAGCGCCGAAATTTGGCCCCATGAATGCTACGCATTTGAGGAACATTCTCTGGGAGTCCCCCTAGGGTGGCCGCTCACCGTGTCTGCGTTGACCTCCAGCTGGAGCAGGCGAATTCGATCCAGGTCCAGCTTGATGAGCACAAAGCACTCGTCCGGCAGGAAGACCTCCTCCAGGTACTCTGACACCTCGCCCAGCGTGGTCTTCTCAATGCGCCCCTTGACACGCCGGGCATACTCCGCATCCTGGTTCACTGCCAGGGCCGCCGTGATGATTGGGGTGCTGATGTTCTGCGGGGAGGGGGGGCGAGGACACGCGGAACGGGTCTTCAAGCAGTAACGGGTCTTCAAGCAGTACGTTTAACGTCCTATAGGGTGGTTTTATGAAACGTCACTTCTTGTAAGCCACGTTCCACCGTGTTGATGAACAGCATCTGCTACTTTCCCCCTTTGTTTGCAGGCAGACGACTATAGTCCGTAGCAACTCAAGAAGGTAGGACGAGGGTAGATGGGCTGGGGAGGAAGCAGATGGAATGCTGGAGAAGAGAGGGGGAAACCTCTTCCTTTCTTTAGCGTTCCGTCTGCTTCCCGGCCCGTCTTACCCTCACCCTACCTTCTTGAGTTGCAACGGACTATAGTTACTGACACTGTTTTTGGTGTTGCTGAAAAGCAGAAGCATGGAGAATGGCTCCGTCGATAACAGGCTTCGGCAACTCCGACCAGGGACCCGTGCTTCCTACGCTTTTATCTCTCTCAGTTGTCCCAGTGGCATCTATTGGGGTCCAATATTGGTCACCAAAAAAGCGAGATCTAATTTGTTTCTTACGCAGCGATCCAAGATATTGCCACGCTCGTCGGCGAGCGACTGCGCGCGTGGCCGAGTGGTTACCGTGCTTGACTGTCGCGCAGAAAGTCTGGGTTCGAGTCCAGTTAGTGGAATGCTCTTTTATTTGTTCTTTCATTGCGTTCTCGTGAGTTCGAGAACATTCTCGTCAGATCGAGTTCCGAATGTTCCAGTCGCCGAACAATCTAGCCCGATTGTTCCAGAACCCAACGCGCGTACATAAGGGACTCCGCGTGCTGATCTGCAGTCAGTTTTCGCCCAGCGTTCGACTCTGCTGTCACGCCGACTTCGACGCCCGCGACGCTCTGTTATTACCTTTTGTACCCTTTTTATTTTTGGCACAAGTTCGCCACATTAAACGTTTATTTCTTCTTGTTTATTTATTGTTCTTGGTCACTACCCGTGACATTTTGGTGGAGGCGCTGGGTACCGCATGCCCGTGCAGCGTTCTCCTCCCAGGACCCGCAGTGCAAGCCCGACTCCAAGCTCGCTGAGAAGACCACTCAGCGCGGAACCTGAAACTCGGACCAGCCGCCGCACCAAGGGAGAGGATCCGGAGTACGGTTTGCTGCTGGACAAACCCAAGCCGAAGAAGACGACGATGGACAACCAGTCGCAGGCCCCCACCGCTCCTGCCGTCGTCTACCTACCCGTCGCTCCTCGGACACCGGCTCCCTTCCACGGCGAAAGCCACGAAGACATCGACGACTGGGTCCAACAGTACGAACGAGTGGCCCGTCATAACGGATGGACACCGGAACAGTGTCTGCAAAGCGCTTACTTCGCCTTGGAAGCCACCGCCCGGAACTGGTTCGAGAACCACGAAGCTTCGATCACTTCCTGGGAGCAACTCAAGGCTGAGTTGCGAAGAACGTTCATGAGCCAACACCGAAGAGAACGCGCGGAAGAGCTTCATCAAGCGAGGATTCAAGGCCCTAACGAGAGCATCGTTAGCTTCATGGAAGATGTCCTGCGACTGAGCAACCGCGCCGATCCCGAAGCATCCGAAGCAAAGAAGCTCAGAGTCTTGATGCGTGGCGTCAAGGAAAGCATTTTCGGTGGTCTTGTGCGGAGCCCGCCTACCACCGTCGAAGGCTTCATGACGGAGGCCACCAACATCGAACGTGCCCTTCTAGCACGAGCCACCCACTATCACCGAGTTCCCGGCGTCGGTTCCTTTTCGCCTTCCGGCTGCAACACCACGGACATCCGCGAGATGATCCGAGACGTCGTCCGGGAAGAGATCAAGAAACTTCTACCTGCCGCCGCAAGCCCAGCTTCGCCCTCAATCGCCGAGATTGTCAGGGAAGAAGTCCAGCAAGCGCTGCAGCCTGAGGTTCTCGTCAGCACCGCTCCGGAACCACCGACGTTGAGTTACGCCGCAGTGGCCCGACGGCCACCGCCTCCTCGTCGCACCTATGTCACGCCGCCCCGACGTCAGTCTCCTGCGCCGCAGCACGACCGACGCCACAACGACCAGGTCCAGTACGCCTGCCCGGAGCCTCGCGCACCCCGCAAGACCGACGTGTGGCGAACGCCCGACCGACGCCCTCTGTGCTTTCATTGCGGGGAAGCGGACCACACCTACCGCCGATGCCCATACCGACGACTCGGGCTACGCGGGTTCCACCCGAACGACCCGCGCCCCCGTCATGGTGAACGCCCTATCGAGATCGACGAGTACCTGCGACGACCTCAGTCCCCCGAGCCTGCGTCCCGCCGAGAGTTCCGGTCGCCGTCACCGCGACGTCCAGCTTCGCCGATGCACCGACCACGACGTGAAAGCCTGTCCCCCCTTGCTCCTCGCCGGGGAAACTAGGCGCGGCAACCCCTGGAGGTGGAGTTGCCGAAGACGACCGACGCCAAGATCCTCCACGAACATCGGGGGACCCCCACTCGAACGCTACCAGAGACCAAAACGACGCCGCTGCAGTGGTGTCCAATAACCTAAGCGTCGTCATCGACGGCCACGACGCATCTGCACTCGTGGACACCGGAGCAGACTACTCAGTCTTGAGTGGGAGGCTCTCCCGCCGCCTTCGAAAAGTCACGACGCCGTGGGATGGACCTCAAATACGGACCGCCGGAGGGCACCTCATCACACCCATCGGGAGATGCACTGCTCGCGTCGAAATCCGCGGTGAAACGTGCCCTGTGAAGTTCATCGTTCTACAAGACTGTTCCAGAGACGTTATTCTCGGCATGGACTTTCTGTGTGAATACGGTGCCGTCATCGACCTTGGTGAGAACAGATTGACGCTGCACAAGCCTGTTCCGTCTTCAGAGAAACCTCAAACAGCGTCAGCCGCCGTCCGAGTCACTGCCGACCACGTGAACCTGCCGCCGCGATCAAGTGTTGTCGTACCCGTAGTGGCCGATGTAGCTACTTGCGGCGAAGTTGTTCTTGAAGGCAAGTTTCAATTACTCCTAGAAAGAGGAATAGGCGTCGCAAGAGGAGTGGCTGAACTTCAGAATGGGCGGACTGTGGCCCTCGTGACGAACTTCCGAAACGAAACGCAACACCTCACGAAAGGTGCAGCCGTGGGCCACGTCGAGCAACTCCGAAACCCCGCCGAAATCACCGCGATTACTGACGAATCCTCGCCGCCTCAGCAACACATTACGGCGCCAGTGCAGCTCGACATTGACCCCAAGCTTCCAGGCCCGAAACGACGGCAGCTAAGTGACCTTCTCGCCGAATACAGTGACTGCTTCGCGACGTCGTCGAGGGTGCGCCAAACCACCATTGCGAAACACCGCATCGTTACCGAGGACGACGCGTGCCCTGTGCATCGATCGCCGTACAGAGTCTCCGTTAAAGAAAGGGAGGTGATCCAGGAGCAAGTGCAAGAGATGCTGAACGACGACATAATCCAACCCTCAAGCAGTCCGTGGGCCTCTCCAGTTGTACTGGTTAAGAAGAAGGACGGAACGCTTAGATTCTGCGTGGACTACCGGCAGCTGAACACAGTGACGAAGAAAGACGTCTATCCACTCCCCCGCATCGACGACACGTTAGACCGGCTGCGCCACTCCCGATACTTTTCATCCATGGACCTGAAGAGCGGCTACTGGCAGATCGAAGTCGACGAACGGGACCGAGAGAAAACAGCTTTCGTCACGCCAGATGGGCTGTACGAGTTCAAGGTGATGCCCTTCGGACTGTGCACGGCTCCAGCAACTTTCCAGCGTGTCATGGACACCGTACTGGCAGGACTGAAGTGGCAGAGCTGTCTCGTCTACCTCGATGACGTCGTAGTGTTTTCCAGCGACTTCGACGAGCACTTGCGACGACTCCGAGCAGTTCTCCAAGCCATACGGACCGCCGGACTCACCCTGAAGCCGTCAAAGTGTCGGTTCGCCTATGACGAACTGAAGTTCCTAGGTCACGTGGTTAGTAACAAAGGCGTTCGCCCCGACCCAGAGAAGACTCGCGCCGTCGCAGCATTTCCAGTACCGACAGACAAGAAGGCCGTGCGAAGGTTTCTTGGACTATGTGCCTACTATCGGCGCTTCATCCGGGATTTTGCAAGGATTTCCGCACCACTCACAAACCTCACAAAGGACGCCGAGAAGTTCGAATGGGCCGAGAAGCAGCAGCAGGCATTCGACGAGCTGAAGCGACGACTGCAGACTCCTCCTGTTCTAGGACATTTCGATCAAGATGCGGAAACCGAAATTCACACGGACGCAAGTAACGCTGGACTTGGCGCGGTACTGGTTCAAGTGCAAGACGGCACCGAGCGAGTTATCGCCTACGCAAGTCGGACATTGTCCAAGGCGGAGAAAAATTACTCCACGACTGAGAAAGAATGCCTTGCTGTCGTCTGGGCAATCACGAAGTTTCGTCCGTATTTGTACGGGAGCCCGTTCCGTGTAGTCACGGACCACCACTCGCTCTGCTGGCTTGCGAACCTCAAGGACCCGTCAGGACGCCTCGCTCGATGGAGTCTACGACTACAAGAGTTCAACATGACTGTGGTCTACAAGTCAGGCCGCGAGCACAGCGACGCCGACTGCCTGTCCAGAGCCCCCATCGAAACACCTTCCGGCAGTAGCAACGACGAAGACGACGAGTGCTTCCTAGGTGCAGTGAACACCGACGACATGTCATGATGTCAAAGAGACGATCCTGAGTTGCACGCACTAATCGAGCACCTCGAAGGACGAGGGGGTACTGTCCCCCGTGTCTTCTCGAGAGCCCTGCCGACTTTCGTCCTCCGACAAGGTGTACTTTACAAGGAGAACTTCGGAGACAACAGCACACCATGGCTGCTGGTAATCCCCACCGACCTTAGAGCGGAGATCTTTCAAGCCTGTCACGACGACCCGACGTCCGGACACCTTGGTTACAGCCGCACGCTGGCCCGAATTCGTGAAAGGTATTACTGGCCCAAGCTGCCGAAGACCGTTCACTTCTACACACGGTCCTGCCACGAGTGCCAGCGACGCAAGAAACCACCGACGAAGCCGGCAGGTCTCCTGCATCCGATCGCTCCCCCAACCGTACCGTTCCAGCAGATTGGAATGGATCTACTTGGTCCTTTCCCACCATCGACGCAAGGAAACAGATGGATTATTGTCGCCACAGATTATCTCACACGGTACGCCGAAACGAAAGCCCTTCCTGTAGGGACTGCTGTGGAAGTCGCCAAGTTCTTTATCGAATCCATCGTCCTCCGGCACGGCGCTCCCGAAGTTTTGATCTCAGACCGTGGATCATCGTTCATGGCCCAGCTGACGCAAGAAATCCTTCGTCTCAGCCACACCAGCCATCGGCGCACAACGGCGTACCACCCGCAGACCAACGGGCTGACGGAGAGACTCAACAAGACCATCGCCGACATGATCTCCATGTACGTCGACGTGGAGCACAAGACCTGGGACGAGGTGTTGCCATACGTCACATTTGCCTACAACACGGCCGTGCAAGAGACCACCGGGGTGACACCCTTCCAACTGGTTCATGGTCGTAAAGTAACGACAATGCTGGACGCGATGTTACCCCACGAACCGGCTCTCGACGGAAGCGACGACGCCCAGGTGGTTGCCCAACGGGCAGAAGAAGTCCGCCAGCTCGCCAGACACCGTATTCAAGCCCAACAACGCGTCGACTCTGGCCGCTACAACCTTCGTCGTCGGGACGTCCACTTCCAGCCCGGAGACAGGGTGTGGGTGTGGACACCGATCCGCCGCCGTGGTCTCGGTGAGAAACTCCTGAAGCGTTACTTCGGACCCTACAAAGTACTTCGTCGACTCGGGGATCTGAACTACGAGGTGATGCCCGACGGAATACGGACTTCATCACGCCGCGCTCCACGACCGGAAGTCGTCCACGTCGTGCGCCTCAAGCCGTACTACGCGCGATAAGACTGCGAACTGTGATCTTGTGCACCGCTTGATACGATTGTGTTTCGCGAACCTCCGTATGTTCCCATTTTTTGTTTGTTTCGCTCTGTTTTGTTGCCTCTTACGTGGCATCGAGACGATGCCTTTTTAAAGGGGGAGTAATGCCACGCTCGTCGGCGAGCGACCGCGCGCGTGGCCGAGTGGTTACCGTGCTTGACTGTCGCGCAGAAAGTCTGGGTTCGAGTCCAGTTAGTGGAATGCTCTTTTATTTGTTCTTTCATTGCGTTCTCGTGAGTTCGAGAACATTCTCGTCAGATCGAGTTCCGAATGTTCCAGTCGCCGAACAATCTAGCCCGATTGTTCCAGAACCAAACGCGCGTACATAAGGGACTCCGCGTGCTGATCTGCAGTCAGTTTTCGCCCAGCGTTCGACTCAGCTGTCACGCCGACTTCGACGCCCGCGACGCTCTGTTATTACCTTTTGTACCCTTTTTATTTTTGGCACAAGTTCGCCACATTAAACGTTTATTTCTTCTTGTTTATTTATTGTTCTTGGTCACTACCCGTGACAATATTGTTCACAGGTGGCTTGTCTGCCAATGCAAGTGAAAAACGCGGGTTGTCAGCTACCAAGTGCCATTCACAAGTGCGAATGAAACAAAAAAGTGAAAGCCGTTTACAGCTCCCTGTAATGCCGAATTAGAGCGCAGCTCTCGAGGAGGAGGAGGAGGAGGGAAGGGTACTGAGAGGAGGGTATACCCCTCCTCCTTATTCTTCTTCTCCCCTCATTCTTGAATCTCCTCCAAGGGGGGGGGGGGGGGTAACGTGACACCCCCCCCCCTTGAGGTCGCGTGACCCGGGGGGGCTCGCGCGGTGCACTATGGGACATTTCCCATAATGCACCGCGCGGTTACGCCGACGGCGACACCGCTCAAGCCGAAACAGGCCCCCCAAGAGCTGCGCTCTAAAAGAAAATGCTCGAGGTACCCCTAAGCAATTTTTATGAGACGTGAATACAGGGGTGGAACTGCTGAAATGTACTTGGGAGCAGCCACGGGAGCAGCTGAAACAGCTGTTTTGGAGCAGGATTGGAGCAGCTAAAACTACGTTCTGGAGCAGGCTAGGAGCAGCTCCAAAGAGTTTTTATTGCACTTCAGCTTGTGTCTTAGACAAGCACGGGAGCAATTTCAATCGTACTTACCAGCACAGATGAATATGAATGGTTAGGGACCTAGGTAGATGGGATAACAGTAGTAGGGGTGTGCGAATACTCGAATATACGAATTTGAATCGAAAGTTCCCTAACAATTCGATTCGCGAATCGAATTCCTAGTATTCGGTTACTCGAATATTCGATATATTCGGCCAAAGACGCGCGGTCGGCGCGGAGCTGACAAAAAAGCCGTTTTTTCTCCTGATGTAAGCGCCGTGATGTTAGACAGACCATGCGAAAAACAGCTCTTGGTCCTACCCTTCCACAAAAATCTAACCCACAAGTTAGAAAAAAGAAAAGTAACGAACGCCACGAACTTTATAGCACGCAGATTTACTCACAATCGTGACACAATCTACCCTTGAATCACAACCAAAACATCCCGTTCGCGCCGCTTCCAGAGAGGAATTGTTGGGAGGCCGGAATCCCGCGCCATGCCTAATTCTTTTCACGAGTAAAGCCCCTCGTTTCAAATTGAAGCACCGATATAAAACACACTTGGCAGCACTCGCAGAAATCGGCGACTGCACGATCACAGAAAGAAAACCACGTTAACCACACCGATGAAATCAGCCGAGTTATCATCGTCGTTCTTTAGGAACCGCAAGCAAGCCGCAAATTCTGATTCGGAACGAAACGGAACGGAAAAATAGTGTGCCTAGATTTGAGAGGGTTTCCAACCGTTCGATAGCCACGTTTGAATTACGAACTGCGAGACGGTGACAAAAAGACGAAAGCGTCAATTGGGATCGGGCAGGCAGGGCAGGCGTCGTCGCCCTTCTGTTTGCTCGCCTTTTTCCACGCGGCAACACAACACATGCGCACTTACGACCAATCTGCGCTAGAGCCGTCTCCGTGGTTTCAGTTTCGCTTGCTCCCTCTTTTAAATCAAGGCTCTCCAAACCAGGATAGATAAACGGAAAAATAGGATGCATAGCGGCAGTTGGACGGTGTCTTGCGCCACCTAACCACATTTTTTTTCTTGCTTCAGATTATATTGTTTAAGCCTGTTTACTCCGATTTAACACCTATCTGTTTATTTAAGTGAAATAAAATCCCGGGTGCCCTTTCTCCTCCTTAAAATGGAAACCAAATATCGCGAAATGCCCCTTTTCTGAGATATACAAATATTTATAATAAGAAAGTCGCGGTGTTAGGTTGTGCTTTTAACAGGAAAAAAAAAAAAGGCATGCGTGACTGTAACTTTGTTTTTTGTAATGTTTAGGGTAGATAAATTATATTTGTGCCATAAAATTGGATCTCTAGTGTCCAACAGCAACTGCTTTTATTTATTTTTTTTTATTTTCTTTTCACCAGAATTTTTTTACATTTTAGCTTTTGTTTCGTACAAGATGCATATTCTCCAACAGGCGCATACTCTGCGCATATAATAATCTCATTTGCCGCACACTTTGAAAAATCCCCACAAATAAAATCACTATTCGATATTCGATTCGATATTCGGCTTTTTTTTCTTGATTCGATTCGGTATTCGATTCGAAAACTACTATTCGGTATTCACACACCCCTAGATAACAGAGTAACAGATGCAAAAACTTGAAACTTTGTGAGCCTTAATGAGAATCAAAAAGCCAGTACCTTATGTTTCTGAAGATAGCGTCCTTGATATTTTTTGAGTGGCTTTCAACTGCTCAAAATGCAAACCAGCACTGCTTATCGCACAACCGACACGTGCTCGACATAGTGATTATATGAGCGAACCACGTGACCTGTGTAAGCAACGGACGTGCAGTCGCACGGAGGAAAAGGGCAACAAATTTCGAGTTTATCCTATTGTGCAAATCGATGTCGAAGCAGCAGACTACGATTAACCAAGTTATCGTATTTGAAGCAATAAGCAGGAGCAAGGTATGGCGAGTAGATCTATCACTCGCGTAAGAGCAGCTGGCTGGAAAGGTTTCGGATCGGACTGCGTTTCAGTTCTATCAAATCACGATTTATCTTCCGAGAATGCGGTTTTAACTTCTAACGATGAAGTACTAAAAGGAATCTCTCGCTCATTTGTTTTCAACTGGCTGACGTCTGGATCCCCGTCCGCAGAGCCTCGGGCAATCTGACGCTTAACGACTCGACCTCACCTCAGCCGACTTGCTTAACATGGTCGAAGAATAACAATCCAGTCGCAGGTGGTGTAGCGCTTAGAATCCAAGTTTTTTCGCGCGCTTCCAACTCGGGATGCACAGGGAGAATAAGCAGAACAAAGGATTGCAAGGCTGACCAGGCTAAACGCATTCATTGTTGCCAATCGAGTCAATAAAACCGAAACCAAGACAAAATAAAAAGTTTTTTGGCTAAGTAAACAGGATAACTGGGCGAGTTGGTATGGATTCATAATGGAACAGCGCAAATTTTTTCAAGGACAGAGGAAGGAACTGGACAGCACGAGCGCTGTTATTAGTCAGCGCTCGTCCTGTCCAGTTCCTTCCTCTGTCCTTGCAAAAATTTGCACTGGTCCATTATGAAGTTTTTTTGGTGCACGTTTTGCGATCTGGCGCATAATGGCACGAGGTATTGGCTGTGGCACAGTTTATGCAACATGGCGCAGGATGGCGCCGACACATACGTCTGGCGCAAAATGGTGCAAATCGCGCAGCTGTTCCACCCCTGGAATACGAAAACATGCTTGTCGTTCCTCCGCTCCCTTGTTTCGTCGGCGGCGTATTTGCGTCGGCCGAGCGAGCGCTTTCCCAGCTCTCCTCGCCGCTCTGACCCTGGATGCTTTGTGTTACTGGCGCACTCACGGTGTGGACACGCAGCGCCATGGGGTGGCAGTCGTTGAAACTGACGCGGAGCAACCAATGGGAGCCTCGTTTACTGAAACTATGACATGCACCTGTCAATGGGACCGAAGCCGAAATCCATGAGCTTCACTCCTTTGGGATCGGGGAAACTAGGTGCCGTTTGGCTAGCGCGTGGTTTCAAAGCTGGGAGCTGGCATGACTTGGAGAAAGGAGTTTAGGTGCCGTTTGGCACGGCTTCAAAGCTGATGACGTCGGCTCGCTCCATGGGACAGTGAATGCTTTCGTATTAAAAACAAAATATACATTCTCCGCTAACGGAAGCAAAAAAGTGCATCGTCTGCAACGAACCGAGTGCCACAGAGGAGTTACATCAGATGCGGCCTGAAGTTGAAATTGGGCGTTAATTTTACGACAGAAGAGATTGACGAATCGACGTTCCTCGAGCCAGCGGATGCGAGAGTACTGGGCACGGGTCGCGAGAACTCTCCTGTCGACGACGCGCAATTGGCAGAAAGCCGCAGCGCCACGCGCAATCGGCGGCCGAGCAACCTCTCAATCTCTTCTCGACCAAAACTGAACCCCTCTTCATGCGACTTCGACCGGTGCGTTTGGCATTCCGTGCCGACCGTGCATTGCAGGCGGTTCCATCGTGGCAACAAAGCGCATCGCGGGAGCCGACGCGCCGAGGCGTCGGATGCCGCCGTCTCGGCGGTTGGTCGTCCAAGTTCTGGCAAGAAAGAGGAGCGAACGGGCGAGTCGCCGCTATCGTGGCGTCCCGACTCCCAGCTCCACTGCCACGTCCCTGACAGGATTAGGGTGGGCGACGGCGCAACACGAGTGCGACGTCCTCGGGCAAAAATCTAGGTACCACAAACGACAACGCGATGGTCGGAGAGACGTCTTGGGTACCGCAGTCCCGTCGGTGATTGGTGGCACAGAATCTGGAAAGCGTTTCTAGCCGGCGCGTCCTTGTTTCTGACAGTGGCATGGCAGAGGAGGTGAATGCGGTAGATGCCGTGGTTTGCTTGGGCGTGAGGGTCCACGGAAGCTACGGTAGCCTCGAGTTGGGATGCAACGGCAATCCTCGCATTCGGCGGTCTTTTTTTTCAACCAGAGCCCCTTGTAGTTTTGTGATTCATTGGGAAGTACAGGAGACAAATCAGGAGGCGCCGTAGGCCGAAAGCGTGCCGGGCGTGTTCCGGGCATCTTCACAAATTCATATGTGGCCAGCCAGAAGCCGCGAATAGTAGCCTGGCGGTGGTCGCGAGAAACAAGCTGAATAAGTGCGTCGGAGGAACTCTCTGTGCCTGTGATGTTTCAATCACGGTCATCCAAGATCATGATGAAAGAGCGCAATTTGAGGCACGATCGACATAATCCGTACGCCAGGCGCCAAGGGCCGGGATTCTGCGGTCCGAGCGGTCACACACTGCCCGAGCAAAACAGAGTTCGAGCGGCACATTTGTTTCTTACATCTTTCTGCATGATCATAGTCAGAACATCACTTGCACCCTATTTTCAACCATGGAGGGCTACTACATTTAACTCTTACGGACTTATTAAAACCATACGATTAGAATTGCTGCTCACTACCACCACTACGGGATTCATTTCGGCTTCTGGTTGGTCAAGAGAGCATGTCAAGACGCCTTTCCGAGTCTGGTGCACGCCCTGGCTCTGCCCGCACCTCCCACCGACCAAACTCTCTATATATGGCTCTGTCTACAACCAACCGCGGGAGTTGCGACACTGCAGATCCCGTAACATAATTTGTTGCCACTTTGGGACTGTTTTTGAAGCATGGATGCCGGTCAAAGACAGCTTCTGGGCACCGCGCTTCCGTCGCGGTTCGTAAATGACTCCAGAAATAATTCCATCGTGTGACGAGAGGGACCACAAACCAGCACACTCTCGGTACCAGGAAGAACCAACAAAAACGTGCAAGAACTGGAGGGGTATGTCTACACAAAATACATCCGCACGCATTCGTGTCCGGATTTGCACGAACGTAAAAAAAGTGCTTTCGGTTCTGATACTAAATAAACATGTTTTGAGAACTTTGCACTGGGTGACCGCCCCTCTATTCCTCTTGCATCTATTCCAACCAGACTACACTTGTATCGTGTTGGACCTGTAAATGCCAATCTTTTTAGTACATCAAATATAAGAGTGCGCTTAAAAACCGAGATGAGAGATATGTATCAGATAACCATTACCTCCGCAACATTATTTCCGAGATGGAGCACTTATTGAAGGGTAAATGTTTTTACTGTTTTTAGAGCGCAGCTCTTAGGGGCCCGTTTCCGGCATGAGCGGCGTCGGCGTCGCCGTCTGCGTAACCGCGCGGTGCATTATGGGTAAATTTCCCCGCTAAATCTAGTGGAAACATTTCCCCGCTAAATCTAGCGGAAAAAATTCTCCGCTAAATCTAGCAAGAAAAATACCCGGCTAAATTTAGAGGAAAAAACCCGCGAAATCTGGCGGAAAAATTTCCCCGCGAAATCTAGCGGAAAAATTTTCCCGTTAAACCTAGCGGAAAAATCTCCCGCTAAATCTAGCCGAAAATTTTCCCCGCTAGATTTAGCGGAAAAAGTTCCCCGCTAAATCTAGCGGAAAATTTTCCCCGCTAAATCTAGCGGAAAAAATTCTCCGCTAAATCTAGCGGAAAAATCTAGCGGGAAAAATTCCCCGCTGGAAAAATTTCCCCACTAAATCTAGCGTAAAATATTCCCCACTAAACCTAGCGAAAAATTTTCCCGCTAAATCTAACGGAAAAATTTCCCCGCTAAATGTAGCGGAAAAATTTTCCCGCTAGATTTAGCGGAAAAATTTCCCCGCTAAATCTAGCGGAAAAATTTTTCCGCTAAATCTAGCGAGAAAACTGCCCCGCTAAATCTAGCGGAAAAAATTCCCCGCTAAATCTAGCGGAAAAATTTCCCCGCTAAATCTAGCGGGAAAACTGCCCCGCTAAATCTATGGAAAAGTTTTTCTGGGGGGTCACGTGACCCCCCAAGGTCACAGACCCCCCCCCGCATCGAGAACAGGTAACCCTCAGTACCCTTCCCTCCTCCTCCTCAAGAGCTGCGCTCCAATTCGGTGTTATAGGGAGTTGTAAACGGCTTTCATTTTTTTTTTTTTTCAAACTTCATTCACTTATTGCAACACCAAGTTTTGCTCCGAGTACGTTTGAATCTAGAATTTGAATCTATACTTTTTTGGGGGTCCCATATTTCATAAATTAAAAACTTGTGAAATGTAACATACCTGAAAAATCTGTACTAAAAGATTTCCTAATTGGCAATTACTTTAATGAATCCTTTCTAATTTTCAGTAAACAATTTACAACACTGATAAGATTTTAGAATGATCGCACTGTGCTGTTTACAGAAGTTGAGACAATCTTTGTACCATACTTTTTGATAAAATATTGTGAGGAAGTTAAGCAGACAAAGCAAAGTAGATAAAAAAAATCTAATGCATAGGGGATTGCCTTGCTTAGACATTTTGTCGAGAGCAATTAAAGTGAGCACTATTACGCAGTTACTACCATACTGTTAGAAGAGGATGGTGCACCACTCAACCCTTCCCCTCACACAGCACGGTGCAACACCATTGGCTGCGCACGCTATGACGTCAAACCAACAGCTCTGCTCCATTGCTGACACCGTCCCATGGCCTTGCTACAGACTCACTAGCAAGCAAGGCCCATGCAGAGTTCCAATTTAAGGCCATCGCTTTAAAACAATCTTGTACTATCCGTGCTTCACATCCAAAATTATAATGTGTGTGAAAATTTCCATTTGCACTCGTAAGGTAACTCATGCTCTGCTCAAACTGGAGGGACCAACACGAATCCCCACCTTGCTGGCGTTGATGATCTCCTTGATGCGGGGCACGCCCTGCGTGATGTTCATGGACGCCACGCCCGCAAAGTGGAACGTCTTGAGGGTCATCTGCGTGGCTGGCTCGCCGATGCTCTGGGCGCAAACCGCTCCCACCGCCGTCGCCGGCTCCATGACCGCCCGGAAGTACTTCTCCCGGCATGTGGCAAAAAAGCTGCGGAGCTGCGAGGCCGTCAGCCGGTCCAGCTGCCACAGCACCAGCGGCCTCGCGTCGCCGGAACCGTCCAGACCGTGCCGCGCCCGCGTGCTTGCAACCTTTGCCGCGTACCCATGCACAAACTTGGAGAGGGCCTCGCGAAAGCTCTCCCCGCAACCTTCGTACGACTTGCCGCCGAGGACCTCCTCGCCGATCCGTAGGATGGCATCCTGGTCGAGCGGCTTCTCCCCGCGGCAGGGTTTGCGAGCCCGCGTCAGCTCCATGACCCGCCCGAAGTCGACCGGCGTGTCGTCCTTGCCCTCCATGGCGGCCGGGTCTAAACCGTCCGCGCCGTAGCAGAACTGCACGATGTCCCCGCACGAGTTGCGAACCGTCATGTCGTAGTGAGAGCACAGGTCTTCGAGGGACTTGACGAGCCGTCGCTGCATGTAGCCCGTCTCCGCGGTTTTCACAGCCGTGTCCACGAGGCCCTCCCTGCCGCCCATTGTGTGGAAGAAGAACTCGGTCGGCGTGAGCCCGGAGTAGAAGCTGTCTTCGACGAACCCCCTTGCCTGCGGAGTGCGGTCGTTGCGCTCGAAGTGCGGTAGCGAACGGTCTTCGAACCCGTTCGGAACTCGGTGTCCGCTGATGGCCTGCTGCCCGACGCACGCGATCATCTGGCTGATGTTGATGAAGGAGCCCTTTGATCCGCACACCGCCATGATCAGCGGGCTGTTTGTCTTGTGGAGCTCGCGGAGGCACGCCTTTCCGGCGTGGTCGCGGACCACCGACAGTTCCTTCAAGCTGACTGCCTCCAACGTCTCCTCTTCGTTGCACCCGGGCTGCGCCTGGAGTTTCCCGCACTTCAGCTGCTGAATGTACTCTTCGCAGCGGGCGTAGCCCTCGCTGACCAGGTCATGCTTCGCCTTCAGCAGCCCAGCCCCCGGCGTCACGTCACCGATACCGATAGAGAATCCGCGGTTCTGCATGTAGAAGGATGCGATCCGCGCCAGGCGCCACATGGCGTCTGCCGCGTACTGGTCACCGTAGTCGCGGAGGAGGATGTAGAAGATGTTGTTCTTGGAGCCGGAGCCCATGGTGCCCTTGTCCATGGTCCCGCTGAGGAGCTCGCTGTTGCGGATGAGCACGTAGGCGTCGTTGGCACACATCTCTTCACCGGAGGTGTAGGACTTGCCCTTGGCACGGAGGCTGGCCAGGACCGGGCACGACCGGCTGGGGCGGATGATGAGGCTGAAGATCTGCTTGCCCGTCCAGAGGCAGACGGGCTTGCGGATGGCTGGTGGAGGGAGTTCCACCGAGATGCTGACGTCTTTGCCTGGGGTTTGTACAAGTAGACGGCCGAATGAGCACAACTAGAGGTGGCCACGGCAGGCACTACAACTGGCATAGTTATCAATGCATAAAGGTTCTGCGTACTTAACGAGCAAAAGAGAAGCGAGGGCACACGAGAGAATAACACTCCCAAAAATAAGGACTCTATTCCTGGGGTCCGATTTTGGTCACCACGAGATTCGCCTCTCATGGAGCAAGCTAAGGCAACGTTTGTAGACCTCCATAGTAACCCTGAGACATAGAAACAATAAAAAAATTGGACAGAAAGTTTTCCTATTGGTTTTTACGTCTCAGGACGGATGTCATTCACCAGCTTGCCTGCGTTTTTTACTTTCCTTCAAGTTTGTAGACCGTTCGTTTGCCAATGCAAGCGAAGAATGCGGTTCATCCATTAGCAAAGCGTCATTCGCAGGTAAAAATGAAATGAGAAAGTACCGCACGCCGTCTGCTAATCGACAGGAGAAAAGGTTGATCGTCTGCTACGAACCGAGCACCGCAATGAAGTGAGAGCAGATGCAGGCTCAAATTGTGATCATCCGCTATTTTACGTTAAAAGCCATTGACAACTTGCGCTTCTTTTGCGAATCTTTAGTTCCGCGGCCGTACTCAAGCTGGCATTGGCCAGAGGATTAAGGAGTACTACGAACAAGCGCATCAGAGGCTGCGAGACCTCTCTCGCTATTTGTATGTTGGCGAAAGATTCTCACCAAAATATTGCCCAATTGTGAGTTTGCAAACAGGTCAAAAATTTCCGATTGGTTGATTACGTACTAGCTGCGGTGACACGTCCAATTATAGCTGCCATCTTGACCAAAATTGGACCTCAGAAGTAATCAAGCTTGAGTTAGGGTTTATTGCTTCTAAAAGACTTCCACAAAACATGCATTCCATGAGGGGGCAGAAGGGAGCAGCAGACAAGAAGCCCCTGAATGCTACAGCAACATATTCAAGAAATAAAGATTTACTCCCACGTTGCAGCCTCAAAAAATGTCGCACATGACACACAAGTGCGCTTGCTTCATTCTGTGCTGTTTTCATCATGTCTTCTGTGTACCAAGATCAGCTCAGCACCTCCAGTAAATATAGGGTGTTAGTAATTCTGGGGCTCGCCATAAAACAGTGTTGCCAGATGGTGAAATTCCTCACCAGATTTTGGAAATCTTGGGGAATTCTTGAGCGTTTGGTGTCCCGACTAGTGGACCACAACACCAAACAACGTCTGGGGAAAATAGCCTGTCACCCCAAGCAACTGAAAATGCTACCGGTGCCGCATTAATGTAGCCATTGCTTAGTGGCACAAGCTGCCACTCAATTGAAATAAAGCTATAGAACCACAGATTGAGGAGGCCAGGTCAAGAAAAATAGTTTACATAAAAGCAGTTTCCCAAGGGGTAGACCTCCTGGTTCTTTGTTATTTTATCCAGACACACATGTTCTAAGTGCAAGATTTTGTTTTGTATGGCAACGAAATTTTGCAAAAAACATATTTTGTGCAGTGAACTATGTGCAAAGCTCTCTTTGGTGACATTGCAATCAGCATGAGCATTAGTCCGTTTTGTTTCACACTTGCTTCACCTCAATGAACACATTCAGAAATGTGCATGTGTACCTAAAAAAACATCATAAAATATGTGTGCTGAATACAAATGCTTAATCTGTTTAGGCGTTTTTTATGACAGCTTTATTGTCTAAATCTGGTGAAATTTCGACAAGAATTTTGTTACCGGAACAACTTCCCACTTGGCAATCGTGAAATGAGCCGTAAAAATCGGCACCAGCATGTAACGAGCTGGGACATTTACCAAAGGTGTACCTGGGTAGTGGACATTACCTTGGCAAATAGTATTGAGGCATATAACTCCGTTGCTGCAGGAGACCAAAAGCCTTACCGTGTTAAGGGGGGACACTACCCAGAAAAAACAATTTCTGCAAAAAAACATTCATTTTGAAAAATGTCATAATTACATCCACCAACACCTAGAGGGTATTCCCAGAAAGTTTCATTAGATTGTACTGCATAGTTAATTTTTTATAAATTATTTTCGGTCCACCAACGCTAAAGAAAAGGCAGAGGTTAGAGCACTTTGAATGCATTTTTCTCCATTCCACTTTCTGCCATAAATTTCACTTTAGGAAAACTATTGTTTTGTTATTACATAACGTGGATTCATTTTTATGAGTTTCTCTAGGGTGAAATTTTAAGGGGAAGATAACTATGAGCTTGTATTTTTTATTTTTGTAATTTCATGCTCAAAAACCAAAATGTTTTGACAAAGGATGGAAATCTAAAAAACTGTATTTGTGTTTATGTGACTTTTTTGTCATGAAAGATGGTATAACATAGAAAATAGCTCCATAGTTATCTGCTCTGAACTGTCCTAATGCAATATAACACATAAAAATGACAAATTTAGATGTAATTTCAAAAGGACAGTTTTCCTACGCAGGCCGGCTCACTTTCATCTTTGAACGTTTGCAGTTTTTTTTTGCACTTCACTCAGGTTAACAAAATATGGCAGAAATGTTCTCAACATCAACAAGCCTTGGAAATGACATTTAAATCAGACAAGTGGTTCAAACATTTTTTTTGGGTAGTGCCCCCCTTAAATGGCACGCATCAACACAGACAATGTAGTTGCCCGAGAGTTGTGCATGCCATCCACCGACAGGCACAGCAAGCACTCGATCGAAAGCAAACGATGTTCACCAAGTTGTTGCTGCACGTATCTGAAGACAGTAACAGTATCGGTAATATTTATTTCGGTTCGGGAGAGTCGCAGTACCACCAAAAGGCAAGTCATTCGTATCACGAAGGCCCGCGGCGGCGCATTTAACGATGTAATGAGACGGCACTACAAGGGTGGCTCTTGGGTGACCCGGTCGCGTGTGTTAGTGCGTGCCATTACAGGTATCGAGGGTTTTGTTCCAACTTACTTTTTACCGGAACGAAGCTGCACCTTGGAATGTCGCCAAATAAAATCCATTATTAAAGTACACCTTCGGTGAGAAATTGAGTTCTGCATGTGCTGTCCCCAATTTTTCCGGCTCCTTTCATGGCGAGGCCCTCGATTCCCCACAGTCCACGTCGCAAGATCTCCAACTGGGTTCCTAGAATCCTGGGAGTTCCCTCAGGGGTTCCCCAAGCTCTCCAACTTCTTCGACAGTCCCTGCCCCTAGGCAAGGTGTTTTTATGGTTTAACCGCATCTTTTAGCGGATGTGAACCACCCGTCGACACATTACTACGAGCCAAACGCTCCGTAGAGTGGGGCTTATTGCGTACAAGGTCCGTAAACTTCTTAGCTGCTATGTTGGGCATTGTGCAACCCCCAGACTGCAGTTAAGCGAAGGACGAAGCGAAAAAGGACTTCTTGCGCATCGTCCTTCGCTCACCCGCAGCCTCCGGGCCGTTACGTTCAATCTTCGGCGGCTCGTTTGCAGCCCAGGCTTCCGCTTTAACGGATCGACGGCGAGAATGTGAGGGGCTCCTCGGTCGGCGAAAGCGCAACACTTCCGCAAAGTCGTCGGGCGGAATCTGAAAGACCGCTTTTCTGGACGCGGTCGATGCGCCGGTCCAAGACGCGTTCCGGACACCATACCAGGGTAGAGGGACCCACCGGCGAGCATGTAGGCGGCCAGCTGGGCGGCCTTGGCCCGGTCGAAGAAGACGTCCCTCTGGGTGAGCAGGTAGCCGCCCGTGATGAAGTCCTGGATGGCCGCGATGAGGGGCTCCCCGTTGCGGGGCGTCACCAGGTTGGCCCGGGTGCCCATGAGCACCAGGGCCTCCGCCCGGGCCTCCTCCGTCTGCGGCAAGTGCAGGTTCATCTCGTCCCCATCAAAGTCCGCGTTGTACGGCGTGCACACGCACTCGTTGAAGCGGAACGTCCGGTGGGGCAGCACCTGCGGGAGCGGGGGTGGCTACCGAAATCACCTTTTTGAAACCCCCGACCTGTCCAGGTTTTCCCTGGCTTCGCGGCATGAGGACGCTCGCTACCTGTTAACGCCACATTCTTTGTTCTATTTGCTTCCGAGTAATTTCATTATTACGACCTTTGTCCCTTAATTATTTTGCGTATACTGTTTTGTTATTTTATTGTTTAGTGTTTGCTACTGGTTAGCACAACGTTGTCTATTGTCTGTTGGTTATTTTTAGTAATTGTTTCGAGGCCTGCCTGGTCCCACAGACAAGAATTTATTGCTCTTGTAAGCCAGATTCGTGTACGTGATTTGAAGAAATAAAACAAAAATATTATTTTATCGAAATTACCGCAACGGACTCCTAAAGGTACAGGACATGTCTGAAGTGCAGGTTTCATGCGAAAACAGAGGTATATCTGATGGCTGACAGGTTTGTGGCCAAGTACCGGATCACCTCGCCACATCGGAGTATTTGATCCGTTTTTTCTGAACAATGGAAAGGCTAGCTCTCACAATGTAAAGCCATTCGACAAATGTGCCGTACACAGAACAGTCCATTTAACCCTTTGAGTGCCGAGACTTCTTTCCCGCACTCTGAACGCAAATTTTAGATTCGCTGTACCAGGCTCCGTGAAGAATAAGTATTTCTCAAAGGCACGCTGTTCTATGGGCAAAAAAGTTAGTTGACATCTCCGTGCCTCCAAGCCAGGACATTTTTTGTTTTCGTACCATACTTTTTGAGGCAGACTACTAAGCACCTCAGCCTCACACATTGAGATTCCTCTTTTGAGTGGCCTTTGTTTATATGGAATTGTAACTTGCTCATTTTCCTCAAATACCGAGTCCATTAGTAATTTCTAGACCTTAGTATTTGTCACAAAGCACGAGGTTGAATCAAGGATTTCCTATTCTGTAACAATAAAAGAGCATACCAAAACAAAAATAAACTATGTGCCATGAAAGAGTGACACAATAGAAAACATTGTTTTCACCGCTTCCTCATAGATGCACATCAACTCTTACGTGTAGCGAGCGTAAACTCTTGGTTTACGCTTGCCACACATAAGCCAAAACTGAAACCACACGGGTGAACGCCCGAGCATACTCGAGTGTGGCACTCAAAGGGTTAATCGCCCAAACTAGAAGGACCCAAAGAGCGAAACCGAATGCGGCGTACTGGGACGGCTTTGGATACGTCTGTCGTCCGTCCATAGAGGAGTAGTAGGTTGTACCGCAGTTTGTTCTTGGTTGAGAATAGCGCAACAAGCTCTTCCCCCAAAGCCACTCAACCTTTCTGCTTAAATAAAGGCCAACCCACAGAAGTGTCTTCTTCCGGGCACTGTTTCCGTCTCCAGTGATGTGATTGGCCTAAGCCATTTTGCAGTACCTTTCGAAGCAGCCAAAACAATGTTTTGGAACAGCAAATGTGGCCTTTGGAGCAACCAAAACAGTGTTTTGGAGCAGCCAAAACAACGTTTTGGAGTAGCAAAAGTGGCTTTTGGAGCAGCTATTCTCAGAAAAAAAATATGCGTTTTCAGTGCTGCACAAACGAAGGATACGAAGGAAGGGGAAGGCTGTAGGCATTGCCGAGCAATTCCGAAAAACCACTTGCCACCGTTTTACTGCTTGCCGACGAGCCAGATTTTTGTCAAAAGTAAGCAAACGTGGAACAATGGACTGCAATCGTCCCGGCTGGTGCCTCTGTCATGCAATCATGTTCACATGCACGTGATGGCAACTTCGGCAGGCTTGCAGTTGCGCGTGCTTCGTCGCGCGAGCGGAGACAACGGCTGTTTGATTGAAACCGAAACCATGCCACACAGCTCCGTCGCCAGCTGATTCCCAAAATTGTATGCAAAATGTAACTGCCGAGTATACGACATAAACAGTCCAGCGGCTCGTGCTTGTCAGGCCGGCAAACAAGGTACAAGCTGAACCCATACAGAAAAAAAAAAAAAAAGAAGAAGCAGAGCCTGAGCGCATCGATAAAAAACATTGCGAGCCAGGGTCAAAAGGTTATTGGAGCACTTTGTGCAGCGACTGAACTCAAGAAAAACAAACGTGTTGTGCGGGTTCAGCGTGCAGACATTGCCTTCTTTGCTTTAGCTCGCTTCTCTTCGCTAACTTTCTTTCGCGGCAGATTTTCGCACGTACCGGGGTCCCTCTCGAAAGAAAGCCCACCGCGAGAAACCCAGGTAATCAATACTTCGACGCAGGAGCCTTTGAGTTAGAGAGGGATTTTTATAGTAACGTATGATTTACACAAGAACACGAATGTTGATGAACTTGCGGCAGTACTTAGTTTCATTTTAGAAAGCGCCATATCTTCAGCGACATGGGGACGGCAACACCCGACGTTGCGCGACCACGGTGACTGGAAGGCAGGGATCAAACGTAGTTTTCCCGCGGCCATTGCTTTCAGGAGCAAGTGCTTTAGCTCACAAAGTAACTCCCGCCGCGCAAAAACGTGGTTTTGTCCACAGCACGACGGCATGACTGGTACCCGGCACGCTAGCGTCGAAGCGGCCGCACAGACCCGCGTCTATCGTTGAAAATATTTTTAAAAAAGACGCGAGACGAGATTTACGTGGCGACGAGAGTAGGAAACGTGAGACGGCGGGAAAACTATGCAAGACCAAATGGACAATTGATGCAGGGTACTTTGTGCACGGTACTAAGTTTAGTTTCAGCTTTGAAAGGCGACCGAAATTGGTTTTTTGGCGCAGGTTTGGCGCAGATTACCCATATTTTGGCAAAATGTAGCAGGATGTAGCAGGGTTAGCCCCTTGGCGCAGCAATCACATCACTGCGTCTCTCTTTTCCCTCTCGCACCTTTCTTGCCCTCCCCTCCCCATGGATGCGGGCCTCTGAGCGACTCGCCACGGAAACAAGGATGCTCTTTCTCAAGTGGAAAGGAGGAATCGGGAAAGAGCTTCCTCCTTTCTGGCTTCTCGTCGGCCTTTAAGTGGAGCGAATGTTAGGGAGGACGTGAACGGAGAGGAGGAAACCATCAATCACAAATAGCTTTGTACAAGGGATTCGTCCAGCCCTTCAGAAAAAGCTCTACTGGATAGCTTTCTGATTCTGCATTGAAATTGTACAAGATTCTTTTTCTTTCTTGCTTTTCAATTGGCTTTATATCTTGTTGTTTTTAACGTGCAAGTACTGCAATTGCTGCTTTACTTCATCTACCTTTGTTTTCGTTTACCTACAATCTTGATTCTTTGACTGATGTTCAAAGCTGGGCCAACTTCTGACCACTAAAGGGGTGAACAACGGTTTCCATTGGAAACTTGGGGATCCCAGCCTGAACAAATATCCCACAAACTAACAACTTGTTTGAAATAAAAACACAATTTCACTGGACTTGTTAGGGGACATACACCAGGGGAAAACATCTCTTTCATTGTCTAGAATAACAAAACAAAATTTTTACTGTTTATAGTCTTGTATCTCTTCTTTATAAATATGGTGTTAGATATACACGGCTTGTTTTTTGTGTTCTGGATGCAATACACATGCAGAAAAAAACTATCTACTTGCACAAATGCGGGGCATGGCAACACACTTTATTAAAAGAGCCTAGCAAAAATAAACTAATTCACTCCTCTTAAACCTCCGGGTGCATGGAACAACAAAAATAAGGAGTGCGAGACATTTTATTTTAAAATAATTCAAAATCACAAAAAACACATTTCTAAGGGGCTAACAAATGTTTCTTAACTCTTCCATGACCACGGGAAAAGTAGTGATTTTCAAAGGACGCTTTTATTTTCCTACTTTACGTATAAAGCAATATGACACATCAAAATGTGGGCAATTAGTTGTTCTTTTAAAAGAAACAAAGGTTTCTATAATCTGAAAAAAAGATTTTAAAATTTTATTTTTGACAATACTGCTATGTCGAATTAAAAAATGATTAAGAAAAATTTAGAATGTAGAAAATGTGCCCCAAACCTACGGCTATTACTTCTGAAAGTGGGTGCACTCTAACTGATGTCTATTTTTGGTTTGTCGGAAAGTTGACCTATGTAGCATGTGTGCTTTTCAACGAAGGAGCGCCTATATTGGCGAAACACAGATAATACACCTCCCATCCCCAGTAGAATGCTCTCCTTGTGTTCTACCTTGGTTTTGTGATAGCCTTGATAGCACTTCCCTCCTATTTAGCAGTTCCGTCCGCCTTGTTGGGAACGTAAAACGTCACCTCAGGGCAGCCCTGGAAATTATAGTGATACTTACCGACAACCATCCGCTAAACGACGCTTATACCATCATTTAAGCTGTCCCCAGAGCTCTTGAGGTCTAAAACATCTGCCACTATAGGGTAGAATTTTGTAAATAAGGCCATCTCTGATACGAAGACCGATGCAAGCAGTTAGCTCTGTTAGAAAGGTGCAACCACCGTTCCCCGGACTATTTTTGACGTCCCACCAGCTCGTGATAACAAAGCTCAAACCTCTTACGTTGAAACCAAAACTAGAGTTCTTCGGCCATCCACAAGATTGTGGAATGTAATTCTCAGCACTAAGTTTAATCTATTGACGGCACTTGGAAACCAACGGCCACCGGTGATCTCTGGCCAATGGGCACGGTCAGGAACGAGCTAAATATTTCATAAATATAAAAAATATACATTCCAACCAAACCTAGGTAATTCCATTCTACATATTTCAAAGTATGTGCCTGCCAAATTTGGTAGTGACGGGACAATGTGTAATACAAAAATTATTCTGGACAAACTGTTAAGATGCCCCAAAATTACATAAAGACAAAAATGCGTGCAAATGTTACCAGAGATAAGTAGCGATACTCTTTTGCGGCAGGGAAAAAGGATACATTGCTAATTGTTTTCCGTGAGAACTTGAAGCTACAGAAGACTGCAATGGAGAGGAAACATCTAGGGATACCAGTAAATGCAAATGTGATGGTGGCTGATGTCACAATTTGAAGAACCATATACACAAAAAAAAAATGGCTGAAATTTACGTCGGTCTGGGTCGCAGGGAGGTCTTCAAATGTGTATTTGACTGATTTTGCCATGTATTTTTATACATAAAATATGTTGATTCAAAGGCGATAAAACACCGTAAAACCCAAAATCATGTTTTCTGCAATACATATATTGCCGTTTTTCGACCCGCATCTCCCTTAACTTGCAACGGACCAGTCCTGTTTCGCTGTTGCCTTTTTCCATCCCTCGCAGAAACAGTTGTGATATCAGAATGCTCTATGCAAAATACCCCGGGCTAAAAATGGCCAATGGGTCTAGATGGTGTAGATACACTCCGAAGGTAAAACACAAAAAAAAAAACGAGACAAAGCGGAAGGTAACTACGGGACACGGAGTTACTTTCAACTCAATTTTGAGCCAAGATAAACATCAAAATTAATTGAAATGTAATCTTGATTTAAAATTTGTATTAAAGCTACACCGTGTCCCGTTGTTACCTTCCGCTTTGTCTTCATTTTCTTGGCATTTTACCCTCAAGATGTACAACGCCCCTTTCTATTTTTTCTCTTCTGATGAACCGAGGACAGACTGGACGCATCTAGTGCTCTTGTAGGTAGTCTGAGGATTGAGCACTCCTTTAACAGTGCCCTAACCACTCAATTTTACTGGCGCCTGATTTTAGATTTGCTTTTGTGCTGTCTCGTTAGTTTGTCATCTATGTCTACTTCGGCAAAAGTTCATCTCGCCTCACGATGGAGTGCGGCAGACACTGCGAGCCATCCCAGCCGATTCAGCGTTGTGAACACATCATGTGACTCCTCCAAATGTCATGTGACAATCACGCAGCACTTGATTGACGCTGAAGACTCGTAGCGCCCCCTGTAGACCATCCCAAGGGAGAACAGAAAATAGGCCACGACTGTTTCGGGAAATAACAAACAATGAATAAATACAGAATTACCAGCGACCTTTATGCCCCAAGTTCTACAATACATGGAACACAGTGTTAGGGAGCGACCACTAAATTAGTTTACAAGACCTCAAACAGTCATTGGAGGGAATGAAGAACATTGTTTAATAATATGCCCGATAAATTTAACGGGGAAACTGACACTGCGCGAACTGACGTCCGCTTGAAATTTGTCAGATAACTGCCGCGGGGAGATTGACGTCACGCAACTTGCCATCGCGAGATCTAGTTGTGGTGTCGCGCGAAGCCGTGGTGTCGGGTTATCTGGTGTCATTTTGCCCGCTAAATTTGGCGGGGAAAGGCATGGACGGAGGTAGGGACAAAATTTCGGGGTTGGGGGATCCCGTTAACAAGCGTTCCACGCTTTCGCCCTTGTTGTCGCTGTGGATGTAGAATGGCGATTACGCGACTGCCCGCCTTAAAGCGAACTTGCGCCCACCGTGGGAGGATCTGCTATTGCTTATCTGTTCGGCAATCCATAAACGTTATATTCGCCCAGTTTTTCGCCATGCTGGGGCTATTTATAACTTTGGAACGAGACGCTCTGTGCATGTGATGTGTGCGAGATGGTTGCATTGCGTGTCGGCTTCTCCGACACAGGCAGTAACTGGAGTACCAGCTCTTCCGATTCAGACTTTTAACGCTTTCCAGAGTTGAATCGAACCGCCGCGGATTCCGAAACCGCCGGAACGTCGCGGAAGTGCCGAAACGAAAACCAGCGGAAAATATGTCGCAAGTTTTAGCGCGTAACATTTCCATTCGATGCTTCTTAACCTGAACAGTGCGCAAGCACTCTACGTGCTCTCGCTACATAATTAAGAAAAAGCTGGGAATTAACCCTTTCTTTACACTACACCTTTAGAAACAAAACCCAACAACTAAAAAACCTCATAAAAAAAGAAAAAAAAAATTTGACTGTCAAAGGAGTAAGGAGCGATCGCTCGAATTTGATTCGAAGACATTAATCAGTGGATTCAGGCAGTGAAGTATCTATATTTTTATAGATTCTATCGCTAAATCTAGCTGTAAAACTTACTCTGGTGCATGGGTCACGTGGCATCAATTTTCCCGCAAAATTTAGAGCAGAAATGCACAGACGGACGGACAGAATATTGGGATTGGGGGTTCCGTGAGAAAACATTTCCTGCTTGAAAGGTGCTCGGCATTTCTGTACCTTGTTTCACCTCACGCGTAGGATGGGCGGTCGAGTTAAGAAGCATTTCACACCGGGGCAAACGTCCCCACCGACCTTGGCCAAGTGAGCCATGATGCTGAGCTTGTGCAGCGAGGGCTGCCGGTTGAAGAGCACCACGTCGCCGTCCCGCAGGTGGCGCTCCACCACGTCCCCCGGGCGCAGCTGCTGGGCCAGCAGGTCCCGGTTGCCGTAGCGCAGGTAGCGCTTGAAGCCCGAGTCCCGGGACTCCAGGAAGTTGGCCCCCGGGTGCACGTCCGGGCCGTTGCGCACCAGCGTGCGCATCAGCGCCAGGTTGTGCTGAGTCACCCGCTCCGGGTAGGTCAGGATCTTGGCCACGTGCACGGGCACGCCCACCTGGGTGGCCGGAACCAATGAAATGAGTAAAAGACAGTGGATAGTCAGAGCTTTGATTATTTGTCTTTGAGAACAAAACGAGTAATATGGTGCAAAAGAAGACAAGGGGTAGAGTAGATGACACAAGGACTATTAGTAAAAAGCCAACAGTCGAATCTTTTTTTTTTTTTTTTTGCAGCTGGAATAAAACAGCACGAAAAAGAACAACCGCAAGAAGAAGACGGTCAATAGGAGTGCTGTGTTAGAATGTCTTCAGAATTCACACAAATAAAATGGTGAAAAAAAAAAAAAAAAGAACACGAAGACAAGTACAAGGCAGTCAGGTAGCCAGTGCTGTGTTTGTGCGTGTCTGTATAATCTGAATAAATAGTAGGGTGCAGAAAAAGGTGCAAGTAGAAGATGCAAGGGCAGGTGAAGACAGTTGGTAGTCGGTACACTGTTTGTGCGAGCCTTATACTCGCCTAGTGTCCTTTTTTGCACCGCACGATTTATTCCGAGCAGTCGAGGAGCACTACTTTGGCACATGATCGGACACCGCTGAGCCATGGTGCCCGCAACACGTCTTAAACCGGTGTGTACAGTGTCCTAAACTGCCCATGTGATGAAAGTGGTCCCAAAGCGGTAACAAGTTATGTCGCAGGAACCAGCGCGTTGCAACCCCAACCGTTGGGCACGGGATTTCTTGAAAAAAAAGAGAGGCAAGCACGAGTGTCGCCATAGTTGCGACATTTTAACTCTTGGCCGCCGAAGCTTCCATTGATTGTCAAGCTCGAGAGCAACCCACAGTAGAATGGGCATCTGTCGTAGAAACCTCGGCCGCCGTGCCACCACGCCGCCGCCGGGGGCAGAAATTGAGGGGTCACAAATGTGCTCCAAATCTTACTGAAATGGATCCGAGTTACTCCGGCGGATCATGTCACGTGACAACAGAGCAACGCTGGAGGTGCTTAGGTTTTCGAAAGCCAAGGTGCAGAACATTTACTCTAAGGCGAGATCGACTCAATTTTCGAATACAGCCTCGAAGACGCATTTCAGCACCATGCCCCAAGTGAAGCTGGGGTGACACATCCACTCGAGGCTTAGGGCTGAAGAAATGCTAAGAATGGCATATGTGCTTAAGCAGTTGAGAGCTTGCCATCAGAGTGCAACTAAACGACACTACACTCCCGAAAAACATATTTTGAACTGCATGAATAAGATACTAACGTTAGAAAAAACACTCCCTGAAAAAAAAAAAGAAAGATTGGTGCAATATTTACAATGACGCATTTCAAGTTAGCAGCGATTTGATTGGGTCGTGAGCGTCGTCTCAATAATGACTTCTGTTTGGAGGTTAATTTCACAGTGATGTCACAATAGATTTTATTTTCTGAGTTTTTCATTGGACGGGACAAGCACAGAGGAGAGGTATGTGCACCACATACTTGTTCCGCACGCCTTTTTTCTCCAAGCACTAAAGAAACACACCGGAGGAATGAAAGGTAGGAAGGCCTGTGTGCTGCATCTATATCTCTGCATGAATTGCCCGTCACATCGTAAATATTGTAATAATATTTCTTTAAATATTTTAGGAGGAAAAGCACTTTGTGACATATGTGGCCTATTGAGGCTGTTCAAAAATTGTTTTTCGAAAGTACAGTATCCTCTGAAGCAATGGTAGATGGTGTCGACATACTTTGTTTTACGCTTACATAGAGCAATGGGGCGAAGCACGCGGCAGCTCATCGCAGGAGAAGAGCACGCCAACAACAATTTGTCATGTGTTTCACTCCGACAACGTGCTAGTTGGCTCACTGGGGCCTTCGCCATTGGCCAAGCTAAGGCCTGTTCACACACAGAGCACAGTGCTAACTTGGCACTTTTGATCGGCGACAGGTTAATAAATAGTTTAGGGGAAGCTCCTCTCAGCTCTTGAGAGAGGTGGGAGGAGCTACTCCCAGACTCTTGACACCGACTGTAGACACTGCGATGTATGAGCATTCTGCTGCGCGAGACCCAATCCTCTTTCCACACACAATGCAGCACTAACTGTGTGGTGAGGCACCACAGACAGAAGCACCGATGGGTGCAGCCCCGACTCGGCGCAATTCCAGCGCCATGCTGCACGTGTAAACCTTTATGGCGAGACGGTACTGCACACCAAGCAATCTGGATCCTACTGGGCGGTAGAGCCCACTGTAAATGAAAACAACGACAGGTCTTTAGTACATCCCAGGGGTGGCCAGACGAACATGTGCAACGAGTCATAAAAATAATGATTTTAAGTCAAGAGCTGCGCCAGAAATGGGGCGCGGTTCTTAAATGCATTGCATTTAAGAACCGCGCCCCCTTTCTGGCCTTATCTTGGTGACGGCAACAAATTCTGCTCAGAGCAAAATGGTTGTTTCTGACCTTGATGCTCTTTATCCAGTTGCTGTGATGCATGTAGTGTGGCACGAGCCTGCCAAAATGCAAGCTGTGTTTGTCTCTCTCCTGACCATGCTCTGGAGGGTATGCGAACCATTGACTTGCAAGCTGCACTTGGACCCACAAAGAACCGCAGTTTAACCAACCCTGGTATACCCCGAAGGCGCTCTAAATGCGTGACATTTACAGATCCACCGTAATGTCACAGTATCGCCCGACGTAATGGGCTCACATGACCACCATGCACAAATCACATGACCTCACATTATGTGACCACTTGACGCAACATCACACTGCCACGGGACCTCACGGGGTCATGCGAAGTGATGCTAGAATGCCATGTCACATGATGACGTCAGGTATATACCATGACGTCACCACGGTGTGAACACCGTTACCTCACGAGCACGACGCCGTAGTCGAGGCAACAAGATAGATAGATTTTGGGGGTTTATGGTGCAATAGCTATGAGGCCATCTGCGCCAAACTAATTGTAAGGATCGTTGTACTAAAGGAAGGGTTTTAGAAAAGTATGACCAAAAGGCTAGAGTCGGTGTAAAAGGCCAGTACTACTAAGGAATTCTATTACTCGTTCAAAAGGGGCTAGAGGATTCTCTCCCACAAGGAAAGCAGGATGAAATGGGATATGATATTGAAAAAATTCAGGGAAATGAATGCGGCGCTTGGGCTGAAGGCCGGGACACAACCACAAGATATGTAAAACAGTGAGCCTGTCACCACCATACCTCGGCAAACCTCACTCATGAGGGCCCTCACTCACCCTCATCTTCACAGGTGAGGTGAGGGTGAGTGAGTTTCTGAACCAGGAAAATTCATGAGTGTGAGGGTGAGTGAGGGCCGTGAGGGTGAGTGAGGGCCGCGAGGGCTGTGAGGGCTGTGAGGGCGGTGAGGGCTGTGAAGGCGGTGAGGGCGGTGAGGGTCGTGAGGGCCATAAGGGCCACGAGGGCGGTGAGGGCGGTAAGAGGTATGAGGGCCATGAGTGCGTGAGGGGCTTGAGGGCGGTGAGTGGCGTGAGGGCCATGAGTGCGTGAGTGGTGTGAGGGCGGTGAGTGCGTGAGGCCCCCTTCAGATCGAGCATCTTTCTGAGCAATTTTGGTGTTAATGTGCTATGACGCAGTGTTTCCTCTACAGAAATTTAGAACACGGCGATATAAGTGTCGAAAACCATGGATATCAAGAGAATTGTTACAACGTACCAACAAGAAAAACAGACTGTTCGAAAAATTCCAAAAATGTAGGGATAACTGCATACTACTAGAATATAAGCAATTTCGAAATGCACTGAACCGTGACATAAAAAAAGCTAAATCACATTACCACGTAAGCAAGTTTAATAACATTCAATATGATCCTAAGCGTACCTGGAACGCTTTGAACTCTATCATCAAGCCCAATTCTAACCATACGCCCCTTAATGAACTGCAGATTGGGTCAGACGTTTTCAGTGGACGTGACATGGCAGATGCGATCAATTATTATTTTATAAACGTTGGTGCATACAATCGCTCGAATACGACGTCATCGAGCATTTTTTCACGAGCCCACCTAGAACATACTATTATGCTGAATCCTGTCACTTCTTTTGAAGTTGAGGCTGTTATGAAATCACTAAAAAATAAAAGCGCTTGCGGGGATGATAACATAAAAGCCGAACCGATCAAATACGTGTCTAACATTATAAGTGAGCCCTTGCAACATATCATGAATCTTATATTTGAAACCGGTAGTTTCCCACATGCCTTAAAAACTGCAAATAACTATCATTTATAAAAATGGCGATAAAAAGGATATCAGTAATTACCGTCCAATCTCGGTGCTCCCCGTACTATCGAAGGTTTTTGAAAAATTAATAAACAGTCGAATTCAAGCTTTCTTAATAAAATTCTCAGTTCTATCCACAGCTCAGTTCGGATTTCAAAAGGGTAAATCAACAGAAGATGCCTTGTTGCATATAAAAGATAAAATTTTAAATAACATTGAAAATAAACTTCTTACTCTTGGCATATACTTGGATTTTCGAAAAGCATTCGACAGCATCAATCATGACATCCTACTACAAAAACTTCCCCGCTATGGCATTAGGGGTAAAGCATTGGATTTAATAAAGAGTTTCCTACAAAATCGCGAGCAGTTCGTACAAATCAATGACATCCATTCTGATCTTAAGACTGTTAAATATGGGGTCCCTCAGGGATCAGTATTAGGACCTCTGCTTTTTATAATCTATTTAGACGACATTGTAAACATCTGAGTTTCTCCAAACTTAGTCATGTATGCTGATGATACTAGTCTCTTTTTTTCTGGTACTTCCGTAGATGAAATAGAACAAGAAGCTAATAACTACCTATGCGATTTAAACAGGTGGCTCGACATAAATAAAATGCAATTAAATGCTTCAAAAACAAAGTATATGTTATTTACGCCAAAAAATAAAAAGATCAATAAACTGCCATGTTTGACAACAAACAATTGCATTATAGACCGTATAACTGATTGCAAATTCTTAGGGGTATGGTTTAATGACAAACTATCCTGGACAACGCAAACTGAGCATATAAAAAGTGACCTCTCTAGAACAATAGGAATAATTTATAAGACAAAAGACCTCCTACCGACATGGTTGAAGGTACAGATATACTACACCCTCTTTTATCAAAAACTTTACTACTGTTTACTAGTTTGGGGCACCACGGTTAAAACAAATTATAATGAACTTGTAAGTTTACAAAAACGTATGTTAAGAATAATGACCAACTCGAATCACTGTAGTGAAGCCGAAAGCCTATTTGACAGATTAAATATCCTTCCACTTTCTAAACTTTACCATTATAAGCTTGGGCAGCTTATTCATAGAAACGGAATAAGCGGCTTTGACCTCATTCCTGCAAATTTGTCTGAATATAACTTAAGGACAACAAGGACATACAGACTACCATCTATTAGGACTAACTACGGAAAACAAATGATAAATTTTCAGGTTTCCCAGCTTCTAAATGCTGTTGGTAATAATTTCATAATTACTACAAACCGAACTACATTTAAAAAAGTCTACGCTCCTTTTTGATTGCCACTGAGTTGATAATTCTATAGATATGTTGAAATACATTTTTTTTTTTTAAATTTTAACCCGCATTTTTTGTGCATCCGCTTTTATTAAAAATCTTGTATACCTTGTGATCACGTTTATATTTTAATTTTATTGTGTGGACAATGCCAGATTGCTATTTTTATATGTGCCGGGAATTTAGGAATGTATTCTAGCTTCTTCACTTTTATGGTTTATACCGAAGTGCTTTTCTTACTTTTATTTGTTCTGAACAACATGGATTCAGGCGTAAGCTCTCTACGACTACGCAACTTACGGAAACAGTTCATTATTTTTCGGAAATTATTAACAAAAGGGGGCAAACGGATGTAATATTTTTAGATTTTTCGAAGGCCTTCGACCGTGTGTCACACCCCAAACTTCTTGTAAAACTATCTAAATTATTACCAAATGGCAAAGTGCTTCGGTGGATTAAAGACTACCTATGCAATAGGAAACAGCTTGTTGAGGTAAAGAAGGAACGATCATCATTACTGCCAGTGCATTCAGGTGTTCCCCAGGGATCCGTGTTAGGCCCTCTCCTTTTCCTCGTTTATATAAACGACGTAGTAAAAGATAACATAAACATAAATTTTCGCCTATTTGCCGACGATCTGGTTATATTTTCTGAAATTAAAAATGGCGCAGATCAAGCTAATCTCAATTCGAGCCTGAAAAAAATCAGTGACTGGTGCCAGACATGGCAAATGCAGTTAAACCTTGAAAAATGTGTTTCGATGACAATAACGCGTAAAAAGTCTCCGTTGGTATTTTCATACAGTTTAAATAACTCTGCTCTGCAACACGTTTCTTCATTCAAATATCTTGGAGTCACTATATCTTCTGATCTCAGATGGAATGCCCACATTGACTCGCTGTGTCAGAAGGCGATGTTCAAACTGTGCTATCTGAAACGTAACTTAAGACTACATCTGCAACAAAATTAATAGCCTACAAATCTCCCATCAGGCCACTTTTAGAATATGCTGACATTATTTGGGATCCACACACATTATCGAACATAAATAAACTCGAAAGAATACAAAAGAGGGCACTAAGATTCATTTACAACAAATACAAAAGATTAGATTCTGTGAGTGCCCTATACAGCATAGCCGGTATCCAGCCCCTCCAAACGCATAGGAAAATTAACAGACTCACTTTCCTATACACACTGATAAACGATGGCTTTAGAATAGACAGGTCACGCTATGTCACTCTAAAATCTGCGAGAAGCACACGTAGCTACCATGCCTTATCACTTACAGACTATCAATGCCATACCGACTGCTTCAAGTTTTCTTTTTTTCCTAAAACCATTACTGAATGGAATGAGCTGCCTTTTGACATCGTAAACACGACTTCCATCCAATCATTTAAAGCCTCGCTCTTTTCATTATTTAAATAACCTCGAGGCTACTTATTGCTTATTGTTTTGATTTTGTTGTGACTGCTGTCTGTTAGCCAATTTTTCAATGCACTGCTCCTGAAATAGTTTGGCAGCTATATATCTCGAACTAAGTTGTGTTGGTCGTTTGTGTATATAACATCGTTCAATGTCTTGTTCGCTTTCTAGCGTAAATGCTAAAATGTACATGGCAAAGTGTAATGATGCTCACTGTTTCGTTTCATTGTTGTGCAGTATTTCGGTTGTCGGTTTCACGGTTTCTGCTCTTTAATATGTTCGTTGCACTGGCCTTGTCCCATATTGTACGTTTCAGTCATTGTTTAGAAGCCCGTCCTACAACGCCCTCCTTGAGAAGGCAGTAGTATCTGTAAATAAATAAATAAAAATTTATTTCGTTTTTGCTTGATGTCTTATATTACTTTTTAATCTTTGTTTTTATGACAATGTTAAACAACATAATCAATGTGTGCTAGTATTCATTCTTTACAATTTTATGTATGCATCCATTTTCTCTTGAGTGTATGTATGTGTGTATCCGTTATATCTTGTAAAAGTATTTTTTTCTCTTGTCGAAGTTTAACCTTAATTGCTGTTGCTGCTGGATTTTGCCCCCCTTTCCCCCCCCCATTGGACCTTGGTGCCCAGTCAGGCGACACGATCGCCTTTTGCACCAAGGTACCATTTCGAGGAGTGTGTACCCCTTGAAAGAAAAAATAAACTGATTGATTGATTGATTGAATGGCGGGTTGTTCTCAAGCTTTCCCTAGATTGACACGAATTGCTGAGATCGGGTCCGGCTCGAAATAAGCAACTCAGAGTAATTCCAATACGTTTGAAGCGGCTGCATCTAATCAGGGACGCAAAATTTTCACGTGATACCTCGTGCCGGTGATGGTGACACCGAAAGACTTGGTTCTCGTTTGAAATCGATCGTTTTTTGGAAATAAACTGTTTCAGAAAGGTGCATTAGTATTCTTAACGAGATTTAAATGCATAAAAACATGTTTATAATGCGTAATTGTGTCTAAATAGTGCAAGAAAAATAAAATTTTATGATGACGACGGCAAATTGCAGCAATTGGTTGCGCGTGTGATCGCGGGCGGCGCGTGTTGCTGGTGTTGCGACGTAAAGTTTCCGGGCGAAATTGCCCCATCTGAAGCTGGCCTGAGTGGCGTGAGGGCCATGAGGCGTGAGTGGCGTGAAAGCGGTCAGTGGCGTGAGGGCGGTGAGTGGCGTGAGGGCGGTGAGTGGCATGAGGGCGGTGAGTGGCGTGAGGGCTATGAGTGCGTAAGGGCCGTGAGTGCCGTGAGGGCGGTGAGGGCCGTGAGGACGGTGAGGGCTATGAGTGCGTGAGGGCGGTGAGGGCAGTGAGGGCCGTGAGGATGGTGAGGGCTATGAGTGCGTGAGGGCCGTGAGGGCGGTGAGGGCGGTGAGTGGCGTGAGGGCGGTGAGTGGCGTGAGGGGCGTGAGGGCCGTGAGGGCGGTGAGGGGCGTGAGGGGCGTAAGGGCCGTGAAGATCGTGAGGTTCAGTGAGGGTGAGTGAAGGGCTGAAGGAGAGTGTGACTTTGAGGGTGAGTGAGGGGCTGAAGGTGAGTGTAGCTGTGAGGGTGAGGGTGAGTGAGGGGCTTACGTGAGTGTGGCTGTGAGGGTGAGGGTGAGTGAGGGCGACCTAAAATGACGACCTCTGGTCACCACACTGATCACACACGGGTGGATCTTCTCCCGAAAGCAGATACTTATGAGTTATAAATGAGTGCCCAATTCTCAGGCGGCACAACAATGTTTCATGAAGTCGGCTCTTGCATGAAGAGCTTTCCCAAACTCCCAATGCAGGTTTGGTAACATGGAGCTTGTTATCACACTCCATGTCCCATTCCAATTGCCAAGAATGAGGAATCGAGGACTTCACCAAGGGCTTAATATCTTGATAGGGTAAACAGGACAGCGATTGTCGAAGGTTCGCAGCAGATGCTGCAAGCTTGTCGGCTTCTTCATTGCCTTGAATGCCAATATGACTGGGTACCCAACAAAATTTTATATTTTGACCCTCATGCAAAGCAGAGTCAAGTTTATATCGAATTTTTTGTACAAGCATATTTTTAGTATCTTTAAGAGAGCAAATTGCAAGAATCACACTTTGAGAGTCAACAAACAGGACCACCCTCAGTATTTTCCTACTGATAATATAGTCAATCACCATTGATACCGCATAGAGCTCCGCAGTAAAAATGCTGGCAATACAATCAACTCGTTGAACCTTGGAGAAGCTTTGACAGTATACAGCGCAACCAACGAAAGATGAAGTCTTGGCGCCATCTGTATAAACATGAAGATAACCATCATACTTGTTTTGCAGTTCAGCAAACTCTTGCTTAATTACAGCATGGGAAATGCCGTGCTTGTTGAACTTCACGAGAGACCAGTCAGATTCAACTCGCTGTGTTTTCCAAGGTGGAATACCGTCGACTTTCCAAACGAGGACGACCTGGTCCAGAGAAAGGCCCAGCGAGGAGCGAAGATGTTCAATGCGGAAGCTTAACGGTCTTACAATGCTTGATTTATTTTCAAAAAGGCGACTCGAGGCAACAAGCCATAGACACAAGCGGCTAGATCAGTGCAAGGCAGAGATGCTAAGAAAGAAAGCAAGGTCCACTGGCCGTGGCCTGGCACATACCTGGTCGATGCGGAGGTTGGGGTCCGGCGAGATGACGGTGCGGCCCGAGAAGTCCACCCTTTTGCCCGACAGGTTGCCCCGGAAGCGGCCGTGCTTGCCCTTCAGCCGCTGAACGAAGCCTCGGGTGGGCTTCTTGGGCTGCATGTTCAGCGGGATGCCGCTCGTCTCGCTGTTCACGTACAGCGCGCACTGCAGCTGAAGGAAGTCCCAGTCCTCCATGATCATCTGCATCTTGGCCCCGGAGGCCCGGTGGCGCTGGATCACGTCGTTCAGGAAGATGATCTCGGTCAGCTTGACCGTCACGTCGTCCTCGTTGGTCCCCGCCTTCAGCTCGGACACCACCGAGGGCCGGATGCAGAGCGGAGGGACGGGGATCCGGGTCAGGATCAGGTCCTCGGGGCGCCCGCACTTGGGGTTCATCACCAGCAGCGGCACGTCTTCGTCCAGGATCCGCCGGAAGAGGTGCAGCACCACGAGCGGGTTCAGAATGTCACTGGTGACCTTGCCCATGACGGAATCGAGCTCCGGGTTGTAGCCACGGGCCTCGTCGAAGTCTTCCAGGAACTCGGCGAGCATGGCGTCGTTCTTCTTGGTGGCCTTGAAGCGCTCGTGGACCAGCTTCAGCAGTCCGCACTTCTTGACCTGCCCGTTGCGGGCGCCGCAGAAGTGGCAGGCGGACTGCTTGCGGCAGCGCTCGATGATCTTCTTGTGCAGGGCCTTCTTCTGGAGGTAGGACAGCGTGGGCCGCTGAAGGGCGTCCAAGAAGCCCTGCCGCTCCTGCGGCGGCACGAGCACGCGCGCGCACGTCTTGCACACGCAGTGGAGGATGTTCTGCGTAGCTCGGAAGTAGCCGACATGGAAGACCGGCAGCTCGAGGTCGACCAGGCCGTAGTGGCCGATGCAGTCGGCCAGGCCCTTGCCGCATGTCTCGCACTTCTTGTCCTTCTGGCTGGTGCCCAGCTTGTTGTCGAGCACGCCATATGGGACGGCCTTGTGCAGCGAGTCGCGCTGGTACAGGTTTTTGCTCACGCAGTGCACGTGGCTCAGCTGCTGGATGTCGTGAGAGTTGAGCACGCCGAAGCGCATCTGGCCGATCTTCATTGAGGTGTCGGCCTCGCGGAACTGTTCCTTCACCATCCTGCTTGCTGGGCCCACTCGGCTCGACGGGCGAGTAGCGCTATTGGGGCTCTAAAGCCACAACTACTGCCAATTTAGCGCGAAATTTCGGTGCTAATGGCATTGTTGCAATGAACGCACCACACGCACAGCGCGCACGAAAGCAACATGCGCGGCGCCATCTTGGTTTTGTCACTGCCCATGACGTTTATGTTATTTATTCATGTTGGACGAATTATCTTGTTTTATCTTCTCCTCGAGCTGAACTCTGCGTTGTGCTAACTTCTAAAACAAGTTTCTAAGTAAAAAATTTTTTTACTTACGTTATTTAAGTTTAGAATACTTGCGAAATTTTACTCTTTCTTTCAGTCACAACATCACCATGCGCTTTTTAACTTTCTGGGCTTCTGGGCTTGCTCTGTGGATGGATGAATCTGGCTAAACCCTGTGAATCGGGCGGTGGCTTGCGCCACCTAGCCAACATTATAAATCGAATTATATGTTTATCTCACCCCTGCCTCGATTTTAGCCACCAGTCTGATAACCTCCGCTTGGTTATTTCTACCCGTGTAAAGTCTATTTTTCCTTCACTGTCTTTAAAACCCAATGTTTTGATTAAATCCGCCCGGTCACCGCCCACCCGGTCACTACATAAAGTGTCCATCTCCTGGTACTTAACCCGGTACGTCTTAGTCCGCAATACTCCTGTCCTGGCCTCAAACAACAAAGAGCTTCCCCTTGAATTATCGTAGATATTTTCTTTGCAAATTTCCTGTTTGAACATTCTGTACGTCTCCAGTGCTGGTTTTGTCTGCATACCCGTTTCCCACAGACCCTTCTCTGTTTCTTTTATCCTTTTCTTAACCCGTAATTCCTGGTTGGCGCCCCCACTGCCGCCCAAATATTTGCTTGATAATTTTCTAGTTCGCTTTCTCCATTTGGTATCTACATTCCTCATGTACAAATAACTGAAAACTTTCCTAGCCCACTGCTCTTCCCTGCTGGAAATGGCAGGCCTGTTCCAATTGAAATGCATAGCCAAAGCCTATGAGCATGAATGTGCAATTGGCACCGATGAGAAAATCCGATGTTTTGCACATTGGTGCAACTGGAAATGCTGCAGAGAAGCCGCAGCACGGGGGAAGGCCAAAGAATCGGTTGAGGGAAAGTCAACTTCAGGGGCTTCAGGGGGCAAGCGCCATGATGCCAATGGACCAATGGACCTTTTCCGAGAAGCGTTCTGCGCACGCGCGAGCGCCCGATGCCAAGCGGTGGAAGTCGGCACGAAAAAATCGAGGAAAATCGGAATGAGGCTGTAAACCGACGAGTAGAACACGTAATTGCAGCATATATATAATTGTGTTACACAAAAAAAGAAAGTGGACGGAAAGAAAAACACGACGTTTGGGTGGACGCTACGGAAGTCGCGCTAGGCCTACCTTGTTGCGTTGGGCACGCGACGCTGCTCAGAGAGCGAAGCAACTGGTAACGTAGCTCCCATTATCGATGGTAGCGCAGGTAGGTCACTTCCTTGATTTTTAGTTCGTGCAGCCACCGCCTGGTGCCGTCGGTATTTGGAAAAGGTCCATTGTGTCAGTGTGCACGACACTCAGTTTGCTCATTACCGCTCATTGCAGCCAGTGGCGCTATGTGGCAGAGCCATTGTACGGGAGATAGCAAAGAGCCATGCACTGCAGAGAAGTGAACTCGGTGCAGTATGGCAGTGACAATGCTCAATCGCCAAATTAGCACACCAATTTTCTATGGGACCGATAGAGATTTTTATGCGATCAATAGGATTTCATCGTACCGATGGGCATTTCTACTGGGCCGATAACAAGTTATATCGTACCAATACAGACTTCTCTTGTACCATTAGGAACTTCTGTGGGACAAGCAGGAACTTCTGTGGGACAAGTAGAAACTTCTATGGGAACAACACGAATGTTTTCTGGTCCGAAATACAAGTGCCTATTGGTCCTTCAATAGGATCAATAACAAGTACTGGTTAAACTGAAAGCTTCATTGGTGAAATGGAATGCATTTCGGATCGAGAACTTTTAATGGTCGACTGGGAATACAGAACATAAAATCTATTAAGTGGGCATCTATCAGGTTAAACAGTATGCTTAGTGGAGAAATTAGAGTTGTTATATACTAAAGTTTTATGTTTTGAGCACAGGGCCCCTAAACTCGTCGTACACAAAGTTGGAGCCCAAAGTTAGCGGAGCGCGCCGATTGGACGCCGCCGAAAAAAGCGCCAAGTCATCGTCGGGATCGTCCAATCGGTGCGTTCCGTGAACTTCGGCCCAAACTTTGTGTTCGACGAGTTTAGCACCCCAGGAAAATAATTTTTGCCGCAAATATACCCGATGGCAGGCACGCAGCCAGGATTTTGATTCGCCCATGACAAAATACTGTATGAGGGGGAGGGGGGAAAGGAGGCCACACCAAATGAAAGGTTTGGGAGGAGGGGGGGGGGGGGGTCCCATGGGCCTTCCCCCCCCCCCCCCCGTGCAGATACGTGCGTGCCCGATGGGTTCCTCTCTGTCAAATAAAATTTTTTTTTTTAGCTATATAACTTGGGTTGGGCCATGTAGACACTAATTAAATAAAACATTCAGTTAATAAAGTGAATATGAACTCTTTTTTGTCACGTGTTTTAGAATTTCCTGATTACGTACTGTCCTCCTTCGTGTTATAAAACATGCGGCTGCCAGTAAAACGTAAAGAAAAGACTATGGGGAACGGGAACATTGTGTGTGCACATAGTATGCACAAGATTCATGAATAATTATATATAGGCAAGCCACGAAATTCAGGTATCATCGGAACTCTGCAGTTTTAGCGGTGTATTCTGTCCTCTTGTTTTCCAGGATGTCTCAGTAACAGTAATAGCGTAAACGATTGCACCAACTGGATTATGTATTCACATTAGACTTTGCTCCATTTTATTCAGTTTTACCTGGTTTCGGAGTGGAACGTTCTCGTTTTTGTATAAATTTCGCTCCAGAACCGAGCAAATCAGAGTAAAACCGGGTCAAAAACAGAATAACACTGACTCAAAAATCCTATTATCATCTTTCACGATTGGTCCAAAGCTCTCGGACTTCCGACGTCGGGACGTTAAAAATTTGGCGGAGTTGGCCAAAAAATGCGATACTTCAGGCTTCCATTTTGCCATGTGAACGTATCCTGTTTGAGCCCTAGCAGAGGCTACGCGCTCGTTCTGGGGCGGCAGATCACGTGCACATTCTATCGTGGGCATGCTTTTTATTAACAGAAAAGAAAAGCCGGTAGTGCCGAATAACATCTAATAATTATTAACACCATAGAAGTCATTAAAAAAAAGCACATAAAATGCGCGCACACACACACACACACACGAAATAAGGATGACCTTCCCGAAATTATGATTGCACCTTGTTTCACGCACAGTAAGTGTCAGGCAGCGCTTTCCACTTTGTAGTTGAGCAAGGAAGTTCCTTTTTGAAAGGCATTTTATGCGCTTGTTGGCAGTTTGGGCCTTTAGTTTGGCTTCTGGCTTCCCAATGTTGTAGTTTTCCTTAATGCCGGGAAGAGTGTACACTCCAGCAATGAAGTTTTCGAGATTCAAAAGCCCTTCATTTTGCGTCCAATTAAAATGAAGGCCAGCCGAAACAGGGTACGTCAGACTCGTTACATTCGTCTTTGGCAGTAGCCTTTTCGGAAACTTGGACAGGAAATTGGTCTTCAAATCTCCCGTCACTTTCACAATTTTATCACTTGTGTCTTCACTAACTGGCCCAGTACTGTGACCGCTTCTGGTTTCATTGGTACTACTTAGTTCACGGCAGGGCCGTACCCAGAAAAAAATTTCTTGGGGGGGGGAGGGGGGTTTCGGGGACAACGGCGGCCATTTTGAAAGTGTCTATTGTCTTATTTCCGCCTATGAATCATGTGCATCGGTGGTATATAATGGAGAGTTGCGGAGAACCGGTCCCGGTTTGGTATCCGGTAGCCGAACGCCGCCACTGCGCGTGCGCAGAGGTGGAGATTAAAATCGGCTGGCTGCAAGTGCACCGACCAGGGCCGTACCCAGAAAAAAATTTCGGGGGGGGGGGGGGGGGGGGGGGGTCTAAACCCCCTATTTCCCCCTGGTTACGGCCCTGGTTTTCACGGGGAGTTTTTGTCTCACCGTGTTCCGAGACAACCGAGCTTACAGAAACTGCTGTCGGCGACGTCGGTTCTGGTCCCTGGCCTGTTGTAGCATTTTTCAGGACACAGCTTCGTCTCAGGACTGTTGTCCTTGGCAAGCTGGGTATACTTAGTGGCTCCAAGTATATTTTTTTGTTTGGGTTCATCGTCGCACAGCGGGACACCCTACGTGTCTCAAATCCAAATTTTAAAATTCGCACCGACGTCGTCCCGCAGCAAATGCAATTTTCTAATTAAAATGACAAATAAAAATTACTCCGTTATAAGTTTAATATATATTCAGTATTTACATTTGACAATTAAGTAATACCATAATTTTTAGAAACGTTTATTATTTTCTTAAGTGCATCAGTCACACTTGCGGGCTTGCGAGTTACACCACGTGACAATATAGAGTGAGCTGGAGTCAATAGAGTGAACAGTGGGGTCACCCGCATGACATATAAGACCAAAATAAGTTTTTAAAGTGGAATTTATGCAAATTTTTTACAAAAACAAGAGTTAAAATACGAAGTATTATAGTCACGTGATACATCCCCTGCGAGAGGAAGTGGTCCGACGTGATAAACCGAACGGTCCGGCCGGAGGACAAGGAAGCGTGGAAGAAGAATCGAAGCTTACCGAAGCTGCCGAAGCAACGTTCGCGGGAAGTCTAACCGCTTGAAGCACGTTGCAGAGTCGAGACCAGTTGAGCGGCCGGAATTTTACGAACGATTATGCAAGCGTACGTCTTGAGGACGACCATGAGCCACAAATCATCTCAAATTTCTGCCCGTCAAGCCTTGTGACGAAACGGAATCGGACTTCTTCAAGGCGCGGATCCTAAAGTTGTTTGGGTAAGTTCTAGTCTCCACACGCGTTGTGCCCAGTCTAGTGGTCATCTCCTTTAAGTTGAAAATTGCAGCTTTAAGCACAATATGTGGGAGTAACTCTCGGCGCCGGTTGTTTCAGGATCGCAGAGTGACGCGGAAACCCAGTGGCAGTAAGCGGGTGCTAGTACCTCCGACGAGATGAGTGACTGCCCGGGAGGGCTGGAGGGAGCTTGTATGAGACAGGTAATTGTAATTTCATTTTCGCGCTTGCGAAGCAATTCATAAGACGTATATTAAATTTGAGATTTTCTTTAGTTATGCCGCCACAAGTACAAGGAATTTCATTAATAGGGGTGCCATGTGTTTGTTTTCATATGCCCAGAAACTAGGTAAAGGTTATGTGTTTTAACATTTTTTCTCTGCTGATAGGCTTAAGGTTAGAATGAATTATATCTGTCAAGGCGTGGCGCAGTCTGTGTCGATTTGGAGAAGAGGTATGTGTGTGTGTGTGTGTGTGTGTGTGTGTGCGTGCGTGCGTGCGTGCTTGTTCGTTTGTTTGTTAGTTCGTTGGGGGAGAGAGGAGATGACGAAGAGGAGGATGAGGGATCACGTCGAATCATTCAAATCGTTAACTCTGACAGTAATGAGGTAAGAAGGATACCTGCTAGTTACAACGGTTCGGTTTTGTGCCAAACTCAAATTGCGTTTTGCCGCATAAATATTGCTACAATTTTTTTTTTCATCAACAAAATTAATTTTGAGGCATGCCGTTGACAAATAGGACCCCTGTTTTCAATCCCATTCCAGGTTATTCGCGACTTCAGCGAACTATAGATGGCGCACTGCTCAGGCAAAATTCGGACGAAAGAAGGTCGTTTTCGTTGTTCAGCATGCGGACCATCACGAATTCCTGCACTGCAGCGTAAAATCAGTGTTACATTTGAATGCGAAGCGATTTTTCGACCCTAGAAACGTTTGTCTACTCAGTGCGTAGGAAGGACCCGGTGGAATCATTAAAATAATTACTGGAAACAATGTTTGTTTCTATGCTGCCTACGAGAACCAAGCAGCGATAGCAGACGACAGAGTCGGGACAACCTCCTCTCCTGAGCTTCTCGGCGCTGCCGCTACGCGGCGTCGATTTCGCTGGAGTCACGAATATTGCGCTGGTAAATTTCCTGTACATAGTGCTGCTTTAAAGATGAACTGAAGTTTATGTCTTCTATGTGTGCATTGGCAATGGCATGTGGCTCAACAAGACTTCACACACGAATGTTCTCAAATAGAAGAGGGAATCAATGTTCATCCGGTAAGGTTTGGTAATTATCTCCGCCACAGATGGCCTCCTTGGCGAATTGGAACCGGCAGACCTTCAAACCGCACAAAGGCTAAGCAAAGCCACAACTGGATGCAGCAAGACTAAAAGCTTTATAATATTCTGTAAGGACTATGGCTTTATAGCCTTTTGTAGCAAAACATACTGATCTGAAAAGCGTTGTTTGTGGTTATTTTAAAGTGGTATACGGAAACTTCGTCGTATTGTATTAATTCTGGTTCACTGCACAGTTAAAAGGTTTGTCTTCGTTTACTGCCAGAGAAATATAGCTTGCGATGAACTAAATCAAAGTTATGACTGCTGGTGTCATGTACATATTCAGAACTTTTTTTTATTAAAATAATTGTAATCAAGTGTTTTTATGGGTTTTTTAGCACTGTGATTAAGATACGTCAATGTGTTTTCTAAGAAAGACTACTAATTTGCAGTTTGTATCTTCTCCTAAAATATTTTGTAGATCTGAGCATGTATTCATACCTGAATATGTGCCAGGCATAATTGTTTACTAGGCCTGTAAGCTTCCCCACTACATCATTGCTGCTATGTTAGCGCTTCCCAGCTATTATTCGAGAGAGAAAAGTGTTTCTCATGATCAATTAGGTTGAGATTGTTTAGCGTTAATGTTTTTGAGTCCCCCATTTTTAATTGCTGACAGAGCGCTTCAATGTCCGTTTATTTTTGGTTTGCCGCTATTTATCACCTCAAGCAAAAACATCACGCCACTGGGATTAACCTGAAGCTCACCTCGTGATTAACGACGCTGCCGTCCACTGTCTTAAGGTGGGCCTACGTTCATGGGTACTTGTCTAGTGGTTCTGGAGTTGATGTTGCTGAGATAACCGAGACGCCGATTTCTACGATGGCCTCTGTCAGCATCATGGTCAATTACAGCTGGCCCGAGCCCGAACCAGGCCAATCAACGTGCTGGCCCGAACCAGGCCAATGAAAGTGCTGGCCCGAGCCCGGCCCGGGCCCACAGTCAAAAGTCCGAGCCCATCCCAGGCCTGGGCTTTCGGGTAAGCCCAAGCCCGTGCCCAGTGGTATAATCTTTAATCCAATCGCCATATTGAGATAAAGACGTCAAAATTCCTCAGTTTAAATGTCGGAAGTGCCTCAATAAGAGCAGGTATAAATATTAGTAGCAAATTTAATGATAAAAAAACTGCGCCGACTTTACTCAACAAGATTAACAATTGAATCAAGCGTTTCGTCTCCCATGCGGGGAACATCATCAGTGAAACCTTCAAGCAGGGATGAGCGAAAAAACTTCAACAATCTTATTTAAGCAAGTCCGCATAAACATCGGGGGAAAGGGCCGCGGTTGGAGTTGCAAGCTGATCAGTCACTTCAGATGAACCATGATTCCACCAACCTTCGTGGACCCCACCTTTGTTCACACGCCAGAGTGGACGCATTCTCAAAGTCGAAACTGTGACCCGTATTCCAACAATGGTCTACGAGTTCCTTCTTCGCTGTGTTTGTTTAGGCGAGTGCAGCGCTTCCAGCCTGTCTCCCCAATGTAGGATGTGTCACAGTCTAGACAGTTCACTTTATACACAACACCGCACTGGGAGTCTGGGGGGGTGTAATCTTTAGGTTTAGAAATGAAGTCACATAGTTTATGGTGGGGTTTGAAAGCTGTGCGGATATTCAAAGGGGCGAGGGCCCTGCGAATAGACTCAAAAGCACCTCTCAAATAGGGTATTGTTGCTTGCCCTGTCCTAAGTTGTCCATTATCCTGACTTTTTTGTTCCATCTGTTTGTGCGTGTTATCAATAAAACGTTTCGGATAATTCCGCTTCATCAGCAGGTCAACAATAACAGCATCCTCAGAAGCGCGCAAGCCGCCTCGGTGGCTCCGAGGCGAGAGCGCTGGCCTACGGATCCCCATGTGGTGGAGGCTTATTGCGGAGCAGGCGCCGTGTAACCGAGCTTTCGGTTGCACGTCAAAAGATCCCCAGGTAGTCTAATGGTGAATTCCACTCGTAGATCTGGAGCGCTTTCCAAAGTCTGCGAGGGAGGCAAAATTCCGCTCCGTGGGACCCGCTCCGAATCGACGAGGGAAAGATAAACTTGCATTTTTGGAGCGACCTCCCCCACACCCCTCCCCATCCCTTCTCCCTCCGCCGCACAAAATGGCCGCTGCTCGAACTTGACCAGCCCACCAACGCCTCAGCCGGCTGATCTTTCCGACGACCAGTGACGACTGTCACTGCTTAGCTGCAGAAGTAACACGCGACACAGGCCGGGCGAAATTATACGTACCGCGGCGCCCATGTCACAAATAATGAAGACGTCCGCGTTCGGCACCGTCACATACCTTTCGGCCGCCTCGAAGCGGCGGGGCACGGAGAGCGATTGCCAGCGGTGGAGTTCAGATTTGTAGTACGACTTTAATAAACACAGAGGTAACAAACCATCACTTTCGCGGTCATTGCCTAACCACTTCTTGCTTTATTTCACGGGAAAACGCCGACAGAATGCAGTGTAAAAAGGTAAACAATCACTGGCTTCAGAATGAATAGGCCTAACCTTGCGTCTGCCTCCGGCTTTTCTGTCGTTCTTTTTCTCGTTCTTCCTCTCACGATCACAGACGTCAGCGCTTACGATTTGCCACGCTCCACATTCCCGGCTTTTTATCTCTGATCTACGCGAGGTAGAAGCGTTCGAGCCGTCACAATCCAGAGTAAACAACCGACGCACCCGTACAGATCCAACTCCACGACCCGACCGGCCCGCCAATCTCTCCAACCTCTCGCCGCGCATGCGCACCACCGATTTAGACGGAAATCACGTGGGCCGCTCTGTCAGCTTCCGGAGAGATCCGTGAAATCCCGCAGAGCAAGTTCGGCGGAGTTTGGGGCGCTCCGTGGAGCGGGCGCTGCCAGAGATCTACGAGCGGAAGATGACCAACTTGAGCCAGATCTGCGAGCGGAATATGCGCGCTCCAAATGGAGCACTTTTGGAGCGCTCGAGATCTGCGAGCGGAATTCACCATAAATTAATCCTCAGTCCTCCGCTGGGGCGTGCCAGATGGCCGTCGTCGGTTTAGCACGTAAATCCCCCAAATTTGACTTTTTTCTCGGAAGCGCGATTGAGGATTAGAAGAAATGCGTTCGGACCGGTGTATTAGGTTTTTTACGACAGCCCTTTTATGTTCGACAGAATGATGCGAGTTAAAGCTTAAGAGGTTGCCTGTATCACAGCTTTGCGGTACACTGTTGTATATAAGCGACCGGTACTATTTCGGAACACATTAACATACAGAAAAGGCTTTGCACCGTTCTGTTCAACTTCATGTGTGAATTGGATTGATGATTCAATGCTGTTTAAAGCTAAATGAAAGTCACCAAAGGGACATGGCAAAGGCCACGCATGCGACAAGAGCGAAGTCGGAACTCGTAGACCATTGTTGGAATACGGGACACAGTTTCGACTTTGAGAATGCGTCCACTCTGGCGCGTGAACAAAGGTGGGGTCCAAGCAGGTTCGTAGAATCATGGTTTATCCGAAATGACTCATCAGCTTGTAACTCCAGCTGCGGCCCCCTCCTCAATGTGTATGCGGACTTGCTTAAATAGGACTGTTGAAGTTTCTTTCGCTCATTCCTGCTTCAAGGTTTCACCGACGATGTTTCCCACATGGGAGACGAAACGTTTGATTAAATTGTTAATCTTGTTGAGTAAAGTCGGTGCAGTTTTTTTTATCATTATGTTTCCCGGCTTTTGGAATATTTTTGCAGCACATTTAATGAAGAAATGGATGCCGATAAACACCTGCCAAGGTTGACTAAAAATAAACAGAAACATCCAATTAATAGTTATGATTGCACTTAGCGGTTGCTATGTGGATGTTTTTTTATGTTCGACAGCTCAGCAAAGTCTGCGGATCTGGTTATGCTTCCTGTACGAGACAGATCACGAAGCGGTTGCTGACTGACCAGTTGGGGCGAAAATTTTTGTGGGAAGGACGTAAGGGAAAGTTGACATTCAGGAACCTTCACCTTGCTGAGTGCATCATAAGTAATCTCTGGAACAGTAGTGCAGATCGCTTCACATGGAACCAGATTTATGGAATTGTTGGTGTCATACTTCTGTTGCTTTCTTTTATCAGATACAGTGCAGGGCTGCCATAAATGTGAAGACTTCAAGGTAGAAACCATGGTCACGGATTAACTTCGCCACGCACCTGCCTGACATCAGTCATCTCAAATGGTAAGCTGGTCTTATTAAGCTGATGTTAGCACAAAAATCAAACTTTTCTAGAACAGTAAGTATGGTGTGCAATTTCTTCAAAGCATAATTTCTATATGAGAGTATTTGAATGCTTTAAATATTAAAGCCAGTGACACCTTTTTTGGTTTAATTTGAGAGCGAATACTAAAAGTGTGAACAATATTAAATAATTAAAAAAAAAAAATTTTTGTTTGGAGTGTTTCTCTAAGAGGAAAAATTTCATTATGTAATAGTACCTTATTATGGATTAAAAAGAATGCATAGACAACGAATTTTAAGAACACTGATATTTGATGTAAATCTAACAAACAAAAGTTGGCAATACAGTACTCACATCCAGAATGAATGTGCTTTAAAAACAAGGCATAAAATACTTGTGATTTATTTACATCAGTTCCAATTCTTGCATATTTGAGTCACTTCACTTTGAACTTCACTGTTTTTATTAGTTTTATCTCAAAGAATGGTAAACCACTGCTCACATATCTTTAACGTAACATTTTTTCGTTGCTTTTCAGGAACATTCTGCACCACAGGAGAGAGAGATGTGAACTGCCTTAAGTGGGCCTTGAATGCGCTGAGATTTTTATTATGTTTATCAGACATTTTTTTTAAGCAAAGTATCCTGCATTGTTCAGTAAGTATACTTTATTTTGAAAACCTCATGCTGTCTATGCAGCATTGTTCAAAAATTATACTTTATTTTAAAAGCATCAAGCACTGCTCGTCTGTCTAACAGTAACAATAAAGAGTTAATGGCGATTTGTTTGGCACTGCAACTTTTTCTACAGAACGGATGTGCATGCCTGACAGGCTGGGCAGGAATTTAGTGCGCTACTCACGTTCAAAGTTACGCTGCAAGACTGCAGCGGCATCTTTTGGCTTGCAGTCGGTGCTACAGCTCTCATGGAATTCTGGTGTCCTCGTCACTAGAGCATATGACTACTGAAGCCTTAGACTTCAGTAGTCAATTCCTCAGGGCCGTTCGTCATAGCTTATGACAATGTTTGTGTCCAGTATTTCAGTTCTCTCGCATGTGGCGAGGTCCACCTCACTAAAACGAGTCAGCATCAGTAGTGTCGCCTTCCTTGTCAGTGTCGTCTGCATTGATCCTGTGGTAAAGCTTCTGAGCTTGATGGTGAAAAAAAAACTTCAGTATAAAGAATGTCGGCTGCGGGCCTGATTGCTACATTATACATCTATAATGCGCCATTTGGGTATACATTGAGAGCATGCACGGGCCATACAGCAAATCTGCCCTCTGAGCTCTTGTTTTGTAAAGAATTGGACTCTTATCCGTTTAAATTTTTCTGTAGGACAGTTTACACGCTATATGCTAGCATAAAATGAAGGCTGCTTAGGCACTTCCTTGCCCTCCTGGTATAGGGCTGGTCCCTATACCAGGAAAGGTAATATTTCTGAGGTATGTACATGGTACATCCACAGGATCAGGCTGAACATCCTACAATGGTCCTGAATGTCCAGCTGCATCAACCAGATTGCGTTAGTGGTACGTTTTCTGGGGAACCATTTTGCTCTGCACAGTAGATACTTTCAATGTTGGATGAATCGTAGCAGATATCCACTGGATATGTTAAATGTCCGAACAACACACCTCTCGGATGTTTAATAGACGGTTGCTGGTTGACTGGGTACCATCAAACCAATGTGCACCGGGGCACCTGTTGTCAATTACCGCTCATTGGTTTTCGCCCCCTAAACGCCATCAACCCAATGTGCACAGGGGTGCCTGTCGTCAATTGCCGCTTATTGGTTTTTGCCCCATAAATACCATCAATCCAATGTGCACAGGGGGGCCTGTTGCCAATAGCCGCTCATTAGTTTTTGCCCCATAAATACCATCAACCCAATGTGCGCAGGAGCACCTGTTGCCAATTGCTGCTCATTGGTTTTTGCCCCATAAATACCCTCAATGCAATGTGCACTGGGGTACCTGTTGCCAATTGCTGCTCATTGGTTTTTGTTTCATAAATGCAATCAGCCCAATGTGAATTCCCTAAAGGTTTACCAATTCAGCCCAATGTGAATTCCCTAAAGGATTATCAATTCAGCCCAATGTGAATTCCCTAAAGGATTACCAATTGGTGCACGTAGGTTTTTGTTTCATAAATGCATATTGCTCAATGTGTCTGGACCTACAGTTGCACATTGGTTCAACGTGAATTTTGGCCTCATTTCACATCGCCCATTTCCAGCAGGGTTCCTCCATTTCCCTCAAACGCTCCTCAAATTCTATCTTGCTGCTAGCTTCCCTGCTCTCGAATGACGTCCATCCCATGTCGCCTTGTACCCCCTGATTCGGCGTATTTCCACGAGCTCCCAAAGCAAGCCTACCTACGCCCCGCTGTTTAATTTCTAACTTTGCTTGAATATCTGGTCTCATGCACAGGACCGCATTGCCGAAGGTCAGGCCGGGAACCATGACCCCTTTCCAAATCCCCCTCACCACTTCATACCTACTGTAATTCCACAGAGCCCTATGTTTCATGACGGCTGCATTCCTGCTACCTTTCATCGCTATATGTTTTTCATGCTCCGTTAGATACTCAACACCATTATTTAGCCATACCCCAAGATACCTGTACTTATCCACTACCTCCAACATGACCTCTTGTATCCTATGCTCGCCAACATCTTTATCATTAAAAATCATCACTGCCGATTTTTCTTGACTAAATTTAAGACCTAGTTTATCTCCCTCTGTACCACAGATATCCATTAATTTCTGCAAATCTTCTTTGTTGTCGGCCATTAGCACTATATCATCTGCATACATCAGCCCCGGTAGTGATTGTTTAATCCATTCACCTTGCTTAATGAAAGAAAGGTTGAAGCCAAACCCGCTCCGCTCTAGCTTGTTCTCCAATCCCTGTAAGTATAACATGAACAACAGAGGCGACAAAGGGCAGCCTAGAGCACTATATAGCTCCTACGGAGCAGAGTAGCGCAATCCTTTGAACCCCGTGTTTTGCCGACAACATGGCCGACAGAGCGGCTCGGCGCGAGTCACGTGGTACTCAGGGTTCCAGGAGGCGGCCCGCCCTATGGGAGAATACATGGAGATCGACACAACACGGCTGATTAAAAAATGAACGTCGAGTTCACACTTTTCAAAACTACTCTGTCGTGAAGTTAGTAAAGCACTAAACACTTTATCAAAGTTTTAATAATATCGGATGCGTGTGCAAATTTTGAGAAGGCAATTTCCAAGGCAATGGCGTTTGAAGCAGACGATTTTTGCTCGCAGCGGAGATGGGCTTTTCGGGTTGGCCGGAGCGGGTCACGTGAATGGTGTGACGTCGCCGTGTCGTCTGCTGCATGATGCCGCTCAAGCAATTTTTAAAAAAAAGTCAGGTCCTTGCGGGGCACAAAACTTAGCGCAAATTATTCTAAAATGTTCCATTATTATGTCAAAAACAATTGCCACTCCGTACACCCACACAATACTGAAGAAACAGCGATTGTCTCACGTTCTCCATGCATTTTTGACCGCAGTTGGAACCTCCGGGCGTTCGCCGCTAGTCGCCGAGAGGCGGCGTTCTAGATTGCGCTACTCTGCTCCGAAGGAGCTATATAGTGCTCTAGGGCAGCCTTGCCTAAGCCCCCGCTCTATCTCTATAGGCTCCGATACATTTGTTTCCCATTTTATAAGCACCTTGTTGCTATTATATATATCTTTTAAAAGATTAGTTACTCCAGCTTCTACCCCTAATGTACCCAGTATGCCCCACAAATTCTCTTGAATTACACTGTCGTAGGCTCCTTTGATATCCAGAAACGCTAGCCATAGGGGCCTTTGTTCCTTTTCTGCTATTTCGATACACTGCGTTAAAGAGAACAGATTGTCCTCGAACCTCCTTTGCTTCCGGAACCCATTCTGCAGCTCCCCCAGCACCCCCTCGCTCTCCACCCATGCCTGCAGTCTATCCTTCATAATCTGCATCACCACTAGGCAAGGAGGTTAGAAGTACTCCATGCCACTAGGGCCACTGATCTCTATGAGGGCTGTGTTCCAAAATTTACTCGATCCGACTCCGGAGTAAAAGTTTCGTACCGCGGCGTTCCAAAACTTACTCGAGCTTACTCGATGACGTCAGAACTCGCGTTCCAGAAGCGGGTTGTTTACTCCGGAGAAACTACCCTCCTCGATCGGGGGGTAAAGTCGGATCAAACCGAGTAAATACGTCACGTGATCTGTTCGTCGTCTGCTTTCTGCGCCAACAGCCGTCAAAGCTCGCTTGCTCCGTTGGTTTTGGTGGCGGACGTTCGAAAGGACAAAGAATTAGGTGCAGCATGTGTGGTTATTGCGATTTGCTGTTGTCAAAGCAGGAATTGACTGCATTACATCCAGACCGTCCACCTTCCCCGGGAACGTGTACTTGTTATTATCTGAGTGCGAGTGTAAACAGGAGCTTCTCCGCATCCTCGTCCCCGGCGTTAGGGGACTGCCGTATTCTCACGTTCAAGGCCGAAAATGTTTGAACTCGGTATATGATAATGTAGTATTTTTGTTTCCTCCAGAGTGTGTGTAATGAGAGGATAACGTTTGTAAAGCAGTGAAGGTTTCGAAAATTTCACTGTAATCACATTCGCGTCAAAGCGAACGTGAGTTTCATATCATTCTGGAGAAAGCACCCTCGCGCTGTACCGCTACACCGTGTGGAATATATTTCTGCAAAACATAATCGGTGCAAATTACAATACGTGGAATATATGCGTTTAGGGCACCGTGACTAGAATTGCAGCGATCGCGCTGATTAATAAAAACATATTTTTTTATGTCTAGCTGTAAGGAGTAAGTGATTTTGATCTCAATATACAGCTCAAAACGAAGGTGAGTAAAAGGAGCTGGTGGATCCACCTCAAAAAACACCGCGTCTTAACATTACCGTTCTTCGGGTGCTTTCTCCATGATCAAAAGGATCGTCTGCTATTTTCTGCCATCGCTGTTGTGTTTTCTTTTTGCCGTCGCCCAAGACAAAGCCAATCCGCGTAGTATCCAGGTGATTATCCTGGCCGTTCCAAAAATCGAGTCGCGGATCGTTTACTCGCGATGTCACGTGGTATTACCCGCTGACGTAGGAGGCAGATTACTCGGGTAAGATTTGGAACATAGCCTAGGGGTGTCGCGAACTTTTGTCGAACCAGATTTTTTTGTCGAACTTTCGGGGTTCGACTGGGTCGAACCGGTTCGACGAACCTTCGAACTTTTAACCAAATTCGACCGGTTCAACTTAGTGGACAGTGTGGCCAGACCTTTATAAAAGCATGTCTAAGTTTGGAGAAATTTTTTTATGCGAAGGGTTATTTTTAAATTTATGAACAGTTGCAAATAAAGAAACCAATTCTAATCACTGAAGAAGTTATTAACTTAATTGTTTTGTGCTGTATTAACTGAAATAACCAATCAGCGCTGCACTTCATTCATCTCTTAGCCATTATCATCCAATCCGAAGCCAACTGGCCAGCCTGTCGCGCATGCGCACACGAGTCGAACCTCAATAGAAGGTTCGTCGAAATTTCCACTAAAAGTTCGAAAAAGTCGAACCTGGTCGAACTCGAACCGCGGCCGGTTCGCGACACCCCTAATCACCACCCTGTAAATCACTGACGTCACCGTTATAGGACGATAGTTGTTTATGTCCGCTTTGTCCCCCTTTCGTTTATATATCATGCTCATCCTGCTTAGTCTCCATTCATCGGGGGCTTTCCCATCCGTTACCATTTTATTCACTGCCTCTCTTAATGCTTGCTTAGATTTTGGGCCCAAGTTCTTGATTAACATAATGGGAATACCGTCAGGGCCTGTCGAGGTGCTACAGAAGAAGCAACTAGCGGCCCTAGCGGAGTGCAGCGCAAGTAAACCTTATCACTTGATTTAAAAGTTGCGGTTTATCATCCGTTATCGCTCCTTGCCAGTTTCGCTCCGTCACTGATCATCTCCGTGTTTGCTCGGCTCGACTGTAACCTCACTTCCTGCTCAGTCTCGGTTTTGTCCGTTCCACCGTCGCCACAAAGTGTTCTGCGCTGCCGGCCGTTGTGATATCGTCGACGGTACCTCGTTTGCGACGGTACCCCATCCCAGTGAAACTGCCGTGCACTCCGTGTCCCTGTGCCGCGGGCCGTCGCAGGGCTTTGTCCGCGCACCTGCATCCTCCAAGGTAATGCCGGACAGCTCGATCGCCTGGCGCGATGAACGCCCGAAAGAAAAAGTATGCATTCGTTGCGCAGGAAAAGTGCTCCCCGGGCCAGCTGGTTCAGTGAGGCAGCCCTCCTCCCGAGCAGTCTGGCGCCGGATAGAGTATGCGCAGAAGTGCGCATGCGCAGTGCGACTCCACAGAAAAGCCCCAAGCTGCTTGGGGGCCACCTAGCGTTGGGACCCCCTATTCTAAAACTTCTTGTTGTCACGATGGGGCGTAGATATGCAGAAGAGGAAGCCGCCATTTTTGGGTTAATTAGTGCAGTAGGGGCGCATTCGGTGGTCGTTAGGATTCGAAAATGCCGCTTCTCGAGCTTTAGGAAGCTCGAGAAGTGTCACGAAGCTAAGGTTATGTTGTCTTGCTCTGTTGCGGACTGAATATTTCCCCCAAAGCGTTTCCTGCGATTACAGACAAAAGTTGAGATAATTGGCAACAATGATTTTAGGCACCAAGATGGCTGAAGTGGCAGCGTGTGTAATTAGTGTCTCTGGGAAAAACCAGGCAGAAGCACGAATAGACCCGTTGCAAAACATGCAGCACCCTTTGTGGCAACGAAAGGGATTCTAGGAACTGGCTGTAGCGGACGACGGAGGCAACGAATTCAGGTGTGCGACGGACCTTTGGCCGAAATTCCCAAGCACCGAGGAGTATGCCTCGAGTGCAGTTGCATGTGCTACACGTGCTGGTGTCTGCAGCAGTAACTGTTCCAAGGCAAAAACCTAAGACACACCACGTGCATTCATCAACGCCTCACTCCCATTATTTAATTGTTTTTAACGCCAATAGTGAGAGCGCATGTACTCTCATTCCCAGCGTTCTCCTTGGTGCCTGGGTGGTTGGGCAAAAGGCATACTGCACTCTCAAGGAGGAGCATACGGGGCTTTACCATAATTCATTCCTTTTCAGACTTTTTGCAAATGGTCCATTGGAGGTTCTTGTGTTTATATTTTGCCTGTCCCTCCCGACGCTCCAGGGTCGCCCCGAAGTGCTGCAGAAAACCAACTGACGAGATGAACGTACAAGGTGTCCTCGTAATAAATTTAGCGTTTTTTCCGCTGCAAAAATAAACTATGCGCCTCGCGCTCGGTGTCTGGCCAAATGTAGTGCTAGCGGGCCAGACCAGATGCCAGAGTTTCAGAGCTTGTCTTTAGCTAATTTAAAAGATTCACCGTAATACCCCCAGAGGTGCCTCACCCCTGAAAGAAGACCCCCTCCGCCCCCTATTTTTGCTATGATTTACTGTTATTTTAAAGACAGAAATATAACACACTTTTAGTAATTGCAGGGCCCAATGGTGACCTTGGCAGAAATGCTACGACTCGGCAACAGCGGGAGATAAAAAGGAGAGTCGTCTTGGGTTCATAGATCACACACCGAAAGTTAGCCTACCACTTAGTTTCACCCGATTTACTTTCTGTTTTAGGTGGGCCAGCTCAAAATATGACGGTAAGCGATTTTCAGAAATTTTCAAAAATGGCGACCGACGTGCTTACGAGTACATAGAAATGAATGGCGTCTGCTGCCAGGAACGGGCCTCAAGTTTCCTTTGGAACTTTCGGAAAATCACTTGTATTGAATAAGATAACAGTTACTAGTTCTGGCATTTGGTCCAGGCAGCGAGCACTACATTTGGGCAAAAACTGAGCCCTCTGCGACGCAGTTTATTTTTGCAATAAAACAAACATGTAAGTATATGTATATTTTTTTTTTTATGTGGGGGTTGAGGAACACTATATGTGTGCATAATTATTGTGCCACTTCATTGTGTTCCGCTTATTGTATTGCGAGACAAACTTGGGGGTTGGGGTCGCTAGCCTTCTGCGGTGACCCGATTCTCTTGAAGAGTTAAATGAAGTGTATTAGAATCAATAGACTCGACGATACTAAAGTTTAGAACCTCGACTGGCGGAGATTCAGGGATTAAAATCCGATATTTTGTACCTGTTGGGCTGATATTTGGCTGAGCATGGCAAATCAAACAACTGCTGTCCTCTCCTTCTCAAAAAATATTGCCATTCGGTATGCTAGATGATGCCATCTATTCTCGTCGTATGACTGGATGTCTACTCTGTATCTATCGCTGTCGTCCTAAGGGCCAGAAAAGTTTTATTTTTTTATTTTTGTGGATTAGCTTGCTGCTTTGAATCATATTTTTTTAGTCTGTTTCACACTATGGACTTGCTTTAGGTACATATAATATAGCCTGGTTGCAACAGATCTGGTTACACCAGACATTTTGATGGACCATGCCAATTCGGGAAGTTGGTTGGTCTTCCTATCTATGCCATTGAGCTAACTTTGGTTATTACAGATTCTGTTATAACATACATTCAAATATGATGGACTATATTAGGGGATTTGTAAGTACTTCACGATTCCATCTTAGCAGACTCTTGGGCAGTGGTCATTATTTCAGACTCGCGTGACTGGTTTGATAACGGTGGCATCCATTGTGCGAACTACTATCGTTGTGCCCAGTGACTCGTGAACCCCATGTGGCCCGAAGTGCGCAGGAATGACGATCATGAGCACGGTTCAATAAAAAATCGTTAGTTTAGAAGTTTCAATGAACCAGTTCTTTTCTAATATCCATTCACATTTCGACTGTCTTGCTGGTTAGAAGAGACTCCAGTCATAACCATCATCAAAGTCTGTAGTAAGAGTAGCTGTGTTTTGCATACTCCTTTTTGCAACAGACCTTCATGACTATCAAATAAGGCCTGTCATAATGATTCTATACTGTACTTCCGAATTCGCATCTGTTATGGTTTCATACTTACTTCCCCCGTACATGGCTCGCATTGACGGCCGGGCCAGAGGGCCTTGCAGCCTTGATGCTAGCCTTGACGACATAGCACAAAAGAGGTGACATCGAGTGTCGTCTGGCAGCTGTGGGTGCATCTTAGCAAAACTTGGCTATCAAACAGTCTGCAGGTTGACCACCCCCCCCTCAAAAAAAAAAAAAAATTGCTGTTTCTTTTTTTTTTGTTGCAAAAATAAACTATGCATCGGAGAACGGTCATTTTCTGCCCAAATGCAGCGCAAGTGGTCCAAAGCAGATGCGAGTTTCAGAACTGATATGTCATTCAAAAGTTATTTTCTGAAAATTTCAAGGAGAAAATAGATCTCATTTTCGCCCGATTTTCAGTAATGGGCACCATTCAGCTCCGTGTATCTGAGAGCTCCATCAACCACCATTTTCCCATTTAAAATTTAAAAAAAGATTGCTTGGAGCTTTTGAATAAGATGACGGTTGGTTTCGAAACCTTGGCATCTGGAATGAGCTTTTGGCAATGCACATACTAGTTCATTTTGCAGCGAAACAAAAACCCGTAAATGTTTTTGGGAGAACCCTGTAGAGGTAGTAGGAAGAAGAGGTGGCATACTGACCCAAGCCAGCCAAACGAGAACATTCCAAGTGCAGCTGGAAGGTCGTGGTCGGTGGAAACGTCCCTCAGGGTACCCAAGATGTGCCCAAGGGAGTCCTTTCTGTCCAGCAGCGTCTTTTGGTTTTGTTTGTTTTTGGTTGTTGTTGGGGGCATCTTCCCAAACCAGAAGTCTCCCCCAACTTCACCTCTGGTGGCATCATGTTGCCTCCAGAAGCTTCCTACCTCCATGCTGTACATACTCTGGAAGCAAAAGATGGTGGCACCTACAGGGTGAAACAAGGAGACGCCAGGCTCTTTAAATCAACTGGAAAATTCGGTTTCTTAACCTATCGCCCTACGACTTTGTGCAGCGTTGCCCACAGATGGTGCATTTTTTTTGTAAAATTTGCAAAGAGTGAACTTACCTGAGGAAAAAGTAAAGAAAGAAACAGGCTTAGCTCCTATGGAAACGCAGCGACGCCACCGGTCTGCAAACAACATGGCGCCGTTTCGCACGGGAGACGAGATGGCACAAACGAGCAGACGACGCCAACGAACGAGCAGACGACGCCAAGAGCCGGCCCTTCTGCAAACAAGGAACTGCAGTTCCTTGCTGTTACCGCGCCTGTCTTTTTTGTTTCTGCGACTGTCGCCGCCTGCGGAACGCGCGCCGCTTTTGAATCGAAAAGATTGTCTGCTAAAAAGGCCTGCTCTCGGCGCCGTATGCTCGTTCGTTGGCAGAATTTGTTGCGCCATCTCTTGTCTCCCGTGCGAACCGGCTCCGTGTTGTTTACAGACCGGTGGCGTCGCTGCGTTTCCATAGGACCTAAGCCTTTTTCTTTCTTTACTTTTTCCTCAAATAAGTTTGCTCTTCGCAAATTTTACAAAAAAAATGCACCATCTGTGGGCAACGCTGCACAAAGTCTTAGCACGATAGGTTAAGAAACCGAATTTTCCAGTCGATTTAAAGAGCCTGGCGTCTCCTTGTTTCACCCTGTAGAGCCGCTATGAGAGCTACGCCTAGAGTGTTGGCAGTCCGTTCACCGGTTTTCTCATGGGTGCCGCCATTTGGGTGCGTAGTGCAAAGTGGAAACAATGGACGGTAGTTGCAATTCTAAATTCCTGCATACTTTAGATATGGTCTTGGGAAGCTCGGGTGAAAGCGTTCCGCCCTGTCACGGACTGTTTTGGCATTTCCAGATGACGGAAAAGTGTTTTTTCCGCGATTCCAGACAGAACTTGGGATGACTGGCAACCATGATTTTCAGCACCATGATGGCCGTAGAGTGGTTACTCTCGAGCGTAGCTGACTTAGCGGCTCCGGCGGTGCCCAGAGGCTGTGCTTGGAAGACGAAGCGCAGTTCCAAAAATATTTTCGTCACTTTTGTGGGCAATTGTTTCAGATCGAAACTGAGGTCCTTGGGGTACAGCGCTGCAGCCTCCAGCCTGATCCACGTCCGAACCCACGGTCCAACCGATCTGTTGGCAGACGCACACGGTAACGACCATCTTTTGAACGTTCAAGTATGATGCCTGCAACGCATGTCTGACTGGCGCGTCTATTCCGCTCATGCACCCAAAGTGGTCCCCAAGTGGCAGCGACGTCGGAACGGCTAGAGGGTCGCGGCCTCAAGTGAAAGTGCGTTCAACTTTTCGGTCGGGGTAACATGCTTATGGGCACCATTAAATTGCAGAATTTTGCTGCAGCTCTATGGGGCTACGGGTTGTTTTTCGGCGTAACTCCGGTAATAAACAGGCCTGGAGATGCTAGAGTATTTTAAGCATAGAATAAAATACCGCTTTTCTTTAGGCACAATTTTCGTTCCGATAGGAGAAGTATTTTTTAAACGCAAAAAACAATGTCATTCGTCGTCTCTAATGCCGCCATTAAATTGCAAACACTCTCCGTGGTTTGAGTTGAATACACTCTTAACTTGAGGCTCTTGATCGTTTTGTCGGATGTCGCAGTCCTGGTGGTTGAATGTAGAAGTTCTGATAAAAAGCCCGGAGGAATGCGAGGGTGGCCATTGTCGCGGCGTCCCAACCTCCGGCTGCCAAAGCTTTGGTGGACTCGGGCCAGAGGGCAATCTGTGGCAGGACGGGCGTCTGCTGCATTCGCCACCGCCGCTGCGACATTGCCAGGACCGCGGCCAGCAATGGGATGCTTTACGACGTCGTTGGGCGAAAATGGAGGGACCACTTTTTGGGACGCGGTTAACACGCCATTCGGACACGCATTTCAGTCAGTGTAGTTAAAGGGGTACTCCGCCGATTTCTTCATGGTCCCCAATTTGCTTGAAATTTTGCTAAACTCGCCAAAACATCGCCAAAATAGTATCCCAAATATTAGGTCAAAATAATTCTTTTCACGAAGTTATTGAATTTACAATTTTGGTCCTCACCGTGTTTTTCAAACTGAAAGTCTCTACTGGCAACAACGAAAAAGTGACGTCAGTGGAAGTGCAGGGGTTCACTCTTTGGACTGTAGAATTTGTTCCCAACTGATTCGAAGCAGTTTCATGGTGTCAAATGAATGCCTTGGAAGCTCGCTCCAGTCCCCGCGCTCCAGCACGGAACAAATGATTGGCATATTCTATTTTTTAGACTGCTCGCCCAACTGGCAAGCTTGCCTTCCACTGACGTCACGGCACTGAAAAGGGTGGGTATATTTGAATGTTGGTTTTTGCATCATTTTCATTTGACGATTTCGCAATAACTATTATGAATTTCACGATACTAAATAGCATACCAGAAAGGGTAAAGGCCGGGAAGTCAATAAATATAGTTAGTTTAGGTAGCTCAAAAATCGCCGGAGTACCCCTTTAAAGGGGTAGTGAAACGAAATTTTAGCGCCGATTTTGTTGCATAAATATGGGCTAGGGACAGGCACCACCTCGGAAATATAAATATTGCGCTGTAAAACACAGGAGAACTAATTTTAAACATAATTAAACGATTTCAAATTCTCATCTGGTGGATGGGGGGAAGTTCTCGTGACATCACTTGTGCCAAAATAGCAGCGCCGTTCTGCGACAATACGGCGTGCCGGCAGAATTCGCCTAGGCCTGAACGCGTTCGCAAAGCCTTGGCGGAGAAAGCCAAAGCGTAGTTGGCCACAGTGAGCTCGTTCTCGTTGCGGCTCTTTGCACGACACGGCCCGAGCATGCTTCTGGCACGGCCGGTATTAGTTGCTGCGAATCGCGAGCTGCAAGCCGACGTTAAAAAGGATATGTTTGAACTACGAGGGTGTCAGCAAGAGCCACGCAAATGCCAAATACCTGTTCACACTCGGAGCGGACACGCGCGTTTGATCGAAGTGCTGGATTCGCTCTGTTAGACCGCGTTTCGGTAAGCGCTTCTGGACCGATCTTTTACGATTGCAACTCGATACTGACATGACACTCGGCAAAGAAAGGTTAGACCGACATCGCGTAGCTCCCACGAACTGCTATAGCTCGACACTGACGTAGCGTCGAGTCAGAATAAAAATGGCATACTAATAACAGAGTGTACATACCGAGTTGCCAAGGTAATCCGTATGGCGTTTATTTGAGCTCTCTATCACACAAAACAAGGAGATAGAATCAATGAGAGTCCCTTTTCGACGACAGCGTTCGTCACCGCTGTCTCGGAAAACAAGGAGATCGAGATGACAAGGGGAAAATATTGACCTCTGAAATTTAGTTCAGGGATCAAACTACTCATCCGGATAAGGGTCCACAAGGGTCGCGCGGGCATATTCCATTCAGCAGGCCAGCCGGTCATGGACAGACGGTCTTGGCCAAGGACCGCCGGAGCAACGGTGCGCCGAGTCGATGTTGCTGCTAGGCTTACTATATTCTGCCGAGCTCGCTCGGTCGGCAGAATCGTGGCTGTTGTAGCTCTTCTCGTGTGTTTGTGGATCCTGCGTTCTTGATCATGGTCTGTTTTAAGTACTCCTTCTTTTTTTCTTGCTGGTTGAAGTCGGGTCGCACGAGAAGAGCACGAAGAAAAATAAATGTCCGTTGGTGGCCGATACCAAGTAACTGAGCGACGCTGTCGGCCTTGTTGATTTGATCGTAAAAAGTGCGTAAGACAGCTTCGGAGCTGTCGTAGGATTCTGTCGTAACCTGCGCAAAGGTTACGACCATTTCGTTTTGAGAGCACGGGTTTTCTCTCAAATTTGTCGTACGCACTTTTTTCGTCGTGAATTCGCTTTGAGAATCCGGCCTCAGAGCTGGTTTTGTCAGTGCTGCCGTGGTTGCCGACTTGCCGTGGTCCCGTGGTGCAGCGTGCGTGCAGCCCTTGCACATCTCAAACGACCACGTTGTCACAGGTCGTAAATCGTCGACGCGCCACCAAGTGGCAACGCTCGTAACCACAACATTCACGCCGTAGCCTTTCCCGACCGGCACAAGTGACGTCACGAATGCGCCCAATATCCCAAGACGCATCGCGCTCTCCGATGGCCGATTTTTGAGCGCGCGCCCAATCGGGCCCATCAGGGTGAAAAATATAGCCATCCGTTCAAAATACAAACGCGCGATTATGATTTATGAATATCATTGATCATATTGAACCTATTTCTGACCATAATAGGTGTATTTCAAGTTTCGCTTCAGTATCCCTTTAAAGGGATACTTCAACGAAATTTGAAATATTCCCGTCGTTCAAAAATAGGTTGAATATGATCCACAATATCCGTAAAGGACAATCATACGTTTGTATTTTGAGCCTGGTGGCTGTATTTTTTGTTATAAACGGCCCACTCTGGCAAGCGCTCGGAGAAGGCCCAGCGGAGACCACGTGACATCCAACGCAATCGTGACGTAGGTCGTCTCAAGACGAGCAAAGCTACGGCGAGGCGGACGTCGAGAGGATGGCCTAGTCGTTCCAGCCACCGAAGCGGCTGCTTTTGTACGAATTTTGAGTGACGGGTTAATCTTCTATAATCTTGTAGGGGGACAATAGCGACTTCTGCGACACACAAAAGGCATTCTCGGGAAGAGGGGAGTTCCTCCTGCCCCTCTTTTCTCGTCGTGGCCGGAGGCGAGACAACCTCCGTCACTAGCTGTCAAGGTTCCTAGACGGGCATTCAGTGATGTGATTGCTGCGCCAATTGCGCCAAACTGCGCCAAGGAGCTAACCCTTCTACATCCTGCTACATTTTGCCAAAATATGGGTAATCTGCGCCAAGCTTGCGCCAAAGAACCATTTTGGTCGCCTTTAAAAACCGAAACTAAACTGAGTACTGTAATTGAGCTTGCGTGAGCTAGGTAGCGCAAGCGGCCGCCCGACACAACGTACACTGCATCAATCGTGTATCCGTTCTTGCATGGCTTTTCCCGCTGTCTCGCGTTTCGCACTTTCGCGTTTCGTGTCAAAAATCTCGTTTCGCGTCCTTTTAAAAAAAATTTTCAACGATATACGAAGAAGTGTGCGGATGCTCCGACGTTAGTGTGCCGGATGCCGGCCATGCCGTCATGCTGTGAAACAAAACCACGTTTTTGCGCGGCGAGAGTTACTTTGTGACCTGAAGCGCTAGCGCTGCCACAGTCGCCTCGGTCGCGCGACGTCGTGTGTTGCCGTCCCCACATCTTTGCAGATATGGCGCTTTCTAAACTGAAACGCATCGACATTCCTGTTGTTGTTTAAATCATACGCTGCTAGAAAAATCCCTTTTTAACTCAAAGACTGCTTGGCTTAGCATTGGTTATTTAGGTTTCTCTCGGTTAGCTTTCTTTCGAGAGGGACCCCGGTAAGGGAAAAATCTGCCGTGACAGAAAGTTGGTGAAGTGAGCTAAAGCAAAGAAGACAGGGACAATGTCTGCACGCTGAGCCCGCACAGCGCGCTTATTTGTTAAGAGTTCAGTCGTCGCACAAAGCGTTCCAAGAACGTTTTGACCCTGGCTCGCGATGTCATACACCAATACGCCCAGGTTCTTTTTTTCTGTGTGTTTAGCCTGTACCTCGCCTGCTGGTCTGGCAAGCACGCGCCGCTGGACTGTTTATAGCCATGTGCTGGACAGTTACATTCTGCATACTATTTTGGGAACCAGTTGGTGACGGAGCGGAGTGGCATGGCTTCGGTTTCGATTGAGCAGCCGTTGTCTCCGCGCGCGCGACGAAGCACGTGCAACCGCAAGCCTACCGAAGTTTCCCTCACATGCATCTGAACATGATCGCACGACAGAGGCACCAGCCGGGACGCTTGCAATCCATTGTTTTACGTTTCCTTACTTTTTACAAAAATCTGGCACGTCGGGAGCTAGTAAAACGGTGGCAAATGTTTTGTTCGGAATTGCTCGCCAACGCTTACAGCACTGTATACTTGCGGGATGTCTCAGCAGTAAAAACACAAGAGCGAGTTCCGTCACAACACGCCACAACACAACACAACACAAAGTGCCCCTCATTTGTCCAGCACTTAAAACAAATATTTATTTTTCTAAGAATATCTGCTTCAAAAGCCACTTTTCTGCGCCGAAACACCGTTTTGGCTGCTCCAAAAGCCGCTTTTGCTGCTCCGAAACACTGTCTTGGCTGCTCCAAAGGCCACTTTTGCTGCTCCAAAACACTGTTTTGGCTGCTCCAAAAGGTGCTCCAAAATGGCTTAGGCCAATCACATCACTGGGCATTACAAGCGAGGCGTTAGCGGCATCCACCAGGTGCTCTTTGCTAATCGTTTAATTTGTTTTAATATTCCTTTTCGTGACTTTTTTAACAAGATATTGGTATGTTCGATGTGATGCTGCTCCTTTGAACACATATAGACCAAAAAATGAGCGCCGAAATTTCGTTGTAGTGTCCCTTTAAAGTGTCCGCCGTTGGATGAGCTCTTGCGGAAATGGCTCTTTGACCGAGATTTCGGTTGCATTTCCAAGGATCGCCCTGTGGTGTGAATTAACGCCGGCCAGGTGGCGTAAGCTGCCGCCCAATCGAAAGGGTTTAGGCGTCCGTCCCTCCACTGGGGTTTGGCAGATGCCTTTGGTGGGTTCCATAGATAATTGTTATAGCGTATGCTAGTGGTACAGCTGGCACTAGTGTCCACATGACTTCTGGATTGAAAATTGAAGAGGGCGGCCACCAGACTACTTTTGTGGTGCTCTTGTGCACTGCTGTGGGAAAACGCGCATCCATTTCGTCTCTTTGCCGGAGATTAACATCCCAGTTAAAGATACCCATAGGGTCCAATTGACTTTTCCTATTGGTACCAGTCGGCGTAACCATCTGTGTTTTCAGACTAACAATTGAAGAAATACCGATTGGTAGATGCCCAATTAAAGAAATACTTATTGGCATTTTTCAATTGGAACAGTAACGAATCGGTACTACATATTCCATTTGGAGCCGTAACCACCTGTGTTTTCGGACTTCCAGTTGGACCCATTGGCATTTCTTCAATTGGAGACATAAACAATTGGTACTACAGTCGAGCCCGGTTATATCACACCCGGGTATTTCGAATTATTGTTTATATCGAACAGTCCAAACATCCCCTTGAAGTTTTTCTGTATCGAACTCCCATGGGCCATGGCGGAGACACTGATATAGCCAACGAACCGAACCGCCCCTCGCTTCTCCCGCAGTCGCATTGCGCAGGCGGCGAGCTCGCGTTGCGGCGATGGCAGACTGCCAAGCCAGCATACGCGCACGGGGATACGCAGCGAAAGAGCAATTGTAAAAAAAGAAAAAAAAAAAAAAGTGGAGGATGGCAAAAGCAAGGGGAAGGGCACACGCGCGCGTAGGGAGGGCAGGGTGTGCCCGCTGTTGGAGGGGCAGCGTGTGCTCGTTCCCCCAACACTGCTGTCGCTAGCGGCCTCTTAACCCCAAATTAAAAAGAAAAAAAAAAAAAAAAACTTTGTCAAGTTGAATGTGTCCACAACAACGCAACGGTTGAGCGATCGCACTTTGGACACCTTATCTTTGTTTATCGTTTTCTCTCGACATTATTGCTTTGCCCGTCTTTGTCTTCTTTCTTTGCCTTTCTTTTTTTTCGCCTTCCTTTTTTTGCTGCCTGAATTTAGTCAGGTTTCTTTTTTGTCGCTTCCTTAACTTTATTCTATACACCAACTCATGTTTGGATGGATGGATGAATGAATGCGGCTGAGCCCTTTGGATCGGGCGGTAGCTTATGCCACCTAGCCATTTTGTTTTACCACTTAAGCTTAGAATATTTAAATGTGAAATCTATATTCACTCCGCACTGCAAAGAAAGTGGGGCTATAAAACCCTTTGCCATCAGTTAATAAGAAAATACCTAGTTTTCCCTCGCTTTCTGCCACCATTCACTTAATCTTTGCTTGGTAATCTTTACAGTCTTGAAATCCACACACATGTTTACAAACAAACCACAGAGCCCCTAGCGAACGCCATTGGCGCCGCGCATGCGCGATGGGGGTGTGGGCAAGAAGCTCGCCGTTGCCCATAAACAAACCATTGAAATCAGTGTTGCCAGATTGGGCTATATATAGCCAAATTGGGCTACATTTTTTTCTAGTTGGCATCAAAATTTTGTGCTTGGCTCTGTGGCTATTTTGGGCTATTTGCGGCAAACTTTTGTCGAACTTCAGGTTCGACGCCGAACTTTGAGGTTCGGCTAGTGTTTTTTTAAACTTTTAATTAGTTTCGAAAAAAAAAGTTTCTCTTTTGGCTAGTCAAGAGGAGAGAGAGTAAAAACAAAGGCTTCAAACTTCTACAAACTTGGGGGTTTTCACAATGTGCAGTGAAGCAAAGCTTGCAGAGTTCAAGCGGCCTCCGTACTGCGCAGTGGAGCAAACCAAACAGATTGCACTATTACCACAGGCCCGGTAGCGCGCCTTCAACCCGGACGCATATGGCTCTGCCTGGACGTAGATTGAACTCTCCAAATGCTGCTTCAGTGCACATTGTGAGAATCCTTAGGCACCCAAGTTTGTTGAGAAGTTTGCAGTTTCACCGCTAAACACTTGACTACCTTCCAGTCGTTGCCAACAACAAGAAAGGACAACACAATCAAATAGCGTGAACATGAATGGGTGACACTTCTTCACAAAGAAAAAGACTGGAGGGATATGGACCTGAGATATTGGGGTTCTGGTTTGAAACACCCAGTGTTGTGACTGTTCTGCTTCTGTATTTTGTTCTTTTACTCATATCTCCCGGGCTGCACAATAAAGCTGTTGTAGCCCCCGAGCTACAAGGACAACAGGAACGACAGCGAGAGCGCTGTGTTTCGGTGCCACGCGATTCGTGACGGCTGCCACGAGACATTGAGATTCGGGGTGACGTGGTGCACGGACGTTCTACAATGGCCAGCTTCTGCACTGCAACTAACAACCATTTGTAAATATTGTAAATATAAATGTAGGGACATAAACCAAGCTCGCTACACTGTCTTTGTGTGTTTTGTGCTTCTGAAAACCTACGAAGGAAGGGCCAGTTTTGTACAGATTTTCATCCTTCCGAAGCTTTTTTTTTGTTTTTTTGAAAAGTTCACAAGTAACATAATGTACACAAAAGGTGGTGCATCTGAGGGTTAAAACAGAGATTGTAGCGTGTATTGAATGAGTGTGAGAAATTGTTAATATAATGCTTAAAAATCATTTTCAGTCTTGGCTATTTTGGGCTATATTTGTTTTACGGCTTTGGCTATATTTGTGCTATACCTCCCAATCGTTTGGCAGTTTTTGGTGGGACCATCTGGCAACACTGATTGAAATGCGATGTTGTCGGCGTCGGTGTGAGTCCCCCTGCCCTTTTTTGCGTTTGAATTGTTGATTCAACGTCTTCCTGGCGATGTCTGACTAATTTGAGCGGCGTCAACGAGATTACCGAGGCTCATTACAACGAAAAACTTCGCGTGAATAATGTGATATGTGGCGATTCATTCCGCGTGGACGCCGCAGTATGTACGCTAAAGCCTGAGTCGCATGATGCGATTTCGCTCGCAATTTTCAGTCGCGACGCCGCTAGGGCTGCAAAAGCGTGAACCGTAGCTGAGATGGTCGACGTCGATACTGAAAATCGCAAGCAGAATCGGACCAAGTGAATTATAGCCCCTTCCCCTGGCAAATAGCGAGCGCTTGGCGCGCGGATTCTTGTTTCCCTCGCGAGATGAGAGCAATCTCTCCGTGTGTTGCTTGTAGATCTGGAGCCTGTGGAAAAGTGGCGGAGCGCGTCGAGTGGCTCGGAGTAGTTCTCCGCGCAGCCTTTTTTGGAGGAGTACGATCCGTAGTCGACTCTCGCAACGTTTCACTTTCGTTATCGACAGTCCCGCGGGGAGTGAAGGCATTTCGCGGCTTTTTTGTTTCGATTGCTGGTGGGCTCTCTTGGTGTGTTTGCTTTCGTTCCCCTCGTCATGACCGACTCGCCCGAGCATACTGCGGTGATGACATCGTTGCAGTTAATTTCAGGAGGTCTAATAGAACGCAGCGACAGCGACGAAGATACCAGCTTAGCTCCAGGTCGAGTGACGACGTGGCAGCCGTTCTCGGCGAACTGTTTGCCGGGTCGTTTGGCTGGCCAGCGGTGAGGCCCAAGATACCGCTTTACGTCAAAGGCGTTGTGCGCGCCAATTCGGATGAAGAGCTAGGTATATGTCGTTTGTTCGTTTTGTGGTCTCTGTAATGTTATTGGAATAATTAGAAGACAACACGCCAAATACTCCGCAGATGGAAGTCGCCTTCGGAGATGACGATCGCTTTACGGCATACGTGTTTGGTATTGCTTCATAGCATCCTACGGCTCGTACAAGTACTTCTAGTTGTCTTCATCGGGCTTATATAACTGTAAGGAAAAATAAATTGTGTCTTAACGTCGGGGTCACCGTTAATCAAGTAGTAAACAATCAACTTTTTGTCAAAGCATAAAGTTCCGATCAGAACTTCATGCTTTCAGCAAGATAGCAATGGGAACCGCAACTGTTTAAAAGCGAGAGCAGACGCTCTTGAAGCGGTGGCGTTGGAGCGTTACGCTCGATTTGCTCCGCAGCGCTTGCCACTGGGATGGATCACGTGACCGATCGCTCACGGAGGCCGACCGCTCGACGACCGCTAGCGCGGAGCGCTCGGCATTTGCCAGGTTAAAGGGCTATTAGGCATAACAAGTCAGTGATGGTCGCTGGTAACGATGATGAACATATCTTTGTGTCTACTATTTACATCAAGCCTGCTTACCAGTCTTCTAATTTAAGTCTTTTGAGGCCTGCACTTACTTCTTATCGCAAGTACCGGGTGTCTACGGACCGGCGTCGTCTAAGAGAGCAGACGACAAGCAGAAACCTTTGAAAGAGCAGACGACAGTTCGAACGGTCAGGCGGCCGTTTGAACTTCAAAACGCACTGAATGTAGTCCGCAGGTGGTCCGCAAAACTTGACTGTTTTCTGGCGTTCATGTTGGTACAAAACAAATAAATCTGATGACCACAAGTATCCGTGAATTCAATCCAAAGTGCTTCCCGCCCAAGCAATTGTTGTCCGACGTCGTCTGCTTTTCCCTTTTCACGGCACATATCCAGATTCTCTGACGAACCGAGCAAGTGAAAAGTGACCTTCAAACCTTCCTCGACACTTTTGGTTCGGCCCCAGTCGCGGTGTTTTGACGAGAGGGCAGGTTTTTGTCTGTTTCCTTTCGAAACAACGCAGGAATACACGTCTGGCATGGGGACTTCTGACCGGAAGTGCGACCGACGCGCAACCACCGCGCCGTGACGTCACAGAGTTGAGTTCGTGTATAAATTGAGTTTTTTTTTTTTTTGAATGTGGCTCACTTTTTTCGTTTTTTCATTTTTTTAGAATTATTTTCGCATTTTGCTGTTGGCGCGCGTAAACGATCGCAAACACCGTCGCGTAAACGCGGCGATGTTTGCAATCTTCACCCACTGAGCTCTACTGCATTTAGCGGCTCTTAGAGGCTCTTAATGGTAAGGTCCCATTTGTCGCGGCCTTCGGTATTGGCAGAGATGCGCGGAAATTTCAACTGGAGCCTAAGTTGACATATTTTTGTATATCAAATTATCAATATATCAAACTATTTTACGATTCCCTTTGAATTCGTTATAGCCGGGTTCGTCTGTATTCCAATTGGAACCGTTACCATCTGTGTTTTCGGACTTCCAATTGGAGAAATACCCGTTGGTATTTTTCCAATAGACTTCTTCCAAAATTCAAAGAGCACCATTGCGGCAAAATGCCATGCAGTGTACCCTGGGTATACTAGTTTGCCACTCAGTTTCGGTTTCGATTGAGCAGCTTCAGTTCATGCTATCCCGCCGTGACCGAATCTGCAGCTTGCATTCTCGATTATCTGACTTCCCACGAATACTACGAGCATTCTCGAGGGATTTAGAAGAAAGACCGGAACACTTTTCCTTGTTTTCGACACGCCGGATATTCTGTGTGCGTATGCAAACGTAGCAAGACGTGGCTTAGTCACCTCACCCTACGATGGTATCTATGAGCTCAATTTGAATACTGTCGAGACTGGTTATAACGAAGTCAACGAGAATCGGGAATCGCTTCGCTATATCCCCTATTTCGTTATAACCGACTTTGGTTATAACAAAGTGCCAAAGGGAATGGGAAACTGTGATCGCTTCGCTGTAGCCGCTATTTCGTTATAACCAACTTCGTTATAACCGGTCTCGACAGTAACCTTGTCTAGTATCAGTAAACCACAACTAAAATTTGGTCACTTTGAGCCCTACATGTATTTTGTTTGCCAATCGTCCGCTTCTTGTTACTTCATTGGGTGAAAAACAAGCCGCATCTTCACGGGAGTTCAAGGTTGAGCCCAACGTTTGTGCATTAACTTTTAAGGAAACTCAATAAATTCGACCTCACAGAATAGTTACTATGATGTCTTCCTCGTGTCATCATATATCTCACACTCAAATTTTATGCTGATTGGAAATTAAGTTTTTGCAAACGCTGAGATCAGCTAGCTACGACGGGGGCCCTATCAAGCGTCCCCTACTCCTCAACAGGCCTTTTTGGACGAGCTTGTACTGGCGCCCAAAATCTGTGTCTGAACAGTGTGTCCGAAAGGATCTCAGAATACTCAGTCGGGAAGAAAGCAAACCCATAACGATATCTTATGGCCATTGGCAACCATCAAGTGAGCTTTGAATCCTTTAGTTTGTTTGGCGTAGCGCATAGGGGTTCATGCCCGTATATGTGCCGTCCGGCAAACGGTGCGACATTCTTCACGCTACTGTCTTACTGTTGCTTTCTTAAAAGCGGTTTGTATGCATGAATGTGCCTCTATGGATGCAGGATAACTTTGCGCGCATACCCGATATTGAATTCTTAGAATGCATGTGTGCAGCACTGCGAGTCAGTACGCATAAGAGATAAGTGTGTTTGTTTGTAGCTTTTGAATGGCGTTTTACCTCGCATACTCGGGCGTATTTAGAGAAACAGTAATTGCAAAAGGGTATATTTTGTCAATGGATGCACAAAACAATTAACTTTGTGACCAGCAACACTGATGTAAAGGAGCAAGCTTGGCGTTTGTATACTTATTGGTTGTTTATAGCTTATTGACTGGTACACAAGCAAAATCCCCGAGCTCCGCAGCGTCGAGATTTCTGGGACTGGCTCCTACATACAACTCAAAACACTATAGCCAAAAGGCTCGAGTACAAAATTACGAGAATCGTATGTCAAGGCAATCTTTACGTACGGTTTGGGCTCCTGCAAAAGCTTCGAGGTCTCGCCATTTAGATTAGATCCGAAACGATGCGCTCGGGACCAGGAAACATGAGATAACGACTGTAAATAGTTCATGCTCTGTGTGTGATCTCGCCTTGTCGACGTGTCGATCGAAACTGAAACCATATGCAACCCTCCTCCCTGGCCAACCAGTTCCCAGAGTAAATGCGCGCAATGTTGCATGCAGGAATTTATGGAAGTGTAACAAGTTGTGTTTTGGCTTCAGATTTCAGAAATACAAAATTAGCTTGTTTTCTCTAACTACCATTCATTGGCATAGCAGTGAAGTAAGAACAAGCACTTAGATTAACTGGGCATTCATTATGTGCACAGGATCCACAACAGTGAAGGGTATGTCAAATGAAAGCTTTATTTTGAGTCTAGGAGGACACCTAAATATTAGAGATGGAATGTTGAGACCAATGCTTCGCAGAACTTGGATGCAGTTGAGAAGAGGATCGCCATCTCTCATTGCCTGTGCACCCTGCACGTGGGACGCATGCACCAGTTATTCTGCACATCTAAGAAGTATCTTGGAAAAAGTCTAGACCTACAACAGATGGGTAAACACTTGGCTCACATTAGGTCAAAGTTGTACGACGCGTCATTAAAGGAGCGAGACAACGAACCTTGTACATTCCGTAAATACCGCTTAGGACCTCGACAACCTTAACCTATGAAACACGCGTTAGTTTTTCTCTCCACGCAACGGCACTCGCGGAAGAAAAATACGGGAAAAGAAAACTAGTAGCGCTTATCTCCTACATTTGTAGACAGAACAAGTGGCCACCTGATCTGAAACTATGTGCTGCCAATGTTTATCACGTTCACGTGCTGGGGTTGGCAAAGTACAGGGCTTGCAATGCACTCCACACATTGTGTAAGGGTCGGCTATTCCTGTCGTCGTGGCGACTACGCACGAGCCACTGCTTGAATGCCTATGTCGAGGTTTTTATTGTCTCGAGCTCCAATACAATGCTCACGCTGTGCTCATGTCCACCGCATTGGCCACGCTCGATTATTTTCACCGAGGGTATCGCGAAGCTTGATGACGAAATCATGGGGATTGCATTGTTGAGAATGCCGACAATTCTGTTATCCCCGCAACTTTGTCATCAAGTTTTGCGCGGGAGAGACTGAAAAGAAGCTTTTATTCTTGAATTACGTGGCGAAGAAGAAGCTTCTTGTTCAGTGGCATTGCGTGCGACTATTTTGGAGTCCCTAGTGCCAGTAAGCTTGTTTAGAGTGAAAAACATTCTACATAACATCGTTGCTGGCCCCTTTAAGTCTCTAAAGACAAGTAACTAACCCAAGCAAATAGAAAGACTTAGAGGAACTATGTATAATGCCATCAATTTGAAGGAAATTCACTTTAAAATGTATCTGTTTATGTAATTGGAGAAATGTTCAAAACTATATATTATGTTACATATTAGAATTTTCTTACAATTGAGTACAGAGCAAAATTGTGTCCGCTTTTTGTCAATGAAATGCGTTACTGGAAGTCAAGTTAGACTGGTTTTGGCATGTAAACTGACAAAATTCAGACTTTTTTTGGACCGTATAGTTTTTTTAATTTGTTTTGCAGTCAAAACAAGAACTTAGCATTAATTGGTGCTTCTAGAAATGTTCTAGCCATGGCTTGTACTTGAATGGATAGATCGCAGTGCCTACTCTCTATATAGGACAATTACTCGTATATCACTCGACCTATTGTCCTTGAGATTGACCTAGAGGTGGAGCTACTGTCGTGCTATCATCATCATCAAAGTGGGGCTAGAAGCGTGGCCACCCCTTAGGCTCTCCTATTCGCACGCGAGATGGCATAGATTCTCGCGTTTATTTTGTCGCATAGTCGGTGGGAGAGTACTTTTAACGGAAAATGATGCTGTATTATTCGGTGCTTCAGTGAGGATTGGGTTGTGTAACCAGCAAAAAGCCTAAATTAGAATGACCACTCGTGCGGATGCGTCGTCTGTCCTAGGCAGAAGCATGGATTACTGCAACAAAGGCTTGCTTTTGGGTGAACTGCCCTAGTTATCCTAAATATTGGTTGCTTTTAAAAAGGATGGATCGGTTCACCTGTGTGACCAAGGAATTCCAATGCGGATACTTACCATAATACTGGTACTGTGGGTTGAAAAATCGCAGGTTCTTTGCTTTTTTTTTCGTAACTTTTAGTTTTTGTGGTCACATAAATATTATTGGAAATTACCGTGCTATTACTACCTTCTACGAGTAAAAAAGTTCCGCCGTAGCCAATGTTTCCCTTTACTGTGCCATGGTGTGGGAAAATTTTTGGGGGTGGGAACAATTCTGCTGCGATTGAGGACAGAGTGGCTCTTCTAGTTACGATCCGCAAACTGTTTGTTTGCAGGACAACTGAGACAGGAGAAAGAAACGGTTCTAATATATTTGTCACGAGTGGAATAAACGAGTGTAACGGAGTAGCGTTATGCGAGATGCTCTTCTCGGTTGCGTTCACCGGCTTCAATTTTCTCGGGGAGGGCCGTGGATGTCGAGAAGCTCATGTTATAAATTTCTGGCTAAATATTCCTCTCAAATGTAGTGGACTTTGCAACTGGAGCAAACATCTCGCACCCCGACGCAGACAGCATCGGCCGCAGCGACGCTCTTTTACTGATGACTGCTAGCGACTCTCGCGAGACTTTCCGATAACCCTCCGCCCTCACCTCACAGATATCAGAACTGGGCAGTTCATCGATTAACCTTTAGATGATTTAAGTCACGCTTAAATGGGGCAAATTTTTTCCCCGCCATTTAATCTGAGTTTTGTGCTGAACAAAGTCGGAGGAAAAAAGTAAAAAAATATGCCCGTTTTCATATTTCTGGCATCTCTATTTCTCTTAGGACGCAGGCTTCCCCCGTAAGACACTTGAGCATGCTTGTGATTGTCATCGAGGGAAATTAGATTATATTAACTTAACAATTACTTCACTTTAAAGGGCTTCACGTGTTCAGATTTCTGTAGGCATCACAATGCCAACTTGGAAATGAGATTGCAATATGCCATTTACGACATAGTAAAAACAGTGTAGTTTTGACATCTTTCGTGAAATATGACTGGAGAAAAATCGACTAACAGATTTATTGATTGATTAGTCAATTAAAGGGTGGTTATCAGTCGGGTTAATTTTTTAATCAACCCTTGGCTGCAATCAGTGTTCAGCGTTTTAGAAAAGCTATGGATTGTGCGAGACAACAAAAATATGTGGGACGTAGTGGTCCTACAAACCACATCACTAAAATTATGGAAGCATCCGACTGAATATTAATCGCGAAGAAAAAGCAACAATCATTTAATAAGGAGGGTCAGCCAGAAACGTGCCTGCATGGTAGAGATCTCTGCTTCTGAAGGTGCACCCGTAGCAGACGATCCGCGGCGGTATTCCCGTTCTTGCATGTTTCTAATTTCGGCCACACGGTGGCAGCACGGTTCTATTTCGAGGTGAATAACGCGTGTCTACTGCTTTGCCGCTTGCTTATGTCAAACTTTACTGAATCCGCTTTCCAATGGCATTATGTGCGAGATTTGTATTTTAGGTGGTATCGCTAGTACCGAGTGCCATTTATTTTACGGCCATACACTCAAAGCCGAGAGAGATAAAAGAAATAAAAGTGGATGTCCCCGGCGCACGTGATACTCGCGCGTGGTGACCCGGACGTGATGGCTCTTATGGGAATGTTGTCTCCACCTACCAGAATCTGATGGTAGGTGCGGGTGAGGTGAACCTTCGAAAAGATGCTGGAGCCTCGAAGATGGACGGTGAAGTCCCGGATGTTGGGGAGTGGGCAGCGGTCTGGAACGCCGCTTTTGTTCCTAGCGTGGTCACCTTAGCATGGCTGCTGTGGGTTCTCTGTTCTCACCTTGACTTAAGAAAGTGGGTGCAAAGTGTGGCCTTCACCTCGTCTAACTTTCGTTGGGTTGCTTGGGAATGACTCCTTGTGAGGCCCACGCTGATTGTTTGACTCCATGGCCCTTGTGGACGATGCAAAAATATCTCGCAGTCACTGAAAAAATCAGTTTTCTGTTTTAAAGTTTTTCGGGAGGTGTTTCTTAAACGCAGCAAAAATACCCAAGAATGGGGTCTTTAGTATCTCCCTTTATATTTCTTTTTCTGGGTCGCCTATCGGGTCATGAAACGATATTGAGTTGGAATGTTCGTGACTTTAGAGACGTCCTAGTCTGGCCCAAGTATTCTCGCACACGGTTGCCACTGATTCAGGAGCTTCTTGGTCGAGTGAAGTTGCCAAGATGAAAGGGGGCTTTCTTTCAGTCTTGCCTTCGCGAAGCTCGATGACGTGATTGTGGCCTCGAAACCACCCTCGTGACGACAGTTGAGCGAGAACTGCTTGAGCGGTCGACTTCAGCTCGTAACAGTCAAACTCCTTGGCAAACGATCGGGCATTGGGCAGTGGCTCGTGTCCAACTACTGCGGTGATGAGAATAGCCCAACTTTAACGATGCCTGGAGCTCGGCACGCGTTTTCTACTTTACCGCCCCCGGCGCGTGGCTACGATTAATGTTGGTAACGTACCTAGAACAGGCACCAGGCCACGTGGCTGCTTGCCCCGGCTTCGAGTTGAGGGGATGAACGATGCTCATATTTCTCCAAGTTATTTGCCGACTGCCATTTCTTAGAAAACTAAGCCAAGTTTATTCGCTTATTAGAGGGGCCCTGCAATCCTATTTAAGCGTCTACCTTTTTTGCAGTTTCCACATCTCTTGGGGTTTGGGCAAGCCGATGGGTACGGAGAGAGTTACTAAATATCAGTGCGTCTTATTTTAACCAGACAATGCAGAAACCTCCTCCACCTACGAGGGCGACCCACGGTGCCGAAAGCGCACGATACGCGACCTCTTTGGTCCTGGGCTATCTGGTCAGAGCCGCTAAAAGCTCCTTTTCAGTAAAAATACAAATAATAAGTGGTGCGAACCGTTTCAATTATTTATGAAAGTAATTTTTGTTCAGTATTTTGGATCGGAAAAGTAACAAATGCAGTTTAGAAAGTACGGAAACAAGAAAGGACACATCGACGTACCGGCCACCAAGCGGCGGTAAAGGTCGCGCATACTAGAAAGGTGTAGTTGGATCAGGCGCCGACGTATGGCGAGCGTAGAAAGGTCCCGGATGTACGCGGCGGCGCTGCGGTCGTATGGACTGGAGGATCCGACGGCGACCAGTTCCGAGCGCTCCGAAGGCCTTCGGCGAGCAGCTTTGGCTTGCGGTTGGCCGTTTCGCGGTTTGGCAGCGCGAAGTGGCTCTCATTCTGAACTAATCTTTACCCCGTGTTTGCTGTCGGTTGTGGCCACTGATGTGTTATGCCCAATTAGTCTTTAATCGCGCAGCAAATGCAATGCGAGCCGCCCTGGCTGCCCGCTTCATACAGCCTATCCAGAACATGCTTTAGTGGCGCCCTCTCGAGCCGTCGATGCGGAGTGCGGCAGCCGTGAGCGCTCGCTGAGCTCACTCTGGTTCACGGCCACTGAAGCGACTAAGGACGTCATGAATGAGGTTATTTTTTGTTTGTTTTGTAATTTTAATTTGTCTAACTTTTAAAATAAGTCGAAATTTGAGAAAAGTTTTATTAAGTTACTACATTGAGTGCGCTCAGGTTCGGTGCCAATTAAAAACCAGTAAAAAAGTTTTTGCAGGGCCCCTTTAATTGACAATTTTTCGCTCACATGCCAAACAATTTAACTTTTCTTTTTCAACCCTCCGATGCGCCACATTTTGTGTACATTATGTCACCCTTCCTTCGTAGGTTTTCATAACTAAGTACAAAACACACAGACAGCTTTATTGTGAAGCCCGGGAGATGTGATCGTTCAGTGAAAAAAGAGAATGCAGAAGCAGAAGAGCTCAAACCCTGGGCATTTCAAACTCCCACCTGCCTCTTTATTTTTTTTTTTCTTTGTAGAATATGATTCCCCCCTCCAGTTGACGCTATTTTTGATTCTGTTGGCCTTTCTTGGGGTGGGCGACGGCTGGGAGGTCGTCAGTTGTTGAGCACTAGAGTTGCAGACTTCTCATTTTGACGAACTTGGGTGCCTAAGGATTCTCACAATGGGCACCGAAGCAGCGTTTGGAGAGTTGAGTCAATGTCTCGGTAGAAGACGCGCTACCAAACCTGTGGTAACTGTGCCTTCTGTTTGTTTGGTTTGTTGCATTGATCTGTGTGGAGACCACTTGAACTCTGCAAGCATTGGTTCTCTGCGATATGAAAACCCCGAAGTTTGCACCAGTTTGAAGTCTTTGTCCTAACGTTTTCTTTTCTTAACCAGCCAAAAGAGAAACAATTTTTTTTTTTCGAAACTGATTAGGAGTTTGATAATTACCTAGTCGAAGTTTGACGCCGAACCTGAGGTTCGAGAAAAGTTTGCCGCACCTGTAGAAATAGCCAAAAATAGCCACATAGCCAACCACCAAATTTTGACACCAATCAGAAGGAAATGTAGCCCAATTTGGCTATATATAGACCAATCTGGCAACACTGCAGCAGTCAAAAGCACTGCACACGAACAGTCACAAGTGAGCACGCACAAGGCAGTTGAAACCTCAGGGGTGAGACGTCACACTTGGAGGGTAATTTTTCAGCTTTTCTCGCGTCGAATGTTTGTGATATTCGAATTCACGGGACAAAAATATGCAAGAATTCTCCTTTATCTCATTTTTTTTCAAAAATCTCTTCAGCTTCCTTCAGCTGTGTTTGAAACTTTCCTGTGTTTGATCCTTTCAAAAAACCCCATTGTGGGTAAATTCACCACATTTAACCTGAAACAGCTAGTAGCTTGCACTCTCATTTTTGTTTTCACTTATTTTTACATGTCAGTTGTTTGTAGGACATATTTGCAGCGATGTCAGGAAGTAATTTATTGTAAACTGCACAGTCTGTCATCTAAATCAGCTAGGAGATTCCTAAAACTACTGGCTCATTTTATTTTTTTTTTTTTTGCCGAGCCGAATAGCTAAAAAGGTAGTTGCCAATTTATGTGCCGATTTCACCTGTACTAATCGGTGGCAGTTATCACCCCCAAATTTCAGGTATAATTTTTTAGTTGAAAACTGCAAACCCGATTGACAGTGGTCTTCCTTAATTTGTGCTGTGGATCTCAACTTGTTATTTAAGCATTTATTAACTTTGAAATTGCCTGCCATTGGACTGCCCCACTTCTCGCACGAGTTCTTGCTCCGCACGCAAGCAGGACGCTGTTTTAACTTTTTATGGTTTGATTGTTTTATACGCAATCTTGCCTTTCTCGTAATCTCTCCCTGACAAGGATCATACTCCAGTCAAAGAGATTTTTCGTATTCGATGGTCTAGCAGAAAGAAAGAAAAAAACACCTTTACCACTGTTCACATGCTGACACTTCTTATCCTAACATTATCCTAACATGCGATCTGTCCGATGACACAGTTGCAACACACCACCTTGTCTTTAGACAATGACATTTTTGTTTGATTTTATTACTTGAAAGACGTGCATTTATCTTATGTATTCACTCATTGGACAGTGCACTGCCACCCAGGCCACGTTGCTGTTGGCAGGCACTTAATAAAATTGTCTATCTGTCTATCTAGCTATTGTCGGAACAAACAACACTTTTAGACTGTTGCGTGTAGTAACTCCTACAAATTATTTGCTTACAACTGTGCCAGTTATAGAATGATATCCAATGACTCTGACTCCAATCAATTACAGCACAATTTGGATTTTATTTTTAAATGGTGGGGGCTCTGGTCAGTGGAACTAAACGTTAACAAGTGTAAACTAATTCACGTGGCCCGTAAGGTAAGGTTTGCTTGTACGCATAACCTCAATAACGCAACACTAGAGCTTGTAAACTCTTATATCTAGGAGTGATCCTAAGTTCCGATCTTTCCTGGAACCTACATATTAACTATGTGACTAATAATGCTAATTGATGCTTGGTTATTTTAAACATCATTTTGGTTGGTCTCTTTGCTGGCCCCCCACCAGCATTTGTTTCAACACGTCTGGATCATTGTCCCAAATGAGGCTTTACATCTTGCTATTATAGCGAGTATTTTACATAATTTATTGCTAGAGTTTCGAATGAATGGAATCATCTACCTGGCATCACTTAGATCAATTGTTGATTGTGTTCTTTTTTGTCCAAATGTTCCAAACCATGTATTCTCTCTATTTTGTAATTTCCATGTGCACTGTTATTTTGTTTGTTCTCTTACCACTCCCCCCTGTAATGCCTCTGGCCCTGAGGGTAAAATGAACAAATAAATAAAATTTAAAAAATGAAAGTCCCTTACAACCCCCTGTAAGACCGAATGAGAGTGCAGCTCTTGAGGAGGGGAGGGTATACCCTTCCTCCCTCCTCCTGCCTGCTACTCCTCCCTCCGAGCGTGACTCCCGTGAGGTCCCTGACCCCCGTGAGGTCACGTGACGTCGTTGGCATCCTCAGTGATGACGTCACACGTGACGATGACATCATCCGTGACGTCATCGTGATAATGTCGCTTGTGACGATGACATCATCCGTGACTTCATCGTGATAACGTCATGAATGATGTCATCAGTGACGTCACTGATGACGTCATTGTAATGATGATGATGACGATGAGGATAACGTCACGTGTCCCATAATGCACCGTGCAGTTACGGCAACGCCGCTCAAGCCGGAAATGGGTGCCTGAGAGCTGTGCTCTAATATACTTATGAGAAAGGCGTATTATTGGAAAGTGCAAATATGGCGCATGCTGCTTTGCTGAGATGGCTTTATTTTCTATTTTTCATCTAACCTCATTGCTGGCACGCTCTTTTTGGTGAGGGCCACGCATTACCCCAGCAAGGCGGTTCAGAATGGGGTAAAATGTCTGTACTTATTGCAGTTGACCCAGTTCTACCTCGAAGGTTCTTCATGAAAAAAAGATAGATACGGTAAACGAGCGCAGTTCTCAAACATTTAATGTAAAACTGATTGACATAACTGTAACAAGACCTAGATAGGGGCACCTTTCCACAACCTTCAAAACCTCTTTTTGCAAATTAGAAGCAGTTCCATTTTCAGATACTTTGTGCTTTGGCAGCATATCACACATAGTAATCGTGGAAACAAGTGGTACGTACAACCTGTGCCTTTCAGGTAAATATCTTGAATTAATCCCCTTTGACTTCAAGCTAATCTCGCTTGTGTAAATTTTTTTTTTTTTACAACAATCTTTTTGTTTTAGTGAGGAAATTGGCATTGGAAGTTGGGCCAAGGTATGTAGTGTAAGTTTGAAACGGTCCGCTGAAATCACCAAGTCAGACACATTTTTCCAGGGGTGAGGTTTTCTGTAGCCAATTGTTGAAAAATACTTTTTGCTTGGCTGACAACATTCCATCCGGAAAGAAGGAACCATGGTAAATGTTTTCCATCGAGCAATTAACCTTCCGTAATCTAGGCTGTTTGAGAATGTCGTGTTCAAAGCTGAATATAGATAATTGCGGGCATATCTTTTATTTCTTTGAACATAATTGCGTAGATAACATTGTTAAGTGCCCCACTGTCTACATAATGGTTTTAGAGATGACAGAGCTACTGATATCCACTGGGTAGTCTTTCACTAAACATGCATGCTTTTTTATCACAGTTGGTACAGATAATATTGCCATGTCTACTAATGGCTGCTTGGATAGCATGTGGACAGGCAATATCTATTGTGCATGGTCATCATATGCTGGGTGATATATCTTATCAAGTGTTGCATATCTTCTAAGGTCATACCCGCATCATTGCAAATATGCACCACTACAATGCAAGCGGTTTGAAAGGGTACCTTTATTGTGACCATTCTCTAAAAATGACCAAATTTGCAGTAAGGGCTACTGTTGCAGTAGGCAAATTGCAAGTCTTTTAGTGCATTTGTACTGTAGTATAATACTGGTATATGCCATTGTCATTAAATACCGTAAGTAGAGCCCCGCATATCTGTGGATTATCCGTGGATATCCGCAGTAAACGGGTGGATGCGGATTAATATTGTACAAATTTTGGCGGTTTGCAGACTGGATGCGGATGTCAGGGGTTGCGGATTAGGATATCCGCGGATCCGGATCTGAATTTTTGCCCGGTGGCATTCAGTTTGTCGACTGACGTTTTACCTACAGGTCGTTTCGTCGACATACGACGTTTGATCGAAAGGCTTGTTCGAGACCATAGTCCTCGGGACAGGATACTTTATTTAATTGAAGGTAAAGACGTACGTTTTTCTGAGTGGGGAAAAAAAAAAAAGTTACCCACTGAACCACGCAAAATTTAGTGATATGGAAGTCTCTTGTATGATCCTCTATGCAAACAAGGCATATATTGGCTAGTAATGTAACTGCAGTAAGAGCTCGTACGTTTATTGTTTTAAGATTATATCTGTGAATCTCTGGGAGTTTTCCCACTAGCCATTTTCGCCATGTTTGCGCGAAAACAGGACATCTGGCTTCACTGATCCAAATGACAGAAAGGCAGAAGTGGACATCTAAAAGGCTAATGTATCACGGTCAGAACTGGATATCTGGTCACCCTACTGGGACGGCACCTTGACAGTGGAACGAGGTTATCACTAATTTGTTCTTCCCATTCCGCCGATTGACTTCCTGAAACACCCCTCACGACGGTGCTCTGGCTATAGGCATGTCCGTTTCCCGATGCACGCAACAGCTTCCTAGCATTCGGCTGTCAAGTGGCTGGAGCAAAGTTGCTCTCCTAACCCCGAAGTCAGTGTTCAGGGCAGACTGCGTGGACCCACCAACGACGGTGTTACAGAGAGGAGTTATTAAAACACCTTCTCTCCGCCTGCTGCCGAAGGACGCATAATGCAATAGCATTTTGGATAATTTTCTTCCCAAGTTCATTCCTTTGTCCATCGAGTGAGTTGACGAGCATGTTGTTGGATGTATACTTTGTTTATTCATCTTGAGCGTTTTATTTAACTTCAGCGTTAGTGCTAAATGTTTTAAAAAGGGAGCCGGTGCAGTTTTCTCGGGATTCAATCCCAAGAGTTTGTGGACCGAGCGTATTCCCACGGAGCTACACCAGTTTCCTCAATGTGCCGCTTAGTGAACTGAGTGTACGGGCGCGTTCACTAGCGCCTCCCTTGCCCCCGAACGGAGTGACTCGAGTCGGAGTCATCGGAGCGCCTACTGAACGGCAAAACAAAAACGCGGCTACAAACCTGCTTCTACGCAATTTCCGCTTCCTCCCCTGTGCCAGACAGTCTCCAAATAAACAGGAAGCAGACGATGGCGAGCACCGTCGCTTTTATTTGACCCCGGTATTGAGCAAGTCTTGACAAGGTCGTTGAAGAAAAAGCGAGTGACTGTACACATCAGCGCTGCTGTTCGAAGCGATGCAACGCGATCGAGCCCTTCGCTTGGCGGTGCAAATCCAGGTACTGTTATAAAAACCGACAAAAACGTCGTCAGCGCACGCAAAATATAGAGCTCGGCGAATCTATGTCGCCGGTTGCGATACTTTTATACGGCCATACGTTTGTTTTGCCCTTCGTAACAAACTTCCTATAAAATGTATTCGTATACGCACGGAAAGTTTGGCCGTGCTCGGCGATCAAGGATTTGCCGGCCGAAGCGAGCCTCAGCCAAAGTGCACCCCCGATTTAGCTACGCAAACGAAACATCAGTCGGGATCATGCTCTGCGTGAGTGTCCAACCGGCTACCAAAGTCGCGTTCATACGCTGCCTTGCTCTGTTCAGCGCGAACAGGACTATCGTCGATATTCACCGAGTTTCTGTGCAACAGCGATCAAGACACGGCGTCAAATGAACCTTTGAGTAGTTTATTAGCACATTCAAACCAAACAAAATACGGTCTAATGCATTTTCCGAAAGAGCCTTACCTGAAAAAGGAATTTGAACGCGTTATTCGTCTTACCTTGAGCACTTTTCATTAACAAAACCGAGCATACTGCACACCTGCGACAGAACCGACACAGCTTATCTCGCCATTTTTTTTTTTTCTCTTTTAGCCGTGGAAACCGTCACCAGTTAGGAAATGACGTCATCTTTAGCTCTTTTGACTCTACGTGCACCGTCTCCGGACTCGGTGCTTCGGAGCTTGACTCCGAAGCCCCGGAGTTACGTGCACCGGAAGTGACTTTACGCCATCCAGTGGAAGGAGTCAGTGACTCCTTGACTCCGGGGCCGCTACTGAACGCGCCCATTAACGACGGTTCCTTCGCTTAAGGGGCAAAATACATAAGGATACATTAGGGTTCGATGAGGACTCTGTTGTGGATTCACGCAGGATCTGTGATTTTGTGCGGCCAATCACGGTGCCCCTTCCTTCGCCACACGTGCTCCCCTCTGGGGTTTCAACCAGGGAGCGCGGTGAGCCACTTACGGACAGATGCACGTGATCTCGCAGTCTATGAATCATGCAGGGGGTGGTGCAGTTGCACCAGTTGCACCATTTCAGTCAATTTCCGCTCGCCTGCGCCTCACTGCATCCAAAGGAAAAAGTCGTGCCACAGCATTTGTCGATGAACAAATTGTTTTTTTTGGGGGGGGGGAAGGGTTTTGTTTTTGTGTGGCAACTGTGGGGACGGGTGGGACGGAGGAGAATTGGGACTCCCTTGCGCATGGTTCTGGCCCAAGGTCTCAACCAGTGGGCCAGGTGTTGGGATCACGCTGACTGGGTTTGACCAGAATTGGCCGGGGGGAGGAGGCCGGGAAGTGATCTTCTTTGTTTTTTTGCCCAATCTCCCAAAGGTCATCCTGGTGATATCCCAGACCACCTGGTGATGGTTACAAAAATTGCAGGGGGGGAAGCAAATTGGCTGAAAGGGGAGGAATCATACTTTTGGTCCTTAGTTCCTAGGCTATAGTGGCGCGAGCTACTGCCCGTTATAAAGGGTATAGGCGTTAGCATTCATCCACCCATTTATCCATTTGGCCATCATAATTCAATCCAGGTTTCCGGCTCCACAGCATTGTTTCGCACCAATTTTACCGACATTGCACTAACTCGGCGCAGTTTATAGTCACTTTTAGTGCCATTTCGAAGCACACTACTGAAGATTGACAAGCAGAGGTGGTTCTTTTTTCCTGCATCCACATGTTCTAAAGCACCGTTTTGTAGAAATGTGCTCGAACATGGTTTCCATCTCATTAGCATGCTCAATAGGAACTGCCTTGTTATGAATTGTTGCTTTTTTATGTAAAATGATGTCAATCCTTGATCGTCGTACTCGTTAAAACAATTCTGCATAAGAGAACCCGGAGTATTTTTATCGATTACGCTTTTGTGTACTAAATTGAATTTTCGGGCAGCTAAATCGCGATCACGACCGAGGAAAAACAAAGCAAATCAGACGTTGAATGCTTACGCCGCGGGAGGTCGTTGGGAAGCGTCATTGTAAATAAAATGTTTGTCATAAAACATGTTGTCTTTAGAAGTTTTGAGGTCCAGAAAATGCTGATATTCGTGTTATACGAGTTAAAACTTTGTGTAGAGCCAACTTACCACTCTTTGTTACCGGTATCTACAGGGTTACATTGATACTCTACATGACCTTCTTCGTGGAATAGCGTGCTTACACCAATCCTGCTAACCTTTGTCCACTAGCACTAATGGGAACAAAACACGAATTCAACCAAGTTGATGGCACAGCTTCACAGTCGTTAATAGGCAATTTGGCTACTGCAGTATAACCGCGCGTGCGCTAACTTTGGGTTTTTAATAGGCATCACACAAGGGTGATTACATGAATGCGTGCCGATATTACTAATAGGGAACTGCACTGGATTGCTCCAAACTTGGGTATGTGCTGCTCCAAAACGTTTTTCTAAAACAAAGATGCACCAAAGCAAGATTTTTTTCTGCTTTAAAAACTGGTCCAATCTCCAAACTGGTTGGACCAGTTTGAAGATTGAACGTCCAAAGATGACAGGCTGCACTAGCACATACCAACCTGAACATTTGGACGTGGGGGAAGGTGACAGAGTACCTAGAGAGACACTCTTCTAGATAGCAGAAAATGTTTTCCATAAATGGGACCATTGTTTGAAACCACAAACCATTTCATTGTTTGGAGATTAGTGAACACGTCGCAAAAATGTCTCTCAAATCTTTCGTGATCGACCGAGGAAACTGCCTCATTGCCGTCCTGCCGGCTTGTGTCTGGCGCGACGAGCACTGTCTGGCAACATTCTTGGGACCATGAGGTTCATTGTCCGCATTGACGACATCAGCATCGTCACCCGCTCGTTTGTTTCTGGACCCAGTCCCCGTTGCCAATGTCAACTCTGATCTTAGCAAGGTCTACTTTTGTGCCAGAAACGTGGAGCAGAATTGTACTCCGGAGAGTACGAGCCATACTAGAAACCAAATCTTTTTGCATACGGATCGGCTAATTATAATTTAGCTGTTCATGAACCGATTGCAACATGCATGTAATGTGTTTCCAGTCGCCTTCACCGAGCGACTGCATTTGTTTCTACTATTTGTCACATTTTCTCGGTTTCGGATCCTCTTTGGCAGTTTTAGTCACAAGTTTGGTTGTTCTTGTCAGTTGAGCTATCTGAATCTTCCAAAGAAAATTTACTTTGAAGGTTGCTTAACAAATTTATCTACTAATGTATTGAACCCCCAGAAGACACGCTTCTTAACGAACCCAGGTTTAAAGTGGTAGTGCCACAAGATTGATCCATTTTCAGTTAGGAAAGTGCTCGCCACATTTGCGTGCATTTTCTCTTTTTCTTTCTGTACTATAGGTGTTGCATCTACTCTATCTTTTCCCCTCCAATATCCTCCGCTTCCTCCTTTTTTTCAAGTGGTCACAATATGGAGATTACTCGGACTCGTATGGTTTTACTTACCTTCCCTCCAACTGGTCGCAGTAATGCAACTTGGATTGAAGAGACCTAGAATATCCCCTGCTTTGCGAGCCATAGTTTTGCAGAATCATTTTCAACGGGGACCACTTACCAGCAATAAACAGGTCAAATTTAGTGGTCTTATGTGCCAAACCAACTTAGGGCAGCTGGCACGCCCCATCGAAGAACTGAGGATTATTTTCGACCACGCGAGGATCTTTCGACATCCACTCGAAATCTCAGTTACTGTAAACGACTTAATTTTCACGAGGACCTAATTTTCACGGTTTTCGCGTGTTGCCTACGATTCGCGAACAATTCCGGCAAAATTTAAAAACATTGAAATCTATATGGAGGTCCCGCCAGGTCGCTAAAATTAGAACCTGCGAATTATTTCAAAACTTCAGCTTTCACCTAAATCGCAAAATATTGAGCCCGCGAAAAATGATACATTTACAGTATTTCTCAGCTGTAGGTTTCCGTCAGATTGCGGGCACCTTGGCTGGGACTTGAACTTGCCACATGGGGATTTCTAGGCATAGGCGCTCACAAGTGGAACCATTTGCTGCTGGGTTCATCTACAAATAGAAGCATTTGCTACTGGGTTCATCTACAAATAGAACCATTTATGGTTTATGGAGCTGATACCACTTTCAGGTGTTCCAACTTTCAAGTGGCACTAGTCGCAAGTGGCACCAAGTCCATAAACCACCTGAAAGTGATTTCAGTTCATATTTCCACCTGAGAACATTCCGGAGTCGTATTTGGTGCCCCTTCAAATGCAGCGGGGTGCCAAACAAACTCTGGCAGCGTCGTTTCGCCCCTACGACCGTTTGCGAGTATACGACCCACGCGGTGTGCACGTGGGGGAGACATAGAGCTCTGTGATAAGAGCGTGGACTCTCCGTAAGTGTCCTTGCCCCCATTTATGTGGCGAGTCCAGGCAGACTTCCGGAGAGGACAGCGTCAAAACACTCTTGCCTCTTTGGCACGAAATCGGGCAATTGTCTCCCAACGCGTGACGAGACACAATCTCCCACTTGTGATGCGATGGCGGGTGTTGAACGGCAGCTCGACCCTGCCGCCGTATTGGCACAAACGCAAGGTCGTGCTGCCTAGCCTCATTGTACTGGGCTCTTTCCACTCGAAAAATTGGGGCTTGGGGGCGGTGGTGTATGTTTTCAGTTGAGATAGCCGAGAGTAGGACATTTTGTCGTGCAATGGAATAGCCACATAACCAGAAAAAAAAAAAAAAAAAATGGTGAAAGAGAAATATTTTTGACACAGGTTGGCACTTGTGGTTGATGGTTCGCCCTAATTCAAAATGCATTCACCTGTTAGAGAGGAGGCACAAAGAGAGAGGGATTGGTCACGTGTGCAGCCAAGATGGGCCTCAGCAGATGCCATTCTCTTTGGGGGGTAAACAAACAACCTCTCGGGCCCGCGAGTTTTTTTGTCGTACTACTTCTGGTCGTCCCTCTCGTAATTACGGTCCCTTCGAGGTATCTCCTCTCGCCCCTCTCCAAGGCCAAATCCTTGTTCATACACAGCCGGCACCATCTCAGGCAGTCGCAATAAAGGCAGGTCAGCCATTGCTACGATTAGCAGATGCCATCGCATTTCAGTACCCTCTATATCCTCCAATCAAAGCTCAGCACTGTGACGGCAGTGCTTACACTCTGTGCGAGGACTAGACGAACTTGCTCTCCGTATGAGGTCAGAGTTGATGTACGGTGCTCAACGAAACGAAATAAACCGGTAGAACGCGTGGCCCCGTGCAGATACAGTGACTCCAGCGATTACTGGATTAACTAACTGGCAGAGTCGTGTGGTTACTCTAGGCTAGTGTAACTGCATATACTAGCTGTATACGTCACAGTAGTTGTATACACCAACTCATGTTTACAAACAAACCGGAGCGCCCCTAGCGGACGCCACCGGCGCCGCGCATGCGCGATGGGGGTGTGGGCAAAAAGCTCACCGTCGCCCATAAACAAACCATTGGAACACGATGTTGTCGGCGTCGGTGTGAGTCCCCCTGCCCTTTTTCACGTTCGAATTGTTGATTCTACGTCTTCCTGGCGATGTCTGACTACTTGAGCGGCGTCAGCGAAATTACTGAGGCTGTTACACCGCGAAACTTCGCGTGAATAATGTGACATGTGGCGATTCATTCCGCGTGGACGCCGCAGTATGTACGCTAAAGCCTGATTCGCATGAGGCGATTTCGCTCGCAATTTTCAGTCGCGACGCCGCTCGGGCTGCAAAAGCGTGAATTGTAGCTGAGATAGTCGACGTTGATACTGAAAATCGCAAGCAGAATCGGACCAAGTGAATTAGGCCTAACAAGTCGGTGATGGTTACTGCTAACAATGATCAACATCTCCTTTTATCTACTGTTTTATCGAGCGTGCTTACCAACCTTAAAATTTAAGTCTTTTGAGGCCTGCACTTACTTCTTATCGCAAGCACCGGGCCAACAACTGGTCTACGGGCCGGCGTTGTCTAAGAGAGCAGACGACAAGCAGAAACGTTTGAAAGAGCAGACGACAGTTCGAACGATCAGGCGGCCGTTTCAACTTGAAGGCGCACTAAACGTAGTCTGCAGGTTGTTCGCACAACTTGACGGGTTTTCTGGCGTTCAAGTTGGAAAAAAAACAAATAAATCTGATGACCATAAGTATCTGTGAATTCAACCCAAAGTGCTTCCCGCCCAAGCAATTGTTGTCCGACGGCGTCTGCTTTCTCCTTTTCACGGCACATCTCCAGATTCTCGGACGAACCGAGCCCGTGAAAACTGACTTTCAAACCTTTCTCGACACTTTTGGTACGGCCCCAGTCCCGGCGTTTTGACGAGAAGGCAGGTTTTTGTCTGGTTCCTTTCAAAACAACGCAGGAATACACGTCTGGCATGGGGACTTCTGCCCACAGTCCCAGACCGGAAGTGCGACCGACGCGCCACCACCGCACCGTGACGTAACAGAGATGAGTTGGTGTTTGTATACGTTCTTCAAGCGAATCATACGCAGCCTAGCAAGGCCATGCGCTGCGCTGGTTCATTTTGTTTTGTTTAGCGCTGTACAAAGGGAGGAACAAGAGTTGGTAATGCCTCCAGATATTTTCCTCGCGCAGTATAGCAAATGTAATACTAACAATCATGTGAAATATTAACGCTAGAGCGTTGACGAGCTTGTGTTGCAGAAAATCCGGCATCGGCGGGACTGAAAAATCCGATAATGCAACGCGCACAGCCACGTGCGACGTCGCAACCCTATTGACTCGCTAAATTTTTCAAAAAAAGTTTTTGCCAAATTTAGCGAAAATATTTTTGCCAAATTTAGCGGAAAATGTTTTGCTGCCAAATTTAGTGTCCATTTTTCCGCTACATTTAGGGGGTCGATAGGGTCATGATGTCACAGCCACCTGTGGTGTCACATGACACTACAGACTAGACCGCGCACACGCTCTTGCATGGCTTGGGAACGAGCGCCGGTTTATATGAGAAGGCTTTGCAAAAGGGGTCCGATAATGCTATCGCGTTTCACTCTTAAAGGGAAGATGGGGCACTTCTACATTTGAGAAAAAACGCTTGAATTGCGTTCATTTGGCCTTTAGAATAACAGATATCACAATTATATTTCAATGCGACGCGCTGGAGAGCCATAAGAGAAATTTGAAAATAGGGCTGAAGCCCCGCCTCCCTAGCCCTGGCAAGCCAAAAGATCCGTCGATGACGTCACGTACAGTGACTATCTTTCGCGTTTTTCTCGTGTTTAAAAATACTTGTGCGGCAAGTGGTGTTGGTATTCGGGTTCACGAGGTAAAAATACACTAGAATTCACTTCTAACTCATTTTTTTCAAGAAGCTCCGTAGCTTCCCTTTAAAGGCAAAGCTTACGCATCCCTTAAGTTTATACTGTATTCTTCACAAACATTGTTATTCTTCAGCACAGTGTTCACTCTTCTACCCATGCTGAGAAAGTGGCCCTATAAAGGTCTTCATTTTGAAGTCCTAAAAATGAGCACCCTCTTCCGGCTTCGCTCTAAACGAGCTTCATACCGGAGTATGGTCGAGTAATCTCTACTGTGTAGTTCATGTTAAAGACCCCCGGTTTGCGGTCGGTTCAGGGCCGTACCCAGAAAAAAAATTTCGGGGGGGGTTTTCGGGGACAACGGCGGCCATTTTGGAAGTGTCTATTGTCTTGTTTTCGCCTATGAATCATGTGCATCGGTGGCATATAATGAAGAGTTACAGCAAACCGGAGAACCGGTCCCGGTTTGGTACCCGGTAGCCGACCGGCGCCACTGCGCGTGCGCAGAGGTGGAGATTGAAATCGGCTGGCTGCCAGTGCACCGACCAGGGCCGTACCCAGAAAAAAATTTCGGGGGGGGGTCAGAACCCCCTAACCCCCCCTCTGGTTACGGCCCTGGGTCGGTTGTACCGCACTGGTTCAATTTCTCGAACCAGTGGCAACATATCGTTGCAGAGTGACCTCGTGCTGGCTGAAGCATCCACTGGACCAAACAGACGTTATAGTTTCCGGTAGAACTGTATATGGGGTTGTGAAATAAAGACAATTGATTTTCTTATTATTGTAGCTTGAAAGGAGCCGTGAAACGATATTTCTACTTCCGCTAAATACTGCTCAGAGTCAATCCCTAACATTAATAACCGAATTAACTTGCCTTAGTTTTTCTTTCTAAGCAATGGCAGTCGGCAAATAAATTCCAGAAACATGAGCGTCGTTCCTCCCTTCAAGTCGGAGCCAGAACAAGCGGCCACGTGGCTTGATGCCTATCCTATGCCACCAACGTTAATCGTAGCCATGCGCTAGGGTCGGCAAAGTAGAAAACGCATGCTGAGCTCCAGGCATCGTTAAAGTTTGGCTATTCTCATCACTGCAGTAGTTGTACTTGAGCCGCTACCCGAGCGTTTGCCGAGGCATTGATTGCTACGAGCCGAAGTTGAATGTTCGCACAGTTCTCGTGTGCAATCCATGAGCCGCACTTGACTGTCGTCAGGCGGGTGGTTTCAATTCCACAATTGCATCCTGAAGCTTAGCGAAGGCAAGACTGAAAGAAGTAGTCCCCTCTCCTCCTCGCAATTTCACCAAAGAAGCTTCTGAATCAGTTGCGGTCCGTGCGAGTAAACTTGGGCCAGTGTGTGCCTCTTCAAAGTCATGATCATTTCAACCTGATATTGTTTCATGGCCCCTTTAAAGGGGTACTCCGCCGATTTCTTCATGGTCCCCGATTGGCTTGAAATTTTGCTAAACTCGCCAAACAACATCGCCAAAATAGTATCCCAAATATTAGGTCAAAATAATTTTGTTTCACAAAGTTATTGAATTTACAATTTTGGTCCTCACCGTGTTTTTCAAACTGAAAGTCTCTACTGGCAACAATGAAAAAGTGACGTCATTGGAAGTGCAGGGGTTCACTCTTTGGACTGTAGAATTTGTTCCCAACTGATTTGAAGCAGTTTCATGGTGTCAAATGAATGCCTTGGAAGCTCGCTCCAGTCCCCGCGCTCCAGCACGGAACAAATAATTGGCATATTCTATTTTTTAGACTGCTCGCCCGACTGGCAAGCTGAACTTCCACTGACGTCACGGCCCTGAAAAGGGCGGGTGTATTTGAATGTCTGTTTTTGCATCATTTTCATTTGCCGATTTCGCAATAACTATTATGAATTTCACGATATTAAATAGCATTCCAGAAAGGGTAAAGGCCTGGGAGTCAGAAAATATAGTTAGTTGAGGTAGCTCAAAAATCGGCGGAGTACCCCTTTAAAGCAGAGCTGGGCAGTATCGCGATACAAATATATTGCAAAAATATTTTCAAGAGGCTTTCAAGTATCTCTATCTCTCTGTCAAGATGCATTTGAGAAATGTGTTTGTATCTCAGTAGTGAAATAGTTTAACGACATTGATTGTATGGCAATACTTTGCCAGGCTTAGGTATTGATTGCCTTGCATATTGCGAAAGAAGTCTCCAAAATTGAAAAAAAAAAAGTGTGGTTCGAAGAATGGCCAGTTAAAGGAGGACTAAAGTGTTTTACAATCCTCGTTTTAGGGTCATGATTACTCAACCTATGAGCTTTAAGCATCCTGAAAAACCTAAAATTACATTCATGCGCGGCAGATTTGCATATTAAAAATGTGATCAAAGATGCCGACACTTACCTTTGGTGCAGAATGACACATGGCGCTACCAAACCTGGCTGAATATGGTCGAACGACGGACGGCGCTTGTCAGCCACTCGTGAGCGATGGGTTTCCGCGTGGAGAAGTGAAGCTGGTCGGCCGCTCATTTACGCGGGAGCTCGTCGCTGGCGAGTGGCTGACAAGCGCCGTCTGTGATTCTACCATGTTCAGTGAGGTTTGGTAGCGCCATCTGTCTTTCTGCGCCAAAGGTAAGTGTCGACATCTTTGATCACATTTTTAATATGCAAATCGGCTGCACATGAATGTAATTTCAGGTTTTTCAGGATCCTTAGAGCTCGTAGATTGAGTCATGACCATAAAACGAGGGTCTGAAAAAGCACTTTAGTGCCCCTTTAAGGGACACATGCAAAGGAAAAAACTTTTTTTTGAAACAGGCTAGATAGAAAAAGAATATTGCAAAACAAATTTACAATGAAGAAAAAAAAATTTAGAGCTATATTTACGGCGCAAAACGAATTCGGAGTTGGCGCCCGCAGGAGCCACTGCTGGTCACGTGGTAGGTTCTGTGCGCCGCCGCAAAGTCACGCTGCCGCACGCTGAGCGTTGTACGACGCCGCTTCAACGCGTTTCTCCATGCCGCCGCCGCCGCCGCACAAGTTCGTCTGCTTCGAGGCGCCACTGTCGTCATCTGATCGACACACAGGTCTATCACGTCTGCTTGCGCTTTTTCAGGAGTTTCCTTCGGGCTCTCAAAGTTCCTTATTACTCCTAGTTTTTTTTTTATTGAAACAAAGATGAATAAGTAACTTTTAGAGGCCGTAGGAAGCTTCTGAAAGAGCGCAAGCTCCACGTGGCAAATATGTACCAGCCACGTGATAAATGAGAGGCACCTATCCGCAGCGCCCGCGGGCGCCGACTACAAATTTGTATAGGGCCATAAATATAGCTCTAAAAATTTTTTCCTTAGTTGTAAAATTGTTTTATGACATCTTTTTTTTTATCTAAGCTGTTTTTGAAAAATGTTTTTTTCCTTTGCATGTGTCTTTGTTTTAGCGTCAGCTGTTAGTGGCTCGTTCCCCGGTTTTTGGATGGTCAGAGCAGAAACGAAATGTTACCCCGCTAAGCGGAAAAACTGACTCCATGTATGCACCAATTCAGTTTCCCCGCTAGATTTAGTGGGAAAATTGATGTCACGGGACCCGACGTCACAGAACCTACAGGCAAATTCAGACTACCCGCTAAATTTGGCGGGAAAACACATTAGGGCCTTAAAGTAATTTATTGATCAATGTGTCGACGCTAAAACAATGCAACGTCATTTCAACACCAGATCACCGTATGACGCACGATCGGTGCAACGTCGATCGATCGTCATCAGCTTATCGTCGAATAAGCAGCACAGCTGATGCCGCCTAAACACATTGCATCGTGCGACCGTCGCGCAATTTTTCCCTCGACCTCTCATTTCCCGTAGATTCTGCGTGTCCGGTGCTCTTTTTCCATATTATTGCGCGTGCCTATAGCTTTGACTGCATAGCCACGGGACGTCGTCCAAAAGTATAGCGTGGTAACTATGGCTTATGCATAAGTGCAGTTAAGCATGACTTAACTGCGGTTAAGGGTTCCCGCACAACTGACTAGGGTATTGAAGGGTTTTGCACGTGGCCTCGAGTTGACGGCCTCTTGTTTACCGTCGGTCCTTTCCACGTGCGCGACCTCTCCGTCGGCGATTGACGATTCCTTCCCGACGTCCTCCCGTGCAGCCATGTCCTCCATCCCGTACACGATGCACTCTGCCGTCCAGCTCCACAGGAGGCTGGCGGAGGACCAGCCCAAGGACGTCAACGTCATCTTCGAACCCCCCACGAGCAGTGAGTCCCCGCCGCTTGGTCGGACGGCTGCAGCAGCGTCAAGGTCGCACATGGGCTCTTCGGTGTGCTTGAGTGCATCGCATCTCCTCGTAACCGCTCGCTTTGCTACGTTACGGGCAACTGTTGTTCTTGGGCGCAAGAATAAAGAGGTGATGACACTAGCCCGCTGGCACCACCTACGTGTGGCCACACGTAATGAGACCAAACGTTTTCCGGTATTTGCGAGATTAGACCTACGCACTACCTACAGTCGCTTGTAACACCCTCGCAATTAATTCGAGCCCACAGTGAAAGAATGATGGTTAAAATGTATGAAATTGTACAAGTCATAGATAATTGTTGCAAGCTTGCTGATAGATGGCACCAGTTAAGCGAGTGTGTTAACTGGTTGTGCGATGCACTCAAGCACACTCAAGTGCAAATCTGTTAACCAGCCTTAGTGGCTCAGAAATTCAGCAATGAGCACATCCTGTGCTCACGCTAATATGCAGCATTGGCTTTTCATCAAGTTCAGACAAGTTGAGATGTGATGACAGCGTAAACAGGTTATACTGAAATAAATTGAAACTGCATTTTATCTCGTTGAAAAAATGGCTTATAACGTCTTTGCTGGTAAATTGCAATTTTTTTAATTAAATGAATACAGTAAAATACTAAAGAATAAAATTTTTGTTCTGGCCTTGAAGTGGGTTCAATATTCTTGTTTCAAACACTGGCTTCTTTAAAATTGCACATAATGTGCGTTTTGTAAAAATTTGGTTACTAGCTCAATTTCTTCATAAAGACCAAAATAATGCCTCACTGTTTCCTAGAGTCCATATTTTTGTTTCAAGATAGAATAGGGAGTTTTAGAGTAACGTACACAGCTTTAGCATATGCTAGTGCCAGATTTAGCGCTTGCTCTAGTGAACGCCATGCAAGAGAGTTTTAAAACAGCGTTTCTCCGCCACGACACAAAACCGAAGCATCTTGCGGTTGTAACGCCACCAAGATACAGAAACAACTTTTATTTCACGCACAAAATGCCACAATTTGAGCAAAGGAAACAAGTTTGTGGTTCATAGTAACATTTGTGTTTTGTTTAAACTTGTAAATGGGACGCGAGCGGTCGATTGGTTGTGTCCGCTGGCATCACCTCGGCAAGTGAGGTCTCGCACGCTCACTTTTGCACACCCTACTTTTGCCAAGATACACTCACGGGTGCATTGTGGGGAATGGTGTACAGATTTTATATAAGCGTGGCTTACGTATTGGCACTAAAACAGAGGACACCGGCATCCTTTGACCGCCTCCTCTTACTTTGGAGGGGTCAAAAGGGGAGCAGGAAGGGGGCGAGCCGTAGGCGCCGACCTTTGGTGATCTTGAGATCAAGAACGAGGACGAACAACCGGGGAAAGAAATCAGACACTACGTAATATCCCGAGTCATCGCCCACCCCCCTACCGCCTGAAATTCGTTAAAAAAGTGGGGTGGGCCATGTCTCGGTGGGTGAGCACAAACACTTGAAAAAAAGCGGAAAAAATTGCCTATTTTTCTCTGCGTATCTAGCGCTGATGCACAAGAGATACATCAAACTCAAAACTCGATTTAGTTTCATTGTTTTATAGAAAAAAATGCTCACGAAAGAATATTTTACTATAGCGAAGTCCGTTGCTTGCAAACACCGCCGATCTGCATATAGCGCGAACGTTTGTTCCGTAAAAGAACGTCACCAATATGTTCTTCTAGTTAGTAAAAAAAAAAAAAAAAAAAAAAAAAAGAAAGATAGAAAAGTTTACAACGAAATAGAAAAACCGACCAGGCGCAACGAGCGAGCGAGCGAGCGGACGGACCAAAGAAGCGACCAAGAGCGATGCTGGGAAAGCGGGAAAGCCGGCGGTCGCGTTGGCAAATACTTTGGCGTCGGGCCGAGTCGGGCCTTGTCAATTGCAAGCTCTTGCGCAACTTTCTTGTTTGGTGCGTACATACGTGCGTCCGTGCACGGCGGGCTATCAATGCACGGTTGGGACGCTCTGCAAACGTCTGTGTAGGGCGTTCCAGCGAAGCTTTATTTACGCTTTGGCTTTGCCTAAAATATTGCACAACCGCGGTCGCGACGGGCGGGAAAAAGGAGCGGGTTCGCGGTAACCTTACTTCGGCGGAGACAGACTTTGACCTAACACTCCGCGGTTACATTAACAAACTCTTATTTTGTTATCTCCATCGTTTTCTTTTCGCACGGATACACGACCACTTTGGGGTCGATCACGGAGGAAATGCGTAAACAAAAAGAAGTGTCTTTCCCTCCTTCGTTTTACTTTGTTACGGACGTCCTCCAACTGTAAGGTCCGCGGCCGCTTCATTCGGGTAGGATGAGTGTTCGCGGATCGCGGAGTCCGCGTTGGGGTATTTGAAGGGGTGGGCGATGACTCGGTGTTTTTTCGGAAATCGATATTGGCCCAAAAAACGGGGTGGGCGATGGCTCGGGGATGGGCGATGACTCGGGATATTACGGTAGTTAAGGACATTGTTTTGCTAGGACAAGTTGAAGTTGTTAGAGTGCTTTTCATCTTTATTTATTTTTGATCGAGACGCAATACCTGTGTTTTTGTGCGAGATAAAGGCCAGAAAAAAGCTAGACAAAGACCTTGCAAGTGATGTATTCCTGCTTTTTTGTGTATATCAAAGCGTCACCAGCATCGCGGTTCCATGGGGGCCACCAATGTCCGCCTTTCCAAAGTGGCCGTATTGCACGGTGCCGTTCTATCTCGATCATTACCACATATTAACTCTACCGTGTGTTCCCTCCCCGACAGCGGTGGAGACGACCCTGGCCAAGTACAACCCGAAGCTGATGAACAGCATCTGGGGGCTGTACAACCGCTACGCACCCCACTCCTTCCAGAAGAACTGCGAGATTGCCGGCTGCCCAGTGTCCGGCCTCGCCGACGCCCGGGAGAAGTGGGTGCATCCTCGGTTGCCTGGTTCACCGGGCACGGTGCCACGCACACAGTTTTGCCTTCTTGTTGTACTGCGAAGAATAATTGGCTGAAAAGGCGAGAAAGTGTACGATACGGGGCGCTGCACTGCAGACGGTTTGCAGAATGCGCTTGGGAGTGGTCTATAGAACAGAGTTGGGTGGTATCGCGATACAAATGTATCGCGATAGTATTTCAGAAATACATTCCGTATCTGTATTTCTGTATCGCGATACATTTTTTTCACCAGTATCTGTATTCCTGTATCGAAATACATTTGGAATGTTCCTTTGTATCGCGATACAATCGGGATGAAATGTATTTCGTTACATTTCTTAAGAAATACCCCCCCCCCCCCCCCCCCCCCAAAAAAAAAAAAAAGAACAAGTCCGAACCCATCTTTTTTTTTTTTTTTTTACTTCTGAGGGCACCAGAGTCAAGGAGATGCTGGGGCATTGTTACTATGCTGTCCAAGGTTCCTTTTGATTCTGCAAACCATTTTTCTATGCGTCCTCTTTTCTCTTCTGAGAAGTGTCGCGTAGTCGGGGACTCGAACCAGGTGGCGTGCCAGGAGTGGAGTCAGAGCATTTTCTGCCGCAGGTCCTTAGGTAGGGATTGCTTGAGTCATTGTTTGCTGGCATCCAATGCCCGCTGCTAACCGTCTCTCTCGCCTTAGCGTACAGAATACACCCAGCCGGCAAAGCTGAGTCACATTCCGTTGCAGCACGAGCCTGGCGGCGGTTGACTTGAAATAGTAGGAAGACACGCTGTGAAGTATAACACATATGCGTCTGCGGCTGCGCCCGTAACATTGCACGGCTCAAGGGTACGTCATCAGCCGACGTGAACGTGACCCGTTGCTCTGGTGATCCGAAACCCAGAAGGCGGCCAGAAGTGGCCTCGCTGTGCCATCCCAGACTACGTACTCCCGCGACTAGTCTCAAGACCACTGTTTCTCGGATGGCTCGCACCTGTGCTGGCAATATCAGCTCGCAATCCACGAGGTCTCTGTTTGAATAATGCTAGGCAAAACTTGAGGACTGCAATTCGTGCGTCGGTGGCAGAGGGTCGGTAGTAAGGACCTTCATAACAGGGATGCTACCGTATCGTTTTTTCAACCGTAACAGAAGATAAGACATGTATTCCAAGATGCTTCAGGTGGTCCACTATTCTCAAAAATTCCAAATGACACTGCATGCAGGATTTTCAAGTAGGTAACCTACAACGAAAGTATGTATTGTCCATTCATACAGTAGCGTGGTAAAGTTTCATGTTCAAGGCCACACCTACAGATAAAGAGTACTAGTTCGTTCCACCGTGACATCGTGTGATCGATTTTGACAGGATTCCCTCGTCAGACAGACAGGATGTCATGGAACGGACCGTGGTCAACCCTTGATGGAACGTATTTTTTTTGGGCCCATTGAAGACTCCTCGTCGTCCGAAACCGCTACCTTCAAGGCAAAGTGCCAAGCCAACGGGAAAGTAATTTCGGGATCGAAAACACCCACTTCAAACTTCAAGCTTCATCTCAGTTGGCGTCTCAAAAAAATTTGGAAAATGTATTGCACTATCAGTATTTCTGTATTTGTATTTCTGCCCTCCCTAAAATGTATCCCAGTATTTGTATTTCCAAATACATTTCTGAGTATTTCTGCCCAACCCTGCTATAGAATACCTATGTCGCGCAGGTCTTCGTACGTCGGCCAGACGGGCAGTTGTTACGACGATAGCACACGTGAATGCGCCACGGCTACGAGGACACTTGAGGACATCTCGGCCACCCATTGTAGCCTTTGACCACCTGCCCCCTTCATTTATCGATGCTAAGGTTTTGACAAGGTATCCTAATAGGCTGCTTAGCAAGCTGCAAGAGGAGTTTAACGTAGGAGTGCACGCGATGTACGAGTGATATGTCCATTTCCTTGTCGGCCTAGAAATGTGCATTCTTGGAACAAGGGCTCGACCGACAATAGTTGTGACTCAGCATTTTGCTGCCGCCGTAGTATAAGCGATTGGCTTTCCAACAAGCGTCAGTTGCGAGTGCACCCTGTGTCGTCCACATTCTCGCCCTCGCATCTTTTTTCGGCACTTTCTTAGGTGATTGCGAACCAACTGCACAAAATTGCCGTTTCAACCCCCCAAAATAACCCCCGAGGCCATTTGATCAAAGCCGGGGAAAACCGGAAAAACCCAAACGACAAAAAGCTTGAGCATCGGGGAAGAAATTTTTATCTACGGCGCTCTATTTCATTGATTCATTCTGAACTTCTAGCAGCATCAGGCTTATTGCGGGGGGCTAACGAACATAAAAATAAAGTTTCCACATAAAAATAAAGTTTCCACATTTGCAACGCAAACAGTTGCACGAGGCACACCATCCGTTTCTTAATACTTTTACCAAAAAAAAAACTTTTACTTAGTTGTGTCATGATACAGAGCTCACATATTTTGTGGATGTGATCTTTAAGGAATATAATTAGGAGGTGAAAGGTGTGACAAGCTATTCCGATGGAGACTCTATAAGAGCTTCGTGTTCACCCAGAGCCCCCGCAACTGTCGGCGAGGCTGCTGCTTCCTCGGACCTGCATCATTTCTTTTGCTTATTGGCATCGGGAGACTTTCCAAATATCCGACTCATGCCCACGTTTCTTGGATGTTGAAGAACCTCGTGCTTGTGTCCTGTTTCTTTTTCCCAACATAAGCCCCAACAAATGCCAATTTCTTGCTTGACATAGAGAATAGGCACCAAGATACACTGAATCTATGTGAAAAGATGGATGCCAGCAAAACGCTTCCAAGTTCCAAGAAGATTAAACCATGGAAACCCAGTTCTGGGTTGCCATTGTTTTGCTGGGCACCGTGTTGTGGACGAGGCCGTTAGAAATCCGAGTCGTTTCATCGGAGTGAGGCCACATCAAGTGCCACTCCGTGCAGCGTCTGGGTTCTAGTGTTCCGCTCTAGACTCTGCAGGTAAAGGGGCCTCGCATCAATACCAGGTTGGAATGCTACGCAATGCTGCCGGCTGACGAGTTTCCTTGGCAATGTATACTTTAAAGGATAAAAGCAAACTTTTTGTTTCAGTCTCACAAAACTCGATTGCATGGTCGTACCTTTTGCCGAATTACCCAAACATCAAAAAGCCGTAGGTACACTCGCTGCACGTGCTGGCGTCTGCTCCAGTAACTGTTCAAAAGCAAGAATATTAAACGAGTGGCACCTGAAGGGCACATTCATCGACGCCTTATTTTGGTTATTTATACTCGGAACCTTTTATAAGAAGGAAGGGGAGTGCGTGCATGTCCCCATAATTCTCTTTGGTGCTTGGGTGATGTAGCAGAATGTCTGTTGCAATGCAGACGTGGGCGCAAGAATTACTCCAGATGCAACCCACGGGTTGGACACTGCATGTGCACTCAATTATTGGGCTCGTAACAGCTGTTGACGAGAGTTCGGACAGTGGCTCGTGTCGATTCACTGCAATGCTGGGGCTAGCCAAGCCCTAACATCATCTGTAGCTCAGCACTGTGCTTTTTCAACTACAGCGTACAGCTATATAATGAACATTGGTGGAACATAATTGGCACTGCATTACTAACTGAAAATTTAAAAAAAAAAAATGTAGCTCTTTTTTTTTCTGCGTTAGTTATTGCATGGAGAGACGAATGCGAGTTTAATCCTTCAGGAATGTCAAGTATAAAATTTAAGTAATATTTACTAAAAGTGAAAGAGTTGTTTCACTGCCCCTTTAAGTGTGTGTGTTTTTTTTTCGTTTTTTCTCCTGCATGTTGAACACATATTTTTGTCTCGGTAGCACTGTAACATACTCCGTGAAAAATATTTATTTATACAAAGCCTATATTATGGGCCATAAGTCAATTGATGTCTGCACGCCCGCAATTTATTACATATTTTCGACACACGGTACTATCAGTGGCACCTGGAATTCTCACCCCGAGGTCAGTCCTTTGAACCACCTTACTTTGTCTTTGTTTACTCCGAACTACAGCTTGTTTAATTTCGCAGTCGTCAAATACCGAGTTCATTACCGAGTCTCTGTCTCGGTGTTTGCCACGAAGTGAGAGGTTCAACAGCATATATTTGCCATCCTGTAACGACGAAGGAAGCCACCGAAACGGAGGTTGCCTCAACAAAAGGAAATGGCCTACCCTCAAAATGAATTTTCATCGCTTGCTCGTATTCCTCTATGCAAGAAAAAAAAATGGCAATAACTTAGTTGGGAGGGGCAGGGAACAAACAGAAACCGAGATAACATGTGCCCGAGTATACTCGGGTGTGGCACTCCAAGGGGGCAAAGGACTGGCCAGAATAAGCTGCTGCTATTACCTTCGAGGGTTCCCTTTGCTCGCAGATACTGCAGAGCACCCAAGTTACCAAGTTGGCCGCACTTGTAGTCACTACTTGGCTCACAGAAGTGTCGGAGATGGCAGACGACATGCGAAATGTAAAGGGGCAAAGGACGTATGCAGAGCACCTCTTCTCAAAAAACAACTTTCTATAAACGAGCGTTTATTTGTCCCAAGTCTTTCAGTCGGCGCACTGCAGTTATTTCGCATGGGCACATTGGCACGCCGTTTCCATTCCATTGGTTGGAACAGTTGTGCAGGGGAGTTCGGGCAATACTGGAAGGGTCGATGCGATCGCGCCTGCACGCGGCTCGAAAAAAATCCCGTTGCTTTTAAGCGACGGCCGTACGAAAGGTTGCTGTCCAACCCAGCCGTGTGGGCGGCAACCGAGACTGAGAATACGTGGAGACACGGAGGGGGTAACTCTTTGATTACTCGTTGTAGCTCGAGGTGCTCGTGGCCTTTCTGACTTTGTGCCGTCTTTCTTTACAGGTCCTTTGGACTGTCCCCCTGGAATCGGTTGCACTGAGGTAACGGCCTTTTCCTTAAACACACCTCGGCCCAAGTCTGTTAGTCCTTTGTCTGGGATGTCGCTCTGTTGTAAACAAAGCCTTCACCTTAGACTGGTGTTGTTGGGGCCATTCAGAAAATTAGTTTTTGCTCTTTGACCCTTTATACGAGATGCTAAAAAAATGTAGGAATAAAGTGACAATTCGTTCATGTTTGTTGCACTTGTAAAAAGATGCAGTTCTAATTTTAGATTAGTTTTGTACTATATTGCGCCTCATGTTGCGCCTCATGCGCCTCATGGCAGTTTTGGTTTCGGTAGCTGGCATTGCCGCGAAATGGTGTAGGCGGGAACTGCATCCTCGTTTCTAAGCTGACCCCCGAGTTCCGATTTTTGTTTTTTTTATAAAAACTATCGGCCTAGATTCGAGTAAATACGGTATATCTAATAAAGATACTGATGCATTAAAACGTCCCCGTAAATCTACTTTACCGAAGAGCCGCTACCGCGGTCATTTCCCGGCAAATGTGCGAGTGAGGTTAATGCCGTCAATGCGGTTTGGGAACGGGGAAGTTTCAGGAGTGACACCACCTTCAGCTGTTGACTTTGAAACCAGTTGCTCAATATTGATGAATTTTAAAGGGTCCATTCATTTCATTGCCCAAGTGCACTGTATGACGTTTCAGGACGGGCCTCTGGCACGCCTAAAGTCACTGGATCCTGGGAAAGTAGCGCCATTGCCTTCCCTACCTGCTAGCCGGACACAAACACATACGAACATACAGGCGACCCAAACCTAGCAGGGTGATTGGCTGATTGGTCTACGTTGCCATGGAAATCGCCATCTTGGTCCATTGAAATCTTCAAAGCTTCTAGAGGGTTGTTCTAAACCAGTCGCGCCAAGGTTACCATGGAGCATCATTGTACTGGAGGCGTTCCTCGCCAATATAAGAGTCTTTGGCACTTCCTATGCGATCAACTTATTGTTCAGGCCCATCTCCATGGATCTCTTACAATTATATTGTTCTTCTTGCTTATTTCAAGACAGTAAACTTATTTTTCGGTGCCTCCAAGCACCGACACAGTATCTGGTGGTGGTACGAAGATTTGTTTTGCGGGTGTGTGGTTGGCGAAATCTCGGTATACAAAACACCACTGCATAAAGCTACCCGTCACCAGCGAATCTAGATCGGCTCACCAAGAACGGAGGGGTCAAGGAGAAATTGCTCATTTCACGGACCAAGGTGGCGACCACACGGGGAGCTAGGCGTTGCTTTCCCAGGATTGAGTGACTTTAGGCACGCCCAGTGGAGTGCCAGATGATCCCAGTGGATATGCTTGCAATACACAAACCAGTGCCAGCAATTAGGGGTGGGGCAAGCTTGGACGAAATACAAAGCAGATGAACCCCAGTGATTTTCTATAAACGAATGTTGGTTTTAGTTTTCTGTTCAATCGGGGTGTTTTTTTCCATTGGCCATGTGCATAGCCTCTTCCATGGGAGGACATGTATAGTGTTCTTGACCAATTAGTGTCCACTCTCAAACAATAATGTTTAAAGGAGCACCGACACCCCAAAGGTCATATTTTGTTTATTGTCAAAACGATGCAAATTGTAGTCATAGACACACAAAAGAATCCGCATCGCGAAAAACATTTTCGCGCGTGCGGCTTTTTATTTGTGGCGCTCTCTTCTCCCGCTTTTTGCCTCCTCGCTTCTTTTGATTTGCGACGTCAGGAATCATGAAATGTAGAAGCTTTGTAGGCGACATTTCTATGACATTTAATAACGGCAATCGTAAAACATGTTTTTTAACGCAATTGCGAATGCACTATGGCCCTTCTTTTTGAAATACCAAAAATTGGAGTCCGTTGTGATGTCGCGTCCTGGATTTGTGTCCTCCCTCGGAAAACTGGGCGGCGCTCGAGCAGAGGATCATCGGCGAGTCGCGGAACCGGACGAAGGAACGGGTTCCCGCCGGCGCCCTCGTCCCCCCCGTTCCTCGCTTGGGGTCCTGGTGGCAACGGGGCTTTGCTTTGTAGCGGGGAGCGGAGGGGCCAAAGAAAGTCGGCTCGCACGAGACCGCAAAATTTGACGTCGCTGCACTGGCGCGGGAACTTCAAACCCTGCATTTGGAAATTGTTTTTTTACTCCACAAATACTGAATTCCCGAATCTCGAATTTTGAGGGTTATGTCCCAGCAATGTTTTCATTCGTTTCGGATTATAAAAAAAAGTATGATTTTGATGTGTCTGTGCCTCTTTAATGTACTGGGAAGAAATGTTCTTTACAAAAGAATATATCGCAATAATAATTTGCAGAAGTGTGCACTATATAGTTGTTGAACCACCATACATAAAAATGAGTCATTTTTTTTCCGAAATTTGTCACTTTAACGTGGTGTCCCCCCTTAAATGCGGCTCTTTTGTTTTTGCAGCTTGCTCGGTGTCTTTGGCAACGGACACCCTCGGATGGTCACAACGGGAAGACGACAAACGCCTGGAAACTACGGACAATATACGGACGGGAAGAGTCGTAGGTTGTAGCATATCATTTTAATGGGCTGAGGATCGCAATAAAGACTACCTAGTCCTTGGAGAAGCGAGACTTGCATTGCTAATGCTAGTGCCTTTCACGCAAGGGTGGTGAAAAACTTGCCTTTTTTAAGGAGGCAAAAGAGGTTGAAGTAGATCTAGACCTTACTGTTCCCTTTTGTTTACTACTTCTTCGTTGGAGCATTTGGTATATTTCTGCTCTCTTGTCCATGAACAGGTTCCTCCATGCTAAGGCTGCATTTATGTTTTAGGTATTGCAGATTTATTATAACCTCTCTGCTACAATTCAGTCGGGCCTCTTTGATCACTCTCATCATCCAAACGTATGGCCCAGTAGCGGCAGCCTTCTGGTGGCTGATGAAGCAAGAATGTAAAGGTGCTGCACAGTGGAAGCCATGAATCCCGAACGCTCGAGACGTTACTATGACGCACAAATTGAATACCAGTGCTGCGTTAGCATTTATTTTGAACTTGTCAAAAATTTTACCAATGTGTTGGTCCAGTTTTTTTTGTTCATGCAAATTGAGAAGGAATTCCAAGGTGAAACACCCCTTCTCATTTGCCATCGGGGTGCAAATGCGACGACGCTCGATGTAATGCACTTTCCTAACCACCAGTGGTACGGCAAGAGGATGGACATTTGAGCCACCACAAGGCACCGAATTTTGAGAAGGGTATACTCATGCTTATCAGCAACTAGACTCGTGTTCACCGCAAGGGAAAAGGAAGTTTTGCGCATTGTTCATACGCCGCATAAAGTAGTTCTTACAATATTTGGTTGTCGGAAGAAGCAGCGGCGCTTTTGGCATTCGAACCATGTACGTCTTGATGAGATAAAAACACTACCTAAGCTTAGTTTCTTTAAGCAGACCTTGCCATCAATGTTACTAAATAATGCTCTAGTTTTGGAGTGTTGTCTGGCTGCGATAAGCTATCTCTCGTTCCACTCAAGACTGTAGCTGAATTTCACGTTGAAGAATCTTTGTGCGCTTGAATCTTTAAATAAGTTTTCATCGAGTGTTTTTCCAATCTCCACAGTAGTACAAATCCACCTTATCACGCTAATGTTTTTTTCATTAATGGATTATATTTTTTATCAACCCTGCTGGTGTTTCAAAAATTCCACGCAGCTTTAAGCTGTTTTTATCCACTGGAACGGACAAAATAAATAAAATTTCTAAAAGCAACAAATCAATACACTTCCAAAATACTTGCACATATATTTCAACAGTCGCTCGAGTCTGCAGTTTTATCTAATGACTGAAAAAGGAAAAAGGTAATGCCTCTGTTTAAAGCTCTCGTTAACTGCATTCCTTGTGAGGTGGTTTTTGAACACATAATTTACTCGCAACTTGTAAACATCCCTCAATCAACCTCATTTTTCTCCATAGCTCAACATGGTTTTAGAAAGAAGTTCTCTCGTGAAACAGTTGGTTAGTAGTACGAATGGTTTCTATAATGCTTGTGATTCCAGATGAACTGCATATTCCTCGATTTTTCAAAGGCATCGGACAAGGTATCTGAGACTTCTTTATGAACTAAACATTGATCTTAACGCGATTAACTGGCTGGCAGCGTTTTTAACGGATCATGCTCAGTTTGTAACCTGCTACAGTATCAACTTTCCTTTGGCACCCGTTTCCTCCAGTCTTAGGTCCGTGACTTTTTCTAATTTGCATTAATGACTTGCCAGCTATTGTTTCCTTCTCAATCAAATTGTTTGCCAATGACTTGACCAAATTTTCGATTCAAAACAATTGCAGCCTTATCTAAATTCTACAACTAAACGGTGTGAGCTGTGGTCAGTGGGATTAAATATCAATAAATGCAAATTAATGTGCGTGGCTTCTAAACCTGCTTTTACTATTGCTTATAACCCAAATGCAGCATTTCAGCTTGTAGACTCGTATCAATATCTGGGCGCGATACTGACTTCCAATATCTCCTGGAACGAGCGTGTCGGTACGCGATTCCTAACGCCAATCGCACGCTTGGTTATCTCAAATGTAACTTCTTTTTAGCCCCAATAAAGCTTTTCTCTATAAAACATTGGCCCAATCGAAACTTGAATATGCAGCTTCCATCTGGAACCCCGGTACTACTTGCCTTATTGACTCGCTCGAATCCGTCCGGCAGAAATCCCTACGTTTGATATTGGCCAAGTATAACCGCACCGCTAGTAGAACATCGATGGAAGACAGTCCACATCTTCCCAGCCTCGCATTGTCGCAGAATCTCGAGTTTTTGTCTCTTTCACTAAATTTTCCACCATAACTATGCACTTGGAAATCGCCTAATGAATCTGGCATCATTTGTTTCGGCGTGTCTCAGTCGTCGTCGTAAGGTTGGCATCCCATTTAGTCGTCGTAACACATTTTTCGCATCATTCATTTCTAGAGTATCGAATGACCGGAACCAGCTACCCACATCAATCGTAGATTCTGCTCTTCTTTCCACTGCACTTAGTAGTTGCGCGTTTTCTTTCGCTTAACTGTCGTTTGTATTTTGTCCGTTTAGCTAATGTACCATTTTCTGGCCTGTAGTCCGTGGAGTATACATATTTAAAAGTTGAAATTTTACCCGGTGCGGACTATCTATGAGTGTGGACTATTCGAGGTCTTTTTGTGTTTTTTTCCAGCATGCTTTGTTTTAATAAAGCGAGCTTTCTTAGCGTAGAAGCATTCTTGAGTGATTATGTTAATGATCATTTATGTACAAGATTCTTTGCGAGCTAATAAAGCGGGCAATTTGTCAAGATGTGCTGGGTACGAGAAGTTCTTACGTGGCAGCTAGTCGGGTCCAGACTATTTGAGGAAAAACTTATTTCTAACCAAAATTTTCTCTGCAGAGACCAGGTGCAAACAATAATTTGGAAAATGTGGTACTTGGAAACTCAAGTGCACTTTCTGCAGTAACTGGAAACAAAGGAATAGAAATCAGTGTGGATCCATGTCGCACTTTGATCCCAACGAAACAGTGCTGGGATCAGTCTCTGTTGCAGCTTTTCCAATCCTCGTCCAGAAACATCACCTACACATGTCTAGAAATGGGGACACTGTTTAGCAACACGAGCATCCTTTATTTACAGCATGCACCCAAACTAAAACACCACACTTTCATCAGGCTACCCCTAGTTGTATCGTACTGCCAACGCTTGAACGATCCCCAGAGACATCCTGCACTTTTCGGGACGTGCAACGATGGCGAACATGAATGGGACACTCCGTGAGTTACCGTCTACCCGAGACTGTTCTTAATTTTAGCCGTCCTCTTCGAAAGAAGAGGCCCGTTTGAACCTCACAGAGCTTAATGGGACGATGATGGACAGACATGACAGCAACAAGTTCCTAGTTCTTTGAGGCCACTGAGAAACCTTTTGGTTGTCGCTGATCTGAAAATTTGTTTCTTTGAAAACTTTCTGGAACTTGTGGTACAAAAACAAATTGATTAGAGTCATACCTAGCTGATATATGTAGGGTTTACAAATTGTGGTCCATTTGAAACTGGCTTGGGGCACAGACTGGAGCTTGGGATCAAACGTGGAAACAATTCAAGTGACTCTCTCAAAGCGTTTTGCGAGGCAGACGTGTGACCGAGTTCTCCCATCCTTCCATATTACAAACCACTTTAAGTGGTAACTCTGCCCTAGGAAATACTTTTAAATTCTTCCGGCAATAACGGCTGAAAAGGACAGACCCTAGGCTTAGAACTTGGTAGATATCGTCTCGGACATGTCCGCCACACGTCACTAGTAGGGTTCTGCGTTTTCGGGCTCTATTTTTCTTCGAATGGGGGGGGGGCATTTTCTGAAGGGTTTATTTTTGCTACACACTCTGCATATGGTCTGTTCTGGGGGTCAATTAAACCAATCTGCACTTGCAAGGACTCGCATTGAAGAGGACGTGCCCGGGGGATTCCTCGACATTTAGGGGACTGCATGTCCCCCAAATTCTGGGAAATGGTTTCGGTCATCGTGAGAGCAAGAAACAAGATATACGAGTGGTCCTCGAAAAAAGCAGCAACCTTGGGGGCAGTTCAGTACGGGCTGTGTTCTTGGTCAACGCAAAATAAAACTAGATATATGCTTCTTTCTCTGAAGCTTGAGTTTTTCTTATTCGAGGATGGCTTCAATTTAGTGTCTCTTGGTTTACCCAATCTTGATAAAACCACCACCTTGGGAGTTACCGGTATTTAGTGAAGACACGGAACCATAGTTTTAAAGGGACACTGTCAGCTCCCCCCCTCCCTTTCCCAAATTTAAAAAGTTTTTTGTTGGACGATTTAGTGTCGGAAGACTACCCAATCAATATTTTGCTCCAGGGTCACGCATATTTTCGATAAAGTAAAGAAAAAAATGCAACTGCTCAAAACCGAAATTGGGCTGGGAAGGAAGAATATAGAGGGAGGAGAGAGTTGCCAGAAATCATGTAATTGTGCAGCTTTTTTTTTTTTTTTCAATCAATGTATTTGCAGCTTTTTAGAATCCAGAAAAAAAGAGGAACAATATTTTAATTTTTTTCATTATTGACAGTGTGCCTTTAATGACACACGACTGATTATATTTGGTGGTTGTGTCTAAGCCATAGAAACTGGCACGTGACCACGGAGAAGAGACTGACCGCGACTCAATCTGGCCACTTGTTGATCCATGATTTCCAGGCAGAAAGAAAAATTTCGAGCCGCAAACTGTGTTCTGGGTAGTTGGGCTCCCACATGTCATGTACAACTAAAACCTCGGCGAGCATAAACATCCTTTCAGCGTCCCTGTAACAACCAAAAACAGACTACATCAATGTCCCTGTAGAGACAGTACCATACTTTGTCTCCAGATGCTACGAAACATTATCGCACTTTAAATTAGCATTGGACAAAGGAACCCTCTAGACACCATCTGGAAATCAGTCTACTTTGGGCATGGCTGCACACACGACTGACGATCATTCAAACGTCCCAAAGGTTGACCTTCCGTCTCGACAGCGGACGGCCCTCTGCTGGGATGACATCGGCAGACCCGGGGTCTAGATGACCTTGTCCTTCCGCTTCTGGTTTGTCCGAACGCCAGTTTCTCTGAACCTCTTCCGGTCGGCCAGGTACTCTTCCGTGCACAGTTGTCGGAAGTCTGGATCGTCGTACCTGGGCACAGGTGCCGAGAAGACCTCCATGCAAAATCTCACGGAGGGTTCACATAGAGTTTTCATTGGTAAGGAACGGAAAGTAGCCTAAAGTCCATTTGATTTGTTTTTGTCTAGCCCTACCGTGGCTCTCGACTGAAAGGCATAGGAGGAGTGGTGCGAAATACAGGAATAAAAGCATAAACAGAATGTCAGAAACGACGAGGCTGGCTCTAAAATCTGCCCGAAAAATCGGCGCCTACACATGGCAACTGAGAACTTTCACCAAAGGCATACTTCAGTGGTGAATTTTACCTAGTGAAATTCCGAGGCATAGTTCCCTTCTCGTCCAAAATGAGACCAGCAAACCTACCGGGGTCTTGAAGGACGACAGCAACAATTGGGCTTGTGGCGCCATCCCTGATAGGCATTGGGAGCAGACGGTTGTCTGCTTTCAGATGAGCGTGTCCTCTGCTCGCTACACCGGAGATGGCGCCACAGGCCCCATTCTTCCCATCGTTCACTGCCCCAGTAAAATTTCCGATTGAAGAAAGCTTAACAATATCATTTCCGAGTGAATTCGGGTCTTGTATTGCCCGAGGAAAAAAAGGAAAACATCCCGCTTCAATCTGTATCATTTCATTGATCCGGTGGGATTGACCCTGGTCAGTCGGGTGGGTGGCTGATAGATGGGTGTTGGTATCTGGGATGACCTTTATGGGTCCCCCCAGTTTGTGCTCGGTTGGGACCCACACAAACCCAAGAACCCACTGTTAGCCACTAAAATTTTCTTTTTCCTTTGGGGGAGAACATTGCCACATAAGAACTGGCTGCTCATGCTTCGTGTTGAACAATGCACAACTCAAAACATTGCAGATAACCATTCGCCTGCGGCACATCTTTATCAATAATCCAGCGACTCTCTAAGTCTCTGATGCCACATCTCTAAAACCACATTTTTTTTTTAAATTTCTGCCCTTGAAAAGGACACTGCAACAATTTAATTGTTAATTTGTAGCTCGTATTTTCTATACTGTCTAGCTTGGTACAAGCGAGAGAAAATGCTCCACCTTCTCCCAAAATACCGCGAACGAAAAAACATTTCTTTTTTTTTTTTGATCTGCGGTTGCATGTGGCGGTTATCGGAACCACAGTGCGACGTCGTTGGGGTTTGTTTTCATTGCCTCAATCCCTCGCCGCAACCCTCAAACCAGATTGTCGAACCGAAATTTTTATCGGTTCGGGTTCAATGCTTTCGGTTCAGTTCCGGCAAGCAAAAATAATGGTTCAAACCGGTTTTGAGCGGCTAAATTGAGAATATATTTTCCGCATTGTTTTGGCAATAGGCACTATTTCCGCCGTGAAACGAGCAATTATGGAACGTTTTTATCGTTCGTACAATCCACTTTTATTTTCAGGCACCAATACTAAAAAATAGCGTTATTTAATTTCGAGGAAACTGTAAAAGAGTCTAGATTAACATAGCAAGCGTCATGTTTATATGACACAACATTAATTTGTCTACCTCAGTCACATATATTTTACTTGAATAGAAAGGTTGTCATAAAGTGCAATGGGACGCCTAAAATACCCGTCCGTCATTGGTACAACTTTACGTCGCAGTAATAGAAGTTGAATGGCGGTTGTGCTCTTGAAAGAAGAAATTAATTACAGCGTATGTAATCGCAGAATGGGCACCTCGTCGCCGTATGTATAGGGAAATAGTTTACGAAATATGTTTCACAATATATATGATGCAATTGAGCTAAACCCAATAATATTTTCAAAGTGCCACGCAAGTTTTAGAGCAAGCCCTTTCAGTCTACCTTTTATAGGAACACTGGAAGGAAATCACGAGGCTTGATTTCCTAACCAACATTCTTTCCACTCAGCATCATGATGCAGGCCAAGAATCATGAAGAAAGGACTGATCACAATTGTTCCCTCTAATCTATACGCACCTTCATATTCAGATAGAATCTGGCCTAAAACAGCACGTACGCAAGCAACCATTTTCTTATTGAAAAAAAACTGGCGTAGCCTGGCTTTTGAGGTTTTCTCTTGACAAGATGCCGGTCAATTCAATTTTGCAAGTAAGCATCACCCTTGCTCATTGATGTTTTGCTAAATAGAACAAGGTAGTATTTGATGCTCTATACCCGAACTGGTCACTTCCTGATGGTAACATAATGGTCATAGTTCCCCCACGCACCCCTGTGCACTTTGTTTTTGTCCAGCCCACAGGCAGAAAAAATTGCTGCTCATCACATAAAAGAGGCAATCACAGACTGAGAAGTTATATACGTCAGGAACACATAGTTATTTAAATCAGCTCCAATATTAAAACTTTGTTTAAGGCTGTCACAAATCACTTCTAGACGTGCCTGTCGAGGATAAAAACACCCGTAAAGATTTGCAGAGCATATCTCGGACAATTTGGGAGTGCATATGATTCATGTCTTTAAGTTGGTCGGTCCTTTATTTATGTTGTTGAATCTTCGGTCAGTCACTGCAATCTTTTCTGCAGTTATTTATCAAATTTGGATTGGATCAGATCGACTCACCACTTCTTAAGGCACGCCTTGAGGGCATTGTTCTCCTTGCGACACAAAAAAGGCAGCAGCAGTCCTTGCTTCTTGCAGCACACACCAAACTCTGCAGTTGGAGGTAGAACAAGAACATTAAGGGTGGTTCACAGATTGCTGTTTGAGTATGAACAACTGCATTGCAACCGTTTCAGACTGCTGACAACGAGAGAACACTAGGGAGCCAACTGCTGCTACGTGGTCTATGGGCTGTGTTTGCAATGCAAGCTGCAAAGAAGCGACAAAAGCATATTTGCCTGTTTTCCTCCTCGTCACGCGACAATGCAAAGCATGTGCACTTGCAACCAATCTGCACATGGCGTGTCTACCGTTGACCTTTTAGCGGTCGTTGCCGGACATGTACGGAGAACATTAATCATTTGAAACTGCCTGCCCAATTCCAAAACCGCATGCACAGCGGGAGGTGTTGCTATTCGTTGTGTTTTTGGCAAACTATAAATGTTATACTCGCACTATGTTTTAATTCGGACCAATATATAGCCTGGGGCTATATGTAGGTCTGAATTTAGACGCTCCACACACCTGATATGGGCAAGACGGTCGCTTCGCTTGCATAGAGTCAATATAATAACCTAGAGAAAAAGGCGCCATGCATTGGGGCCACCACGAAGCGGCAGGGCATACACGCAGACATCGGAAACCCCCAGCTGACGATCCCGAAGGGCCCATATGGCAATGCCTTAATATGCACGAAGAAGGAGCAAGACATCACCCGTAAGGTCCTTGCTCTCTTCTATTTTACTTTGCAGAAAAACACCAGAATCTCGCATTGTACACAACTAAACAAAGTTGACAAGCGCTCGAGCAAGTTAAACTCGTTGCGGCAAAACGCCTAACCTTTCTCCGCTCTTCTGTCGCTCTCCCTCTCGAGACCGTCATTGTCAATGCCCAGGATTTGTTGCATTCTGTTCCCCTCTTTACGTCCCCGTGTCGACTGCTCTGGCGGCGATCAGAGCGCTGGCTCTTCTGATTCACACTTGGAATGCTCGTCAGAATTGAATTCCGAGGACGAGAGCTTACTAGGGACGCTGCCAACCTCCCAAAGTTTGAGCTCGAGAGGTTAGAAAATTTCTAACCTTGCTCAGGCTCGAATTTGAAAACTTCGCAACTTTAGAACCCCGCTGAGGTTCAAATTCGAATAATTCGAAATTGTCGAGGTTTTTCGAAAGTTCAAGTTCGAAGATATCAAATTTTTTTGACAGACTGTTAGAAAAATTTAAACATTTCAAATTTATTTACGATTTAACTTTAACCCATTCGGCAGCAAAGCTGGCGAATCGCCGGGCATGCTGTCAGAGGCCATTTTGCCAATGCCGGCGATTCGCCGGTCTGCATGAATTTCTGTTTTAAAGAGCCATTCATCGACGGCACGCTACGTAGAGTTGGGGTAGTGTAGTTAGACACATTGCCAACAGATGACGAGGGTTGTTCTATTCACTGTGTTTGTTTGAGCTTTTTCTGTTATGTGTTGTCTTTCCCGCTCGATCGCTGCCTGCTTGGAGATGGCAGCGTCCAGTGAACAGTGTGGCCTTTCTGACGATGAAATCATAGATATCTTCTTTGACAGCGACGATGACGGGACGACTGGTGAGGGTAGTGAGTTTTCGGAGCCTTTTGTCGACGATGGGAGAGATTCCGACAGCAGTTCTGAGTCTGAATCACAGCAAGAGCGCGCTGGTTGTGCGACGCGTCAGCGAGCCAGAATGGAGTGCTTCAAGATCTTTTATACGAGGAAGAATCTGCGAGGGCCTAGTGATTTATAGACTTGAACGAACCACTTAAGCATGTAAATAAACATGTTTTCTTGTTTTCTGCACTGAGTTTTACTGTAAAAGCTTATTATACAAGCAAAACAGTAATTCCTAGTGTGGCCTTGTTTTAGGGGGAAAACATGCGGTACGAACGGCCTGGCAGCATCTGATGCGCGCAATAGCAAATAAATTATAAAATATGAATATCTCAAAAAAATTTTTTTAACATTTCGGAACTTTCAATTTTAAGTTTGAATTCTTAGATTCACGGATGGAGATCAAATTCTGCAGCTTTAAACCAAGTTTTCACGAATTTTTGCGCCTACAATACGGGTAAATGGTACCCGTATTGTACGCGTTACCGAAAAAAAAGTAATGAGATATGTTGCAAGTAAAAAAATGTGTTATCGTTACCACTAGAAAGTAACGCACGGTACTCTTAAAATTATGAATTAACATGCTTTAATCTTTTGTTGTTACAGGTTGTGGGGATTCCTGCGATCTCCCTTCCCTGATGGCTGTGATAACGGCCGCGGGTCGGAACACTCGGCCTCCTTTGCCCTGACCTGTTCATGAGGCAGAGGGCCACCTGGCTTGGGGGCTCTCACTCTCTCCCGGGGGGACCGATTTCCGTTCCCCCGCTCGGATGCGGATCACTGCTGACAGGCGAGGAGGTTTCGCTTCTTGTATTCCCACTTTCGGGAAAGGGACTCGTCCGGGTGACCGCGAAAGAGATAAGACGTATGTCAGCGACTTCTCCGACGCTTCCCCCGTCTTGGCTCTCCTTGCGTCTGGCAGGTTCTTACCTTGCCGGCGCGGGGGGCATTTTGGATTGGGGCATTCTAGTTCACTTTGAGAGTGCTCTAATAAATGCTCGTGGACTCTGTCCTTACTCGGGTACGTGTGTCTTCTCTTCCCCTATATTCGGGAGAGTGAGACAAGGTAGTCGATCATTGGCGCCGACGGAGGTAATTTATCGAACCGACCCGTGGCAATGTAGCCCTAAACGTTTGTCTTATTGCCGCGGTGATGTGGGGACCGAAAGAGTAACCAAAGGGTTGTCTCAACAGCGGCGGCAATCTCAAAGGAGCCGTCCAACCTAGTAGCGCAGTCCCCACATCTCCGCAGCAATGTAGACGACGTTTAGGGCGACACTGCCACGGGTCGGTTCGATAAATTACCTCCGTCGGCGCCAATGATCGACTACCTTGTCTCACTCTCTCGAATATAGGGGAAGAGAAGACACATGTACCAGAGTAGTGACAGAGTCCAAGAGCATTTATTAAAGCACTCTCAAAGTGAAGTACAATGCCCCAATCCAAAATGCCCCCCGCGCCGGCATGGTAAGAAAAGGTCCTTACCTGCCAGATGCGGGGTTCCGAAGAGCCGAGACGGGGGAAGCATCGGAGAAGTCGCCGACGCACGTCCTATCACTTTCGCGGTCACTGGACGAGTCCCTTTCCCGAGAGCGGGAAAACAAGAGACGAAACCTCCTCGCCTGTCAGCGGTGATCCGCATCCGAGCGGGGGAATGGAAATCGGTCCCCCCGAGAGTGAGAGGAGGGCCCCCCAAGCCAGGCGGCCCTCCGCTTCACGAACAGGTCCGAGCTAAAGGAGGCCGAGTATTCCGACCCGCGGCCGTTATCACAGCCATCGGGGAAGGGAGACCATAGGTATCTCCACAAGGTATGCATAAGCACCATATTTCAAGAAACATTATGTTCATCCAGAAACTGAACATATTTACTTTATCTTTTCTACGGGTTCAGCCAAATACTAAAAAAAGAGATGCAAAAAAAAAAGTTTATATGACTTGGCGCTCAGAAACACAAAAAATTCAAGTGTAACTTTTAAATCTTGGGAAGAATATGTAACGAGCGAAGTAACTGTCACACGTCACTCGAAATAAGTAACCCAAGTATGTTACCCATTACCGTTTTAAAAATGTAAAGAGTATGTCAAAACATAACCAGAAAAGGTAACGCACTACCGGTAGCGCCGTTACTTGTAATGGATTACCGCCAACACTGTGTGGTACTGACAATACTACCCGTATTACACATCATTAGTCATAACTTGTACGAAACAAGCGTTGAACTGGTTGAGCGGTTAATCAAAGAGCCCCGAGGCGGTCAGGTGAACATACTTCTTACTTATTTGCAAGCTATAGCCGGTGACAGGTCAAGAACGAAGTGGGAGCTCCTCCCAGCCACTACAGCGGAGCGAACGGTGGAGAGGCCTCCCCTCCACCGAAGCGGAAAGGGCTGGCAGGAGCTTCCACTTCATTCTTCACTTGTCACTGGCTATAGTAGCAATCCAATCAAACGCTGCCTAAATGCAATGCTGGTATAAGACAACTAAATACACGGGACAATGCACGCACATAGCCACACCCAGGCTTCCCGAAAATGTTTAGTTGCTCTGGGAGTTTCTTTTCGGTGGGATAACCCACTGAACATAGGCACAGCACCCGACACAGGTCATTAAGGTTGGGGAGAATGCAACCAGACTAGAGTAGGGGACCAAATACAGCTGATCAGGTCAAGACCGGTTGTTATCCGGCTACCCATATTGGCTGCATTCCAAAATTAACTCCATTTGACTCCAGAGGAAAGGTTTTGTACCGCGGCATTCCAAACTTACTTGATGACGGCAGAATTCGCGTTCCAGAAGCGGGTTGTTTACTCCGCAGTAATCATTCACGCTACCCTCCTCGATCAGGGGGTAAAGCTGGATCAGAGTAAATACGTCACGTGATCAGTTCGTCGTCTGCTTTCTGCAAGAGCCGTAAAAAGCTTGCTTGCTCCATTGGCTTTGGCGGCGGACGTTCGAAATAACGAAGAATGAGGTACAGCCATTTATCATGATGTAGAAATCCCGAGACTGCGGTAAAAGCGGGGAAACTTGGTCCAAGAAGAAAGACGGGGGAAGAGAGTGGTTATTGTGATTTGCTGTTTTCAACGCAGGAATTGACTGTACCACATCCAGACCGTGCACCTTCACCGAGAGGGTATACCTGTCGTTATTATCATAGTGCGAGCATAAACAGGAGCTTCTCCGCATCCTCGTCGGGAATGCCGTATTCTCACGTTGAAGGCTGAAAATGTTTGAACGCAGTAAATGATGAGGTTGTATTTTTGTTTCCCCCAGAGTGTGTGTAATGAGAAAATAACGCCTGTAAAGCAGTGAAGGCTTTGAAGATTTCATTGTAATCATATTTCGCATCAAAGCGAACGTTACATATCACTCTTGAGAAAGCACCGTGCGCTGTACCGCTACACCGTGTAGAAGCAATTCCTGCAAAACGTAATCGGTGCAAATTACGATGCGTGGAACATATGCGTTTAAGCCACCAGGACTAGATTTACAGTGATCGTGCTAATGAATAAAAACAAATTTTTGATGTCTAACTGAAAAGAGTAAGTAATTTTGATCTCAATATACAGCCCAAAAGGAAGGGCGAGCAAAAGGAGCCACCTCAGAAAACACCGCGTCGTCATTAACACTAAAGCCTGTTCGAGTGCTTTCTCCATGATCAAAAGGGTTGTCTGCTATATTCTGTCATTGCTGCTGTTTTTCATTTTTGCCCAAGCTCAAGACGAAGCCGCGTAGTATCCAGGTGAGTATCCCGATCATTCGAAAATCGAGTCGCGGATCATTTACTCGCAATGTCACGTGGCATCACCCGCTGATGTAGAAGACAGGTTCCTCGGGTAAGATTTGGAACATAGCCATTGCGGCTGCCTGAAAGTTCTTCGATGAACGGAGATATTAGCCATTCTAAAATGCAGCCGGTTACTAATGGTAATGAAGTGCCAATTCAGCGTTCACTGTAGCGCATCAGCGTCGCGCTCCACGCGCGCGCCTTTCTTTGGCTCGAGGAAATCGAGGGATTTGCGTTGAAATAAAACTAGTGTTATGAAGGACGCTCGCAGCAAAGAACCTCGGTTGACTATCAAGCCTGCAGAACAGGGATCTGTTGGCCCACAGGTTACCTCGGTGTAATTTAGGGAGTCGTGTGCAGGAGAGGCTCTTTGTAGAAAGGAAAAGGTGCAAGGTCAAGGCCATCCCAAGGTGATCATTCTCAGTTCTGCAAGCGAGTCAATTGTGGCACGATCAGCTAAGAGTCAAGTGCAATTTCAACTCCGCTTCACACATAGACATCTCACATTATTTATATTTGCTGGCTCGAACCTATTAGCCCCGAGAAGTTCGCGTGGCGCCCCCTTATGGCGAACCGAGGTGACGTCACGGCGACAATTTTTCCCCGGCTCGCCCCGCTCGCCCTGTGGAGGCTGTGACGACGCTAGCTGTCGGCGCGCTCGTCTCTATTTATTTTTTTTTTTGGCGTGTTTTTCGCAGGAAGTGTAAATTTTTTTATGTGCCTTTATTGAGGTATGGCCTGTAGCTACAGGCGAAACTTCAAACAACATTTTAAGCATGGTTGACAGGGCAGGCAACGCATGAATCACAGCTGGTATATAAAAATTAATTATGGCCACAATTGCAGGAACATCACTGTAGATTTACATCTCGCACAATAAATGCTGCTGATGGTCTGAATAAGTGGCAGGTTGTATATACAATTTTTTTGTATCTTTGTTTTTAAACAAGATCGCCGAAGCAGAAAAGCTGCTTCGGCCATCTTGCTTCGGCGATTAGTTGAGGGTATATCAACCCTCAACTAATGTATAAAAAACGTAAGCGAAGGTGTCTAGCTCGTTATTACTCCCTTGGGCTCTAAAATTGATATTTTACTTAAATCGAATTGTCCTGAAGCTAAAATACCAGAAGCTTTTCTCACGCGGACTGTCGCCCTTCACAGGTTCCACATTTTCTGCTACTAGTGCTGCATCTACCACTGGACAGACGTTCGAATGCTTGCGTTTACTCCTGTTTCCCTCTGTTGTCATAGAGTCCAGCTGTAGGGAGTTTGGAGGCTGAGGAAGCTTTTGGGGACCTGCAGCAGTGTCTCTTTTAATTGTAAATGACGATTCAGACTAAACGGTGTATTTTCCGGATACCCAAGACTTGAATAAACAATTTCCGGAAAAAAGTATAAACATTTTAAATTACGGCACTATTGCTGTGCATATTTTGGGCAGTTCGATACATATCATACAGGCAACTAGGGGCGATTCGGCCGTTTTTGCTGCTACCATACAAAATAATTTGCAGTAATTAGGCATCTTCTAAGAAATATGCCTGCATACGTATATATATATATAATTAATTCATAAAACTACATTTATGTAAAACAGCCCTGTTCCACGAGCACTTCAAAGATAATCAGACACGGGGCCTTTAAAAAATCTGCGAACCAGCGCATGCAGAGTGGCAGCGCAAAGTCGGGGTCGCGAGCTAATTTGCCGACCACCCAAAGGCCCATGATATAAATGCCACTTCAAATGCCTTGAAAGCGGTATGTAATATCGTCCTAAATCATGAACATGCAAGGAACAGAATTCCAGCGTCTGAAACACTTGCGCCTCCGCTTCACCGACCCCTCGCAAGATTGCCTTGTATGATATGAGCCTCCCCGTCCGTGTGGACGGACGGGGAGGTTCATTGGCGGAATTGCCTCCGCCGATTGCTTTCGGGATTTTTAACCCAATTTTAAAAGTAAAAGGGACAAGCAGGCTTATAAAATGTACGGAAGCACGTCAATATCGGCCTAACTCAACGTCTTGTACACCGGGTAAATGAAGTCCAACTCCACGAAGAGCTTGCGGCACACAACGCCAGACCAGGAAACCGGTGCTGGGAAGCGAACCGATGCGAGATCGCGGAGCGGAGTACTCCCCCTGACGTCACGGTACACCTCACCCAATCAGGGCGCGGCGACCGCAGCGACGCTTGTGTTCGCTCTCGGGGCTAATAGGGGTGAACTTGGTTTGCACTTCGTCGAACTTTTGAACTTTACAGGTTAGAAAGTTTGCAAATCATTGAATATTTTAGCTGATAAGCTCGAAAGTATAAAAATGTTGAATTTCACAGCGCGAAAAATCGAAAGATCGAAAACAATTGAAATTTCAGCAGGAAAAATTTGGAAGTTCAAAAATCATAGAATTTTTTTTGTAACAGGTTTGACGTTCCGAAACTTTGCGCATCTTTCAAACCCCTTGATTCGATCTCTGAACCTCAGGTTCGCAAAACGTTTGCGGCATCTCTAGAGCTCACCATACGACGCAGAAGCTCCCTAGAGAACCTTCAACTTGCAATCTGAACATTGCAGAAGCAGACGAGTTACAATAAAACTGAATGAAAGAGAGGTGACAACCCTTTCAATTGCTGTTTCATGCTTCTAAACCTGCAGGACGTATGTGCTCCCTCTAGATAATTAAGTAAAAAAACAATTGCACTGACCCTTCGCTTATGCCATTACTCTGGAAACAACGTCACACCACTGGGAAACATCTTTTGGAAACTCGACCGTGAAAGGGTTAAACTGAAAGCGCTTTCCATGGTCCGAGTTGCGCCCTCTCTTAAAAACAGACTGGCGCCATCTGCCAGCTAGCGCAGGAACACTTCAGACCCGCGTACTGCCCTGCTGCAAGTTAAGCTGGACCACCAAGACGTCCACTCTTTCCATCGGAGCGAACGACTCCTCTACGGCGTTCGATCTGCTAAAGTGGGCAGAGGGCTTTTTGGGAGGGGCTGGACCCGCCTTCCTGATTTGCGAGATCAAATCTGCACACCATCCATGAGGAACGGTCTCTCCGCGAGAAAGTATTCACCGATGATGCGCACGATCGTGGGAAATCTGTTCCAGGGCTACCTCGTCGGCTTGCTCGCGACTTCTCTCGTCGTATGCATCGACGAGTGGCTGCAACTCTCGATCACCGTCAAGCTCAAATGTGTGGGCCGGCCTCAACACATGCCAGCAGTCGAGCATTCTGACGAGCAAAGCCAGAAAGCGAACAGACGAACTTACCGGCAACTAAATCGCTGCATTTCTCGTCCCTGGCCTTGTCTCGCATCTTCTGCGGAATGAGTATTTCCTTCTCCACATTACGAAGTCGCGTGTCGTTCGGGTCACCTGGAAAAATCCGGGGTATTTTGAGAAACTGAAACGAAGAAAAAAATCTCTCAGCGTACCGACACCGTGCGGTCCGCCGGAAAAACCGTCGCGCAACACTGCCCGCTGACTTTCGGTGGGCATCTCGAGCGACGGGAATGAAAGCACTCAACGCAGGAATAACCCGACCCCCCACAAAAATTAGCAGAAAGTCCTCAACGAAAGCTATGCAGACTGCAAGGTGTGCACCACAGTTGTGTACAAGGTGCTCAAGGTGCTGGTCGAACTGGCTCAGGCGCTGGCTAGGCTGGCTACGGATGGATGGATGTATGGATGGATGGATGTTAATGGCTATTCCCTTTGTAACGGGCGGTAGCTTGCGCCACCTAGCCTAAGTCTAAAAGACAAAAACGTGATTCCTCCCGCCCTTTTAAGACCAATTTTTCTCCCCCTAACTATCACCAGGCAGTGTGGGATATCACCAGGATGACCTTCGGGGGATCGGGCAAAAAAACTAAAAAACATCACCCCCCTGCCTCTTCCCCCCGGCGAGGGAGTCGCCAATTTTCCTCTGGTCAAACCTTTTCGGCGTTACCCCAGCACCGGACCCACTGGGAGACAGGGTTGAGACTTTGGGCCGGAGCCACGCGGGAGGGAGTCCCAATTTTCCTCTGTCCCGCCTGTTCCCAGCTGTGCTAGTTAGTTGTCCATCATTTAATTTTCCCTAGATAATTTCCACCAATCCTCTAATCGTCTCTTTGTCACTGTAATCTTTTTCTCTACCATCCTTCCATCGTCGCCAGTGAAACCCAGGGCCCCGGCCAAATCCGTTACCCCTTCAGGGAGGGCAGGACGAAGCCTCGTGCACTTCAAAACCAAGTGCTCCAGTGTCTCGCTATCATTATGGCAGGCGGCACATAACGTGTCGGTCTCCTGAAATTTAGCCCTATATGTCCGTGTCCTCAAAACTCCCGTTCTTGCCTCGAACAGCAAAGCACTTCCCAGTGAATTGTCAAATAGCTTTTCCTTTCTTATCTCCTGCTTTCGTGACCTGTACACTGCTAAAGCTGATTTCTCCTGCATTCTCCCCTCCCACATTTTCCTCTCCGCCTCTTTCACCTTCTTTTTCACTGACGTAGTCTGTTCAGCCCCATCACCTGTGTGTAGATATTTGAATGTAAGCTTTCGGGTTCGGTTGGTCCATTTTGTGTTTAAACTTTTCATGTATAAATACTTGAATACCTTACGTGCCCACCGCGTATCCTCCATTTCAGTCAACCTTTGTTCAAATTTCAACTTACTAATTGCCTCCCTGCTCTCAAAAGACGACCATCCCATGTCCCCCTGTACTCCCTCATTTGGTGTTTTTCCATGTGCTCCCAGCGCCAATCTGCCTACGCTTCTTTGTCGAATTTCTAGCCCTGATTGAACCTCAGATTTCATGCACAGCACTGCATTGCCAAAAGACAGTCCTGGCACCATCACTCCCTTCCATATACCTCTGACCACTTCATATCTGTTATAGTTCCATAGTGCCTTGAGCTTCATAATAGATGAATTTCTTTTCCCTTTTCTAATTGTGTTCTCCTCGTGTTCCTCTAGATATTTCCTTCCTTCATTGAGCCAGACCCCTAGATATTTGTACTTTTCTACGTGTTCTATCACTGTGTCCTGTATCTCCAGGGGTTCCCCCTTCTCATCGTTGAAAACTATTATACCCGACTTGTCCCTACTGAATTTTAGTCCTAAACTGTCCCCTTCCCCGCTGCAAATTCTAATCAGTTCCTGTATTGTCTCACGGCTTTCTGATACGAGTACAATGTCATCTGCATACATTAACCCTGGCAATAGTTGATTTACCTTATGTCCTTCCTCCATGTAATTCAGGTCAAAACCTAGGTTGCACTGTTCTAATCTTTTTTCCATCTCACTGAGGTATATCATAAAGAGCAGGGGAGACAATGGGCAACCCTGCCTAAGTCCTCTTTTTATTGCTGCTGGTTTTGTAGTTTCGGCTTCCCATTTTATAATCACCCTATTCTCCGTATAAACCCGTTCTAGGAACTTAACCGTGGTTCCCCCTAGGCCATACCCTTTTAGCTGTTCCCAAAGTTTTTCCTGATTCACATTGTCATATGCCCCTTTGATGTCCAAAAATGCTACCCATAATGGCCTTTGGCTTGTCATTGCTATCTCTATGCACTGAGTGATTATGAACAAGTTATCATCTAATCGTCTATCCATCCTGAAACCGTTTTGGAGCTCCCCCAGAATCTGCTTTCTCTCTGCCCATTCTTCCATTCTTCTTTTTACGATTTGCATAGCTAGTCTGTATATTACTGAAGTTACTGTGATTGGTCGGTATGATTTGATACTGTCTTTGTTTCCCCTGCCCTTATATAATAATCTCATTCTGCTCAATTTCCAGTCACTGGGTACCTCCCCTCCCATAAGTATCTGGTCAATCACCTGCCTTAGTTTCAATTTGCTTGTTTGGCCTAGAACTTTTATCAGTCTCATTGGTATGCCATCTGGACCTGTCGCAGTTCCAGCCGGAACCCTTCCTTCTGCTTTCTCCCATTCCCCTATGGTCGTTTCCTCTCCTTCACTATGCTCCTCCTCTTGTGTTGTGTAGATGCTATTATTCCCTATGGCCTGATCTGATTCTAACTCTGAAAATGCTGCTTCGATTGTATGTCTAATGTATTCCCTTGCCTCTTCCCCCTCTACCTTTGTCCCTTCCTGTGTGATTAGTGTCTTCTGGTACTCCTCAGTCTTTTTTCCCTGTGCACTGATGTGTTCCCAGAACCTTTTTGCCGCATTCCTATCCTTTTGGTTTATCTCTATCATCCACTGGACCCCTGCCCTCCCAATTTTGGCCTGTATTAATGTTGATGCCTCCCGCTTTCGTTCCTGAAAGTCCTCCCATTTTGCTGTCACTTCGGCTGGAGTGGCCCCCTTATTTTTTGCCCATCTGTGTTCTCTAGATGCCGCTTGGCGTCTCGATATTGCTGCCTTAACCTCTTTATCCCACCAGCTTTTGAGCTTGCGTTTATGTTTCCTTCCTCCTTGTCTGGTTCGATATTTCTCTAATTCTCTTTTGAAAACAGTAACTAAGTCTTCATATGTCCATTCTCTTTCCGGTAGCTTGGACACTATGTTCTCGATCCGCTTAGATACCTCCTGTAATTGTTTATCATTTAAGTTATTTCTACCCTCTTGTTTTTTATTTTGCGTTTCTGATTTTACTGTGCCAAATCTGATCTTGATTCTCTTATGGTCGCTCCCCAGACTTTTTGTGCTTTCCTCATCTATTTCCATACCTCCAAGTCTGTTGTATATCTTCCGTGACATTAAACAGTAGTCGATAGTCGAGTGTGAGTTCTTTCTCTCCCATGTTATTTTTCCATCACATTTTACCTGGGCGTTAACCAATACCAGATCAAGAGCTTCACAGAACTCCTCTAACATCCTACCTGTTGTATCCGTATGTCCATCAAAGTCTTCCAAATGTGCATTCATGTCCCCCAGGATAATTATTTCCTTGTTAGTGCCGATTTCCCTAACGTCTCCTGATATGCATGTTAAGTGTTCTGCGTTTTCCTCCCCTGCATCGCTCCCTGTTTTTAGATACACAATACCCAGGATTGTGTCTAAACCTCCAATATTGCCTTTGATCCACATGTGTTCCCTGCAGTCCTCTCGTTCCCTTTCCCATTCCTGACCCTTCACTAAAATCCCTAATCCGCCTCCCTTGCGTTCCCCGTTGGCCCGGTTGCATCCCATCCAATGATATCCCGGTATGTGTGGTGGTTCTTCCAAATCCCTCAGATGTGTTTCTGCTAATCCATACACTGCAAAGTTTTCGCTTTCTAATTGCTCCTCAATCTCCTCCCACTTTATTCTGTTCCTGCCCCCCTGCATATTTATGAAAGCTATGTTAAGTAGCTTCTTCTTCCTGTTTCTGCGTGGCTTCCTCCCACCCTCCCTGGCCACCTCCCCCAAACCCACATTGCCGCTCTCCACTACCCCTTTGCCCTCCGGTGTCTCTCTGATGTGCCCACCCCACCTCCCCTCTCCTACGGGCCCTTCGCCTCGCTCCTGGCAGGATTCTTCGCCCTTAGAGCTTTGGGGCCTCCTAAAAAAGCCACCGCCTTCCCTGCCATCCGCCACCCAACGGCCCTCCCCACGTAGGGGCTGAAATGGATACCGGTCCCCTCAAAAGCCTTCGCTCTGTTATTGCGCACCTCCCAATTCATGTCCATCACCCCGAAACCCATCTCCCTTCCCAGTCTCCTGATGTCCCGGTTTGCGGCCACCACGGCTCTCTCGATGTGAACGCCCTGGCCCCTCACCTCTGGCACTGTGCAGACATGGATCTCTACATTGTCTGATGTCGCCCTCAACTCCAGCACTCCCCTGCGCAACTGCTTCCCCACCCCTCCCCCGTTCCCTCGTAATACATCGTTCAGTCCCCCCGCTATCACCACGAGGTTTTGGCCTTCTTTTGTCTCCCATAGTTTATCTTTCACCCCCTCAATCACCGCCCTCATTGTCTGTCCAGGCAACACCCCAATCCGGACCCTGGCGTCCCCCTTCACCCTTTCAGCTATTGCCCTCCTGCACCTTTCCATGTTGGAGTCCCCTGCTATGATCACGTTGCCCTCCATGTCCTGCCTACTCTCCACCAAAGCAGGGGCTTTGCCCTTTGACTTTTCCTCCCCTTTTCCCGTCTCTTCTCCTCCCGGCTTCAGTGCTTCTTTGTACGTCCTCCCCCCATCACTTTCTACGACCGTGTCGTTTGCTGTGATGTCCGATGGCAGAAGGACCACCTCCAGATCTGCCAACTCTTCGTTCGCCTTCGCCAGCTTGTCGTCCACTGTCTGCCTTTCACTTCTTTCCCTCTCCAGCTCTGCCTCTAACTTCACAATCCTTGCCATCAGCTCTGTGTTCTCTGCTTCCAGCCTGTCCTGTCGTGCGTTTAGGACGCACATTCTACACATGAACTCTGTCATCCCTGCCTCGTCTACGCTATCAAACCTTGTGTCCTCTATGTCCACTGACTTTTTGCAGTCACCACACTGTACGTGTGTTCCCTTCCTCTGCCCGCCAAGTTCTCCCCCGTCCACCCCTTTGTTTTCGCCCTTCTCGTCCCTGAGCCCCTCCCTAGCCTCCTTCATCTGCAGCTCCATTCTCTCTCGAGCCTCCCGCTCCTTCCCGAGTTCCCCCCTCATCATCTCCAACATCCCCTTCACCTCATCAGCATTCACGCAGATCCGGCATTGGTACTCTTTGTCCGCTGCTTCCTCCACGCTCCCGAACGGGGTTTCCATGAGGAAGCACCATCGTTCACACTTACCGCATGCCACGTTGGGCACATCCGGTTTGGCCCTGTCTGGCTTGGCCTTGTCCGGTTTTTTTGCCATTCGCGCTCCTGTCCTCCCCAAATACCTCTAAATCCAACTGAAGAGAAGGAACAGTGTCCCTATATAATTTCAAATTAACTGACCGAGACAAAGCGCCCGCCAAAAAAATTTGAACTACACGTGTCCCGACACGTGAGCCTACACTACCGCTACAATCGCTTCCCCCTACCCCTACATTCCCATTTCACCTCCCCGATGCTACTGCTCTATTGAATCTACTTTATGCTAAGCCATAAGTAGTACACTTAAAACCAAACTCAGATACAAAACAACAAATTTTCACTTAGCTTCGAGCTCCGGAATCCGCGTCCGATCCGTCCGCGTCCGATCCGGTTCAAGCCCCTCGAACTGTCTTTGGGGCAGTGTTGCCAACTCAAAAATCGAAAACCCGCAGTCGAAACCCCGAAAACCGCTAAATCCCCCCCCCCCCCCCCCCCCCCCCCAAAAAAAAATAAAAAAAAAAAACCGCAAAAATGGTTTTAAAAAATTGCTTTAATTCTTGCTCAAAGGTACAATAACAGTATAGATCACATCAATGTCATCTGAAAGGAAGCTTTCCTTTTGTTGTGACTAGAAATCTGTCACGCCACGACACAGTTCACCCAGGTGATGCGAAGCCAAGATTTCGGAGTGAGCGCATATGAACATGGAAAGGGACCCTTCAGCAGGGCGTGACTGGTCAGACTTCCGTTCAACTTGCAGAGTCGTCAACCTACCAGAGGAGAAAAATGCAGCGGCCGAAACATGCTTCTTTGTCACAGCGCGCGACCAAATTCGGGTGCTTCGCAGATAGTTCCGTTCTGCAATAGCGGCACCTGGTTCGTCTGCTATCACCAGGAACCTCCAGTAGGCACAGGCAGTCCCACTGATCTCTATGACAATTGCTGGATCGCGTTTGCCCGCTCCGCGAATGCGGTCACTGGCGGCCATCTTTAGGTAGAGTTATATCACCTCTAGCCAATGTAAGCTGCTGCAGCCGCTATCATCCATCCATGGCAGATAGCCTTTTGGCAGGTGGGTTGGCAGGCTGCGGTCAAAATAGCGTGGGTGATATTGCGTGCTTGATTAAAATTATTTGACGAAACATGTTTTTGAAACCCGGCGTGAACAGTAGTCTGGTTTTTGAGGACCTGGTAAAAGTTTCACGAAATCGCAGCACCGGGAGAAAAGCAGCACAGCACATATCGAAAGTCACATCGAAAGGAGCATCTAAAGCAGACGACGGTACGGAGTCTGCTTTTGATGCGAGCTGCGCTGCTTTCCCCCGGTGCTGCGCTTTCGTAGAACTTTTGCCGGGTCCTCAAAGATGAGGCTACCGTTCAAACCGGGTTTCAAGAATCTGCTTCGTCGAACAACTTCAATCAAGCACGAAATGTCACCCACGGTACAGTGTACTAGATCTACGGCTATTTTTATGGCAGCCTGCCGCCATTGCGCTGTCCGCCATATTACTATGATGGCTAGAGATGATATAACTCTACCTAAAGATGGCCGCCAGTGACCGCATTCCGGTCCATAGGAGGAGCTGGTCAAACGCGATCCAGCAAATAGACATAGAGATCAGTGGGCAGTCCTTAAGTTTGGGGTCTTGTAGCAAGGCCGGAATTCACGCGGCCCGTTTTACGAAGCAGTCACAAAAACGTCAAACGAACACTGGAACATTCATGCTGTTCAAACGAGCGCGCACCAAACAGAGAGGCATGTTCCGATATTCGACGCCTTAATGTTTTGATGACGTCACAGGTGCTACTCTCACAAACCAAAGCATTACTGAGAGTAAGCTAAGACGACTGTGGCTGATTATGAATACGACAGGTGCATAGTTGACAGTAAATAGATATTAAACTTCTATATCTCTAAAAAACCGCCAAGATTACATAAAACCGGCTAAAAATCCCGCCGCTCGCAAAACAATAATTTACCCCGCTAAACAGAACCAAAAACCGCTAAGTTTAGCGGGAAAACCGCTAAATTGGCAACACTGCTTCGAAGTGGCTTGTCAATTGTCATTGATAAGGTGCTTATCATTGAGATCAGTGGGCTAAACTAGAGCACTATATACACCTTTCCAAAAAACACTCGACCCCAGGGGCAACCAACCGTTTTCGAGCCCAGTCACTGAGTTTGAGGCTAGACTCTCACCGGCGTCCCTCCTAACCCTAACCGAGTGGACTGTGATTTCAATAGGCGCAGCTTGCGTAGGCGCAGTTTCAAACGCTGCTGGCGGCTAGATTATCACCTTTTCCCGCTATATTTTGTGTCTCATGGTACATGTATTTTCCCGAGGACATTGAGAAATCATTGTAGCCCATTTGAAAAAACAAAAAAGCAACAAAAAAAAAAAAAACTTAACTATTTTTGTTGGGTACGCGCGCGACAGAACGAATGCGACTGGAATGTATAGTTCTAGTTATTTTTGTTTTCTTACGATAAGTTTTGACGGCGCAGCGGGATTCGCCGCATGTGAAACGACAAAGCGTTTTGCTGTCAAAAATAAATTGCAACAGAAGAGGGCCGAAAGTCATGCATTTTTCACACTCACAGATAACGTGTTTACCGATGGACAGGACACGGACATACAATTGAGGAAGTGTTCACATTCGAACAATATATCGTACGTACCACACGATGCAGCGTTATCCGAAAAGAATTTATTTGAGAACGATCTCAAATAACACAGTCACAGTCGACGACAGTCACATCTTGACGATCGCACGGAATCCGAGAGGACTTCGTTTTGGGGCACGTTTCGGGGAGAGCTTCCTTTTTTCACAACCGCACCAAGGCAAAGAAACAAACGCGACTGACCCATTTCTCACCCCAACCCGGACAACTAATTTTGGAGATAACTGAGGATTCTACACGGATTATCTCTGGGAGGGGGGAGAACAATGTTCGCAAAATCGCGTCGAGGGCCGTTCAACGTCCTTCACCTTTCCCGTGAATGTCGAGCTGAAAAGCTTGAATGGCAGGCACTTACCAGCCTTATTTCTCACAATAGAAGACAACACAAAAAGGGTACGCAGCACGCATAAAAAAATAAGTGGAAACTTTGAAGAGAGGCGAGGAAACGTCGAATGCAAAACCGCAAAAACGTAGGTAGAGAACCGCGCTGAGCGGGTCTTCACAGTCCCAGAGAGTGGCAGAAAATTTCTAGCTGATAGAGGGCGCGAGAGTCGCACCAGCCGCATCAGCATCAGCAACATGGCGGCGGCCTAGGAGTGATTTTTGGAAAGGTGTATAGCTCCTTCGGAGCAGAGTAGCGCTGGAGTAGCGCAGAGCCGTTCTGGAGTAGCGTAGAGTAACTGTATAGGCTCTGCTTGCAGAGCCAGAGTATCGCGTTCCTTTTCCTTTCGCCGCCATCTCCGTATTGGCGGAGGAGTGGTCACGTGGGCAGAACTGGATCCGACCTTCGTGCGGGAAAGCGGCCTTCCAGAGCGCCGAGTTTCGGGGGAACATATTTTCCGCTTTGAGCTCGCCAAATATAGATCCTAGACTAAAATCGAACGAACCGAAAGCTTCCTAAATCATTGAACATTATGTGCGTAAATTGGGTGCAATGAAATCCTGTTTTTTTATAACGCGAGCGATGTTTTAAGACATCCGTTTCCAAGGTATGGGAAGCAGACGACACGGACGACGATCGCTTTGCTCGCGTCTGCGGCTCTCGCGGAGTGATACGCGACCGGCACATCCATCCGGCTGTCTTGGCACAAGCGTTTCGGGGCAGTAAAACTGGAAACGCCGATTGGCTGAAAAAAAATGACGTCACTTCCGGTTTTGTTATTTTGTTGACTTTTAGATGACGTTTTAAAGTAAAAATATATAAAAAAATCACTTTTCTTGTTTTTGTTTGTTTTTACTTTTTTAATTTTTTTTTTATTTTCCTTGCTTGATTCTTTAATTTTGGCTGGTACGGTTCCTTCCGTTCTGTTCCGCCTTGGCGCCCTTGGCCGCGGGGGCAATGTTTTTGTTTTCGTTCTACGTTCAGGTGTTGGGTGGCGACGTATTAACCGTCGATAACCAGCTGAAGCAGCTCAAGTTCTCGAGTGGAACGAGGTTGACCGTGCGCAGTGGCAGCCGTTGACAACAAAAACAATGTATGCACTCAGCTTCGCCGGATGAGTGCCGGCGTCGATCGCGAACCGCCAGAGCCGCCAAATACCTCTCGTACATCTCCAAGAACACCAAGAACAGGAGGTATTCATAAAGGTGAGTGTTCACCGCACTTTAGTGCTTCAGTTCCGTTTGGAGTCGTTTGACATAATTTAGTCCGGTGCGTCCGGGAACAAAGGCGCTACCAGAAATGGCGGGAATGGTCGGTCGGTGCTGGATGCTGATGCCATCCAAGCGGATTTGAATTGGGTTTCGTGCGCTCAACGTGTCGATTTGTTTCTTGAGCTGCCTTTACCAACCGCTCGCCCGAAATCCTTCGGTAGAACATGCGGACGTGACGGCTAGCAGAGCCCTCCGCAAAGGCTTAGGAGCGCGCTCACAATTTTGGAAGCTTCCGTATGACCGCAAGTGCTCAATAAGTCGCTATAGCAATGATTGCATGCCATCGACACAGACTTCGATCCAGTTTTTCAACGAGACAGGAAGGCCCAACGAAGCAAGCGTAGAATCTGATGCTTCGCCTGTCACTGTCTGCGCGGGAACACGCCGAGAGGCGCTTAAACGAGCTGCCAGGGCGTAATTAAAAAAAAAAAAAAAAATCTAACGCAGGTCTGAACCACGCGAGGATCGTCTCGAAGCATGGTAGCCTCAACAGACGCTTGCCGCCACACGCGAGGAGAAAGCAGGAGGCCCGAAGTTTGAATGTGAAGGTAAAACGTGCTTTAATAATAATGATCTTTATCTGCACGTTCCTTTGTATGACTAAGGTGATCGTGCTGAGACACAATATAGCAGCGATTGCTCTCGAACAAAGGACAGGACAGCAGAAAGGCAATGAGAGGCAGGGAGATAACTGACCTCTCTGTTGTAAAACATTTTTCAGAGGAGGTGCGAAGAGCTGGCCCTCACTTTTTCAAGGCAGCCGCAGAACACTACGAGCCCCGAATCACTGCCGCGGCTGACTCACGCGGATGCTGTGCTGCACCCTGCACTGCACATGGTTCGAAGCACACTTCAGGGGACCAGTGCATGCCCCTGATGCATCGTTGCGGTATGTTTTGTACTGCTTTTCCTAGCGGTGCACTGAGCAGTCCAATCTTGAAGGGAGCACGCGAGTGCGTAGCCAGTGCTCCATGCAGCAAGGACCGCAAGCACTCGCGGAAGCTTGGAGCACACGCAGTGACGCCAGCAGCCGTGCACGCTGGCGTCGTCTGCTACTGTACCGTCCTTTCGTTCGGTGCGCAGAAAAAAAAAGGAGTGACCGCTCTGTTAAAAGTCTGATGGTGAAGGCATCCTTTACAGAAGCACTGTATGGCTCTCTGCACGCTAGAATGGGGGCTGTCGTTGATGCTCGCAGAGGCGTCGCCCACAACTAAGCAGACGATCAAAGTCCTGAGCAGGTGACTAATCGTTTCATTGTTCTTTGGTAGGGAAAGGTAGATAATGTGCTTCTACTCCCAGCTTTTTTTTTTTTTTTTTTTTTTTATATCACCATTTAGTATGTTACCATCAAAACAGCATCCTGGTGTTCACATAAATATGTGTTAACAATACCTATCGTCAAATATGTGACTCAAAGAGCCAACTGCGGCCGAGGATATCTTTTAAGTGTTCTTTTTCTCACAAAGATCCCTGGCATTGACTTTTTAGCCACGTACCTTGAGTCCACAAAAACAATGTGCTTCAGCTAAATGGTATTCACACAAAATACATCCTGACAAGCTGCTTTCGCTCTCGAGCCTCGAAGAAATTTTGCAGTTTGATTTGAACTATGTTGCAGGTTAAGGAGGTAGGGTCAGGGAAAAGAAGGTGGGAGAGGAGGAAGCGGGCACAATGCTGGTCAAACCCTCTCCCTTCGCCGGCGTTGCATCCATCTCGTCCTCTCCCACCTTCCTTTTTCTTCCCCTACCTTCTTGAGTCGTCACCGACCATATAAAAGGCATGCATTGATATCACTTGTTCGTTTTGTGGCCATGGCGCCAGCAAGGTTTGAGAAACGTATCCTGCTTCACAGGAATTCAGCACTCAACATGGAGAAACTATTGGCAGTGCTGCTGTAATGTCTTTGTCCTCGTCTTTTGCAGCCATCTAAAAAAGAGAAATATAATACTAGGAACACAGAGCAACGTCACGCGCCAGTACATAGTGTACTACGAAGGGCAGGTAAATTGACTGCGGAACACGATTTTCTCAATGTCCTCACGGTTCTTTCGGCCAAGTACATACAGATAAGACGATTACCATTAGAAATGTTGAACGCCAATCCGAAATGTTTTTTGGCGGTGTGCCGAGCAAAAGGACATTGCTGCAACAGAAAACATGTGCCATCCTCCGCCTTTGGTGCTTCTGTGTCTGCGCCGAGCTTCCGCAGCCACCAACAGTCAACGCTGCATGGACTGCCCGCCATGCTTTCATGCGTTCCATGTATGATTGGCACGGCATGTGGATGTGTCATGCAAGTGACATCAGCGCTGTTGGCAGTGCCATGCTGGTGGTGGTTGAGCTTTGCTAGGCTCTGACCATTGACAAGCTGTTTTATGCAATAATCGCTCTTGGAAGTCCCCAAACTGTTTTTAGCAATTCAAGTGTCAGATTTTTTTTTAGCTATGGTTATACAGGTTTTCTTCTTTAACATTTACAGATTTCAAAGAAAAAGTGAAAGTTATGACAGTTATACGGCCAGGCGGACATTAGATTCATGGAAGAATGCAGCTAAAAGTCCGTGTAGATCATGTGTATCATGCTTCTCTGCAGCGCAGCTACATACTTGCGTAGGACAACCCCCATGAAGTGGGGTGGGGGGGCTGCATGCGTGTGTTGGGTAGCCCCTCTTGGTTTTACAACTCTACCCTGTTGTAAAATTTTAGATTTTAATGCGAACAAGTTGATAACAAAAAAGAACTTGGTCAACATTGATCTTACAACTAGAGATGTAAAAGGAACAAAAATAGAGAACAGCAAAATGTGGAAGAAGACATCTCGCTTCTTTCATTTTCATTTGACTAAGTGACATTGGTCGGCGACTGTAAGACTTTTAATCACAATATTTATACACCACAGGTCCCAGGGATCATGGCATCGATGAGCTCGCTTTCGCCTTGTCCACGGTAGCAGCGGAACACTACGGGCAGGCCCGGAGTCACCGCACCGGCTGGCTCACGGGCGTCGTCCTGTACTCTGCACGGCACTGCGTGTGGCTTAACCGGCCAAGCAGAGGGTCACTGCATGACCTTTATGAGGCGTCGCTAGCCATTGTAAGTATATTTTGGACGCTCGTGTCAGGGGATGTACTTTTGTGTTCTACAACAGAACATGTTTGGTGGCGGTTCAGTCTTTTCAATTCAGCCATTTCGAAACATAATTTTGTGGCGACTTGGCTTAGGTTTTCTGGCTCGGCCGTCTTTTGCACCAGTGTCTAGGCTCGGCGTAAGCCTCTTTGTTCTTTATTGTCAAGGCTAGTGTAATTTCTGCTACGCCGTCGAAGCAACTTCTGCATGCGAACAAGATGCAAGACGAAGCTACATGCTCGTGCACAGTGCATGACCACATGTGAAAACTAATAGCGAGTTTGTTTCGCTGCACTCGTGCCTATGCGCACCCACTCGCAACATGAAGTGAGTTTGTTTCGCCGCCGGCACTCCACACGTGCATGCGCTCGCTGCACCCTGAGAATTAAGTGTGTACCTGAATGCACTCCCGTCATGCATCACTTCGGCAGGGAACAAGAGCAGATGACTGGTTTGTCCACCATGCGGGACAGTAGAACTGCAGAAAAAGTGAACTTTCTGCTAAAAAAATGACGTCCCACGAGCAACAAAATCGGACACGAGCTTGAATTGTGTGTCTGCTATTCTATAAAGCAAGCAATCCACAACCTGTGCTTAACTTGCAAGTTTTCAGTCATTTTGTTGCCGTACAGACGTCCAAATACACCGGTGGATAAAGAAAGGTTCAGAACGAACATCAGCCACTGCGAGATATCTCTCACCATCCGTGCGGGGCTAAAGAGTTGGGACGTTAGTTGACAAAGCTTGCCCGGCAGAAACCTGCGACGCGTCCAATCGGGAGCCGAGAAAGCTAAACTGTTTTTACCCGAGGCTTGGATAAAATCACAGTGTTTAAAAAGGAGCCATGGAATTTATTTTGGGTGGGATAAATTAATTTAGATTCGTATTCTGCTAATACAGTTGAACCTTTCAAGAACGAAATTCTCGCGGCAACGAAGAAATCTGGCGGCCCCAGCGAACGTCCATAGGGTTCAATGCATTTGCACCCTCTCAACAGCAAAGAGTTTTAAAAAGCAGTCCCGCATTAACGAAAGTTTGAGGTAGTGATCTGCCATAGAGTTATTCAATGTGTCTACCAAGTTGGCATTTTCAAATTCCCTGAGTTTTTCAGGTTTCCTCTGAGTACTTTTGTGAAATTCCCTGAGTGACACAGAACTTTGTTTTAGGTCAAGATGGGCGGACACCATGTCACCAGATGCTGTCACTCTCTAAAAAGCATGTCATAAAATAAAATAACAACACAATACAGTTTTGATGATAGCGAGTAACTTTTATTAGATTTAAAAAGAAAACAGAACGAAGTGGTTAGTAAAATTGATAGCGAATAAAGTATAAAAAAAGGTAAACTGAGGTTTACGTGACCCCCCCAGGTCTGGTCATGTGACCTCGGGGGGGGGGGGGGTGTCGAGACCTGACGGCGACGCCGCTCAAGCCGGAAACGGGAGCAATAACGGGGAAAGGAAAGGGTAAACAAACATAAGGTGTTCAAAGTGCGATTGCTCAACCCTTGTTGTCAAAACACTCCACCTAACAAAATCTTTTTTTTATTTTTTATTTTTTTTTTATTTTTTATTTTGGGGCTAAGGAGGTCGCACAGTGACAGCGGTGTTTGGGAAAATGAGCGCACGCGACCGTTCCAACAGCGGGCACTCCCTGCCCTCCCCACGCGCGCAGGTGCCCTTCCCCTTGCTTTTGCCATCCTCCACTTCTTTTGTTTTTATTGGTTGCTTTTTTTATTTTTTATACAATTGCTTTTTCGCTGCGCATCGCATCCCCGCGTGCGCGTATGCTGGGTTGGCGGTCTGCCAGCCTTGCAACCCGAGCTGTGTGCTCCCGGCCTGCGCAATCCGACCTATACACTCCGTGCGGGAACTATAGGGGGCGCTTTGAAAAACGCGCGCAGCGCCGCTAGCGGAGGAGCTGGCGTTCGACCGTGAGGCGCGTTCAGCAGCCTGCGGCGCCTTTTCGCATGCCAAGCTGTGGCGGCGGAAGCGCGCACGGACGAAACTTTTGCTTTTCGAGCCGATACGTTGAGGGTGACGTTGCATGAATGCTGGGGCAGACCTAAGAAGGGCCATTTAGCTGTTCTCCTCTTCTTATATATTGAGTTTTAGTCGTTATTCGGGGGAATTTATCTAGTTGCGGCCAAAAAAGGAGTTGGAGCAATTTTCCGAAAAGCAAGACGGCCGCCACCATAATTGCTTTGAGTGGGAAATTTATTTCGCTCGTCGCTGTAAACGTAGGACTGCTGGAACGATGATATTGGAGGCGAGTAAGATGTCCACTAAGTTTCTGCACGAAGTGTGCCAAGTTTCATTAAGACAGCAGGTGTGAAAGTTGTTTCTAACGAATAAAGAAATAAAGCTGTACGGTATATCCAATATTGGACCCAAAATGTTGTGTTATAGCGGGCTGTGCAAAGTGCAGATTTGGGCACACAGGTGCTTGGACTTGACAGTAACATGACACAGCACTTATTATACAAAAAAAAAAAAGGTGGCATAGGGAAACCAGGTGAAAATTTGGTTTGGGCGGCGTAACTCAATGGGAACCGGTTTTGACCATGAAAAGGCTGTCAAGAGAATAACACTGGTCGGGGAAGGTGGAGACTTTAGAGGTAGGAAGGGACTAGTGGACTGTACTTCCAATTGAAACAACATTACGAAAGGTGGTTCCAAAGCCGAGAAAACGAAGTTGTCGGCCAACACACGGTTTGGCCGCCAAGGGCTTTTGCGGTCAGCTGTTGTGTAATAACCTGTTGTGCGAGGTGCTGATTTTCGGCCCACAGGTACTTTGACATGACCGCCACTTGGCACAACACTTATTTTAACAAAAATAGTTGGCATAGCGAAACCAGGTGGAAATTTAGTTTGGGCGGCGTAACTAAATGGGAAGTGGCTTTGACCGTCAAAGGCTGTCAGAAAATACCACGCATCGTGGGAGGTGCACACTTTACAGGTAGGAAGGGACCAGTGGACGGTACTTCCAGTTCGAACCACTTTGCGATAGGTGGCTCTGAAGCCGAGAAAAAAAAATTGTTGTCTACAGAACTCGGGGTGTCAGTGTTTTCGCATCCAAAAGGAGGCTGACCAAGAAAGAAAGCACTCCACATAAACTTCCACACTCAAACGCCGACTCTCCAGTGATTCCGAGTTTCATGATTGTTTTCTTTAGATTTATATTTGTCACTTTTTTTACCGTTCAAATCTTTCTTCATGAAGTACAGATTGCGTGCCATATTTGTCCGGAAATATCATCGACGTGTACGATGGGGACGAAACTTCTTTGGAGGGCATTCCTCCAACGAAATTGGCACGGCATACCCGCGAGTGTGGGATGGCATTTCAGTTCGTCCCATCGGCACTGACATATGCAGGCGTTACTGGTACGAAAACAAACGCAGAGCGCAAAGCGGCAGTGTAGAATATGTCAGCCGTGCCGACACAGTGGCAGACATGATGGGGACACCAAATTTCTCGCGTCGTACGGCACGGCTGCATCGTTGTCGCTGTCCCACAAAACATCGGCGAGGTGAAGAACTGTGAATTTTTGTCTCCACGAGATACGACGCATAACTATTGAAGCACTTAATGACGCAGCACAGGCAGCACTTCATGTTGTGAACCCAGCGCAACAGCACCACTCCGACTTCAACGCGTACCAACGTATGCGGCGTGGTTTCGGTTTCGTTTTCTCTGGGGTGCTCACTGCCTACCTTCGGTACCGGCCGCGCGGCGGCGCGCCAGTCGCGTCGCACGGAGTGTATAGGGAGAAGCGAAGAACGGCCTTCGTTCGCTACATGGAGTGTCCCCTCCATGGGAGTTATGGGCATTCGATACAGAAAAACAATGCAGTTTTCTAGGGGATGTTTGGACTGTTTCATATAAACAATAATTCGAAATACGGGTGTGATATAACCGGGTTCGACAGTATGTTTGGCCGTCTCCCTTAATTTCCAGATACCTTCGTTCGTTTGGCACGTATATCCCCGATGCTAGAAAGCGCCGACGTTGTGTTCGCGCTGAGAGTGTCCGACAGTGCACATAAATACACGTGCGAAGCCATTTTTGCACCGTTTTTTTTTTTCCCATAGAAATGCATTACCGGAAGTCAATTTTCGACTGGTTGCTGTCTGCTTCAACTTGCGTCGGCACACTAGCACCACTTGAACCTCTAGCGTACATTACAATAACCCTATGCGATCTGCAACATTTTTTCGTCAAATGAGCCAGTTTGGAACCCAGAATTGTGAAAAATGGAGCAGTACACTCGTCCGACAAGTTGGGCACATACGTTTCCGACAAGCATCGGCGCGGCCATTGCTGTTTACATTCGGTCAAATAATGATGACAATGGCAACTAGATGCTTTTTTTTGGGGGTTGGTGAAAACAGCGTTTTGCTAGCCCATCTGTTGGCAACTACCTAGGTAAGTGACGACACCGCCTGCTGCTATTTTGCCGTCCGCCGCGTGCACGCCGAGATCGCTCGCGCCTTGTTTACTACCTTTCGTTTGGCCTGTCGGAAAGATGCCGCCTCCCATTAAAAAGTTTAAGTTTTTTGCACTTCAGGAGAACTCTGCGATCACTGCCAAAGCCAGAAAGAAGTCTGATATTACAGAGGAGTTCAGTATCCTTTGCTTCTCGCTTTCTACGATTCTGAAATCCAAGGACAGCATCATGAAAAGTAATAGGTGTGCTTAGTTGTCCATTTCTGCAGCAGCGAAATTCTCGCGAGAACAAAAAACGTTTCCTTCCCCCGCGGTTTGGTTATTACGGGTGTGATGATGTGACTTAATGTGGAAAAGAAGAAGTGCAAGTCAACCCATGGATCGGCCTGGAGGGAGAAACGAAGAAGAGGGATTTTGGAGTGCGTGCTCGGAGGGCGTGAAAAGGACTGGCCGGGAGATTGCGCAGAGAGCGGAACGACACGATCGGCCAGGGCAATCGGCGGCCTCCTACTGTCTGACCAGCAGCCTGTTCCAGCGAGGGCAGCGAATAGAAACCTACGCTGCCCCCGGCTTCCTACAGCGGGAGCGCTTGGTGCGGTAACTCTGGGGCCGCCGACGGAAGCCAACCGCTCCCGCTCCTGACTTCCAGCCACAACCGTGGGCCGACAACGACAGCACAAGACACACTGCTGCACAGGGACTTAAAGACATGGTGACTGATGCGTTTTCCTTTCTTTCATTTCTTTAACTAAGTTTTCTTTTTTTGTATAAGCATATGAACCCTTCGATTTTTTTTTTTGTAAATACAAGTTTTCATGAAAAACGAAGGACATTGTATTTTGTCAATTATTAACCACAAAGAACCCTGTGACAACGGGGTTCAACTGTAACATATTGTTCAGCGGGCCGAGAGTCAAAAGTCTGCTTTTCGGTACGAAAATTTGAAAACATGACGAACTATTTTGTACTTCCTTTCCCTCGAAAGCTTTCCGCATTTTCAGTGCGACACATCCGTGGTACCCAAAGCACGTGAGCCGGCCCTAGCTCACATGTTAGACTCGACCACTGTGTCACCATTGGCGACGAGATGTTTTGCTGGTTTCATCTCGCGGACGCCTTCCTGTAGCGGTGCTGGTAGGATCGAGCAGACGACGCGCTACGTCAAAGCGCCGAGTGGCTAGTTAGTTCGCCTCTATGTCGATTAAAAATGGATTATTAACCCTTTGCAGTCAGATACTCTGACCAACTTAAAGGGCAACTCCGGCCAAAACTCAAAATGAAATAAATTACTGGTATCGTTGTAGACACACAAAATACGACCTCAGCCAAAATATTACGTCCGTGGGACGCCGCATTCTCAACTAATGCCGATAATAAAAATGTGACCTGCCGCAAGCCGCTGCTTCTTAGCGGGCGGCCAGCGGGTTGGCGATCGCTAAAGCAACATTGCGCCGTGACGTCAGTATCGTTCTCTTTTCCTCCGGCCCGGGCGTTGCGCGGAGTGCGTTTCTTCGAGCCGCTACCACCGGTACTTCGGCTTGTGATTGGCGTGTTTAGCCGTTGATTTTATCTGTAGCCCATGTAGCTTCGCTATAGCCTTTTGTTTATCTGCTTGTGAGGACTCCAAGACTCGTTTTAGCGAGCAACTTGGTGCGCCCAAGACTGCCCAGCTGTTCCTCAAAAGATGCCGAGTACAACTTGTAGCGCTGTGGGCTGCTCAAACAACCCGCTGTGCAACACGGAGGTGCTTTTTCACTAGTTTCCAACGGACCAAAAACTGGAGAAGGTGTGGGTGAACGCTGTTCGACGAGTAGACTTTGGACTTCGGCTTTTAAGCGCCCGAGGAAAAAAAAAAAGAACGAAAAAACAGACATGTACAGCCCAGCACACATGTGTTGGGGTGCCGCAGCCCGCGCCGGAGAACCTCAAAGCTTCGTGTCTGGGACTGCCCCGCAGCGCGAAAGCGAGGGGGCCCTCAGGGCGTCACCCATCCCTCAGTGTCCTTTCATCCTCCTCCTCAAGAGCTGCGCTCTAATCCGGCGTTACAGAAAGTCGTAAACGCTTTTTTTTTTTTTTTTTTAAGTTTTGAATATTGCTTATTTTACTGTAGGTAGATGTGGGAGTTGTTTACGAAAATATTTTTGGAGACCGCAGAAGCAGACCACACGAGTCACCCCCCTCGCCCAAGTGAGGGGTGACCTGCAGTCTGTTTGGAAAGATACTGTGTCTGTAGCTTTGATACAAAGATATCTTTCAAAGATACTTTGAAAGATACTGTGTCTGTAGCTGCCTTCAGTTGCTGCGTTCGAATGTGCATCTATTGACATTTGGTGACCGTAGCAGTCAATTTATTGTGCAGGAGGAGACTGGTGGGGCGAGATCAGGAGCACACTTGGGCTCTCTTGCAGTACTTTTCAATGCGGCCGCAGAACATGAACATAGGGTTCTAAATAAGGACTGAACGCAGATGGCCGTTACTCTCTGGCGCCTATTATTTTGACAAGCCTTCCATGAAAGGCACTTTTTTTTTTCTCACCTGGAACATAGGGTTGAAGTATCAAACCGCGCGTGATGTTGCGAGCGAAATAGGATATCACCAGAACATCTCGGTGCTAATAATCGCAGGGAAGAATAGAAATGCAGGGCATGTCTTATAGCTCAGCCTCCAGCGAGCACTCGTCGCCTTTCCTCATGCTTTGGCTGTGCGTGCATTCTTGAGGTTTGCAAGATGCCTAAGCATTGCTGAATGGAATGCGAACGGCTGGGTGTGTCTTACAAATGTCCCGCCTCTACGCGTTGCCGAAGGTAGGAAGCTCTCTTGCTGGAGGCAGGGCAACTGAGGCTTCTCATAGCCATTCTCATCTTGTGAGGGACTTAGTCATTAAACCATTTTAAAAGTGGCAGTGCTACACCATACAATAAAGGTTTTTACAAAAGCAATTTGTAATTGATCTTGTCAAAAGCTAGTTATAAATAGAAAGAAAAAATATCAACTTGCTTCAGTGAGAAAAACGGATGGTGCCTTGTATTCAAGTTTACAAAAACATTTCTACTGACAACCTAAAAAAATTCCATTGAATGGTGCTGTTTTTAACTGGAGTAAAGAGACCCATGTCTGTGTACAACTATCTATAGTCCGTTGCAACCTAAGGGCGAGGGTAAGATGGGCCGGGGAGGAGGAAGCAGACGGAACGCTGGAGAAGAGAGGGGGAAACCTCCTTCTCTCTTCAGTGTTCCGCCTGCTTCCTCCTCCCCAACACGTCTTACCCACGCCCTTCGTTCTTAGGTTGCAACTGACTATAGACTCTTTCAAAGCTTATATTAAAGACCCAGGCAGTGACTGTCTACCCTAGACATATCACCATCGTCCTTCACTGGTGCTATGAGACCTCTTCCACAACAATGAAAAATCACAACTTCTCGGAGATGAAATGCATGCTTTAAAGGGGCCCTGCAAGGGCTTTTTGACTGGTTTTTCATTTGCACCGAACCTGAGCGCACTGAACGTAGTCAGTGCAACTTAATTAAACTTTTCTTTTCTCGAATTTCGCTTTATTTTAAAAGTTATAGGCACATTAAAGTTACAAGAACAAGCAAAACATAACCTTTTTCATGACGTCCTTGGTCGCTCGAGTGGCCATGAACTAGAAGAGGGCTAAGTGAGCTCAGCGAGCGCTCCGTGTCAACAGCTCGAGAGGGTGCCATATAGCATGTTCTGGAAAGGCTGTATGAAGCGGGCAGCCAGGGGGGCTCGCATTGCATTTGCTGCACGATTAAACACTAATTCGGCATGACACTTCATTGGTCACAAACGACAGCAAACACGGGGTAAAGATCAGTTCAGAACGGGAGCCACTTCGCACTGCCATACCGCCAAAGGGCCAAACCGCAAGCCAAAGCTGCTCGCCGAAGGCCTTTGGAATGCTCGGAACCGGTCGGATTTTCGACTGCAGCGCCGCCGCATACACCCGAGACCTTTCTACGCTTGCCCTCGTCATTGCCTGATCCCACTACACCTTTCTAGTATGCGCCGCCTTTTCCACCGCTTGGGTGGCGGGTATGTCGAAGGGTCGTTTCTTGTTTCCGTACTTTATAAACTGCATTTGTTTCTTTTCTGGTCTAAAATACTGAACAAAAACTACTTTCACAAATAATTGAAACGGTCTTTTAGCTTTTAGCGGCTCCGACCACTAGTAAGCCCAGGACCAAAGACGTCGCATTTCGCGCGCTTTCAGCAATGCGGGTCGCCCCCGTAGGTAAAGGAGGTTTCTGCGTCGGCCGGTTAAAATATGACGCACTGACATTTAGTTACTTTCTCCGTGTCCGCTGGCTTGCCTGAACGCCAAGAGACGTGGAAACCGCAAAAAAGGTAGACGCTTAAATATGGTTGCAGGGCCCCTTTAATGAAGGGGCAAACAAATCAGTGCAGCCCTTAAAATAAAGCAAGATATAAAATCTGCACTCGCAGAACAGCCGGGCTTTAATTTCTTTATTGCTTTTAACATTTCGGTGTTAACTTGTTTGATTGCTGCAATCTTGTTAGTCAATATTACTAAAAAAAAAAAAGATGTGCTTGCATTGACCAAAGTGTGAACATTGTTCACACTCTAACAATCTCCAGTCCTGCTTGGCAACGGTAGCAATACATGTACCAACGTTCTCAGATCTAGGTCAGTTGACAAACTTCGGAAAACGGCCGACGCCTTTTTGCAGTGTGTCCGCTCAGTGGCGTCTGCCGCAGTATCAGCCTGCCCTTCGGACAGATCCAGTGGAACGTTGGATGCACATTACCTGCAGTGGAAAGTGATTTTTTTGTTGTTGTTGTTCTTATAGTAAACTTAAGGCCTGCACAATACTTAAAACAGAAAGAGCGTTGTTCAAAAAGCGTTTTTCGTTGACCGCAAAGGAATTGGCACTAGGAATGCTATCCGCCCTTACCTGCTTGTGCACCGGCAACAGAGAAAAACTGGTTTAGAGTGCAGCTCTTAGGTGCCCATTTCCACGTTTCTTTGTGTCGCCGTCTGCATGATCACCTTGCTGAATTTAGTGAGAAATTGAATTTGTGTTGAGGTCACGCAATGTCAATTTTTCTGCTAAATCTAGCTGAGGAACTGAATTTGTTTGTGAGTGACGTGGCATGAAGTCATGTGCCATTTAGCAGGGTTGTTTCCTCAACACCAATTCAGTTTCCCTGCTAAATATAGCGGGGAAACTGAATTGGTGTTGAGGTTGTCTGACATGAATTTCCCCACAAGATTTAGAGAGGAAACTTAAACCGCTAAATTTAGCGGGGAAATTCTTGCTAAATTTAGCAGGAAATTTAGCGAAAATTGCCTGCTAAATGGGAGGGGGAGGAGAGGCTATGGAGGGATAGGAGAGGCATAACCTCCCCTCCTCCTACTCAAGCGCTGCGCTCTAATTTCATGTTACAAAAAATTGTAAACGTCTCAATTTTTTTTTTTTTTTTTTTTTTTTTTTTTACTGCTGCTTTTCTATGGAGCTTGTCAACCGACAGATCTAAGAAAGTTGATGTGTACGGCCCGAGCAGAGGCATCTATTTTTCCAAGCACAAGTTTTGAAACCCCCTTTTTTATTGAATTCTTTCAAGAAGGCACTCCGTTTAGAGGAAATGGCAACGAATCTCCTTTTAGCAAATTTGTTTTTAGAAAAACAGAATTCACCGAACTTGACTGCTTGCTCTAGCATTTGCTTGTCCTGCCTTGGCTGATGGCAAAGCCGAGCCAGTCAGTCAGTGAGTCGCTCGCTTGGGCGGCCAGCATATTCAGAGCATGATCGACAAGTTTTTATGCATGCCACATCCCTGCTGTTTTCGCAAGAATAATTTTACATTTTGCCTGGTTTACAGCCCAAGAGAGGAGAGTGGGTGCTCAAGCATAGGTCAACATGCCTCAGTGCATCATGCTCTAGTCTTTAGCATCTTCCAGACTTGCTTATGTTAATCGAATGGATTCACTAAACGGTGCTCCTTTGCAACTGATTGTTGTAGGCTGCACCTACAACAAGCAGTTGTAAGTGCAGTACATTCTATTAGCATAAAATAAAGGCACACAGCCAAATCACCTCAATGATGCCTAGCAAGTGGCGAAATAAACTTCCCTTTAACAAAGCATGTGTAGCTACCGAGACATCACATTATTCAGAGTGCAGATGCAGAGTAGCTTTCTTTTGGCCTTTGCATCATCTTCCATTGTCCAGGCACAAGCGGCACTGCCGAAAAAGACCAATAAATAAATATTCAACACGGTGTATTATTCACTTTTGTACCTGCAACATTACCGTCCTATATAGATAGTCGACAGCTGCCCCGGCAACTTTCCGGACATGCGGAATCAAAACATCTCATCAACACAAGTGCTATTCGCCACTGCCGTAAGTTAAAGAATACTTTTCAAAAAAATAAAAGTGCATCTTTCAACGCAGTGTCTAGCGTAACCTTACCCCAAGCTTTCGAGTTACATCTAAGGTACCCAATATGAAAAATAAAGTTTGGTCCGACGTAACCTAATATGAAAATTAAAGCTATGACAAACAGAACCCAAAATAAAAGTTAGTTACGTCCTATGTAACCTACGCAACGTAAGTTTCGCTTTACGGCCGATGCACGACATAAATACAAAAATGTCATGACTTACTACTGCATAACATCCGATGCAGCATTCATTAGTCAGTTAAAATCTCAACTCTATCCGCACCTCCAGCTTTGTTGAGGGGGCTGGAGTGTTCCTCGCACATTGAAGCTGCTGAAGCTGGGCATCCCCTCCTCTAAAACAATTTACTCAATTGTAGGTACTGGAAACAGAAAATGAACCAGTGTGTGATGGGTTTGGGAGGGAAATAAACGTGGACAAAAGGCAACCAAGCAATTTAGAAGAGACTAGACCCGCCGAGCTAACGTTCTGTACGAACAATCTGAACCTTAAATACTAGTTCTTGTACAAATACAAGATACCCACGATATTCCGCGATAAGTAGCCACCAAAATTAACATACCAATTAGGCAGTTCTGTTCGTAAGTCACGCAAGTCGCCGAACTCTCCTCGCAGAACGTTCGCGAAACAAAAACGGCCATCTTGGAAAAATCAAAATAGTGATGGTGATAGCGATGGGGCTTCTATAAAAACTCAGAGAACAAATGTAATCCCTTTATCCGATATATAAAAGAAAAAAAAAAAAACTTATGGAAAACATTTACCCTAGCAAAAACTTCTTAAAATAATGGTAAAGTTTAAAATAAAGATCTAAAGTTTAAACATTTAGTTATGTTAAAATACACTTGGTAAAGTCTATAAATCTTGTTTCAGTAATTAAATGCAAACAGAACACAGACTTCGTAACCCTTCTTGCCGATAGCCTTTCCTTGCAAGCGTGAATGGTCAAAAGCCGATGCCATGATAGGCAGAAATACTGCGTAGATAGCACGCTTAGAGTGTCCAGAAAAAATTAATGGGGGATGTCTATCTTCTTTCCATAAACCTTTTCGGAGTTTACCCTTCCTGCACGTTTCACAGTAATCTGCGGCATGGATTCACCACACTGTTTTTGTGAAGTGTGGCAAAACGTATGCACCACCATAAGAAAAAAATATGACAATTTATTTAAGTACAACAGGAAGCCTCGAGAGGGGAAGATGGCAAGATCCGATCCACCAAAAAGGACTGGGGCTAAGAGTGCAGTCTTGAAAGGCTTGGCCCATGAATCAGGACGATTTGAAACCTATGATGAATGCAGAGAACAAAGGGGTCGATCAGGTGAACAGTAACTAATATCTGACCCTAACATGCAGGGCAAGATCTGTTTTGTTTACCTAATATTTGTTATGCCACCAAAAACCAACGTTACTAAAACACTCAGCTAGGAAACTCAACCTTGGAACCTGGACTGCTGGCGTCCACCGAGACCAAACTAAATATGATAACAGTGCCACTCTTTAGCAACAAGTCAAAACATGAAAGTTGCCTTGCATAGCTACTCCAAGATGGCCCTGCGAGATGACACCAGTGGCCCTTCCGAGAATCTACGGAACCAGTCGGTGCAGCAGTGTAGTTCACGGAGTGGCCACCGCGGGAGAAACAGTGGCATTGCGATTGCGTTTAGTTTGATTCTCTCATATGGATTGAAGCCACTTTTTCAAAGGAGGCTCCTATAGCAGTTTTCCAACCGAGTGTACTAGTCACGTTGTCAAAAACTTAATTTCTTCCTAACAAAAGCCGGCATAAGTCCATTTTTTTTAGAAAAAGTTAACCTCGAAGGCTTCAGAAGGGGCCGTCCCCCCCCCCCCCCCCCTTCCCCCACCCACACAGTTTCCCCTAAAATCTGCCAAGAAACTGAGGGAAAAGTGAGGACGAGAGCAGGTGTGGATGTCAGGACACCCGAGCTCTGGTTCGAATGATTAGTGGGTACACCTAAAGCTAGGTGCCTTTGTCTTTACTGCACTCGTCAAAGACGTTCGAATGCGAGAGCCCAAAGCTGGATACCGGCGTTCTGCATTCGAATGTGTTCGACGAGTGCAGCAGAAACAAAGGCTGCCTTTGTCTCCACTGCACTCGTCGAACGTATTGGGATGCAAATGCCAAAGGCCGCCCCCGGCGTTTGGCTCTCGCACTCGAACGTCTTTGACAAGTGCAGTGAAGACAAAGGCACCTAGCTTTAGGTGCCTCTGCGTTCTGATGTCCCTGCACTCTCGTCTCCCCCTCTCCATCAATTTCTCGGCTCATAGAGTTCTGAAAGTTTAACACTGGCAGTGTGCGACAGTAGGCCAGCAGGATGGCATACTCTCCCCTACATGATACGGAATGAGCAGGATCGAAGACAGACAACTCCGGACGGAACGTCCGCAGTTTACAACTCTTTGGCGGCATGCGCTAACTAGCTATCATCATCGTCGTTTTTGACGTTACGGGTAGGGCACACTGGGACAGACTGCGCAGATCTTGGAACCTTCGGCTCGACAGTCAGCGTTATGCGCTGTATCGCGCAGCAAAGCCCATTTCGCGCATTGTTTTTATTTGGTGAAGTTATACTTGAAACCGTGCCACGCGTAGTCATGCTAACAAACACTTTTGGCACTAAGGTGTCGAAATGCTGGGATGGTGATGTACTGTTCTCCACCCCAGTACAAAAAGATGGACGATTAAAAATAGAATATCCAGCGCTTTACCCCACTACAACATCTAGCTAGCATGGCGAATAGGGTGTATTTATTTTATCATTATTCAGACAAAATAAAGCTGAGAAAGAAATGTCTCATTAAATTGAAAATAGGAAAGCGAAATTCGGGAATCTCTAACCTGTGTAGTAAACACTTCAGTGAAAGCGACTCCGTGTATCTTGGTGGTTCCGATGTGTTTTGTAAGTGCTGATTTCTTATTAGTCCCAAGTTGATTCATTTTTGGTCTTTTTAAACCAGTAAACAAACATTTCCTCAAAACAACTGGCATTGACGGTGGCTGGCTTCCAGAGTCGTCTCAATGAAATCCCTGCTTGTTCACTCGATCGACGTGAAGCATGCGAGACCCCCTCGCGACCGAAGCCTTAAATTTAGTAAGTCGGTGACAATTAGCATCCCAAAAAATTAGGTATACACCTGCTATGAATTCCTACCGTTTGTATGTTTAATTTTTCGGTCCCAATTGCACATAATGTGTGATGCGCTTTTCAGCGAGCAATTTTACATTTGTAAACAATTCTTAGTAAAAATTGGATAGAACTAATTAATCGATCGCCTGAAATTGCCGCGATGTGACAAACTTCTTTGCTGCGTATTCGATGCGGGAGGAGCTAATCCGTCACTTGCTGAAGAGCATTAGCTCGTCAGCAACTGCGGTGTCGGCGAAATAGCAGCGGGCGGTGTCGTCACGTGAAACGTCACATACCTTGGTAGTTGCCAACAGATGGGCTTGCAAAACGCTGTTTTCACCAACCAAAAAAGAGAAAAAGAATCTAGTTGCTATTGTCATTATTTTTTGACCGAATGTAAACAGCAATGGCTGCGCTGATGCTTGTTGGAAACGCATGTGCCCAACTTGCCGGACGAGTGTACTGCTCCACTTTTCGTAATTCTGGGTTCCAAACTGGCTCATGTGACGAAAAAATGTTGCAGATCACATAGGGTTATTATAATGTACGCTAGAGGTTCAAGTGGCGCTAGTGTGCCGACGCAAGTTGAAGCAGACAGCAACCAGTCGAAAATTGACTTCCGGTAATGCATTTCTATGGGGGAAAAAAAAAAATGGTGCAAAAACGGCTTCGCACGTGTATTTATGTGCACTGTCGGACACTCTCAGCGCGAACACGACGTCGGCGTTTTCTAGCATCGGTGATATATGTGCCAAACGAACGAAGGTATCTGGAAATTAAGGGAGACGGCCAAACATACTGTCGAACCCGGTTATATCACACCCGTATTTCGAATTATTGTTTATATGAAACAGTCCAAACATCCCCTAGAAAACTGCATTGTTTTTCTGTATCGAATGCCCATAACTCCCATGGAGGGGACACTCGATGTAGGGAACGAAGACGAAGGCGGTTCTTCGCTTCTCCCTATAGGTCGGATTGCGCCGGCCGGGAGCACATAGCTCGGGTTGCGGGGCTGGCAGACCGCCAAGCCAGCATACGCGCACCCGGGAATGCGCACGCGGGGATGCGCAGCGAAAAAGCAATTGTATAAAAAATAAAAAAAGCAACCAATAAAAACAAAAGAAGTGGAGGATGGCAAAAGCAAGGGGAAGGGCACCTGCGCGCGTGGGGAGGGCAGGGAGTGCTCGCTGTTGGAACGGTCGCGTGCGCTCATTTTCCCAAACACTGCTGTCACTGTGCAACTCCTTAGCCCCCCCCCCCCCCCCCCAAAAAAAAAAAAAAAAAGATTTTGTCAGGTGGAGTGTTTTGACAACAAGGGTTGAGCAATCACACTTTGAACACCTTATGTTTGTTTACCCTTTCCTTTCCCCGTTATTGCTCCCGTTTCCGGCTTGAGCGGCGTCACCGTCAGGTCTCGACACCCCCCCCCCCTGAGGTCACATGACCAGACCTGGGGGGGTCACGTAAACCTCAGTTTACCTTTTTTTATACTTTATTCGCTATCAATTTTACTAACCACTTCGTTCTGTTTTCTTTTTAAATCTAATAAAAGTTACTCGCTATCATCAAAACTGTATTGTGTTGTTATTTTATTTTATGACATGCTTTTTAGAGAGTGACAGCATCTGGCGACATGGTGTCCGCCCATCTTGACCTAAAACAAAGTTCTGTGTCACTCAGGGAATTTCACAAAAGTACTCAGGGGAAACCTGAAAAACTCAGGTAATTTGAAAATGCCAACTTGGTAGACACATTGAATAACTCTATGGCAGATCACTACCTCAAACTTTCGTTAATGCGGGACTGCTTTTTAAAAACTCTTTGCTGTTGAGAGGGTGCAAATGCATTGAACCCTATGGACGTTCGCTGGGGCCGCCAGATTTCTTCGTTGCCGCGAGAATTTCGTTCTTGAAAGGTTCAACTGTATTAGCAAAACATGAATCTAAATTAATTTATCCCACCCAAAATAAATTCCATGGCTCCTTTTTAAACACTGTGATTTTATCCAAGCCTCGGGTAAAAACAGTTTAGCTTTCTCGGCTCCCGATTGGACGCGTCGCAGGTTTCTGCCGGGCAAGCTTTGTCAACTAACGTCCCAACTCTTTAGCCCCGCACGGATGGTGAGAGATATCTCGCAGTGGCTGATGTTCGTTCTGAACGTTTCTTTATCCACCAGTGTATTTGGACGTCTGTACGGCAACAAAATGACTGAAAACTTGCAAATTAAGCACAGGTTGTGGATTGCTTGCTTTATAGAATAGCAGACACACAATTCAAGCTCGTGTCCGATTTTGTTGCTCGTGGGACGTCATTTTTTTAGCAGAAATTCACTTTTTCTGCAGTTCTACTGTCCCGCATGGTGGACAAACCAGTCATCTGCTCTTGTTCCCTGCCTAAGTGATGCATGACGGGAGTGCATTCAGGTACACACTTAAAGGCCCGTTCACACTCTTGCGACTGCTTGCGACCTCTTAAACCTGGGTTCCTTAAAACTTCTTAAACCAGAGAACACACTGGCGCCATCTATTGGGAAGCAGTGTAAACTCGGCGGTCCGGCATATTTTTTTTTATTTCTCGCGCAATATCCTTTCTTTTTTGGCTCGAAAAGCTTTTGTCAGTGTTATAAACGAGCCTTTCTATGGGTATTACGCACATTTGACCTCGGAAATCCCGCAAAACCTTCGCTTTTGTGAAATGCTGTTCTAGGGTCACCGCATAGATGGCGCCACAATGTCAGTATGTTCCCTCATTCTAGAAACATTTAAGAAGTTGTAAGAGATCTCGTCTCTCTCAGTCGTACTCGGTCGCAAGAGTGTGAACGGGCCTTAATTCTCAGGGTGCAGCGAGCGCATGCACGTGTGGAGTGCCGGCGGCGAAACAAACTCACTTCATGTTGCGAGTGGGTGCGCATGGGCACGAGTGCAGCGAAACAAACTCGCTATTAGTTTTCACATGTGGTCATGCACTGTGCACGAGCATGTAGCTTCGTCTTGCATCTTGTTCGCATGCAGAAGTTGCTTCGACGGCGTAGCAGAAATTACACTAGCCTTGACAATAAAGAACAAAGAGGCTTACGCCGAGCCTAGACACTGGTGCAAAAGACGGCCGAGCCAGAAAACCTAAGCCGAGTCGCCACAAAATTATGTTTCGAAATAGCTGAATTGGCAAGACTGAACCGCCACCAAACATGTTCTGTTGTAGAACACAAAAGTACATCCCCTGACACGAGCGTCCAAAATATACTTACAATGGCTAGCGACGCCTCATAAAGGTCATGCAGTGACCCTCTGCTTGGCCGGTTAAGCCACACGCAGTGCCGTGCAGAGTACAGGACGACGCCCGTGAGCCAGCCGGTGCGGTGACTCCGGGCCTGCCCGTAGTGTTCCGCTGCTACCTTGGACAAGGCGAAAGCGAGCTCATCGATGCCATGATCCCTGGGACCTGTGGTGTATAACTATTGTGATTAAAAGTCTTACAGTCGCCGACCAATGTCACTTAGTCAAATGAAAATGAAAGAAGCGAGATGTCTTCTTCCACATTTTGCTGTTCTCTATTTTTGTTCCTTTTACATCTCTAGTTGTAAGATCAATGTTGACCAAGTTCTTTTTTGTTATCAACTTGTTCGCATTAAAATCTAAAATTTTACAACAGGGTAGAGTTGTAAAACCAAGAGGGGCTACCCAACACACGCATGCAGCCCCCCCACCCCACTTCATGGGGGTTGTCCTACGCAAGTATGTAGCTGCGCTGCAGAGAAGCATGATACACATGATCTACACGGACTTTTAGCTGCATTCTTCCATGAATCTAATGTCCGCCTGGCCGTATAACTGTCATAACTTTCACTTTTTCTTTGAAATCTGTAAATGTTAAAAAAGAAAACCTGTATAACCATAGCTAAAAAAAAATCAGACACTTAAATTGCTAAAAACAGTTTGGGGACTTCCAAGAGCGATTATTGCATAAAACAGCTTGTCAATGGTCAGAGCCTAGCAAAGCTCAACCACCACCAGCATGGCACTGCCAACAGCGCTGATGTCACTTGCATGACACATCCACATGCCGTGCCAATCATACATGGAACGCATGAAAGCATGGCGGGCAGTCCATGCAGCGTTGACTGTTGGTGGCTGCGGAAGCTCGGCGCAGACACAGAAGCACCAAAGGCGGAGGATGGCACATGTTTTCTGTTGCAGCAATGTCCTTTTGCTCGGCACACCGCCAAAAAACATTTCGGATTGGCGTTCAACATTTCTAATGGTAATCGTCTTATCTGTATGTACTTGGCCGAAAGAACCGTGAGGACATTGAGAAAATCGTGTTCCGCAGTCAATTTACCTGCCCTTCGTAGTACACTATGTACTGGCGCGTGACGTTGCTCTGTGTTCCTAGTATTATATTTCTCTTTTTTAGATGGCTGCAAAAGACGAGGACAAAGACATTACAGCAGCACTGCCAATAGTTTCTCCATGTTGAGTGCTGAATTCCTGTGAAGCAGGATACGTTTCTCAAACCTTGCTGGCGCCATGGCCACAAAACGAACAAGTGATATCAATGCATGCCTTTTATATGGTCGGTGACGACTCAAGAAGGTAGGGGAAGAAAAAGGAAGGTGGGAGAGGACGAGATGGATGCAACGCCGGCGAAGGGAGAGGGTTTGACCAGCATTGTGCCCGCTTCCTCCTCTCCCACCTTCTTTTCCCTGACCCTACCTCCTTAACCTGCAACATAGTTCAAATCAAACTGCAAAATTTCTTCGAGGCTCGAGAGTGAAAGCAGCTTGTCAGGATGTATTTTGTGTGAATACCATTTAGCTGAAGCACATTGTTTTTGTGGACTCAAGGTACGTGGCTAAAAAGTCAATGCCAGGGATCTTTGTGAGAAAAAGAACACTTAAAAGATATCCTCGGCCGCAGTTGGCTCTTTGAGTCACATATTTGACGATAGGTATTGTTAACACATATTTATGTGAACACCAGGATGCTGTTTTGATGGTAACATACTAAATGGTGATATAAAAAAAAAAAAAAAAAAAAAAAAGCTGGGAGTAGAAGCACATTATCTACCTTTCCCTACCAAAGAACAATGAAACGATTAGTCACCTGCTCAGGACTTTGGTCGTCTGCTTAGTTGTGGGCGACGCCCCTGCGAGCATCAACGACAGTCCCCATTCTAGCGTGCAGAGAGCCATACAGTGCTTCTGTAAAGGATGCCTTCACCATCAGACTTTTAACAGAGCGGTCACTCCTTTTTTTTTCTGCGCACCGAACGAAAGGACAGTACAGTAGCAGACGACGCCAGCGTGCACGGCTGCTGGCGTCACTGCGTGTGCTCCAAGCTTCCGCGGGTGCTTGCGGTCCTTGCTGCATGGAGCACTGGCTACGCACTCGCGTGCTCCCTTCAAGATTGGACTGCTCAGTGCACCGCTAGGAAAAGCAGTACAAAACATACCGCGACGATGCATCAGGGGCATGCACTGGTCCCCTGAAGTGTGCTTCGAACCATGTGCAGTGCAGGGTGCAGCACAGCATCCGCGTGAGTCAGCCGCGGCAGTGATTCGGGGCTCGTAGTGTTCTGCGGCTGCCTTGAAAAAGTGAGGGCCAGCTCTTCGCACCTCCTCTGAAAAATGTTTTACAACAGAGAGGTCAGTTATCTCCCTGCCTCTCATTGCCTTTCTGCTGTCCTGTCCTTTGTTCGAGAGCAATCGCTGCTATATTGTGTCTCAGCACGATCACCTTAGTCATACAAAGGAACGTGCAGATAAAGATCATTATTATTAAAGCACGTTTTACCTTCACATTCAAACTTCGGGCCTCCTGCTTTCTCCTCGCGTGTGGCGGCAAGCGTCTGTTGAGGCTACCATGCTTCGAGACGATCCTCGCGTGGTTCAGACCTGCGTTAGATTTTTTTTTTTTTTTAATTACGCCCTGGCAGCTCGTTTAAGCGCCTCTCGGCGTGTTCCCGCGCAGACAGTGACAGGCGAAGCATCAGATTCTACGCTTGCTTCGTTGGGCCTTCCTGTCTCGTTGAAAAACTGGATCGAAGTCTGTGTCGATGGCATGCAATCATTGCTATAGCGACTTATTGAGCACTTGCGGTCATACGGAAGCTTCCAAAATTGTGAGCGCGCTCCTAAGCCTTTGCGGAGGGTTCTGCTAGCCGTCACGTCCGCATGTTCTACCGAACGATTTCGGGCGAGCGGTTGGTAAAGGCAGCTCAAGAAACAAATCGACACGTTGAGCGCACGAAACCCAATTCAAATCCGCTTGGATGGCATCAGCATCCAGCACCGACCGACCATTCCCGCCATTTCTGGTAGCGCCTTTGGGGTTTACTACGGTTGATAGAATGTCATTTCGTCGAAGCACGTTTTAGAGAACGGGCACGTTTTATCGAAGCACAGTTTAGAGAAAGCAGAGCCTCAGTTTAGAGAAATGCCGTTTATCGAAAAAGGGACGCTATTTAAAAAAAGGTTTTCTACTTCTCGCGTGTATCACTGGCGCGCGTGTTAACCCAAGCCCCCCGCTGCGCTCCCGCCGCTTCGCGGCGGCAGTCTGCGGCGGCTCATTACAAAAATATTAACCCATCTGACTTATCCGCACACGCCGCTTCGCGGCGGCCGAATTCGCTAAAAGGAGGCTCAGTACCATTTTCTCTCAACTGGGTTTCTATATAAAGGAATTCGATAAACTGGGGTCGGTAAAACGGCGTTCGCTAAAACGAGCTTCTCTAAACCGCATGACTCCGGCGCCTTTGTTCCCGGACGCACCGGACTAAATTATGTCAAACGACTCCAAACGGAACTGAAGCACTAAAGTGCGGTGAACACTCACCTTTATGAATACCTCCTGTTCTTGGTGTTCTTGGAGATGTACGAGAGGTATTTGGCGGCTCTGGCGGTTCGCGATCGACGCCGGCACTCATCCGGCGAAGCTGAGTGCATACATTGTTTTTGTTGTCAACGGCTGCCACTGCGCACGGTCAACCTCGTTCCACTAGAGAACTTGAGCCACTTGAGCTGCTTCAGCTGGTTATCGACGGTTAATACGTCGCCACTCAACACCTGAACGTAGAACGAAAACAAAAACATTGCCCCCGCGGCCAAGGGCGCCAAGGCGGAACAGAACGGAACCGTACCAGCCAAAATTAAAAAATCAAGCAAAGAAAATAAAAAAAAAAAAGTAAAAACAAACAAAAACAAGAAAAGTACTTTTTTATATATTTTTACTTTAAAACGTATCTAAAAATCAACAAAATAACAAAACCGGAAGTGACGTCATTTTTTTTCAGCCAATCGGCGTTTCCAGTTTTACTGCCCCGAAACGCTTGTGTCTTGGCGAGTCGGCGAGCTCTCGTGCGAAAGCGAGGGGACGGCGTTTTCGTCAGCCGCTGCGTCGTTTACCGCAATGAATTGACGACTTCACTTCACACGCGACCCGCAGGATCCGCGGGTGCGGTTTTTGCAATCGAGAGGGAAACAGGAAACGACGGGTCAACGATGACGGCGCCTGCGCGGCTCGTCGCCGCACTATTTTCCTTACGCAGCGCGCCGCAGCACGAAGCCTCGCGTCTGCGCCTTCGCGTCCCCTGCAAAAACCGACCGTGGCTTCCCGCAGTGCTTGGCTCCAGAATGGCACCATTGCGGTACTCTGCTCCGCAAGCGGAGCATATACAGTTACTCTAGAGTAGCGCAATCTAGAACGCCGTCTCTCGGCGACTAGCGGCGAACGCCCGGAGGTTCCAACTGCGGTCAGAAATGCATGGAGAACGTGAGAAAATCGTTGTTTCTTCAGTTTTGTGGGGATGTGCGGAATGGAAATCATTTTTGACATAATAATGAAACATTTTAGAATAATATGAGATAAGTTTTGTGCCATACAAGGACGTAACTTTTTTTAAAAAATTGCCTGAGCGGCATCATGCAGCAGACGACACGGCGACGTCACACCATTCACGTGACCCGCTCCGGCCAACCCGAAAAGCCCATCTCCGCTGCGAGCAAAAATCGTCTGCTTCAAACGCCATTGCCTTGGAAATTGCCTTCTCAAAATTTGCACACGCATCCGATATTATTAAAACTTTGATAAAGTGTTTAGCGCTTTACTAACTTCACGACAGGCTAGTTTTGAAAAATGTGAACTCGCCGTTAGTTTTTTAATCAGCCGTGTTATGTCGACCTCCATGTATTCTCCCATAGGGCGGGCCGCCTCTTGGAACCCTGAGTACCACGTGACTCGCGCCGAGCCGCTCTGTCGGCCATGTTGTCGGCAAAACACGGGGTTCAAAGGATTGCGCTACTCTGCTCCGTAGGAGCTATATAGTGCTCTAGGCTAAACGGCTAAACTGGCCAAACGGCTAAATGACGGGGTGACTCACCGGCGACTAGAGAAAACTTCGGCGCGCACTTTATTGGATGAAATTTGGTGACGTCACGACCAATAGGAGCACGGAAACAGACGCGGTCTCCTCAACGCCTGGAGAAACATCGGAAACATCGTGCTGATCGTGCCTGACGTACCGTCGTCGAACGAAAGGTGAGTGGTTTGAGTTTTCCTGTGATGTGATCTCTGTGTGTGTTCGTTCCACGCGTCCGAGCTGTTTCTTAGTTTCAGATCTATTTGGCGCCGCTGCCTACATTGTTTGAGCCTGCGTTCACGATTAAAACAACCATCGCAGAAAGCTGAAAGCCCGCCGAAGAACGGCTGACTTGCGAGCTAAACCTAATTCAACAAAGAGTAAAGCTATACGCACTCCGGAGTGCGCTTCGGACGGAAATGGCTATACGCACTCCGCTTTTCTCGTATAAAAAGAGTGGAAACAACGAGTTTCCTAAGCGGTGCTATGGCGTAGTGGTCAGAGTGTCCGCTTCATACGCAAGTGGACGCGGGTTCGATCCGCGGTGAGCCTACTTTTTTTTTTTTCTTTTTTTTTTTTTCTTAAACAATTTGTTTTGTTGAGGCATTTGGCGATATTTACGACATTTCCTTTTTTGCAATGAACAGTAAAAAAAAAAAAAATCGAATGTTGTCGAGAAACTTTGCAGAACTAAATGGTATCGGACTCCCTTTCCGGAGGTGCGATCGGGGACAGCGGGGCTTGGATTGCCGGCTGGACGCCGCGAAGCGGCGTGTACTGGTTACGCTTAGTAATTAGCAGCCGATACTGTCGCCGCGAAGCGGCGTGAACGCAGGCGGGGGGCTGTGTTAACGAGCGCCCCAGTGATTCACGCGCCGTTCGAAAAGGGTGGCCCGAGCGGCATGATCTCTCGGAGGAGTGCGTATAGCCATTTCCGCGCGAAGCGCACTCCGGAGTGCGTATAGCTTTACTCTTCAACAAAACCATTTGATCCGACAGAATAATGTGCTTGATCTTACATTTCATGTCAACAAAGAACTGCGCTGTCTGTCTTCATCCCTACATGTTTTATTCTTTCGTGTTTTTCAAATCTTTACCAACCCGCGTCCAATCGAATGCCCCGATCACAACAAATAGTTGGTCGTGCTCCGATGGCCCTTATCATCCGCCGGTAAGGCAGTTACGTCAAGTAACGTCATATTCTCAAACTGTGAAATACTATTACCACCTCTAATTTCACATTCTGGTGCACCGTGCACTTGCAGCTTCCTGCACCCCTGCGAGGTTTCCTGCGATCGTACCCTGTATATGATGGATTTCTCGCCGCACGCGAGTGCTCTCGAAGGCGTGCTATACACTCTGTAACATACGTTGTGTGCAGAAAAGGCACAGGCCCGAGCACAAAAGCGCCCTTTTTGCACGAGCAGCCGTGCAAAAAGAACATTCTGCGGAGCTACGCCCTCGCACCCGTGCCTCTGCTGCACACAACTTATTAATAACCGAGCCGTTCTCGTTTTTGTTTTGCATATTACTGTGAAAGAAGTGTCATTTTTGTTTTCTTCTCAAACAAAACTCACACGCTAGACAAATGCAAACAGATAGGAGTCTGCACATTCACACCCTTTTCTCCCTTGTGCGACAGGTAATAGCTGGTCGCGATTCAACACCGTTTCGTTTGAAGCTGATGGGCACCACAAGGCGTGAAAGAGGTGACTTGCAGCTTTGCCAAGGCAGCGGCAAGACACTACAAGCCTTCGCATTAACTGGCTAGCCAGTGCCGCTCTGTTCTGAACAGCACTGCGTGCCATGCAGAGGGTTTGTGCAAGCTCGCTGGGTGGCGACGCTAGCCACGGTAAGTGCATCCTATGCAGCTTTCTTTTAGGGATATATGTGGCTTGCAGGCCATGTCGTGCATGTGCCATTCGAGGGACAGCAGTGCCAGTGGCAAGGCTGTGCTGATGGTAATCACCACTGCACTGTGCTTTCATTCAATAACTACTGAAAAGGAACCAAGTACTTCCGAGAGATTCTCGATTGTGTTTTGATGAACTCCAGCTCGCTTATGAACAGGTGGATGGCACAGCTGGCCTTTCCTAATGGACTTGATGTCTGTGTTAACAATGCAATGAGACTTCTTTTTAGTTTGGGGCGTTGTTTCTGCTGCGGATGACTAGCGTTGCAGTAGAGAAATATGCAAAATAGTGTAATGCTTGCATTAGTTACCTAAATTAATGGCGGGAATAACTGACCTACATTTCCACCGACTGCATTTCTCAGAGGAATAGCCTGGACTAGATAGCTCGCTGCACTATGTCCTTCCTCCTTAGCCTGTACAACTCGGCGTCTTTTCCTGATTGTCTTATGTGGCTGCTTCTGTGTTTGCCAAGGCACTCGGTTGAAATAGTGAAAGCTGTCTGCATCACACTTAACTGCCATGAAAGCCAGTGTGGACGTAGCTGGGGTAGCCTTCAATATGGCTTCTCTAGCTCGACACAGGTAATGTTCCTACCACTGTCGTGTTGGCAGAAAAAAGACCTGCTTAAAAAATCCAGCGATTTTTTGGGCAACCCCACCTAACCACATTTTCGAAATCGCCATCTTTTACTCTTTCCGGTATGCTATTTACTATCACGAAACTCAAAATAGTTATTATGAAATCGGCAAATGAAAATGACGCCAATACCAAAATTCAAATACCGTAAAATACCGGGAAAGCGCCTACTCAAACTTTGGAGATAATCGCAAAAAAATGGGGGATGGGCACTTGTCCGGTCATCAATTTTACATATAAATGTACTGTACATATTTGCTCAGATCTCACAAATTTGGTAATGGGCGCTTAATGTGGAATGGGCGGATGCGCACGGTATTTTACGGTATACTTTCGCTTTTCATTGCCGTGACATCATGGCAGGCACGTAGCCAGGATTTTGTTTCGGGGGGGGGGGGGGGGGGCTTGTTTATGACAAAGTGCTGTATGAGGGCAAGGGGGGAGAGGAGGCCCCAGCAAAATGGAAGATTTCGGGGTGGGGCCCAGGTCCCATGGCCCCCCCTGCCTACGTGCCTGCGTCACGGGATGGCAGGCTTGCGGTTCGAGCGGGCTGTCTAGAAATGAACTATGCCGAGCATTTGTTTCGTGCTGCGCGGGAGCTGGAGCAACCTTCCAAAACATTCTTTTAACGCCATGAAACTGTTTGTGGTCAGTTGAAAACAAAGTCTACAGCCCAAAGAGTGAACCCCTGCCTTCCCATGATGTCACTATTTCAATGTTGCCAGTAGAGCTTTTCACTTTGAAGAACACGATGATGACCCTAATTGTAAATTCTGTAACTTCGCGAAAAAAAGTTATTTTGGCCAAATATTTGGGTTACTATTTTAGCGATGTTCGTTGGTGTGTTAAGCAAGGTTTTAGGCAAATCGGGGACAATGGAGAAAATGCCGGAGTACCCCTTTAAAGGAGAACTCCGACTTTTCGAGCTACCTAGTCCAAGGGCATAATCTGAATGCGGATGGCTTCCTGATTCCGAAATGCTATCTCATTCTCCCAGATTCACTCTAGTTAACCGAAACATCATTCTCCCTAGTTTTTCCCCAGTTTTCCCCGCCGCCCAAGTGTCACGTCACTTTGTGCAGCGAGGCGTGCGGCCGGCAATCGAGTACACTCGCGCCCGCCTTTCTCGCGTCTAACAGCAAAAAAATCTGGGCGTTCGTGCTGTTTAGAGTTGATAATTATATGTATTTGCACAAAGTATGGCCTTGGTCTATGTGCATAACTATAAGAAAGTAAAAGAAAAACTAGCAATTACAATTTCATAAAACCATTTTTGCAACTCGCTACGCTCAAGCCGCGCCTCGCTAGTTTCGTGATATCGCTGGTAAATCCATTCTCTTTTTATTAGAAGATGGCTGGTGAAGAAAGGTCGAAGAGTCCCGCAATAAAATTTCTGTGAATTGCCAAAGCACTGCGGAAAATGCTCGGAATGTGGGTACAGATGCCCACACGCTCATATGACCTGAAGGAATGTGCCATTTGTTTTAGATTTTCTTTTGAAAAGTTACTGTTGCAGGCGTCAGCACGTGTGACTATTCTTGTGGCATGAATATGCTCCTTGGTGCTTAAGTAATCTAGCAAAAGATCTGTAAACCATTTCTGAAAAGCGCTTCTGGTCGATGCCATTTTCAGCGTTCGTGCGTGTGGCACATACATTGCTTGCCTTCCAAAGCGATGAACATGTGCATGCTGGGCTGGGACCTAAGACATGTAGACTTTGATTATCGTAAACAATGAAAAGTATAGAATGGAATGAACTGCGTTCGTGTAGATCAGATGGCAGGTTACTGGTCATGACGATTGTGTTAAAATGACGATTAAAAGAACTTCGCAACCACCAAGCCAAACATCAAGGTGCAGGGGAATGCGTATAAAATACACTGTTCATCTCCAAATAAAGAATATTTGCTTGAAGATACAATAGTGCGTGAGGTACAGAAAGACATTATAAATCTTTTAATTCAAAATAGGGAAGGGGTAATTCTATGTAAAGTTTTTTAAGTTAAGTTCGTTTGGCACAGTTTTCATCAGCTGTAAATTTGCATGCCTCCCCTTAACAACATTAATATTTTCATAATAAAAAAAAAAAAAAAATCTTTTCAGCTCTATATAAAATTTTTTCACAATATAATACATTAAAGACATTTTCATCACTTCTTCTGCAGCGAATATTGCACGCCAACCATTTGACAAACCAGGCAAGGATCTATCGTATATTAAAGGGGTACAAAAATAGAAATATTCAAATTTCGTTCGGAAATGAGTCAAGCATGACAGATAATAACCGTAAATGATAATCACACGTTTGTATTTTAAACGACTGGCTATATTTTTTGTTCCAAACGGTGCACTCAAGCAAGCGCTCAAAGAGAAGTGAACGGAGAGCGCGATGCGTCATGGGATATCCCGCGCAAACAAAAACGGAAGGAAAAGATTCCCCGCATTGGTGACGTAGCAAGGCTGGCGTGGTTATGAGCTTTGCCCTTGGTGGCGTTGTCAGCGTTGTGGTGGTGTCAATAGTGTCAGCGCGTAACAACCAAGCCGTTCGAAGTACCCGTTGAGTGACGAGCATGTTTCTGGCCCAAGAAGCACATAGCTTCCAGAACACTGTCAGCTTAGGGCTGAACGTTGTGGGGAAAGCAACTTTTGTTCGAGTTTTGAGCGACGGGCTGATCTTCTAGGGGGACAATGGATGTGTCCGGTTGCACGAACGAGGGTCCGAGAAAGAGGGGAGTCCTTCCTTACAGTCTTCTTGGATTGTTTGGTACAATGCGCGATTTGTGAGTTGAGCTAGGAGGGAAGCTAAGAAGGAAAATGTTGAAATGCCAAAGAGCGGTGCTGCTCCGAAAGAATCTGCTATGTCACGACTACGTAGCAAGTTTCCCAACGTTGCTAAATTACCTCCCAAATAGGCTCCGCATGCATCCACCAGGTGCACATTGAAAGATTGTTTATTTAGTTTGAAAATTAGTTTTCTTGTGCCTTTCAACGGAAGACTGGTGTTTTTGAGGTTAGGGTGCTAGCTAGAAAATGAGCGCTGGAATTTCGTTTTCCTACCCTTTAATGGAGCTCAACACCTGATCCATGAACCTCTGTAACAGCAGACAGGAATAGCAATATGTCAAAAGTCATGTCTAAATTCAGACTTGAACTTTGTTTATACGGTTCTCTTCTCGTTTTCAACATTTTGGCCGCGTGAGTGGAACTCCTAGAGTCGCCCGAGCTAGATTCGACGTCTCAAACATATATAGTGTTTTTTAAAAATTAAGAAAACAAAAAAAATCTCTGAACTAATTGTGAATAACAAATGTGACTTTGCAAAATGTCGACTATAGTGCCAGATTCTGTACTATTTTTCTCGGTTCTTCGCGCTCTTCTTTGAACGGATGTCGTAATGGTCACAGCCGGCTTGAGTTTGCGCTTGCCACTCTTGAGCTGCTGAAGGATACTCAACTCGCAGCATGCGGCTATAAAGTATTTCGAGCAAAAGTGAAAATGTTTCATGTGACACTAGTTCTCTCGGCACACAGCTCGCGCAAAAGCACCTTGACATGGTTGGCCTCCATTGCTGCCGGGGAACGCTTTTTTTTTCTCCCACGAAAACAAGGGCAAAAAAGAAGCTTTTTCCCGGCACTGTTTCTAGAATCTATAGCGGAGCACAGATTGCAAAGGAACTTTCAACCTTGAAGCTGCGAAAAAATTACCTCGATCGCTGGCGTTCAGAAAGCCACTTGGCGGCTGCCCGAGTCGCTCGTCCGCCTGCACATCCGTGACGTACGCGGGTAGGGAGAAGTAGAGATTTTTCATTGATGCCAGTAGAGAGTCGCCTCCTGGAACCTTCCCGGCCGGGGTTACTTGAAAGTTCAGTAACTTCACGGAAATATATATATATTTTTTTTAATATTTTGGTTATCAGTTAAAAAAGGCTTATTGATGTGGTCTGCAAATTTCCAGCCAAATCGAAGTCTACCAAAAAATCGACGGAGTTGCCCTTTAATGCACATAGTACACAATGGAGAAATTGCTTGCCAATCATTCTCTTAGGAGTGTGAGTCGAGCCCCTTCGAGGCAGTTTGCTGCCGCAGCGTGCACTGTAATCCCCCCGAGAAGAGAAAACAAAATGAATGACCAGTAGGATTTCTTTGTTCCAAGGCTTCTTGAGGCAGGAAAGGCTAGGGAACCAGTATTGTTGCTTCTTACTACCCGGTACGAGACTCAAATCCGACATGCAGGGAAGTCAAAAGGCCTCTTGAAGTGCCCTCTTTCTGCTTCCTTGTGCCTTGAGTTTTAGCTGTGTCTACAATTTACGCTCGCCTGCATGTCTACTCTTTTGGTCTCTTGGTTTTAAAAGCGCACAAAAGACGAGGACAGAGTAAGAAACGCAAACGACGGACGAGCGCTTTCGTTTGTGTTTGTGTTCCTTACTCTGTCCTCGTCTTTTGTGCGCTTTTAAAACCAAGATGAATAACTACCAACTAGTCCACCTTCCCACCCTACTGCAGTCCTTTTGGTCTCTTTTTTGTTCACTGTGTTACTGAAGTTTTTTGTCGTTGCTGTCCCAGAATTGCTTTGTGGATGCACAGAAATACAAGGTGCTCGACGCCTGCGGCTAATTGGTATTCCTTTTCCCGGTACCACGGCATGAAGGAGGTGGCCTCTCTCCCTTCCAAGCAGCTGCGATATACTACAAGCGCTGGGTTACAACTGCAGCTAGCCCATGGGTACCGTTCTGCATCCTGCACTACATGTAGTTCCGAGAGCCATGTGAAAAGGCAGGTGTGACCTTTTTAGGGCACTGTCACTTTGTTTTGTGCATTTCTGCCGCTTTTTCGGGGCAACTTCTTTTTAAGATTCAAATATTAGAAAACGGGCTCAAGTGAGAGAGGGGGTTTTCTGAGAAGACTGGCTTCTTTGCTAAACCATTGGGACTGGTATTATATCTATAGAGTTCATGTACACCTTACGTTATGTACTTTTTCTTTAGTTTTATTTTACTCGGTACTTATACTTCGATGTTACACAACAGCCACTAGAAATAAGGAAAAAACAAAAAAAAATGTTGACTTGTCGGTTTTTTTCTTTTGTTTTTTTGCAATATGTTTGAAGAGTCAATGATGTAGTCGGTCATTCATGTTATTTTTCCTGCACGCACGTCCAGCCTATGTTTACATAAAGCCCCAATTGCCCCTTAGCAACGGAAATAATCTGTGCGACAGACTAGGTGGCAGCATTGTGGACGGAAACTGGCCTGATTATATCTGCCATGTTTAGAAACTACATTTGATGTCAGGTTATGAATTCAGTGGCAAATTCCCCCCTAAAGAATCTACATCACTCTGCCAGCCAATCGCTGCCATCAGTTGTCGTGACGTCACGTCCAGCAAAGAAACTGCAAACTAGTATTTTTTTTTTTAATGGCAGGCCTCTGCTGTTGATGCGACATAGCACGTCAACACTCAAGCAATTCTTCCGCTCTTGACCTCTCCGGTTTCACCTTGCGAAGTCGTGACGGTGTCTGCTTTTGTTTGCGGTATTTCCCATGTGTCGACGTGAGAAGGCAGCGGTTGTATCGCCAAGGAAGTAGCAATCGATCTGTGGATTTGCTCCAGCGGCACAGTGTTACAAACAGGACTCTTTCACCAAAGGCAAAGTCTAACAACTCGCCCTACAGTTGCCAGCATCGTGCAGCCGTGAATGCGTAACTTGTCCGAACGCTTTTATGCTTTCGTCTGTGTACAGTGACAAAATGACTCGCTGAATGCGAAATGCCGTACAGCAAACTACAGTAGAGTCTCATTAATTCAAACTCCAGGAAGTCACAAATTTTAGTTTGAATTATCAGAAATTCATCTAAATATGATACTAGACAGCATTATGATTTGTTACATGGATAGCTACTCATACAAAGCAGATTTTTGCCAGTTTCGTCTACATAGGCCTAATAAGCAAGTACAGGCATAGCACATTAGTGAAAGAGCCGTGACATTGAGTTTATTCATCCCGCAAAAAATTTGTCGATTGTGGACTGTTTATCAGCACATACAATCTCAAAATAAAATTTTCAATACCAGCCAACGCAAATAGCTCTTTACGGGAATCTTCCTTTGCAAACAGAAACTTCCGGAGCTGAGCGATGTGCTCAAAGCTATGGCTGTGACAGTTGGTAGCAAGTCATCCCTTTCTTCATTGTCATCTTCACTCTCACTGCTGCACTGTGCTGGCATTACTTCCTGTACTATGTCCTCTAATGAGTCATCACGACAAACACACACATCGTCGTCAAGACTAGCATATTCCGCCAACTCGGCGTTCACACTATGTGCTTCAAGGCCAGAAAGCATGATGCCAGCGAGCTGTTCCTCATCCTCTATGTCGTCTTGGTCATCGTTGCTAGTCTTGAAGCACATAATGTGAACGCTGTTTTCCGCTAATATGTGCCCGCTTGAGCCCCGTTGAGTGTGCTTCTTTATGAGCACCGGTGCACTGAAAGCACGCTCCGCAGGTAATGCTTCTCTGTGGTGCACCGGTGCTCGGAAAGAAGCGCACACAACGGGGCCGCGAGAACAAAAAGAAACGCCATTCGGATTAAGCGGCTTATAAATACATTAAAAACATAGCGGGACAACCAAAGTTTTGAAACCTGTTTGAATTATCCGGAAGTACAAAATATCCAAGCTTCAATTATTGTGAGTCTATTGTATCAATCACTTCCTGTAGCAACTTTGCGCTTAAAATCGCAATAAAGTGATTTTGTGGCAGAATTCATTTTTTCGGACTGCTCGATTATTCTGAGTTTTGCGCCATCCCCATCGAGTCCGAAATATTGGTTGGTGACTATCAAACTTAAACACAATGGTTACACACCACAGGTCCCGAGGACCATGACATCAATGAGCTGGCTTTCACCTTGTTCAAGGCAGCAGCGGAACACTATGGGCGGGACCCTGGGTCGACGCACCGGCCGGCTCATGGCTGCCGTCCTGTACCCTGCACGGCACTGCGTGTGGCTTAACTGGCCAAGCAGAGGGTCATCGCGTGACTTTTATGAGGCGTCGCTGGCCATTGTAAGTATATTTTTTGACACAATGTGCTTTGGTGCTGTACAACGGAATAGATTTGGTGGCAGTTCAGTCTTGCCAATTAGGCCATTTTGAAACGGAACACATTTAGTGGTGGCTCGGATTAGGTTTCCTGGCTTGGCAATCTTGCAGCAGTGTCTAGACTCAACACAAACCTTTTTGTACTTCATTGTCAGGGCTAGTGTAATTTCTGCAATACTGTCAAAGCAACTTCTGCACGCGAATAAGATGCGAGACGAAGCCACATGCTCGTGCCCAGTGCTTGTGCCCAGTGTACTTCACGAGTTCATTTCGGCGTTGCCACTCCATGCGTCCATGCACTCGCTGCACCTTGAGAGTCAAGTGTGCACCACAATGCACTCCCGTCATGCAGCACTCAGGAGAGGAACGAGAGCAGACAACTGGGGTTTTTCCGCCATAAGAGACGAGAGAACCTAAAAAAAAAGAAAGCACGTCCGACGGGCAACAAAATCGGATGCAAGCTGTGCTATTCATTCTGTGAAGCAAGCAATCGACAACCTGTGCTTCATTTGCAAGTTTTTAGTCATTTTGTTGCCAGACAGACATTGAATTACATCAGCGGATAAAGATAGGTTCAGAACAAACGTCAGCTACCGCGAGATCTGTCGCAATCCGTGCGGGGGTGAAAAGTTTGGACGTTAGTTGACAAACCTCGCCCGCCCCCCTGTCCATCACCTGAGCCCATTCTGCGAATGTGGCTATAAGCGAGGGAGCGTGATCATGTGGCAAAAGATTCTCAAGCGCGACAGGCCCAAGGAGCACATAGTTTCCACAGCACTGTCAGTTTAGGGGTTCACGGAGGATATTTGTGCGTAGTACTGTAGAAGCCACAGGCCGGAGTGGGGGGGGATTGGCAAATTTCGTCCGAATGTTGAGCGAAGAGCATCAAGGGGCTAATTTTCCAAGGGAAGAATGGTGATGTGCAGGTACAAAAATAAGGGTCCAAGCACTGTGAGCAAGAGCGGAGTTCTTTCTTTTCCTCCTCTTGAACTGCTAGCCGTATACTACCTTTAGGTCTACCCACTAGTCATTCCAACCAGAGCTCTGTGCTCCGACGTCCACACACGTTCTCGTCTCCCCCTCTCCCTCAGTGTTTTGGTGCATACTCAAATGCTCTGCATCATTAGCAGATTTTTTTTTTTTTTTAAAGGAGGGGGAGTTGTTTCTTTTTCAGGTTAACTTTTTCTTAATGAAAAATCAACATACCCCAGCTTTTCTTAGGAAGAAATTATTAGTTTTTGGTGACATAACAAATATTAGGTCAACAAAACACATCTGGGCTGCATTTTGCCCGTGAAATAAGTATCTCCTTGCAAACTCCCCCTTCTCCCCTTCACCCCACCCAGCCTGACCTATAAATTCGCCCCTGCTCTTCATTGCCGTGCATGTTTAGGTCAGATATTGTTCCTGTTGACCTGATGGACTCCTTTGTTCTCTTCGTTCATCATAGGTTTCAAACCGTCCTGAATCGTGGACCAAGCCTTGCAAGACTTCACTCTTATGCCCTGTCCTTTTTGGTGGATCGGGACTTGCCATCTTCCCCTCTCGTGGCTCCCTGTCGTAATTAAATAAATCATATTTTTTTCTCATGACAGTGCACACCTACTGGTACACGTCACAAAAAGAGTGTGGTAAATCCATGCCACAGATTACTGTGAAACATGCGAGAAGGTAATTGTCGTGTTCCGAGGCGAGAGGAAGGTCAAAGCCCGGAGCCGCAAACCAATAGTTGTGGGTCCTTTATCGAACCTTAAGCGTATCTGCCAGTCACGCGCATCTCGGACCCTCACACATGGCCCAGCCAGCTCACCGTCTCACATGCCGCCAGAATTCGTCTTCTTTATACGACGCCTCCCCCTTTCAGCCTCATCGTCCATAGCGTTCCGGTGGTCGTGAAATTCTCCCACTTCGTGTTATGATTGCTTGAGGATCGTTCTCCCAGTAACCGGCCGGCTGGCTGTCGCTGTCGGGAATCCCGGGCGGGAGATGGTGCCGTGTGCGTTGTATCGTTCCTTGGTCGGTTTCTACAAGGTAAGACCAAGGTGGTCCGGCCGCTCTCGCGTGAATCCACACTGCTGCGTGTGGGTGTAGCTCCCTGCCATTTCTTGTACGGTGGCACCTATTATAGTTAGACGCCTCTCTTGTCTTCCGTTTCCTGTATCATTGCCGATACCTCCTGGAGTGTTGCCAGAGAGGTACTGGGCGCCGTTGGAAGAGTGGAGCGTAACTTGTGCCCCATCAAAAGTTCGGCAGGGGAAAACCCTTTGGGCCCAGGGATGGTTCGGTAGGCCAGAAGAGCTTGTGCTGAATTCGAGGTTTTCTTTGCAGTCTGCACCGCTCTCTCCGCTTCTCCATTACTGTGGGGATAATACGGGCTTGAAGTAACCAGTTCGACTCCCCACTCTCTGGCGAATCACCGGAACTTGGTTGAGCCAAACTGGGGACCGTTGTCGGAGCGGATGACTTCTGGGCAACTGTGTCTAGCGAAGTTCTGGCTGAAAACCTTGATAATGTCCTCTGTGGTTGTTCGAGGTATTTCTTCAAGTTTGAAGAACTTCGAGTAGTAGTCGACGATGACAATATACTTCTTCCCCCTGAACTGGAAAAGGTCCGTTCCAATTTCCTGCCAGGGACGATCGGGTAGTGGAGTCTGAAGAAGGGGTTTTGTATGTGGTCGTCTATATTGCTGACAGCTAGGACGGCGACTCACATAGTCATGTATTTTCGTGCTTAAGCCAGGTCACCAGACGGAGTGTCTGGCTCTTGCCCGGCATCGGACAACACCCTGATGGCCGCTGTGCAATCGCTCCAAGACTTCTCCTTGCAGACTAGGCGGGATCACCAGCCGGTCGTTACGCATTGGTAATCCCTGCACAACCGAAAGGTCTGCGGCGAGACTCGCGAATTTGCTTAAGTTCGGAGGAAGTTTGTTCCTTGCCGGCCATTGTTTTTCGCAGTATTCCATAACCCTTGATGTGGTTGGGTCTTTTGAAAGCTCTGCCTTCAGTCTGGACAAAAATGAGGTAGAGGCTGGAAGGAGCTCCAATGTTAGCATTTCACACTCGTAAACCAACGTTTCACTGATCTCCACGGTGTGCCTTGAGTCTGTAGACTGGCGTGTGGTCGGTAGGGGTTTCCTGGAGAAGACATCCGCGGTGAACATCTCTTTGCCCGGTACGTGGGATATTGCAAAGTCATACTCAAAGATGCGCATCCTCAGACGCTGTAGCCTTGGTGTCATTTCGTCAAGACGTTTCGTTGTGAACAGTGGCACCAGAGGCTTGTGGTCTGTTTCGATGTGGAATCCCTTTCCTACCAAGTAGGTCCGGAAATGTTCACAGGCCCATACGATGGCCAAAGCCTCCTTTTCAACTTTGGGCGTATCTCTGCTCCATTTGTGCCGTGGCTCTCGATGCGTATACCACTGGGCGTCTTTTTCCGTTTTCCTCTTGGAGCAGAACCGCCCCCGGTGCAAACGAAGACGCATCTGCCGACAATGTAAGTTGTGCATCCGGTTTATAGAGTGTGAGCACAGGAGTCTTGCATAGGAGATCTTTGATGTTAAGGAATGCTTCTTCCTGAGACTCACTCCAGAGCCAGCTAGCATCCTCGTGTAGCAGATCTCGAAGCAGCTTAGTTTTCTCGGCTATGTCGGGAAGAAATTTCTCAAGGTGGTTGACCATCCCCAAGAATGATCGCAGGTCTGCCAAGCTTCCAGGTGCCGACATCTGGACGATCGCTTCCGTTTTCTTGGGGTCTGCCGCAATGCCCCTGCTGTCCAGAAGGTGGCCCAGAAACCTGATGCTCTTTCTGGAGAACTCACACTTTGAGGTGTTCAGGGTCACTCCGGAATCGTGGAGGCGGGGGAGTACCAACTCAAGATTTATGTTGTGTTCCCTTTTGTCACGACTGAAAACTAAGATGTCATCCATATGACATACTTGTCCTGGGATTCCCTCTAGGATCCTTAGCATCTCCCGCTGAAAGGCTTCGGGCGCTGTCGCAATGCCAAACAAGAGTCTTTTGAATTGAAACCGTCCCACTGGTGTGATAAAAGTCGTCAGTTCCTTTGACTTTGGGGCTAGTGGTGCTTGCCAGTAGTCGGCATTGGCATCTAGTTTGCTGAATACAGTCGCCCCGGCGAGTCTTGCCAAGCTCTCCTCTACGGTTGGCATGATAATCCGCTCCGGCACCAGTTGCGGGTTTAGCTGTGTATAGTCCACGCAGATACGAAGAGAACTGTCTTGCTTTTAAGCCACCACCATGGGTGCGCATGGTCGACTCTTTCAATAACGTCCATGTCTTGCATCCGTTGCAATTCCTGTTGAGTGCTGGGTAGCAGAGGTAGAGGTACCCGTCTCGGGTATGTGATTGCGAATGATCTCGCATCAGGGTGAAGCGCGATCTTGTACTCCACATTCATTTTCCCCAGTCCTTGGAAAAGCAAGGGGTACTTTTTACGGAGGTGGTCATACTCCGGCTTGCTTTCGGCTTTGACTTCGTTCAAGCTAGGTAGCACCTGAAGGGCTTCAATTGCAGGCCGCCCCAGCAATGGGTATTTTAGCTGGTCGGACACATAGATGATTTCTCTAGTAGTGCGCCCATTCCAGGTTACCGTCGCCGTGAACCTGCCTAGCGTGTTCAGCGGAGTGTGGCCTGCTCCATAAAGATCTGTCCCTGTTGTCTGCAAAGTTGCAAACGTTGTCGCGTCGCACATATTGGGAGGGATAGCTGTGACGTCCACCCCCGTGTTCACCTTGAATGTGATGTCTTGGTTGTTTACTTTGGCTGTAATGTACCAGGCTTCCCCTGGTACATTGCCCATTGCTTGAGTGTACCAACTCGCCGAGGAAGACTTCATTCAGTCCTTGTCTGTGCTCTTGTATACTGAAGTTTTCTCGAGTGTGTTTGGAAAAACAGACACTCTCAAAGTGGCCTAGCTTTTTGCAGGCGTTGCGCTTCTTGTCTTTTGCGGCACATTGAGACTTGGCGTGTTTCCGTGAACTGCCACACTATCGGCACGTCCATGGCGAATTATATTAGACAGGGCTTGGAGAGGCAACATGTTCGGACGTCGAAAGTCCTTGTTCTCGCTTTTTGTTTTCGGCTGTCTTCTGAGTTCTTCAAGAACGTCGCCGTTTGTCTTTGTGCTGCGTAGCTCAGTCTGTTGGCACTTCACCGTCTGATGATCAAGCTGCCGTAGTCGCGCGCTGCAGTGTAAGCTTAGCATCGAGCTGGAGTTTCTCACTTAGTTTCCTGTCCAGGAGTCCGACGACAATGTGGTCCGATATGAGCTCGTCCCGTAAAGGGCCGTAGTCACAGGTATCCGCCAATCTGTGCAATGCCGTGATTAGGGATGTCGCGAACCACCCTAGGTTCGATTTCGAAAGGTTTCGATATTTGCGAAGCGAACTGAGGTTCGATTTCGAAGAATTTCGATATTTTCGTACCGACCGAGGTTCGAATTCGAAAAATTCGCAACTTTTGACCACAGCGGAGTTTCGAATTCGAAAATTTCGAAGCTTTCACGGTTTCTAAAATTTCGAATTCAAATATTTCGAATATATTTTTACTTCAGGTTCGATAAATTCGAAGATTTCAAAATTCTTTGGAAAAAAAATTAGAAAACTTCGAACGCTTCGAATTTTTATACACATAAACTTCGAACAATTCAAAGATTTCGAATTTCTTTCTGCATAAAGTTCGAAAAGTTCGAAGGTTTCGATTCTCTTTTAACGCTAAATTAAAAAAAAAATAAAAAAAAAACTTCGAAGATTTTGAATTTCTTTTTAATCCAAGTTTTCAAAGTTCGAAGTCCGATTTTCAAGTTTTTCCACAGTTTCAGTTTCAAATAACGTATTCACGACTCACTGGTTTGCACAAAATCAAGTTTAGAAAAGTTAGGGTGCGATATCTAGATTCTGCGAAGTTGGTCAGGCAATTAAATGAGACGACGAGTGCCCTGGGCGTGCTAGAATATTTCCCAGTGCAGAATTGTGACCGCCAGCCGCCGGGGGGGTCTTTAACCTGATCACACGAACACACTGTTTTACGAGACTCATCCAGTTCGAAACGGCCAGGGGCGAGCAGGAGGTTGAGGCTCAGAAAAACCGTGAAGCGACCTGGCAAACTAGCTCGCCACCCCTTGCACGCTGGTAGTAATCCGATCCGGTGAAGTTTATAATTGTCCTGGAGGTTTATTTTCTGGGACGGAGGAATCGCCTCGCAAAAAGCACAAAAGCCGACACAACTCGAGGTCGAGGAGCGTTCTACCATACAAGTGGCGTCGGAAGAGGGAAAGCGGGGGGGGGGGGGGGCTTCAGTTTTCTTTTCTCCCTTGCAGGTATTTTGGACTGTTAAAAAAAACAATACGGGGAAAGAAGGCGTGGTCGAGCTTATTTTAATCTGAAATTCTTTATGCATATGTGTAGCTACTGTCGTTCTTGACTGCATAAAAGGTTGCGTAGATGGTCATTGTTAGAAACTCGTTGTCAGAAGGCACTACTCGTCACATGCTTAGTGGTTCGGAAGTTCAAAGCTGTCTTTTCGACCTAAATACCTGTGCCGATAGTAAAAAAAAAAAAAAAGAATAAATGCGGGATTAAAAAGCAGGAGAAAAAAAAACTATCAAGAATTCGTCGGAAGTGTTCTATTCTTGCATATTCAGAGGTTCAGAACTTCGAAACAAGTTTCTTTTACCAAAATGTGTACAGGCTAAAAGAAACACGTCCCAGGAACGTGAAGCGAAAAAAAAAAAAAGTTTTCTTTTAATGACGTGCTGAACTTAAACACTATTAGATATGTTCTGTCTGTGGTGTTAATTTAAATGCGATACCTCAAACAACTTAGAGGAAAATAAATATCAAGTTTAGGTCATAATTGCATGCAGATACATGTTTGGACATTTCTTCGGAACTCACGTTGAATAACAATCATCACATCTTAAGTCGACACTTACCTAGGATATACATAGATCATTCTTAAAAAAGTATACCATAAATAGCTCCGGCTGCAGCGTGCTTCAAATCTGGCACAATCGTCAAAAACCCGTCGTCCTTCCTCGCCCCTTCGGGGATTTATTTCTTTAAACCTAAGCATGCCAGAACATTGAAATAAACGACATTGTATTTCGTAAGGAACGCAGCACCGCGTGTAAAAGTTCGAGAAAAAAAAATTACGAATGTACCCCACTACTTGAAATCAAATGAAACCGTCCGCCGGTCTTTCGAAGTTCGACGAACGTCGAACTTTTGCCCTAAAAGTTCGAAGTTCGTCGAACTTCGGACGTTTCAGAATTCGAAAGTTCGAAACTTTTCGAATTCTCTTGATGAATAGGTTCGAAAATTCGAAATTAATCGAATTTTTTGGTCAGTCAAGTTCGAAAGTTCGACAAGCATCGAACCTTGCAGCGCAATAAGTTCGAAAGTTCGAAAAAGATCGAATTTTTTAACGTAATAAGTTCGACGGTTCGAAAAGCGTCGAAGTTCTTAGCTTAACAAGTTCGAAAATTCGACCTCCGTCGAATTTTACGATATAGACAATTCGAAAAATCGAAATCTTTCTAACCTTTCGAACCGCTTGATTCGATCATCGAAACTTCGATTCGAAAAAAGTTTGCGGCATCCCTAGCCGTGATAAAGACCTCCACAGGCTCGTCCAGCTCTTGCTTTCTAGAATTGAACTTCACTCTCTCGAAGATGACGTCCACCCGCGGAATGAAGTGCGTGTCGAACTTAGCTTTGACTATGTCGTAGTCGTTCAGCTCCTCTTGTGTCATCACGAGCGAAGAAAGGACATCCTCTGCCCATCGCTTCGATGAAGGTTTTCACCTGAGTCGAAGCGTCACAGAGATGAAGCCCCGAGATGATCCGGTAGCGGCCCCACTGAATGATCCATCGCTTCCAGTCGCTCGGATTCCTGAAATCCAGCTTCTCCGGTAGCTTGACCGCAAAGGGGTTGAAGAAGGAAAGTCCTCCGCTGGCCTGGGAGATTGAAGCCCCCGAACCGTCTGCGTTGCTAGTCACGGCGTAGGTCTAGCAGCGGCTCGAATCTTCTTTGCTGGCCGTTCGGTCGAACTGCAGAGTTTGGTGCGGCTTCTCAGGTCCCGAGCAACGATGGAGGATTGTTCAGTAGTATCCCACTGCTGCCACCATGTCGTGTTCCAAGGCGAGAGAAAGGTCAAAGCCCGGGGCCGCAAACCAATACCCGTGAGTCCTTTATCGAACCTTAAGCGTATCTGCCAGTCATGCGCATCTCGGACCCTCACGCGTGGCCCAGCCAGCTCACCGTCTCACATGCCGCCAGACTTTGTCTTCTTTATACGACAGTAATTATACAAAAGATGAAGCTCCGAAAAGTTTGATAAAAAGAAGATAGCTATCCCTGTTTAATTTTTCTTGCCACCTTAGCATGCTATGTCCGAAGTATTTCACCTTATCATGGCATTGACTTTTGACCATTCACACTTTCAAGGAAAGGCTATCAGCAAGAAGGGTTCCCAGGTCTGTTCTGTTTGCATTTAATTACTGAGAAAACGTTTATGCGGAGTGCAGGTTCTTCTGCTTTTTTTTTGCAAGGGTTGTAGTGACGTCGAAATGCCAAGCTCTGATTGAAGGATGGTGGGTACACAATGCTAGCTGCCTTCAGGTCTACCCACTATCCTTCAATTAGAGCTCTGCATTCTGACATCACCACAACCCCTGCAAAAGAAACGGACGAACTTGCACTCCACATAGACATTGCCAAGTGTATTTCAACACGTCTAAATGCCTAAACTTTAGACTATTTTGTCACCATGATTTTAATGAAGTTTTGCTAGGTGAAGTATGTTTTCCAGAGCGTTTGCAGGTGCCATACATAAATTTAAAGAAAAAACATTGACTACCTCTGTCCTCGGAGTTTTTACAAAACACACATCGCTATCACCATCACTATTTTTATTTCGGTGTGGCTAGCGTTCCGTCCAGACGGAACGATAGTCGCCACTAGAGTTCCGTCTGGAACGCGGAGAGCTCGTGCCATTTGGGTCACTCTTTTCGGACTTCGCGTGTAACATTCACTGGGGAGCTCGTTAACACACCCCCCCGCCTGCGTTCACGCCGCTTCGCGGCGACAGTATGCGGCTGCTAATTACAAACCTATTAAACCACTTAGCCCTCCGTACACGCCGCTTCGCGGAGTCCAGACAGCAACCCAAACCCGCTATGCCCCTTTGCACTTCCGGAAAGGAAGCAAAGTTTCGTCGACAACATGGGTTAATATGTTTCAGTGATAATTGTAAAAAAGAAATGTAAATACCAACAAAAAAATTGAGAAAAAAAAAAAAAAAAAGTAACCCCACACTGCGGTTCGAACCCGGGCCCGCTGCGTGTAAAGCAGACACCTTTCCACTACACTACACCAACGTTGACTACACCACCACTTCAGAAACTAGCTTTCACCATTTCTTTTGGCCGCACTTCCTCCGACGCCCGTCGAAGGAGCGACTTCCGTGTGCAAATCACTCCTCCGACGCCGGAAGTGACGTAACGGAAGTGACGTCACCTTGTTAATTATTAATAACTAATATAAATCATTACTACATACAGAATATAATGCGCCTTTGAAAATAAGTACAAATAAAAATAAACCCGTTTGATTTCAATGTAGCTTTACAGTAAAAGGTCACTGTCGCGGAGTTGAGTGACACGCAGACGCATCGGATTCCAGTCGGCAAGTGAAGTGCTTTATTCGAGCCGCCGATTATATAGACTCGAACGGAGGAGCGACAGAGTGAGGGGGCGCCACTTGCGACCTCTACATCTCCCCTTCAGGGAAAAAGACACAAACTCGTTGTCTTTATAAATTAAGTCTCTCGGGCGTCTTGATGCGTCGCCCGAAGCGGGAAACTCTGCCCTGTTGCTGAGGGAACACTGGTGACTGCGGAGGGGGCACCGACGCTGTGCCCAGCACAGGGGATTCCGCCAGAGACCGCAGAGACCCAGTGGAGCGTTGTAGGGGTTGCAGAGGCGGCGAAGGTAGAATCGATGCAGCTGGAGTGTCGGAGACCGGCGAACTAGCAGACTCCACTGCAGGCTGAGATGGTGTAAATGGAACCAGATGACGACGGTTCCGCTCAAGTATGCCTGTGGGCGTCTGCACAACGTACGAGCGAGGTCGTCTTGCTGGCCCCAGGACACGCGCAGCTCCAGGTACATCTGCAAGCCAAACATCTTCGCCCGGAGACAGCGGACGAAGTGGACGAGCGGCGTGGCGCCTGTTGTAGTCCTGTGCCTGTCGGCGTCGTGCACACGAGTCTCGCTGGTGGAAGAGAGTCCTTGGAGGCGTTCGAGGGATCAGGGCCTCCTCAAGCTTCGGCACCGTGGTCTGCAGTCTTCTCCCCATCAAGAGTTGCGCTGGGCTCCATCCACTTACTCCCGGGGTGTCGCGATAGACGAGCAGGGCCAGGTAGGGATCCTTCGTCTTGGCCAGCAGGTCCTTCACTGTCCGCACCATGCGTTCAGCCTCTCCGTTGGCCTGCGGGTACCGGGGGCTGCTGGTTACGTGATGGAAGCCGTAACAAGCAGCGAAGGAGGCGAAGTCCCTTGAGGAGAACTGTGGCCCATTGTCGGAGACGACCACTGTGGGAATGCCAAAGTGGGCAAAAATGCTCTTCATTGCTGCAATAACAGCCGAGGAAGATGTCGATGATAGGGTAATCACCTCCGGGTAGCGCGAATAGTAATCTACCGTGAGGAGGTAGTGACGTCCACCTACTTCAAACAAATCAGCCCCCACCCGAAACCAGGGCCTGCTCGGAGTCTGGGAACCCATGAGTGGCTCGTGGCGCTGTACCCGAGTCTGAGCGCAGGTCTCACAGCCGGCCACCAGCTGTTCCAGTTCAGAGTTCAGTGTCGGCCACCACACGGACTCGCGCGCCCGTGCCTTGCAACGGCCAATCCCCTGGTGGCCCTCGTGCAGTCTGGTCAGCATGTCACGTCGGAGCACCGCAGGAACCAGGATCCGGTTGTTGTAGAGCAGCAGCCCCTCACAGACTGTGATGTTGCTCCTCGTGCTCCAGAAGCAACGTAGATGGGCAGGAACTTGCGACGCTCGCCGCGGCCACCCACGTTCGCAGAGACGAGCCAGATCCATGCAGGTTCCGTCTTCCTCCTGGTGTTTGCGCAGTTGCTCAAGACCCGGAGCAGTAAGGTCTTGCCACCCCTTCACGATGTTGTTTACGAAGCGCTCTACATCGAGGGAGTCGACTTCCAGACTGGCAACCTGCGTAGTAGCTGGAGCCCGGGAGAGGGTATCGGCGGTGGCGATAAGCTTCCCAGGGACGTAGAGCACCCGGAACTGGAAGCGAAGGAGCCTCATCCGCAGCCGTTGAATTCTTGGAGGGACGAGGTCTAACTCGGCGTTGCCCAGAAGTGTGACGAGAGGCCTGTGATCAGTCTGGACGTCGAACTGGATACCCCGCACGAACTGTTCGAATCGTTCAACTGCCCATGCCACGGCGAGTGCCTCCTTTTCGGTTTGGCTGTATCTGGACTCCGTCGGAGTTAGTGAACGACTTGCAAATGCCACTGCACGATGCTCTCCGGAAGGTTGCTGCTGCAGGAGAACTGCTCCGAGGCCGTAGGAGCTGGCGTCGGCGGACACAGTCGTGGGGTAGGTAGGGTCGTACCGGGCCATGCAGGCGGTTGAGCTGAGCAGCCCTTTCAGTTTCTGGAACGTTTGCTGCTGTGCAGGACCCCAAACCCATGTACTGGACTTCTGAAGAAGAGCCCGGAGGGGTGCTGTCGTGTCCGACAAGTGGGGAAGAAAACGTCCCAAGTGATTGGCCATCCCCAGCAGTCGTCGCACTCCACTGACGTCTAAGGGAGCCTCGAGATCTGCGAGCGCTTTGATCTTCTCCGGATCAGGACTGATGCCTCTGTCGCTGACCATGACGCCCAGGAACTTGACTTCACGCGCCGAAAAGACGCACTTGGAGCGGTTGAGCTTGACCCCGGCTGCCTGGAGACACTGCAAGACGTTGTTCAGGCGACGGTCGTGCTCAGCCTGAGTGCTGCCGAAGACCAATATGTCGTCGATCATGTTTACCACACCCTCGAGGCCTTCCAGGACACGGCTCATCTGTCGCTGGAAGTATTCCGGCGCCGAGCAGATGCCGAAGGGGAGGCGTCGGAAGCAGAACCGCCCGAAAGGGGTGATGAACGTAGTCAGTTCTTGGCAGCTTTCTGCAAGCTTCACCTGATGAAAGCTCGCCGTTGCGTCGAGTTTGGAGAAGACCTGGGCTTGTCCAAGTTGTCCCAGGGTGTGCTCGACGGAGGGGAGGATGTGTCGCTCTCGTAGGACGACCTGGTTGAGGCGGGTCAGGTCGACGCAAATTCGGTAGTCGCCAGACTGCTTCGGAACGACGACGATGCCGGAGCACCACTCTGTGGGGCCGTCAACGCGGCGAATGACCCCGCTTCAAGCTTCGCAAGTTCGCGCCGGACAGCGTCATGGAGTGGAAGGGGAACCCTTCTCGGCGTGCTCAACGAAAAGGGTCGTGTCCCGGGTTGTAGACGGATGACGTACTCCTCTCGCAGTTGGCCCAACCCGTCGAAGATGTCTCGGGAAAGAGGCGTGCGCTGCTGTGGCCCTTCAGAGCTTGTGACAGCATCTGCGAACCGGACGACGCCCAGGGCCTGGATTGCGGGGAACCCAAGTAATGGCGTGGTCGATGCTGGCAGCACGTAGATACGCTGGACCGTGGTCGTTCCCTTCCACGTGAGAGTGGCGTCGAAAGTGCCCAAAACGGTCAACACGTGGTTTCCTGGTCCCGTGAGCTGGCCTTCTGCCGGTTGAAGTTGTGGAGGGAGGCCTGGAAAAGTCTCGGGTACGGCTGTGACTTCGGCGCCGGTGTCGATCTTGAAGTTCACCGAGTGACCGTCGACGGAGACTTGCGTGAACTTGGCTAAGGGGCGCGGCGTCACCGCGTGCAGCTGAAGAGAGCCAAGTCGGTCCCGCTGTTCGCAAACGGCTGCGTAATGACCTTTCCGCTTGCAGCGGCTGCATATGGCGTCCCGTGCCGGGCAGTTCGCACGGGGGTGAGCGGTGCGGCCGCAGTAACGGCAGGGGCTGTCGCCGTCGTGCTTGTCGCGGGCCGCGTGCTTGCCAGTGCGAGTGTTCTTGCGCTGTAGGTTTTTCCCGGAGCGCTGTCGACCCTCGGAGTCGTGCTTGCGTGTCTCGGCGAGCACGTGGCCGGGAACAGACTTTGCGAAGAGCGTGTCACGTGCACGTCCGGCGTCCTCGTGGACACGAGCCTGGAGGCGGGCTTCGTCCAGCGATAGCTTGGGACTTCGGCAGAGTTTGTCGACGAGCGCCTTGTCGCGAAGCCCCACGACGAAGCGGTCCCTTACGAGTCGGTCTTCAACTGCGGTCGACGCATAACCACATTTCTTGACGAGCGACCGGAGCCCCGTGAAAAATGCGTCCACGCTTTCGCCGGGTTCTTGGATGCGACGATGAAACACGACGCTTGCGTATACCTCGTTGGTAGGATGCACGAAGTGGCGTGTGAAGGCTTCTTTGACGGCGTCGAAGGACAGTAGCGCTTCCGAAGACAGGCCGAATGTCTCAAGTACGCGCCGAGCCTCGTGGGAGCCCATGAGGTAGAGAAGAGTCCGTACCTGGACCTCGTCGGCGGCGTGGTGTAGTCCCGAAGCGAAGCGGAAGTCTTCGAAGACTGTAATCCATTGTTCCCAAGTGCTGGGGTTCGCGAAGTCGAACGGAGGCGGCGACGGGAGGGACGTGTGGGGACTGTCGAGCGGCTGTCCGCTAAGCCTTGTCTCCTGCTGCGTAGCTGGCGTAGCCATGCCGGCCGTGTCGAGCGAGCGAGCCGAGGCGAGGCGAGCGAGCGAGCGGGCGAGCGAGCGTTACGCCGCTGCTGTCGATCCCACTTCTGACACCATGTCGCGGAGTTGAGTGACACGCAGACGCATCGGATTCCAGTCGGCAAGTGAAGTGCTTTATTCGAGCCGCCGATTATACCGGGTGAAACAAGGAGACGGTAGGCTCTTTAAATCGACCGGAAAATTCGGTTTCTTAACCTATCGCGCTACGACTTTGTGCAGCGTTGCCCACAGATGGTGCATTTTTTTCGTAAAATTTGCAAAGAGCGAACTTACCTGAGGAAAAAGTAAAGAAAGAAAAAGGCTTAGCTCCTATGGAAACGCAGCGACGCCACCGGTCTGCAATCAACGCGGCGCCGTTTTGCATGGTAGACAAGAGATGGCGCAAGCGGTCGCGACGCCAACTGCCGCCAACGAACGAGCAGACGACGCCGAGAGCCGGCGTAATTAGCAGACAATGAACTGCAGTTCCTTGTTGTTACCGCGCCTGTTTTTGTTTCTGCAACTGTCGCCGTTTGCGGAACGCGCGCCGCTTTTGATTCGAAAAGATCGTCTGCTAAAAACGCTGGCTCTCGGCGCCGTATGCTCATTCGTTGGCGGCGTTCGTTGCGCCATCTCTTGTCTCCCGTGCAAAACGGCGCCGTGTTGATTGCAGACCGGTGGCGTCGCTGCGTTTCCATAGGAGCTAAGCCTTTTTCTTTCTTTACTTTTTCCTCAGGTAAGTTCGCTCTTTGCAAATTTTACAAAAAAAATGCACCATCTGTGGGCGACGCTGCACAAAGTCGTAGCGCGATAGGTTAAGAAACCGAATTTTCCGGTCGATTTAAAGAGCCTACCGTCTCCTTGTTTAGCGACAGAGTGAGGGGGCGCCACTTGCGACCTCTACACACGTGACTAAACATTTTTGTCACAACATTTGTTTATTTACAACTTTTTAAACGCAGCCTGACAAAAGTTGTGAGTTATAAAAATAGTATTAATGCATATAAATACATTTTTATTGTCTTTGTGTCACGTGACGTTATTATCGTGGGCGTGGCTGCCGTGGCCCTAGCGCGTGCGTCGCGTGCGGTAGTGTGCTCCGAATCGGCTGTCCCTTGCATTGTACATTGCACGCTCCTCCAGCCCGGGCGCTCGTCCTGTGAAAAAAACGTCTCGCAGCTGATCTCGTGCCCGTAGCCTTCGTTACACTGCCAGCGAGCGGAACATAGCACGACGCTCAATGCTTCCTTGCACCGGCGTGACCGGCGGTAGTGACGGCCGGCCGAGTGCGCCCGCGCGCTTAGATGGGTGTTCGCTGTTGCAAAGACCTTATCATCGATTATCGCACCTAATGAGTAGTTTTCAACGAGCCAACAGCTGAGTTACGTTAAGGTTCTCAGTTACAGGTGGTAAGTGTGTGTAACCCAGCTGCAAAAAGGTTGAACGGATAGGAGCAACCCCCGGGACCTCCCGCGGAACCCCGGGAGGGAACGGAGGGGGGGAGGGGGATCGTTGCGGGTACGCCAGTTATAGCATCTTCGATCAACTCGCACCGGAATCGCCCTGAAACCAGCACAGTGCATAGCGCTCCTCGGTCGTGCAGCGCGATGTCGGTGCAACATCGAGGACAAACTGCGCCGCGCCGGTGCACCGCGGCGAGCTCCACCTTGCGTCACTTCGCGTTTTGTTCGTTTATTTTGCGTAGGTCAGCGCACGGTGCCCGTCTGCTGTCAATTTCTCCTATTTTTTACTCGCGGATTTGACGGTCCCACAGAAATAAACATCGTGGACGTGATTGTCGATGGGGTCACGAAGCGGGTAACAATTTCACATGTATATGTTGGCCATCATTATTAGTTCAAGAAAACGAAACACCAGATAATAGCCGTACCTCGCTGTCATCGAAACGCCTCGCGCCGCTTTCCACGAAGTTCGTGCTTTTCGGGCGCTCCTAGCCACCGCAGCAATCGCCAGTAATCGCGGCGATGGTGAGAAGCTCGTCGTCTCGCCGTCAGAAGACCCGAGGAAATCATCTAGTGCAGCTGCGAGGCGTGTTCGTTTTTGCAAGATCGCCATCTCGATAGTCTGCGCGTCTGCTACTCCCGCCATCTTCTCGATTCCCGCTCCTGGCCGCAATGCCTGATGGGACTGCCCCCCGGCGCACCGCCGATTTTCTTGGTGCGCGTTGGGGCAACGAAAAGCCGCACCGGGAGGGTGCGCTTCGTTGATCGAGGAAAACGCCAAACCAGGGAGTACAAGGAGACATGGGATGGGCATCATTTGAGAGCAGGGAAGCGGTGAGCAAGGTAGAATTTGAGGATAGGTTGAGGCTAATGGATGGGGAGCAATGGGCACGAAAGGTTTTCAGCTATTTATACATGAGGAGTGTAGACACAAAGTGGAGACAGCGCACTAGGAAATTAAGAGGAAAGTTTTTGGGCTATAGCGAAGATACGGAAGAGCAAGTCTCAGTTAAGAAGAAAGTTAAGGCCACAGAAAGAGATCGGTGGCTAGAGGGAATGCAGACAAAGACTGCTCTGGAAAGCTATAGATTAAACAAAAGAGTTATTGCCAAAGAAAGCATTTATGACAATTCTAGGGGAAGTTCATTGCTGTTTGAGGCAAGAACGGGTGTTCTGCGAACCAGAACATACAGAGTGAAGTACCAGGAAATTGATACAGTGTGCACTGCTTGTGGAGAGGAGGACGAGACGGCTGAGCACTTGATACTCTACTGTAAAGGGCTTCACCCTATGCCTATCGAAGACAACATAGATTTAATAAAGTCATTGGGTTTTAGAGACAGCGAAGGGAGAGTGGATTTCAAGACTGTAGAGATTACCAAGCAAAGATTAAGTGAATGGTGGCAGAAATCGAGAGAAAACTAGGTATTTTCTTATTCACTGATGGCAAGGGGGTTTCATAGCCTCACTTTCTTTGCTCTGCGGAGTGAATATAGATTTCACATTTAAATATTCTAAGCTTAAAGGGTAAAACAAAATGGCTAGGTGGCGTAAGCTACCGCCCGATCCAAAGGGCTCAGCCGTATTCATCCATCCATCCATCCATGTACGGTGCGCACCGGTGCACTTGATCGAAGATGAAGGGGCGCACCTCAGTGCCCCGGTGCGCACCGGTGCGGATGATCGAGGATGCTATTAGATTTAAAACTGGGTCCACTTGGATTCACTACTACTGAGGTATGCCGGTTCCAGTTGGGAACCAATGGAGACCTAACTGGGAATCAACTTGAAGCAAAGAATTGTAACTGGAGATTTAACTCAATTTGTAATCATGCATATTAATTTTACATATTATGCATTTGTTCTTTGTGTTTGTTTTTATATAGAACCAGATTTAGTTTTTTTCTTCTGAGGCTGATTTTTGTGTAGGTGTTGACACTTGCGCCTTCGATCAAACCGAGCAGTACTGAAAAGGTGTGCCCAGCATATGACACACTCACGGTTAAAGCTGACCAGACCACTCGGTCACATATGTTGCCTGGCCCTGTCACTGCAGTAGAATGCGTAGAGTGTTATCAGAGTAGAATGTGATACATGGTAATAAAACCCGAGACCCAGGAACACAGAAGGGGACGAATGTACGAATGTGATACTCGACTCATTCAGTGAGCGCGTCGCCCTCACCGTCCTGCAACTCTATTAAATAGCAGCGTATACTCTCTGTTGTGTCTACAAGCTGATCCTGGCTGCTGGTAGACGAGGACGAAGAGGAAGGGGGATACGAACGGAGCACGAGATGGAGCAGCTGGTTTTTCTGTACTGTCTGACATAGGCGTTCGTATTAAAAACACAATTGGTGCAGTCGACAGGACTCTAGGACTCCTACATGAGCCTGAACTTTCCCTAAGATCTGCTCTTGCCATCGCCTCTCCAGTTGAGCAAGCGATGAAGGAGGCCAAGCTCTTGACGGAAGAGGGATCCAGTTCACAAGTGGCAAAAATAAAAGCCAAAAATTCGAGGGCAAGTCCCAGCAAGTCGTCCGGCACTTGTTACAGATGTGGATCACCGCACCACATGGCGGACCATCCTAAGTGTTGGCAAAGAATGAAGCTTGCAGAAAATGCAACAAGAAGGGACACTTCGCCTCCGTTTGCAAGCGGGGTGTTTCACAAGCAAAATCCCATGTACGAAGAGTGGAACAAGCGCACGACCAAGTCCAAGTGCTAACTACCAGCTTTACCAAACAATCGGTTACGTGCGAGATACATCTGGCACATGTTCCCACCAAACGTTTAGTCGACACAAGTTCATCCGTTTCAATCCTGCCAAAAGACGTCTACCGAAGACACTTCCACTCTTACAAGCTGGAATGTTTGAGTACAACACTTCTGGACTACTCCGGAAAAGACATTCCCGTTCTGGGGAAATTCGACGCACCGGTACAGTTTGCTCAAAGACGCAGCACCTGCACATTTCACGTCGTACGAACAGGCGTGGCTGTCATGGGCCTAAACGCCTTTTGTGCATTGGACATCCAACTAAACTTTGCTCCTCCCACCGGAGGACAGGTGGCAATGGTCTCCGCGAGAAACCTTCCAGAGATCACACAAGACTTCCCCCATCTGTTCTCCGAGGGATTAGGTCATGCGAAAGGATTTGTACATAAGGTAAAGACAAAAGATTCCGTCGCTCCTTTCCAACAAAAGCTACCAAGACTACCTTTCGCAGTGCGGGAGAAAGTTTCTGAGGAACTGGTGAAGCTGGAACACTCCGGGGTTATCGAGCGCATCGATGCTTCGGAGTGGGTGTCTCCCATCGTTGTGGCCCGCAAAAAGAATGGGCAGATCCGGCTCTGTGTAGGCCTATGCAAGCCGAACACTGCAATAGTTTTGGATTCCCACCCTCTACCGTGCCCCGACAAACTTTTTCATCAGCTTTCCGGTGCCCACATCTTCAGCAAGCTAGACCTCTCATTGGCATATCACCAGTTGGACCTGGCAGAGGAAAGCAGAGACCTAACGGCATTTGTGGCACATGAATGTCTCTTCAGGTTCACCAGAGTATGTTTCGGGCTGGCATCCGCCGCCCTTGCCTTTCAAAAATGATGGACTGCATACTCTAAGGTACTCCAGGTACCATCGTCTACCTGGATGATGTACTTATTTTCGGGCGCACAAGAGAAGAGCATGATGCCCGCCTGAGGCAAGTTCTTTCACGCCTTCAAGATGCAGGCTTGAAATTAAACTAGCACAAATGTTTTTTTTTGCAGTCCAGCAGCTTCAATTCCTAGGACACGAGCTGACACCGCAGGGAATCAAGCAATGCGAAGATAATATTGAGGCTATCATGCAGGCTTCACCCCCCACAAACATAACATCACTACAATCATTACTCGGCCTGCTCGCATATTACGTCAAGTTTGTACCAAACTTTGCGACCATCGTGGAGCCTGTGCACGTGCTCCTGCGGAAGGATGTTCCCTTTTAATGGAAAAAGGCACAAAAAGAGGCATTCACTGCTGTGAAGGATCTGATACGAAACAGCAATCCACTGACTGACGTGGTGCTGCCCACCGTCGTCACAACCGATGCATCTAATTACGGATTAAGCGTGGTTCTGCAGCAAGTACATCCGGAAGGAATTCGAACGGTGTCGTTCGCATCGTGAAAACTTTCAAGCGTCGAACGCAACTACTCTGCAGGGGAGAAAGAGGCATTGGCGTGCCTTTGGGCCTGCGAGAAATGGCGCTTTTTTCTCTTCGGGCGCCATTTCACGCTCAAGACAGATCATCAGGCTCTCATTACTTTGCTTTCTACACGAGGATCCGGTCGACAACCAATGAGGATAACCAGGTGGACTATGAGACTCCTCAGGTATGACTACGAGGTACATTACCAGAAAGGAAACAAGAGTGTCGTAGCAGACGCACTGTCACGCCTGCCTACTCCGAATCCTTCGAATTGCAGCAAGTTTAGTGACGACAAGGAAGAATTCACTTGCCGGTACGCAATCTATGCACAATCGATCAAGAAGAGATCAAGAAAGAAACCAGGCAAGACCCTAATTTGCCTCGAGTAATCCAGTGTATCTGCACTGAATGGGGTCACGAGGAACAATGTGATAAAGTACTATCTACATACTACAAGTTGCGAGAAGAGCTTTCCTCCGACTTACTACTACGTGGTGAAGTGTTGGTTCCACCTATTTGGCTACGGCATAGACTCATTGATCTAGCTCATGAGTCACGCCCTGGAATTGTGCGGACGAAGCAGCGTCTACACGAGCACTTCTGTTGGCCCAGAGTCGACATCGAGGTCGACACCTACATTAGAGACTGCAACACCTGTCAGACGGACGACAAGACAGCTGTGACGGCAGCGGCACCCCTACAACCAGTTCCATTCCTATCGGGTGCATGCAAACAAATAGGAATAGACATTGTCGGACCTTTTTACAAACTTCCATCGCAATTCAGATTTGCAGTCGCCCTAGTCGGCTACTTCAGTAAGTGGCCAGAGGTAGCTCTTTGTAACCAAGTTACTGCTGAAGCTGTATGTGAATTCCTCATTAGAATCTTCAACCGAGAATGGTATCCAAAGGTGATTGTTTCTGATCATGGCCCATAGTTTGAATCCCGCATATTCCAGGAGTTCCTGAAGTCCAGAGGGATTTACCACCATCGGTCTCCGACATACCATCCACAAGCCAATGGTCAGGTTGAGCGCTTCAACCGAGTGCTTAAGCAGTACGTCCAAACTATCCTGCAGGAACAAACAAACGTTCGTACAGGCCTTGAGTTTCCGGGTGTCTACCGAAGTACACCACATGCAGCGACGAAGCTCTCCCCTGCTGAGCTCATCCACGGACGTAAAATGCGTACCCGTATGGACATCTTAGGCTTCCCAAGTTTTGACGAGCCCGTTCACATCGAGATGCAGCAACTCCGCCAATGCATTGCTGATTACCAGAAGCACAGCAAGCAATACACAGATGATAGGCAAAGAGCCAAACCATTTACAGCGGGTGTAGGAGATTATGTCTGAGATTATGACCGAAGGGAACACCATCATTTGACCCCTCTGAAAGAATTCATGAAGCTGTGGGGCCAAGCACCTTCTCTGCTTATTCTTCCATCTCTTTTACCTCTATCCCCCCACAGATTGGTTGATCCTTTCTTTTTACCTTCCCTCCACAATCTTTCATTTATTAATCATATTTCACACAAACACCACCATCTCCTTCTCATTAAAATTTGCTGATGAAACCTTAAATTTTGTATGATTATTCAGAAAAAATTATGTATGAAAGGGCAAAGCCTGAGTCAGTCGAGCTGGAGTCCTATGCGAGGCTAGGGTAGCTTATGTGTCTGTGCAAGGGAATGATCGATTGAACTGGTGAGTATGGGATAGCTGGCGATGACTTCCTGAATGTAATTATTGTTTCAGAGGTTAGATGGTACTGAATTGTGGCGATTATTAATTATTAAAGGAACTCTCCAAGTGTAGGAACTATTAAACAGGCAAGAAATAAAAAGAAAGCATTATTCTAGTACATCGTTACTTATGCAACTTTACATTTTAACATTTGAAGTGTTCCTCCACCACAAAGTTTTATTATTATTACTGTTTTATATTGATTTAATCATTCAAATCTATACCACCATGTGTTTTCTTTTACATACACATTGTATGCTGAGTACAGAGTTTTGGCTGAAGCTAAGACGTGTTTTGTACACCATTTATTTGTACTAACCTTATAATTGGGAGGAAACATGTGCTTCATCACAATAGCAACATTGCTGAAGTAGAGGTTTCAAGGAACAAATACAATTAACTTGGAAGTCTGCTTGCCAGTGGAAGGACATTTTTCTATGACATCTGTGCAGTAAAAAGCCCACAAGCGTGCTTCTAATTAAAAACGCACGCTATCCAGAATAGCGCGACCCGCAAAAGCGGTTCTTCCTACGAGAATGTGCCTTGTGGAACAGTTCGAAACTCAGAAAAGAGCTTGTACCCTGGAAGGAGGGTTTCCCCCTTCTATTTGCTGTACGGCGGGAAAGCGGCGGACCAAGTAACTCGCAAGTGCGCTTCCCCTTGCACGTATTTTCCTTGTGGGAAAGCGCAGAACCAGCAAATGTACTTGTCAGTTGCAGTAAGATGGGAAAGCAGTAGACCTAACGTTCCATAAGCGTGCTTCTCCCTTAAACACCGAGTTTTGCAGGAAAGCAAGAAACCCGCAAGTGCGCTTCACCTTACAAAGTTGTGTACTGCGGAAAAGCGACCTAGAAATACTTCTTCATTATCTACATTTATTGCAAGAAATCCATGCGCGAATCTCATCCTCCGAAGAGCACTTATGGCAATAGGCCACATTGATTGACTGAACATGACTTTACAACTAACCAAATTACAGATTTCTCACTGGCGAAATTAAAAAAAGAAAAAATCATTGATTAGATTTAAACTGTTTTCTCAAAATAATTTTTTGAGAGAAATATAATTTCTCTGAAAATAATAAATACACTAGAATATGCAAGATCAACCAGAGACATATACTTTAGTCTGTCTGCCTGATTCTATACCTCTCTGCTGGTATTTGAGTTTGTATGCTTGTTCACGCACGCAGTTCTTTTGTTGACTCTACCCTTTCCCTTGTTTTGCTATACCTGAAGAACGAGCTGAAAAGTAGAGAGAGCGTTCAATCCTACAATTTACTTGTGCCTCGAAGAAGTCTTATATTTGCTCGTTATCCCCATATCAATATTACTTGATAATTATTTTACATGGAATGAAAATATAAATACACCTGAAAACAATAAAATAGTTGAGGTTCCAGTGGTAAAATTAATGTTTTTTTTTAATATATCAAAATGTTTGATTTGAAACATCGGTATTCAAATCATTCTTGGGTAGTCATTTAATTACAGTAATTAAATTACTGTAATTTAATTACTTTTCTGGTAATTTGTAATTCATCACTTCCTGCTAAAGGGAGCTGCAATTGTACTTTATTTGCTTTTTAGCATCAGTAATTACAAACTTTGAGGCACAATTACAACTACTTTTGCAAGGATTTCCGGTGCCAACCGGAAATCCTTGCATCATCAACACTGATGATGACATCAGTGACGTCACTGATGACGTCACCGACATTAGCATTGTCATCATCACTGATGATGTCATCAGCAAAGTAATTTGTAATTGCAATGAGTTATTTCTCAGGTAGTACTAATTGTAACTGTAGTTAAACTACTTTTGGAGCAAAGTAATTGTAATTAAATTACATTTTAAAAGTAATTTACCTGTATGATTAAAGTTGTGGTCTAAATCATGATTTCGATTTAAATCAACTTGATTTTTATCCTCCACCCTGTGTATATGTGTGTCAGTGCATGACCACTGCCAATCATTTCATTTGCAGCATGCGACATTGAGCCCTCAATTCTTTATATGAGGGCAATGGGGGATGGCCAAGGGATGAAGATGGGCTGAACAATTTTTTTCCAACATTTTGTTGATATACTATTAGATAACTTTGCATCCTGCAGGTGAAATTCGGTACGGTCTGCTTTTCTGGAATCAATTGGATGGACACTGAATCTATAAGTCGATTGAATCAGGATGTCCCATGCAGGAACCAAACTGTTTAATTTTTTTATAGCTAACTTACTAATATTGTAATATTGCTGCTTTTATGCTTCAAGTGTGTAGATAAGTGGGTAGCACAAATGCTCAGAAAGAGTGGCAATGTCATGTTCTTTATATAGTTGATTATAGTGGAGACAAGAGCTTCTGGAAAAGTATTTGCGACTCTGTGTAGGTGTCAATCAGGCAAAGGCAAACGCTGCCTTGTACCGCAGAGACACAAGGAATTATCTTACACCACTTTTCTTTGCAAATAATGATTTGGCAGCGCTACAGCGATAGTAGATAGTGCTGGCAAAAAAGGGCTGTCATTTGTGGCCCTCGAATTAGGAGGGTCAGCAACAGGTTTATAATAATAATCATCTTTATTTTGGTGTCATCAGTCTTTATCTTGGATGCCCCGTGGTGCACCAAAACAAACAATAAAACCAGCAAACAAAAAAAATCCTAAACACACTTATAAAGTTAACAAACAAATAAATGTAAGATTATCCAAATGGCGACGGTACATTGCAACAGGTGCAGATATTTAAAGGCGAGGTGGAGCGATGGCATCATATGACTGAATCCGAGAGACGTGAGGTATTCACAGTGAGCACACATAAAAGCATACGAAATGTCTAGTTACACATGAAGGAACATGAAACAGTTCTGCTCTAGTTTGCCTGTAGTTGTTTAGAAAGGCATCGGTGGACATCTTCACAGACTCCTTCTTTAAATAGGGTGGACATGCCTGCAAGAAGCAGTAACATCATTCCACATCGCATAGGCTGTAACTATTTGCTATTACCCATATGCAATAGGTGTTCGTTGCCCGTAGTAATTACTCTGCATGTGATGTGCAGGAATTTGTGGCTCCCGTGTCGACCACGGCAATGAATTTGTGAGCCAAATATTAATGTCTTATTATTGTCACTCCCAATAAAAGGAATTTCCTTGCATCTTGTGGAAGTGGTACCTGGGCTCCGGATCATTTGTTTCCTGCAGTATGGCACCCAGGCCCAATCCCATGCCATTCAAGAAAGAAAATCGAGACGGCACGTGCAGTTGCCTGGTAGAAAAACAGCTTTTCTACCAGGCAACTAGAACCCAGTTATCTGGTAGCTGTGATGCTTGGTCGAACAATGCAAACAAAGAAATTGTTAGCTATCTGGGCCAGCAGCCTCTGAAAAGCATTCATTTAAGGATTAGCAGGAAAATAAGAATAAAGTGTTGGTTTCAAACTTTTGGACATAAAAGGAATAGAATACTAACTCCAGACGACTAATACTTATTTCAACCAGCAACAAAATTCATCACTGTCATTGCTGGTTGAAGGAAGCAGTCCACTAGTTTCTTTCCACTCTTTGTGTTGGAAAGTTTTTGTATAATCTACTGATATGGCCATACATCCTTCGACAGTAAAACAAATTTTTTTTGAAAATGCTGTAAACAAATGCCTCCACAGCGCACTTCCAGCTTGTCGGAGTAATGAACCACGTCTCTGCAAACTGTGGTGTTCTCAAGACAATGCTAGTATCAAGCTTAATACTTTGCGACAATGCTCTCGTGTTAAGCTTTTCCTTGTTGCACCAGTACACGCGGAGAAGCACTCGTGCTCTCGCTGTAAGTTTTCCCACATCGCACCGGTGCATGTGAAAAGCACCAGCTCTTTTTTGGTAACCTTCTCCACGCTGCGGAGAAAAGCCAGTGCTCTCGCAGTTAGCTTTCGTATGTTGCTCTGGTGCACGCAGAGAAGCACCGGGCATTATTTGTGGAGTGATCAGAAAGGAAAAAAGGGGCCCATGTGCACTAGCTATTGTTGGGGCAGGATTGATATCAAATGCAGTGTGTTGATGGAACTACTAAGGTATAAGACAAATTGGCACCCCCCCCAAATGTAAGTAAACAACATCAAACTCGATTTGCAATGCAGAACAGTTTATTCACATTATAACACAAAATTCCGATTCCCTCGAAGCACTTCAGACTCGGAAAGAATCATCGGACTGTGCAGCGCCTAGTTGTTGGTTTCTTCAGAGCCAATTTACACAAGTAGCAACTTGCTCAGTTTTCAAGGGGCCTTGTTTTTGGAGCCTTCTTGTTACCAGATGTGAGGCCCACAAACTTTTTGCTATAACTTCCCCAGCCTCTTAGAAAGACTATGTCGTCAGATTAACAAAACTTTGCTGGAAAAGTCGGAGAATTCTGAAGAGACAACATGGCGCGGTCAATAGGGCACCCTTGATGGTCCAGCCATCCCACGAGCGGGTCCCTGGCATTGCCTCCTTGTGGTCCTGCTGTATCTTGGCCCTGGCCATCTTCTCCAGGATGCTCCATACTTGCTGGCCCATGAACCCAGCGAGGACCTGCACACGGTACTTGACATTAGCGCCAAAGCTGATTGTCAGCTGCAGTCACCTCACTCGTTCAAATTGTTAAAGATGTTGCCTTGAAGATTTCACAGAAAAGGTGCTGCGCCTTTAGCTTTACATACAAGGCACCTATGCCAAAATGTCTAACTGGGACCGGTTGGCATCTCGACTGGTTACAACTGGAACTAACTGGTCCCAAGTTGGAATTGGCTGTTATCAATAGGAGTGCAACTGGGACTAGCTGAGGGGTCAACTGGCTTGACTATGCCCAGATGGGGAACGGGTAGGGGAAACTGGGACCAGTTAAGGAGTTAACTGGTTGGAGGGATTCCCAGGGGAAGTTTCAATTGTTTTCCCATTCCCTGTTAGGGTTCACATGCCGTGTCCATTTCGACAAGATGGGGGTGTATTGATCTTTGCTAGTGAAGGAAAAAAAAAACTTAAATATATAGATTTACAGAAATGGATAAACCTTTAATTACTAGGTATACATTTATGTATTTAAAAAAATATGTCAAATTTTAATGTACATATCCTTTCATAAATTGCAATATAATTAGTGGCATAAAAAATATTTACTTAAATCAACATTTATGTACATGTATAAAATGTATTAAACATTGAAGCAAAGACCTACTCCCTTTTTTTTTTAAATCGGACCCAGCAGGCCGTTGTGACACACATGCGGATTAGTTTTGCGCGTTGTCGACAGATGGCACATGTGACGCAGTGAAAAATCACCAATCATGATTTTTAACGATGATGAAGTTGAGAGGCTGAAGGTACAGAATATTACAGTTGAGAAAGCTAGTAAATACAAGTACCTAGGAGTATGGATATGTGATGGTGCAGAATATCTCAGTGAGCATGAAAAGTAAATAATAGGTAAGGGCAACAGAAATGCAGCTGTAATGAAAAATAGAGCACTTTGAAATTACAACAGGTATGAGGTGGTGAGAGAGATTTGGAAAGGGGTCATGGTGCCTGGCTTGACTTTTGGAAATGCAGTGCTATGCGTGAAATCCGAAGTGCATGCGAGACTAGAAATAAAACAGAGCAGAGTAGGTAGGCTGGCTTTGGGGACACATTGCAAAACACCAAACCAGGGAGCTAGTACAAGGAGACATGGGATGGGCGTCATTTGAGAGCAGGGAAGCGGTGAGCAAGATAGAATTTGAGGATTGGTTGAGGCAAATGGATCAGTGGCAATGGGCACAAAAGGTTTTCAGCTATTTATACATGAGGAGTATAGATACAAACTGGAGACAGTGCACTAGGGAGTTAGGAGGACAGTTTTTAAGGGTATAGTGGACTTAGGAAGAGCAGGTGTCAGTTAAGGCCACAGAAAGAGATTGGTGGCTAGAGAGAATGCAGACAAAGACGGCTTTGGAAAACTATAAATTAAACAAAACAGTTATTGCCAAAGAAAGCATTTATGACCATTCTAGGGGAAGCTCATTGTTGTTTGAGGCGAGGACGGGTGTACTGCAAACCAGAACACACAGAGCGAAGTACCAGGAAATGGATACAGTGTGCACTGCTTGTGGAGAGGAGGACGAGACGGCTGAGCACTTGATACTTGATACGAAGAGAACATAGATTTAATAAAGTCATTGGGTTTTAGAAACAGCGAAGGAACAGTGGATTTCAAGACAGCAGAGATTACCAAGCAAATATTAAGTGAATGGTGGCAGAAGGCGAGAGAAAACTAGGTATTTTCTTATTAACTGATGGCAAGGGTGTTTTATAGCCTCACTTTCTTTGCAGTGCGGAGTGAATATAGCTTTCACCTTTAAATATTCTAAGCTTAAATGGTAAAACAGAATGGCTAGGTGGCGTACGCTACCGCCCGATCCAAAGGGCTCAGCCGGATTCATCCATCCGTCCATCCAGTGGTCGGTAGAGAAGGGAAACCATCGCCAAAGTTGGTGTATTGATAAGAGTAAAGCTATACGCACTCCGGAGTGCGCTTCGCGCGGAAATGGCTATACGCACCCCTCCGAGAGATCATGCCGCTCGGGCCACCCTTTTCGAACGGCGCGTGAATCACTGGGGCGCTCGTTAACACAGCCCCCCGCCTGCGTTCACGCCGCTTCGCGGCGACAGTGTCGGCTGCTAATTACAAAGCGTAACCAGTACACGCCGCTTCGCGGCGTCCAGCCGGCAATCCAAGCCCCGCTGTCCCCGGTCGCACCTCCGGAAAGGGAGTCCGATACCATTTAGTTCTGCGAAGTTTCTCGACAACATTCGATTTTTCTTTTACTGTTCATCGCAAAAAAGGAAATGTCGTAAATATCGCCAAATGCCTCGACAAAACAAAATGTTTGAGAAAAAAAAAAAAAAAAAAAGTTGGCCCACCGCGGATCGAACCCGCGTCCACTTGCGTATGAAACAGACATCCTAACCCCTACGCCATGGCACCGCTTAGGAAACTCGTTGTGTCCACTCTTTTTATACGAGAAAAGCTGAGTGCGTATAGCCATTTCCGTCCGAAGCGCACTCCGGGGTGCGTATAGCTTTACTCTATTGATAAACGTGTCGTTATGAAAATGTCAAAACCATATCTGCGCTTCTTGCGACCCAACGGTGAACTTCGAGGGCAGAAAGATGCAGTTCAACGACCGGAGGGCACCCAGGGAGAAACCAGACGGAAGAGAAAACAGCCGCGGAGAGCACAATGGTAAAAATGGCGGAAAGTCTACCCGAACTGGCAGCTGTTGTGACACAAGCAATTGGAATTGTTTGATTGTAAGGTGGGAGCGCAACCGCATCCTATCAGGGCTTCACCTGCGCAACGCGGAAACACGGGTGAGCACCTTTCTTCACGCGATGGAGAGAAGCTAGGGACGTCGTCACGGATGCTGACAGACGCCAGCGGCTAATCTTTCACCTCGCACGAATACTAGCTCTGAAAGGGCGATTCAATCGTCGCAATTAGCTAACGAGGCAACTGAAGCGGTCCTTAGAGCTACGCTGTGCTTCCTTCAATCCGGAAACGTGAACGTCACCGAACCTATTTATTTTCATTCTCGGTTTTTGACAATAAAGACTGGTCAACCTTCCAAGTTGTGCCGTGTTTCGTTGCTGGAGTTGGCACCGTTCTGTCAACCAGTTGAATCCAACCAGTAATTTAGCTCGCCACGTGCGCAGGTCAATTTTCAGTTCCCCTTTTTACGGTGAGCCTTGCAATCGTAGCCGCCCTATATTCGCGCTCTTTAGTGCAGCGACTTAACGCACGTGTGCATACCTTGTTGCCGATCCGGTTTGGGTGGACGCCGTCGCGGTGGATCCACTGGTGCCACTCGTCAGCTAGCCCGTCAAGGAACGTGAACCCTTCCCTGCGACACAACTCTCGCAGCAGCGAGTTCACCTCTCGGTAACGGTCATTCGAAGCCTCGATCTCTGCAGCGTGACTACGCTGCCATTCCAATGAGCAGAACCTATTCTCCCGTCTCGGAAGAACGGCAGAAAAGGCGATCTGCATCATTGGATTGCGTTCACAGATCTGGGCAGCTAGACGACGATATTTGTCGATGTACACGCTGGCACTAATATGGGAATTATTAGTGCCAACGTGTAGTATGACAACATCAAAATCGGGTAGCTTCTCAGACACCTGGGAAAACAAGTGCTCGATTCTAATACCACTAAACGGCGCAACCTCAACAGCCAACCGACTATTCAATGGCAAGTACTTCACCATCGAATCGCCGGCTACCAAAACTCGAGGCACGCTGGGGGTGCGATCAAAGCTAAAATACAAAGAGTAGCACTAGATACGGAAAAATGTATTGCTAAAAAGAACAAGACAATGCTAAACAAAACGCTTCAAAGAGTGCGAAAAATCAGTCAAAATAGCTTGCGTGACCGGAGCCGACAGCAGCGCGGCCAAGACCCGACCACAGAAGACTACAGCGGCAGACGCACATGGTCGGCCACATGTCATAACAAAGGCAACATCCGGGGCCGGGGATGATACGTTACTTCCGGCGTCGAAGGAACGATTTCCACACAGCCGTCTTTCCTCCGACGCGACTACGTCACTTCCGGCGTCGGAGGAACGATTTGCACACAGGTCCCACTCCTCCGACGCCCGTCGGAGGAAGTATATAGACCTTTTCCACAAGGGCGCCGCCATCTTGAATTGTCGTCACTTCCAGTATGGGCGAAAACATTACTTTGCCGTCGCCACGCCAATAGAACACATTTAGGATATAAGCCTAACCGTCACACATTCTCGTTTTGGCTCCGCTCTATTTTTTTACTGGTTACACGTTGAAACGTTCTACTATTTTGTCGTCGCCCATACTGGAAGTGACGACAATTCAAGATGGCGGCGCCCCTGTGGAAAAGGTCTATAGTGCTCTAGCCGGAGCGGGTCACGTGAATGGTGTGACGTCGCTGTGTCGTCTGCTGCATGATGCCGCTCAGGGAATTTTTTTTAAAAAAGTCACGTCCTTGCGGGGCACAAAACTTAGCGAAAATTATTCTAAAATGTTCCATTATTATGTCAAAAACGATTACCATTCCGTACATCCCCACAATACTGAAGAAACAACGATTTTCTCACGTTCTCCATGCATTTCTGACCGCAGTTGGAACCTCCGGGCGTTGGCCACTAGTCGCCGAGAGGCGGCGTTCTAGATTGCGCTACTCTGCTCCGAAGGAGCTATATAGTGCTCTAGGAGGAAGCACTTCCATTTCTTTTATACGAGACCAGGGTTGCCAGGTAGGTTTAGCTCAAACCGCCAAAATGCCAAACGGTATAGCCCAAAAGTAGCCAAATGCAAAAAATTTGTATAGCCAAAAAGTAGCCAAAATCCAGCTGAGTGTCAGGGTCCACAAAATTCAAAATTATGCTCTCGCAAGTAGGAACTGGAGCCGGAACTGCATCTGCATATATTGTGTAGAAGAAGCTTCCAAGAACAGCAACATCTTGAAATGTATATGAAACATTTTATTGGAAAAACACACACAAAAAAATATCGGCATTTTTAAGTATTGACACACGTTTGTACAGTCACATAGAGTTAACAATCGCTCGTGCAGGGCTGGCTGACCTCATACTGCTCATACATCAGTTACGAGTTGAAGCGCGCAAAAAATTCTTCTGTGGGCTTGAAGTCCTTGCAGCACTCTTTCTTCCCAAGGAATGCGAACTTCACAAACAGGATGCTTTCCAGGGTCGAATGGGACAATCTGTTTTTGAGGTCCGACTTCGTGAGGGACACCTAACTAAGCACCATCTCAACGGCGGCATTTGACGTGGGTAGTGTCAAAAGCGCGGTGCCAAGCGCAGAGAGCAACGGGAACATGGCTGCCCCGGAGCTGTTTCTTGCCTCCCTTACAATTTTCCAAGATAGCTCTAAACAATCATCAGACAGATCTCTGATATTCGTCTGGAGAAGCCTGTACTCGGACTCCATGGCCGAGATCACCGAAGTCTGTATAAAAGGCGAAAACGCTTTGTAAAAACTGTCAAAAGAAAACTGTGTGATGCTGCCATGCTTGAGAAACAACAAATCGTTGAGAAGCTGCATGTTCGCAGGGAGGCGTTTCATCACACTTTTGATACACGCAATCACAAACCTCCGACATACTTCCAAGAGCGCAATTCTGTCCTTCTCGCAAAGTGAGGACTGTTCAAGAGTATTCAGAAAAACACTTCCGAAGCCACATGCACGTACATGAAGCACATTCGTTTCCCAGTCCGCGCATTCGGGTGATGCGTAATTCGGCATGATTACTCGTTTCATCAATATCGAAGAGTTGCCCTTGCACGGCTTTGACCTAGATGTAGCCTCCCAATCCACCTCTTTCCTAGGAAATGGTAGGGTGATGAAAAGAAAGGTCAGGGAGGAGGATGCAGGGGCAAGGTCCTTCTTTGTGTGAACTAGGAGGCATAAGATAAGCGACAATGAATACAGAAGCGATGCCATTAGAAATGAATCTAGGTCAAAGCCGTGGTCCTGACGTCATGCCTACGCATCTTCACAGAAAACCTTGAAAGCAGGAATCCGTAATATATGGACTGTTGATTTGTGTCCATCCTAAAGTGTCTTTTATCTCTCTACCCTAAAGCAAGCACAAGAAAAATAAATAATAGAGATTTCTGTGTCTTCGTGTCCCCTTATATTGCCCGCAGTCTCAATGTTTGTCATGTTGAATTATTTTTCGCCGTCATGATTTGAAATAGCCCAAAAATAGCCACATAGCCAACCGCCACATTTTGAAGCCAAATAAAAAAAGAAGTAGCCCAATTTGGCTATTAATAGCCCAATCTGGTAACCCTGACAAACACTCGGAGGAACGAAAAGTAAAAACAAAAAAGTAAAATTGAAAGAAGCAAAAACAAACAAAACAAAAATTTTCGTCACTTCCTGTTTGTGTTGTTTTGCTTGTTTTTGCTTTTTTCTCTCAGCCAATAGGCGTTGCAACCTTACTGCGGCGAAACGCTCGTCACAAGGAGAAGTGTGACGAGCGCCAAGCAGCTCCTATGGGAGGCCTTGAAGCCGTCAGGAAGGGATCCGCGTGGGGGCGCTCGCGCTCACTTACACGTCGCCGTCCAGCCGGGGGCCGTCGCTCGCCCCGTCTCCGCAGACGCCAGCCGCTTTGCTCGCCTTCCGATGCCGAAGCATAGAGATCATATACTAAATCTAGAGGAAAAGGTCCGCCATTTTCCCATACATTCTGGCTGCCGCAAGCGGCGGACCATGCAGGCAGACCCTCTGGGTCCCAAACACGGTTACATCATCAGAGCAGTTTCGTGAACTTCAACAATCCACAAACTTACCGGTGGAAAGATATTCGCGTTCTTTTCGAAGGTTTCTTTTTGCATAGCGCGCAGATGTACGGCCTCGCGTTAACGCTAAACTAAACCATATACCCGGCTTCGCTGGTGGGGCGCGGCTGGGCGCGGTTGAGGAATACGAAACTGCGCAAGCACCAGATTTCCGAGATTTCGACAGAAGGGAAGTTAATGCAGCGTAATGACTTTATTGCTTTTTATAAGCGTTAGAATAGCTCAGAATTTAGTTTACAACGTTAAATTATCACTGTTTATATTGCTGAGAGTTTTCACTCTTCGTGTTTACCATGGCAACGTTGCTTTCTTTCTCTCGTGTTCTGTCGCTCTCTTTTGCGATCGTTCACTCGGGACCCAGGATGTCGGCGCACGGGATTTGCCACTCCTCCTCACCCACCTTTACCCCCCTGTGCCGAAGTCACTGATCTCTATGACAATTGCTGGATCGCGTTTGCCCGCTCCGCGAATGCGGTCACTGGCGGCCATCTTTAGGTAGAGTTATATCACCTCTAGCCAATGTAAGCTGCTGCAGCCGCTATCATCCATCCATGGCAGATAGCGTTTTGGCAGGTGGGTTGGTGAAAATAGCGTGGGTGATATTGCGTGCTTGATTAAAATTATTTGACGAAACATGTTTTTGAAACACGGCGTGAACAGTAGTCCGGTTTTTGAGGACCTGGTAAAAGTTTCACAAAATCGCAGCACCGGGAGAAAAGCAGCACAGCACGTATCGAAAGTCGCATCGAAAGAAGCATCGAAAGCAGACGACGGTACGGAGTCTGCTTTTGATGCGAGCTGCGCTGCTTTCCCCCGGTGCTGCGCTTTCGTAGAACTTTTGCCGGGTCCTCAAAGATGAGGCTACCGTTCACGCCGGGTTTTAAGAATCTGCTTCGTCGAACAACTTCAATCAAGCACGAAATGTCACCCACAGTACAGTGTACTAGATCTACGGCTATTTTATGGCAGCCTGCCGCCATTGCGCTGTCCGCCATATTACTATGATGGCTAGAGATGATATAACTCTACCTAAAGATGGCCGCCAGTGACCGCATTCCGGTCCATAGGAGGAGCTGGTCAAACGCGATCCAGCAAATAGACATAGAGATCAGTGGCCGAAGTTGAGCTCGCTTTTAAACTATTCAGCCCCCGTGCTGGCTGTGTGCACTCATGCTTAGGAAGCAAAGCAGTTGTTTTGTGCCCGGGTGCACGACCGGTTACAAATCGTGCAAGAAGGAACTTTCTTTTTTTGGTGTGCCCAAGGATGAAAGCGCGTTCGCTCAATGGCACCGCGCGAAGAAGTATCTGAAGCTTCGGCACGTTACATAGACATATCTACTGTGACTCAAGATAACATTTCGAAGTGTTTTTTCATTAATTTCCTTTTGCTTTACGTTGAGTTCGCACGGCGGTATTATTGCTTCAATAGAAAGTATGTTTTCATCCACTTTTGTGTTTACCTGACAACTAAAATAAAAACGAAACACTTCCTCGAAGGGTCGTTCGGTGGAAACGAACCTCTGTTCGTTCCTTCAATATTCTGTAACTTTTGTTCTCACTCGCAGTCAAGTTGATACCGTCTACTTCGACATGTCCACAGCTTTTGACAGAGTAAATCAAAAATTACTTTTGCATAAGCTCTGTCTGTATGGTGTTTCTCCCGTACTTACCGAGTGGTTTCAGCCTTGTCTTACTGATCGTAAAAGCAGTGTGCGAATTCGTGACAGTTTTTCTGACACGTTTGTTCCTTCGTCCGGTGTCCCACAGGGGGCTAACCTGGGGCCACTTTTGTTTCTTATATTCATTAATGATGTTGTATTGTGGGTAAAGAACTCGCAGTTGTTGCTATTTGCAGATGATCTGAAGTTATCTTTAAATGTCCGATCAGTCGCTGACTGTGAACTTCTCCAGGACGATGTGTCACGAGTGCAGGAATGGTGTTCGTCAAACTTTTTGTTGATTAATCCCGATAAAACGAAAGTGCTATCAATGTGTAGAAGACGGGAGGCGATTTCTAACGACTATTTTATTGATTTCATTGTTATATTACGTGTGTCAGTGGTTCGTGACCTCGGTGTTTATTTCGACAGTCATCTCTCTTTTTCTCATCATGTCTCTCAGATTGTGGGTTCAACTATAAGGTTGCTGGGCATGATCAAGCGACTAACCCGAGAGTTTTTAAACCCAATATGTATAATTCGATTATTTTCTAGCCTTATTCGTTCGCGGCTTGAGTTTGCAAGTGTTTTGTGGAATTCTATTACAATGACGGATGCTTTACAGAATGAAAATGTTCAGAAGTTTATTAGAATTGTCTACGACCGACACTTTCAACGTAGGTGCTACTACGACTATGCCTACATACTCGGGAATCTCGGCTTACAAAAGTTATCAAGTCGAAGAACTGCGAGAGATTTACTACTGATGCACAAGATAATTCATGGCCAGATAAGATAGCAGCTTGGTATGTTCTTTTAATTTTCATGTCCCGGTACGTTTCAGCCGACACGCATGCTTGTTTTATCCTGATTGACAGGAGAAGCTCTGTCCGACCACCCGTATGCAGCTCTGTTTTAATGACATCTCATCGAAATCTTCTTTAGATGCTTTTACAGATTACATATAAATTAAACGTGAACTGGAAATTTCACTCTACGATTCATAGTCATGTAGCATTCCCGCATGTATTTTGTTCACTGTACGCATGTGCCTCATACCAAGACTGACTTCAGTCGTTCTGAGGCACGGAATAATAATAATAAATAAATACAATTAATGCATCCCCAGGTTAAAGTTAGAAGAAAAAAAACAGTGGCTGACGCAACGCCGTTTGAAAATTCATCGGACACTACGACTACAAGGGCATATTTTTTCACGTGCTCACGCTCTACTCATAAGGTAAGGCAAATAACAGCCGGTCAGTGACTCTATTTATTCAAAATAGCACTGGCTGGCAAAATATTTGCAAATTTTACGTAGTCGAACACAATTCCCCATTTTCCGAGCCGTCAACATGTGCCCGCAAGTCGTGATATTTCACAAATTCCTTTTCTTCAAAATTAGAAAATGATAGTTCCGACGTTCAGTTTTAGTTAACTACGTAAAAAGACTCCATTTCTATTATATGGTGAGACATACGGAGGCGTAATCAAATAAAAACGCAGCCTTTCCAATGCTGCCTCTGCGCGCCGCTAACGTGTATACGTGCCGCAGCGCCATCTACTTTTTTCCTGGCGAAGTGCCACGCCTGAGCCGGCGCGCTCGCCACACTTCTCCTTGTAGCCACTGTAGCCTATAGACCTTTGTCCGGAAGTGCTCTTTTTAGCCTCGACCGCAAGGAGCAAAAGCGAACAATAATCTCGAACCCAGACGCTCACGGGGAGGGGGGGCTGCGTCGGCCTGCGCCGCCGGTTCCCGTTGAGGGCTTCTTCGCTGGTGTGCCGACTGCTGTTTCGCCGGCATCGGTCCTGTTTACCGCGGTATGTGAGTATAGTGCCCGTAATGTGAGAGCCGTGTGTCCATACGCCACTTTGCCGTTGTTGGTTTTCATCTAGCCGAGCCAGAAAAAATCTCGCGACGAGTTGACCGCGCCGCGAGTGACGAAGAAGAAGCAAACATGGCGACGGTTTGTGCGATTGCTTTGGTGGCTCCGGTGTTGAGTGTCTTCAACGTCCTCGTGAGAAGGTTCCCCTGCCCTTCGAAGTTATTGCAAGCACCACGAAAGATGTGGAATCATCGTCTCAACTACAAATAAGCAGGCTTTCACGAGCAACAACGGTGCCGAGCAGGCGCTCGGCACATTTGTGTCAGGCTCACGCAGCCAGCGGCACAGTTGTGTTGGTTGTGTCGTCAGATGTTCAACAACGCCGAGGTATTTTCATTTATCATTTGGAATGGCTTCAAGAGTGGGAAATTAATCTATTTCGCGGATTGTTAACGCCGAGGCGAGTGCCCTCCGTTGCAGTGCCGTCGTCGCGCAAAGTGCAGAGAAAACCGGGTGGCGATGGCGGCGGTGCTCTTTGATCTTGCGCCGTCGGGTTCATGAAGTCCGGAGTAAACGTACGTACGTGCGTCTGCTGGATCGGTGTTTTGGACTTCCTCAAAACTCTTTCTCACGCGCATTTTCCTTGTGAAGCTTAGTAGCTCATTACACCTCATCGTCGACTGCGCTCATTTGACTACGACAGACGAGCCTGCGTGATGTGAATTTCACTGCCTAAGATCCTTGGTGTGCTGTAACGAGGGCTAATAAAATATCACCGCGAGCTTCTGAACAAACGAGTCGAAGTTTCGTCTGCTATCATAACTGATCGCCTGTCACAATATTAATCAGTAGCGTTCCTAGACTCCGCCCCCACAGGCACCGTGCTTCGTTGCCCGATAGTAAGTGTCTCCTGGTACCTCGTAGAATTCCAGCTCCCACTTCAAGTAAGTACCATCCTTTAGAACTGGCAATTAATAGTTTCGAACCCAGACGCTCGCAGTGTGTGTTTGTGTGTGTGTGTGGGGGGGGGGGGGGGGGTACGCGTGCTAACATACTCGGAGCCCTCGTTTACTCCGCTTCGCAGCGGCTGACAAGGCGCCACATTACAAAAGAAAGCTAATCCGAGCTGTCTATGTAACTAGACCCATTCGCTAGTCATTCGATGAAACGTCGTCGTCTCGTTTTCATTCGCTAAAACTGCGTTCGATCAAGTGAACGCCTCGCACTTATTTCGGCTTGGCAGCGCAGAAAGGCAAGCAGATCGCGAAAATCGGTCTCAAACGTGCCACGAATGTAATGTCGTATACAAGAAGCCAACAATCAAGCATTTGAAAGCTACAAGAAAGCGGTAGCGAAATATTTACTACGCAATGAACCCGGACTGAAACGCGGATGTCAAGGGTCAGCAGACACCGAGAACATTTAAGACAAGAAAGGTTTTCTCTTGTTTTCTTGATCGAGATGGGTTCTCGAATGTTCACGACATCTTATCTGTTGAAGAACGGGTCGCGGAGGCTTCTGGTGAAGACATCGTTCACGATCTGCCGGTGCATTCAGACAGCCTGCCGCATCCAGCTACCCAAAGCAACGCCGCCAACGCAGCCCCCCCTCCCTGCCTGCCAGTTCTTTCCGCGTGGTGGCGCGTGCGTAGATAAACATGGCGGCGCCCCGGAATTGGCGCGGACACTGGTCTTACGTGTCGCGGCGGTCGCGTATTGTTCGCCGCGACCTGGCGGTAGCCGCCGCAGGGGCATCGGGCAGCAATGGCGACGAACAGCACGGCGGACAGTGTCCCCGTCGTGATTACGACGGAATTTAAGGCAGTTACGAGTTCGGAAAGTTCCTTCGGAAGCCGGTGCCGCCGGCTCAGAATCATCGCGAGGTAATAGCAACGAACAGCACAGAGGACAGTGGGCGACTAAGAATCCGGAAAGCTTCTTCGGTAGCCGGTGCAATCATCGGGGGGAAGCAGTGGCGATTAGCAGCACAGCGGACAGTGTTCCCGGGGTGATTACGACGCGTTAAAGGCGGTTACGAATCCAGAAAGCTTCTTCCGTGGTGCCAATATGACGAAGAGAAAACTTTTTCATGAATCTGGCCGTGTGTGCGACGCGAAGGAGGTCCGTTTCGACGGACAAGTCGATGTCACGGAGCGCCGTACTCTGCAAACAAGATTAAGCGCGCCCGCAAAAAAATTTTGTTGGCGTTGAGTGGACTGCGGTAATTATGTACGTTTATTTCTGAATCAGCTTGACAATAACTGGGCGATTTTTTTTCGCGCCGTTCCGCGATTCTTTTTACTATCTTCCTGTAGGCTGATGGAAACATCCAACGGTAGGCTTAGGAGGGCGACCGCATTCCGCTTCTCGATTCCGGTGAAGTATTTGCTGCATACTTTAGAGTTTGCCGTCGGTGTCGATGCTGTTCCATCGTCGCTAGAAGAGAAAAAAAGTTAATTGTATTATTCGTCAGCAGCTTAAACAAAGCGCGAACTGGAAGGTAAGAAACACCACTAACCTGTATGGACGCACAAGTCGTACCCAGGTCGGGCAGTACTCCGCGTCGTACGGCTTCGAATGGACGATGTAGTACTTCGTGCCGTGCGCGATCTTGCCGACCACGCAGCAATTGTTGCGGCTTTCTTGGTGCGGAATAGACATCTCAGAAATTACAGCGCTAACCCACTACAACGCACAACCAACGCAGCGACTGGCAGAAGATGCCCGATGCAACGGACCCGTTTGCCGCTAGGGGCGCCCTGGTCGGGGCTTGAATTAGATCCGCACGGTTCCTATACTCGGCTCTGGAGCCAGGTTATGCGGACTGCTATGAGGTCGCTTAATAAAATTTTGTTAATCGGTTGCGATCTGACTTTGGAGTGCATGCATCGCGACGCCTCAACCGAGGCCAAGACACCATGCTGAGGGGGGCAGGGATGCAGTGAGGAAGGCAGGTCTTTGGCATTTAACCGAGCAGTCCGACATGAATGCTACCTCTTGAGCAGAGCTAGCTGCCTCTGCTCCGGCCATATCCCATAGAAATTCTCTGTTATTTAGAACTATATCATATCCATTTTATAGAAAGGGATATGCGCACTTTGCTGCAAGCAGTGATCAAACTCCAGGAAAAAGTGAAATGCAGTAATATCTTTGTGCTGTAGAAGAAGTGCTAAGAAGTTTCATATCCTTGTGCCTTTTGAGCGGCACCTCTGGATCACTGCTGCGGGTTCTAGCCATCTGCTGGGAATGTTAACTTCACTGTTGGTTAGCGTGCTCCAACTTTACTTGGACTGTGCGTGCTTGACAGCTGAATTATACGAAGATAGCACAAGTCACGGCTGGGCACTAGCATGCCAAGAATTGTAGAAGTATTATGCCGCCCAACATTTGCGAAAAAGGCCCGTCGGTAAACAATTGTGTATCGCCATCGCCGTAGAGGCCTCCGCTGTGTGCATTTTCTTCTGTGAAAAACCCAGCTTCGTTCAGAGGGGTGAGAATGCCGTAAAATCAAACCACGTCATGCAACTCAGTTACGACAACGACCTGAAGTGCATTACCGGCGTAGTGCAGGCCTGCACACATGTCCACTTCAGTGGACATATGTGCTTTCGATTGCCACTGATAGATGGCGCCACACTTTCACTGGTGTCACTCGCGTGCACCAGAAGCAGAAAGAGGGCTTGACATGCTCTCTTGGCCAACCAGAAGCCGAAAAGAATCCCCTAGCGGTGGTAGCGGGAAACAGTTTCAATCATAGGTATATGGTTTCAATAAGCGCGCAAGAGTTCAATGTAGTCACCCTTCATGGTTGAAAATAGGGTGCATGTGATGTTTCGATTGATCATGCAGAAAGCTGTAATGAATGTGCCGCTCAAACTCTGTTTTGTTCAGAGAGTGTGACCGCTCAGTTGGCAGATTCTCGGCCCTTGGCGCCCGGCGTACAGATTATGTCGACCCTAAGGTCGACATAACCCACCGACCAACACTCAACCCTAAGGAACTGTTGTATTTCGATTTCAGTTTCGATATTTTAGCAAGCCGTTCTGTAAGCCAAAGAAAGGCAAGCGAATCCAAGAGGAATCCATTTCGGCACATCGAATAAAAACGGTCATCAGTCTGGATAGCTAGGTTCGACATTGTACATGTACCTTTTTTTAGTACACGGAAGTGACGTCATCACGTCTGATTGGTTGGAAACAAAAGTGACGTAATTTCCCTAGAAAAATGTGGGCGGAGTCGGCAAAACTGGGCGGAGTCGGCTACCGGACGTGACAACAAAATGACGTTTCGTTTTGTACCGAGTACGTTTCAAAAGGTACTTGCTCGGAACTAGGTGTCATTGGCAGCATCTGTTCGGCGGCGAGGCGTCGCCGTCTCGTCAATTCGTCTTTTTCTTTAATAGAGCTTTTTTTTTCGCCAGAAAGGCTGTATCGGGAACACCGTGATGCATTCGAGCTCCCGGAGGAGATCTTTTCCCAAGATCGTGGTGCGGTGGTTGTGCGACGAACTTCGCGAGGAACCGGAGGTGGGGAGAGTGCGTACCTCGTGGACGGTCATGACTGTGGAGCTTCAAGTGTTGTGTGCACTGCGCTTCTACGGCACGGGGAGCTTCCAAGGCATGGTGGCGAGCGCCGAACACGTAGCGCGGGACCAAAAGACAGTCAGCGTTGCGGTCCGCGCCATGTCCGTCGCTATCGCGCGTCGTCTCGGGGTCCAGCGTGGCTGGATCCACTTCCCCGAGACGCCGAGCGAGAGGTTCGACGCGGAGAAGGGCTTCAGGCTGTTCGGCAGGATACCCGGCGTCATCAGTTGCGTGGACGGGACCATGGTCTCCATCGTCGGCCCGTCCAACAACGACCCCACCGTCACGAAGGCGGCGTACTGGTGCCGCAAGTACTTCTACGCCCTCAACGTGATGGTGGTAAGTACACTCATGTTACGTTGTCAAAACGCGCCCCAAATCTCTAGAAAAAAAAAAAAAACGTATTGCCGATACGGTTTAAGTATGTCGTTTTATGACTGCGGGCTGTGGGGTCTCACGACTGCGCGAGCGTGTGCTCTACGTAGCATGTGAGCCGTGAGACGCTTCTCCCAAAAGTAATACTTGTCTGTTAAGACGTGCAAGCTTCCGTAAAAAAAAAAAAAAAAAAAAAAAAAAAAATATTATTTTTGTTTTAAGGTAGTTAGTTGTACCTTGCATCCAGGAAGGTGTGTTGACATGCATGTGTCAGACAAAATAACTTAAAAGGTTCTGAAATTGCGACTGCTTTGTGAACCATAAGTACAATCTACTACTTGTGGATTCAGGTAATTACATGTCAATATCTCTCTCACTTTCAGGTGTGTGACGCCGACTGCCGGATAATGTACATCGACCCACGGTATCCCGGGTCGGTGCACGACTCCTTCGTGTGGCAATTTTCCTGGCTCCGAAGCCAACTCGAGCAAGGGCAGGTGCCACGCGACGGCCGGTTCCTGCTTGGTGAGCATACTAAATTCATTCCTTACGCACACGGTGGCTCCCACTGCTTGAAAGCCACAGTACCACACGTACTGTGCTTGTTGTGAGGCACACAGACACAGTTGCTGGAACTCCTTGAAGTGAGACAACACCCAAAGTTTGGCCATTAATCTCTGTTTATGTCCACATAACTCTCACACTCTGCAGGCTACGAAAGCCACACTAGACCAATATCACGACAGTGATAGACTATGCAAGGCATGCAACCTCAGTGCGAGTCGTTGTCCGGTTCGGCCCACTCACTGTTACTGTCTGCCTGTACCCTTTTGCTGGTTGGTTTTTGCATGAAGTTGGAGCTCTTTCGCCGATCCCTGGGGGCTCGCCTGGTCGCTTTGAGTCAGTTTGTACGGAATGGGATCAATTCCTCCTTGGCCACTTGGGGCTCGCCAAATCTGTCCTCGGGTCGTCTCTGTCCCACACACTGGATTCTTTTCCCCGACCCTTCTTCTTCGGTCTGCCTATATAGCTCCTCCTATTAGACCCTCCGTGTCCCAACAGGACCCGACTCCTTTCCAATCTAACCACCCCCTCTCTTTTCCCCATCTCCAACTCCACCGAGGATTAGGAAAGAGGTTCGTCGAACTGGCGCCTTATCCCCTTGCTTGCCAAAGACAAGGCCAGCGTGTTCTGCTCTGCCCGTGCCTAAGGTCACGGCCACACTCCCAAAAGCAACAGAGCTTTTATCTGTCGGATGCAAGGGCCTAATAATGCACTTGCATACAACACAGCACCCCTAAGGAATCGTGCACACATCCCATACAACCCACCAGGAAAACACATAGTTACATGTAATAACAGGGAGTTTGCAGGCAAGCTGGTGCTAATTAATCATAATGTAAACTGATACTGTAGTGCAGAAATATTAACACCCTTTTAAGTCACACTTAGGTTACATTATAATTGACATAGTTGCACACAGCTGTTTTCTTGAATTTTATTTTAAAAAGTAAAGAATGCAATATGTTCCATCCTCTACATGTGCAGGTGACAGCGGCTACCCCTTGGAGCCTTGGCTCATCACCCCTGTCCCCGGGAACCACGCGACCTCCACCGCTTGCGGCCGGTTTAATAAGGCGCATTCCTCGATCAGGTCTGTTGTGGAGCGCTGCATCGGGCTGTTGAAAAACAGATTCCGGTGTCTGCAAAGGCACCGGGCTCTGTATTACCACCCTTCAACAGCCACCGCCATTATTTCGGCATGTGCAGTGCTCCACAACATCTGCCTTGCATCGAGCGAGCCAGAACCGGAGTCAGACTCCGACCCTGAAGAGTCAGAGTTGGAGTCTGAGCCGAGCTCGGACGGTTCTGAGCCGAGCTCGGAGAGGTCAGCGTCGGCTCCCGAGAGGCTGGCTCCTGCCGGCCCTCCGGTCGGCCTTCCGGTCGGCCTCCCGGACAGGGGGAAGGCTCTGAGGCAGCGCCTGGTCGCCCGGTCCGGAACCCGCCGCAGACGTGCCCGTGCGGAGCGCCACACGCAAGGAGTCCGCCGCCACGACGGTAGTCCCGACCACCAGGGACACCGTCGGGAAGCCCCTCAGCGCCCTCGCCGCGGTGGTGCCCAGCACGGACGCCGCCAGCGACAGGGAACCTCTCGCCACCACGACTGAGGTCCTGACCACCAAGGACCCCGTCACATCCTTGCCCTCAGTGAAGCCCTCCCCGTGGAAGCCGTAAAGTTCACACTTCGCTTCCTGCTCCACAGTCATGGCCGTCCACAAGCTACATACTCTCTTCAGCTCCTTCACCTTGTGAAGTTCGTCGCACAGCCAGCGTGCTGCCTCCGGATACGTGTCGAGTGCATCGCGGTGATATCGATACAGCCTTTTTTTTTACTTTTTATGAGCAGAAGGCACGAGACGCAGTCAACAGTGACAGAAAAGGTTCGCAGGTTTAGTTGCCAAACCAACAGGTCATCTGGATTGCCCCTGCAAAGAACTGAGAATTAATTTAGATTACCTCTAGAAAGAAATGCTTGCTTTAGCAGAGGTTTCTTTCTTAGTTGCTGATTGAACCAGGGATATTGTTGTCGTGGACATTGTTTCATATTACAAATGCTTCAAAGCGTCCTGCCTTCTGCTCCATTTCATTATCTCTTTTATGGCACTTCATCAAAGTTAGGTGATTGTGTTATCTCAAGACAGTGCACATGTAGTTTGTTTTGAAAATTGCTTTATTTCTTAAAGAAAAACCTGTGACTTCATGAATAAAAGTGACTTCTGAAATTGCGACTGCTTTGTGAACCATAAGTACAATCTACTACTTGTGGATTCAGGTAATTACATGTCAATATCTCTCTCACTTTCAGGTGTGTGACGCCGACTGCCGGATAATGTGCATCGACCCACGGTATCCCGGGTCGGTGCACGACTCCTTCGTGTGGCAATTTTCCTGGCTCCGAAGCCAACTCGAGCAAGGGCAGGTGCCACGCGACGGCCGGTTCCTGCTTGGTGAGCATACTAAATTCATTCCTTACGCACACGGTGGCTCCCACTGCTTGAAAGCCACAGTACCACACGTACTGTGCTTGTTGTGAGGCACACAGACACAGTTGCTGGAACTCCTTGAAGTGAGACAACACCCAAAGTTTGGCCATTAATCTCTGTTTATGTCCACATAACTCTCACACTCTGCAGGCTACGAAAGCCACACTAGACCAATATCACGACAGTGATAGACTATGCAAGGCATGCAACCTCAGTGCGAGTCGTTGTCCGGTTCGGCCCACTCACTGTTACTGTCTGCCTGTACCCTTTTGCTGGTTGGTTTTTGCATGAAGTTGGAGCTCTTTCGCCGATCCCTGGTGGCTCGCCTGGTCGCTTTGAGTCAGTTTGTACGGAATGGGATCAATTTCTCCTTGGCCACTTGGGGCTCGCCAAATCTGTCCTCGGGTCGTCTCTGTCCCACACACTGGATTCTTTTCCCCGACCCTTCTTCTTCGGTCTGCCTATATAGCTCCTCCTATTAGACCCTCCGTGTCCCAACAGGACCCGACTCCTTTCCAATCTAACCACCCCCTCTCTTTTCCCCATCTCCAACTCCACCGAGGATTAGGAAAGAGGTTCGTCGAACTGGCGCCTTATCCCCTTGCTTGCCAAAGACAAGGCCAGCGTGTTCTGCTCTGCCCGTGCCTAAGGTCACGGCCACACTCCCAAAAGCAACAGAGCTTTTATCTGTCGGATGCAAGGGCCTAATAATGCACTTGCATACAACACAGCACCCCTAAGGAATCGTGCACACATCCCATACAACCCACCAGGAAAACACATAGTTACATGTAATAACAGGGAGTTTGCAGGCAAGCTGGTGCTAATTAATCATAATGTAAACTGATACTGTAGTGCAGAAATATTAACACCCTTTTAAGTCACACTTAGGTTACATTATAATTGACATAGTTGCACACAGCTGTTTTCTTGAATTTTATTTTAAAAAGTAAAGAATGCAATATGTTCCATCCTCTACATGTGCAGGTGACAGCGGCTACCCCTTGGAGCCTTGGCTCATCACCCCTGTCCCCGGGAACCACGCGACCTCCACCGCTTGCGGCCGGTTTAATAAGGCGCATTCCTCGATCAGGTCTGTTGTGGAGCGCTGCATCGGGCTGTTGAAAAACAGATTCCGGTGTCTGCAAAGGCACCGGGCTCTGTATTACCACCCTTCAACAGCCACCGCCATTATTTCGGCATGTGCAGTGCTCCACAACATCTGCCTTGCATCGAGCGAGCCAGAACCGGAGTCAGACTCCGACCCTGAAGAGTCAGAGTTGGAGTCTGAGCCGAGCTCGGACGGTTCTGAGCCGAGCTCGGAGAGGTCAGCGTCGGCTCCCGAGAGGCTGGCTCCTGCCGGCCCTCCGGTCGGCCTTCCGGTCGGCCTCCCGGACAGGGGGAAGGCTCTGAGGCAGCGCCTGGTCGCCCGGTCCGGAACCCGCCGCAGACGTGCCCGTGCGGAGCGCCACACGCAAGGTGTCCGCCGCCATAACGGTAGTCCCGACCACTAGGGACACCGTCGGGAAGCCCCTCAGCGCCCTCGCCGCGGTGGTGCCCAGCACGGACGCCGCCAGCGACAGGGAACCTCTCGCCACCACGACTGAGGTCCTGACCACCAAGGACCCCGTCACATCCTTGCCCTCAGTGAAGCCCTCCCCGTGGAAGCCGTAAAGTTCACACTTCGCTTCCTGCTCCACAGTCATGGCCGTCCACAAGCTACATACTCTCTTCAGCTCCTTCACCTTGTGAAGTTCGTCGCACAGCCAGCGTGCTGCCTCCGGATACGTGTCGAGTGCATCGCGGTGATATCGATACAGCCTTTTTTTTTACTTTTTATGAGCAGAAGGCACGAGACGCAGTCAACAGTGACAGAAAAGGTTCGCAGGTTTAGTTGCCAAACCAACAGGTCATCTGGATTGCCCCTGCAAAGAACTGAGAATTAATTTAGATTACCTCTAGAAAGAAATGCTTGCTTTAGCAGAGGTTTCTTTCTTAGTTGCTGATTGAACCAGGGATATTGTTGTCGTGGACATTGTTTCATATTACAAATGCTTCAAAGCGTCCTGCCTTCTGCTCCATTTCATTATCTCTTTTATGGCACTTCATCAAAGTTAGGTGATTGTGTTATCTCAAGACAGTGCACATGTAGTTTGTTTTGAAAATTGCTTTATTTCTTAAAGAAAAACCTGTGACTTCATGAATAAAAGTGTGATAACATGGAATGTAATATTTCATTCTTGGAAGTATAACTGAGCATCGACTGGAACCATGTAAGCAATTGGGCAATCTTAAGTATTATCTTGCTGAGCACTCTGGTCTTATTTGAGCACAATAGTTAAATTTCGAAAGGAAAAAAAAATATATATATTCTCCGACTAGCATACCACCATCTAAACACTGGACCACTTTGAAAGAAGTATCGCAGATGTTGCGCCAAACATTCTTATTTGAGCACAGCAATAGCAAGTTCTCGGAAGATAAAAAAAATTGTTTCTGACTAAAGCAGCCGTCACTCGCGCGCTCCCCGTTGGTTCCGCCGACCCCTCCGCTGCCCCCGGCACACCCGGCTCCTCGTGGTTCGACATTTTGGTTTGAAGAAGGCGCGTAGCGCACATCCCGCATAATATTGGAACAACTTTCTCTCCAATCAATTCTTAAATGTATTGCAAAAGGACACAAAAAAGCGGTTTGTTTTAACTACGCCCAAAAGGTTTTGATTGTTTTTCAATACTTTTACCTGTACTAGAACAGATGCGACGGCCAGCGACGCACAGGATTGGTTGCCGTTCCTTCGCTAAACGCAGGAACTGGGGACCTATGTTGGACTTTCGAGAAACTAGAAACAGAAGTGACGTAGTGGCAGGTGACGCGTAACCAAGCAACGGCGCACACCGCGAAACCGCCCTCTATGACGCCGTGACGACATGGCAAGATTGGCGTCTGTCACTCACTTGAGAGGCGTCAAGAGCCAACCGCCGAAGAGCGGAAGTAGCTACGCTGTCCCCCTGCCGTACCTACGCTTTCCCGGTGGTACCTAGTCCCTACGCAAGCGTCCGTTTCTCCGGCAACCGGAAAGGCATTTTCTGCTTTTAGTCAAGCGATGGCAGCCAATCCCTTGCGGCGGTGACCTTCACATCGGCTCTTTTTTAAAGAAACTTGTCAAACTAAAAAAATACACGTGTTCTGTTGAAATGAACAACTGATTTTGTAGCGGTTCTAGAAAATATTAGATGCAATAAACTCGCATAAAAGGTTAGAACAACATGCGGGACGCGGATGAGCGCCTAGTTCAAATTACTGGCGCTCATGACTGCTCATGAAACGGGAGGATGTGGCCGATGTGGCCTCTCTGGTACGCGGCGCAACTGAGCTGAGCCCGGCGCTGTCCAGAGACGACAAAGTTCGTCTCTGGAACGAGCTAACCTCCCGGCTCAACTTCCTCGGGCCTCTAAGGAAGGAGCCGGAAGGTTGGAAACGCTACTTGGCCATGCGGGTGTCTAAGGCGCGGGCGCGGGCTACGGAGCTGGCGAAACAGGCGAGGTAATTTGCGTAGTCTACTCATAGTGTGGACCAAGCTATTGAATTACTTCCTTTACCCGCAGGCAAACAGGGGGCGGAGGCGCCCGGGTGCGCTCACTGGCGTCATCATACTCACGTATTTTGACGCTGGTGGGCGAGGACTCGGCCCTGGGCGCTCCCGGGTTTTCTTTATTTGAAACCAAGAGGCCTGCACTCTAGCCACAACTTGGCACCCGCCTGAAACTGGCCTCCGGGTTTGCCATTTTTCTTATATCGTAATAAAGTGGAGATTTGGGCCAGTTCGTTCATTGCAAACAGAAAAAGCGACGAAAAAAACACAGGGACGCGGCCGAAGGGAAACAGGACAAGGTGCACTCTCAACTTAAGTTGAATTTCCAATAAACTTCAGTTGAAAGTGCGTCTTGTCCTGTTTCCTTCGTCTGTGTCCCTGTGTTTTTTGTTTGTTTTCTTATATCATTGTTGATCTCAACATGCCTCTACTATAGAATCTGTCATGCTTCCATGTGCGACAAAACACAAACGAAATGGCAGTGTGCTGAATTAAGTGAAGTGTGAAATAATGTCTGTGATATATCCTGGATAATGGCAAAGAGTTTATACACTGTTTACTAGTCCATGCTCAATTTCACTTTAAAGAAAGTATTGCAACCTGTGCTTTCAAACATGTTTATTTTTCACGTTACGGCATTGTTATAAAAAAAAGAAAGCACTTTCAAAGACAAACTGCTTGTTGTCTTCTTTATACGTTCAAACAGACACAAATCCAATATGCGATTATCGAGTAATACACTTGGCTCTGTGGTAGCCATAATAGATTGTAAAATGGAGCAGGGCAATGGAAGTTCCATCGTAAACCGGAGACACGGAAAAATAAAAAAAACGGACAAAACAACAACAAGTCTCAACAACAAGTTCTTCACCAGCTCGCCTGTGCTTTTACCCTTTCTTCAATGGAAGTGTAGAGAAAATGAATCAATGTCCAAACCCGATACAAACAATATATTGCAGTAAAAGAAGCAAAACAGGTCTCACCAGTAGCCTCATTGAGTTCTCCGTTTCCTACAAGGGCGAGCCAGATGCCCCGTTGGCTAGCTAAATAACCCTACAAAACCTTCTGTTATTGTCCCACGCATCTTATGCACCCTGCTTGCAAATTAAAAAAAGGCTCTATCAACATCACCGTGATGCACCGAATAGCTTTTCGGAGGCAGTTCTACATGTCCGTAAAGGTAACATGGTGGTTGTGCGATGAACTGCGCAAAGCGTTGGAGTTGACACTGTGGAGCTTATGGACGGCCATGGCTGTGGAGCAACAACTGAAGCACATGCTGCCACGGGGGGGGGGGGGGGGGCTTCTTTGGTGGCGAGGGCGTCAGTCGAGGTGAGGACGACGAGGGGTTCGCTGTCGTCGGTGGCGTCCCTGACGGGCGGGACCTCCGTTGTGGCGACGGACTCCTTAACGCTGGTGGTGTCCCTGGTGGGCGCAACTGCCATCATGGCTTCCGTGGGGCTCCAGGGAGGCACGGCCGTGGCGGGTTCCGAACTGGGCAACAAGGCGCTGCCTCAGAGCCCTGCCCCTGTCTGAGAGGCTGACCCGAGGGTGGGCAGGAGCCAGCCCCTCGTCATCCGCGACTGACCCCTCCGAGCTTGGCCCAGACTCCAACCTTGGCTTGTCAGGGTCACAATCTGGCTCCGATTCTGGCTCCCTCGATGAAAGGCAGATATTGTGGAGCACTGCACACGCCGATATAATGACGGTGGCTGTTGTTGGATGATAATACAGAGTCCGATGCCTTTGCAGACACTGGAATCTGCTTTTCAACAGCCCAATGCAGCGCTCCACAACGAACCTTATAGAAGAATGTGCCTTATTAAACCGGCCGCAAGCGGTGGAGGTCGCGTGGAATCCAGGGGCAGGGGTGATGAGCCAAGGCTCCAAGGCATAGCCGCTGTCACCTGCAGAGTCAGAGAAGGAAATGTAAGATATTAACGCTGTTCTCTTTAAAAGAATACTTCAACGACAGTTGAAATATACCCGTCGTGTCCAGAAATAGGCTGAATATGATCCACAATACCCGTAAATGACAATTGCACATTTATATTTTGAGCCTGATGGCTGTATTTTTCATTATAAACAGCCCACACTGGCAAGCGCTCGGAGAGCAGCCAGCTGAGAGCACGTCACATCCGGTGCAATTGTGATGTAGTTTATCTCGGGATGAGCAAAGCTGCGGTGAGGCGGACGTCGTCAGGATGCCCTAGCTGTTCCAGCAACCAAAGCGGTCGAAGCACGCCAGCGATCGGGCCACCGCAACTAACCCCAAAGCTGCTTTGTGTGAATTTTTAGCGACGGGTTAATCTTCTATCATCTTGGGACACACAAAAGAGAGTCCCGTTGAGTGTGGAGTTCCTCCCTCCACTTTTGTGCTCGCCGTACAGCTGTCCGTATGACGTCAGGTTCAAAGCATGTATAGTTCTACAAACGGCTTTAGCGACATCTAGAAATTGCTCTTTGCTAATCGCCTAATTTTTTTTAAATGCCTTTTTGTGCCTTTTTTAACAAGATATGGATGTGTCCGATGTGATACTGCTCTTTTGAACACGTATAGACCAAAAAATAAGCACCGAAATTTCGTTGTATTATTCCTTTAAAATTGTTGACAACTAAGCAGGTAAAACTGCTGTTTGCAACTTAACCTCCCCTCCCCCCCCCTCCCCCTCCCTCTCTCTTCTTCCCCCCCCCCCCCCCCCCCCGTAGTTGACAGCTGCGTCGGAGTGTTTCCAAGGAGACGTGTCACAGGTATGGCCAGAGCGCATGCCAGTTATTCATGTTTGGAACAGTATATGTGATATTGTAGCTTATAAGTGGTGCAGAGCCATCATTACAGAACCAACAAATAAAGTATGCTTACCGAGCAGGAGCCTGCCATCGTCTATCAGCCGGCCTTGCTCGAAGTTGCTCCGGAGCCACGAGTAGCGCCACGCAAACAACCCAGGATACCGTGGGTCGATCGATGCTCATCACCCGGCAGTCGGCGTCACACCTGCAATAGTGAGACATATGTCGACATTAATTCAACTGAATCCACAAAGAATTGATTGCACTCATTGTCATGGGGCCCTGTCAAACACTATTTACATGCTGACCAACACAACACCATAAATTATGTAATTTACAAATTTAAAGTATTAAAACAGCGCAAAAAAAAAACTAAAAACGACGAAGTGAATGAAGGAGGACACAGACAGAGCGCTGTCCGTTACAAAGATTAAAATTATATGATAAATAGCCACTACCTTTGATCCACGTAATAGTGTAGGCAATTTTTTTTTTCTTCAAAGGAGAGTTTACAGTTTATCACTAATGCTTAAAAGCTTAACACGACATGAAAACAAACAGAGATCGAAAGCTCTTCAGCTAACAAACCCTCCCTTCCTTCGTCGAACAAACGCTTGTGCGGAGGATGAACGAGTACTCACAATTCACAACTCTCATTTATAAAATGGCATATCCACACCGTATTAGCGTTACGCTCTTTTTCAAACCCATTCAGAACGGTCATTGATCTATAGCTAAAAGCGCGAGCTAGCTGCTTTGGATAAAGCCCCGACGGCTGCACGAGCGCTCGTGCAGCGAGTGCTCCAGTCAAGCCGTTCGCGCTTGCACTCATGCTAAGGTGAGACGTAGTATATATGTGATCGTACATACCCCCATCACGTTCAGAGCGTAGAATTGTTTGCGGCACCAATACGCCGCCTTCGTGACGGTGGGGTCGTTCTGTGACGGACCGACGATGGCGATCATCGTCCCGTCGACGCAACCGATGACGCCGGGTATCCTGCCGAGCCGTTGGAAGCCCCTCTCGACGTCGTCCCTCTTGCCGGTTGTCTGGGGAAAGTCGATCCAGCCGCGCCGGATCCCCAGACGCTGCACAATAGCGAGGGACACAGCCCGCACGACGATGCCGACTGTAGCTTGATTCCTCGCTATGTGCTCTTCGCTCGCCACCATGCCCTGAAAGCTCCCCGCACAGTTTGCTCACCGTGGCGTAAAAGCGAAGTGCGCACAATACTTGCTGTTCCACAGACATCACCGTCCACGAACCTCGCAGCCTCAACTCTGGCTCCTCGCGCAGTTCGTCGCACAATCAACGGACCACATTCTTGGTGAGACGGTACTACCTCCGAAAAGCTTCCTCCGGTAGTTCAAAGGCATCGCGGTGTCGCGGTGCAGCCGGTGGAGCCTTTCCGGACGGAAAAAAAAAGTTGAACAATATAAAGACTGTCGCTCTGCCTCCGAGACGCCGTGTTTCCAATTTCGCTACTGCGAAGAGACCATCGACAGACTCGTTCCCTTTTCAGACGAAACACCGAGGAAACGATACGTCAAAGTGATGTCACTTCCGGTGGGGGCAATTCGTTGTCTCCGCCCACATTTTCGTAGGGAACTTTCGTCATTCGAGCCTCAACCAATCAGACGCGATGTCGTCACTTCCGTTTCTTTTAGGAGAAACGAAACATTTGTCCAACATAGATCCGCTGCTCCCCGCGTCGTAGTAAATCCTACCCCGTATCCCGCGCGTAGGGACGCCTCAGGGAATGCGTAGCTACTTCCGCTCGTCTAGAGGAAAAGGTCCGCATTTTCCCATACATTCTGGCTGCCGCAAGCGGCGGACCATGCAGGCAGACCCTCTGGGTCCCAAACACGGTTACATCATCAGAGCAGTTTCGTGAACTTCAACAATCCACGAACTTACCGGTGGAAAAATACTCGCGTTCCTTTCGAAGGTTTCTTTTTGCATAGCGCGCAGATGTATGGCCAGTACGGCCTCGCGTTAACGCTAAACTAAACCATATACCCGGCTTCGCTGGTGGGGCGCGGCTGGGCGCGGTTGAGGAATACGAAACTGCGCAACCACCAGATTTCCGAGATTTCGACAGAAGGGAAGTTAATGCAGCGTAATGACTTTATTGCTTTTTATAAGCGTTAGAATAGCTCAGAATTTAGTTTACAACGTTAAATTATCACTGTTTATATTGCTGAGAGTTTACACTCTTCGCGTTTACCGCGTTCACCATGGCAACGTTGCTTTCTTTCTCTCGTGTTCTGTCGCTCTCTTTCGCGATCGTTCACTCGGGACCCAGGATGTCGGCGCACGGGATTTGCCACTCCTCCTCACCCACCTTTACCCCCCTGGCTCCGGACGTCGCTGAAACGGGTGACAAGTTTGCGATGACGTGGCGGCGTCAAAGTGGGCAGAGCCACCACGTGAGTGTTGCTAGGATACGCTCCTTCTTTGCATTACGTCACTTCCATGTACCTTTTCTCAAATGTCCAACCTAGAGAGTAGCGCAATCTAGAACGCCGTCTCTCGGCGACTAGCGGCGAACGCCCGGGGGTTCCAACTGCGGTCAGAAATGCTTGGGGAACGTGAGAAAATCGTTGTTTCTTCAGTTTTGTGGGGATGTGCGGAATGGAAATTATTTTTGACATAATAATGAAACATTTTAGAATAATATGCGATAAGTTTTGTGCCATACAAGGACGTAACTTTTTTTAAAAAATTGCCTGAGCGGCATCGTGCAGCAGACGACACGGCGACGTCACACCATTCACGTGACCCGCTCCGGCCAACCCGAAAAGCCCATCTCCGCTGCGAGCAAAAATCGTCTGCTTCAAACGCCATTGCCTCGGAAATTGCCTTCTCAAAATTTGCACACGCATCCGATATTATTAAAACTTTGATAAAGTGTTTAGCGCTTTACTAACTTCACGACAGGCTAGTTTTGAAAAATGTGAACTCGCCGTTAGTTTTTTAATCAGCCGTGTTATGTCGATCTCCATGTATTCTCCCATAGGGCGGGCCGCCTCCTGGACCCCTGAGTACCACGTGACTCGCGCCGAGCCGCTCTGTCGGCCATGTTGTCGGCAAAACACGGGGTTCAAAGGATTGCGCTACTCTGCTCCGTAGGAGCTATATAGTGCTCTAGTCCAACCTAGCGATCCTGTTTACATAACCGGCTTCTTCTTTCTGGTCAAACCACCAGGCACAACGAATTGGCGATGAGCGATGCGTCCAACATGACAAGGTAACCCCATGCCTCCTCATCGAATCACCAAACGAGCAAGGAAGGTCAGTTCACCGGCTCCCGACGCTCAGAAAATTTCAAGCAGCGTGGGCTCAAAAGCAAAATGGCGTTTGCTCCGTCTTTGCCGGTTTTCCCGACCTTCAATGTCAGCTCGTCTCCAGCAACGCTCGGAGATCGGTGGCGATGTTGGATCGACAGATTCGAGAATCTTTTGAAGGCGCTCAAGGTCAAGGATGCAAAGCAAAAGAAGGCTGTGCTGCTCCATTACATCGGTGAGGAAGGCTACGACGTGTAAGCGTCAGTCGCACCGTTGACGGCAACCCCACCCAGCGTAACCACGGCAGTTACCACTACAGGACAGACCGGTCAAAGCGAAGCGGGAAGCACTTCTGGATCACCAGATGACTACAAAAACAAAACAGCTGCTCCACGACCACTTCACGCCGAGGGTTAACCGAGACTACGAAGTCTTCAACTTCCGAAAAACGACCCAACAAGATGGTGAGACCCTCGATGCCTTCTACACGCACCTCCGTGCGATGGCAAGGTACTGTTCTTTTGCGGACACTGACGCAGAGAAAAAATCGCACATCGTGCTCCGTACTTCATCCGCGAAACTACGATGTTTCGCGCTCCAGATCGACGAGACGCTCGAGAAGATTTTAACACAAGGACGGATGTACGAGGTCACCTCGCGGTAGTTGAAAGAAATGGAGACATCTGCGACCGACCAGGTGAATCACTTGAACCGCAAGGAGAAGTCTTGGAAGCAGAGATCCACCCACACGTCAAAGCAGCAACAAAGTACAACTGAAAGTGTTTCAATTAACTGTGGTGGACTGTGGCCCCACGAGCAAGGAAAGTTCTGTCCAGCAAGGAACAAAACTTGTAAAGCATGCAAAAAGCGAGGACACTTCGCAGACGTATGCCAAGGACAAGGTGGACCCAACACGGCTCACAGGCTGGTTGAGCACAGTTCGAACTCCGATTCGGACGACCAAGCTTTCACGCTACAGCGCAACAACTCAAAGGCTCCAAAAGTTAAGTTGACCATCGGTGACCGTGGCATTGACTTTATTGTAGACACAGGAGCTTCGGTAAACGTCATCAGTCATGACACATACAGCAAGATCCCAGGCAAACCGTCCCTGTGTGGCCCAGTACCAAAAGTGTTTGCATACGGATCAAGAACAGAACTTCCTTTATTGGGCAAGTTTTCTGCTGAACTCTGCTACAAGGACACCAAGTTGCGGGATACCATATTGGTGACAAGGATGCCAAGTGAGTCATTGTCGTGCTTCAAGTCAGCCGAAGCTCTGGGACTTGTCTCAATTGTGTACAAGGTTTCTCCCTCGCAGAGCATTTAATTAAGAGACGTACCCCGAGCTATTCAGAGGACTAGGAAAGCTCAAAGGAATTGAAATGAAACTGCACATTGATCAATCAATTCCACCAGTGGCACAGAAGCTACGACCCATCCCGTTCAACATACGTGAGCTGGTCACAAGAGATACGGTGACTGGAAGAGCTTGATGTGATCGAGAAAGCCTCGGGCCCCACTACATGGGTCTCTCCCATCGTTGTTGTGCCAAAGCCACATGCACCGGACACTGTTCGGATGTGCGTAGACATGCAGCAAGCAAATTAAGCCATTACAGAGAGCGGCATGCATCCCCAACGCTGGATGATCCAGTCACAAGTCTCAACCCAGCTGAAAATTCCCATTAAATCCAATTGGAATTCCAACTGGTTTTAACTGGAACCAATTGGTTTTAGTGGGTTCCAGCTGGAACCGCTCTGGCCAATGGGTCTCACCAATTGGAATTATTTTTCCAGTTGGAACCTGAATGGGTTCCCAATGATTCCCATTGGTTCCCATTGGTTCCCATTGGCAGTGACCAATTGGTTGTCCAAAAAACCAATTGGTACCAATAAGTCACCAATTGGTACCAATAAGAAAATTCCAATTGGAACTTAATGGGAATTTTCAGCTGGGAATGGCGTGTGCATCGAGTTTGTCTTGTAACGAAACTGGTTTATTCAGGTTGCCAGACTTCTCTTTACAGCTGGCTGAAACAGGACATTAAAGGAGGACCAGCAGAAATATTCTTCCGCCTGGCGGAAAGTCCTCCTCGCCCTCTTTCTTCTTGTATTGTAGCACGGCGAGGCGAGGAGAAAGGTCTCCTTTTGCGCCGGCTTCTTCTGAGAGGATAAGCCGAGAAAATCCCCATTCTGAGCGACGGGCGATCGGTGCGGCAGCAGCGACCTCGTGACTTAGAGGTAGCTTCAGCTCGTATCGCGTAATCTGCCCCATTTTTTGGCGCTCACCAAGCCTAGCCCCTCGGGTGTAGGTTTTACGGAGCTGCAAGGCTGCGCCCGCGCAGTCACCGAATTTCCGCTGTCGAAGGTCTTTAGTTTAGCCCGTGGCAAAGTAAACGCATACTTGAGAGCTGCGATGCATCCCCGCACCCATTGAAGGAACGTTTCATAGATATTTTCGGTTGATCAAGGAGCTCAAAACACATGCGCGAGAAGTGGTGACTTGAATATGTAAAGATGACTCACATCTTCACAAAACGTTCCATCTTGAAAAAAACGGCTTATCACGCTCAAACCTGCCTCAAATTGGGATCGATGGAGAAGAGAACGATGTACCAGGCGCGGGCATCTTCTAGAAGGTCTGTTTTCTAGCAGCGAGCACAAACATTGTGTGCGTAACTTACACTATATGATGGCCAACGAATGTATGTGACATTTATATTTACGCATCCCAGCAACCACATTAGGTGAGAAGGCAGCTATGGTGTGTGTCGATACTAAAAAGTTTTAGTGGATCGTCTTTAGCTCTTGGATAACCGCACCCTACAACAATTTATAAGCTATAACCTTTCTGTGAGCATTCTTGATCGAGTGCGGCTATCGAAGCGTCTGATGTTATAGTTGAACGTTGCTTAAATCGGCGCTATAGCACGTGCTGCCACTTTAAAGTTTCTGAGGCATTAAAAATAAAAAATCAACTGTAGCCTTTTTTTAAAATAATACGCATTTGTAATTTGTCTGTGCAAACACATTTTAGTTAGCACGGACAAAATATTGCCGGTCTTTCTGATTTTGTTTTTTAGAAATAAATGATATTTAGAAAACTGTCAATGCAACTATCCAACCTAAGTGGCAGAGCTCAGTGCTAGACAATACATGTTGTATTGTCTATAGTAATTAAATTAAATAGTAATAAAAAGCGCCGATGTCACGTTCGGGCTAAAAGTGCCACGTAATGCACGCGTACCGCTACAAGTGCGTCCGGACATTTCACCGAACGCCGTTTCATCGAATGCCGTTTCATCGAAGCCGTTTCATCGAACGCCGTTTCATCGAACGCCGTTTCATAGAAGCCGTTTCATCGAACGCCTTTTCATCGAACAATGTTACAGTCTGTAGTACTTTGGAATTTACTTTAATTTTTATACACAACTTCATCTCATTCTCTCTTTTTTTTTTCTTTTGTTTCTGCTTTTATATCACTGGGTGCAGTGGCGAGATAAGTTCCATCGTGAACATATCCTGCTTCGAGAAGAAAGCCTCCCTGAAACAATGACCCCTCTCCATGTCACATGAAACAATTAAAAATGAGGCAAAAACAGAAAGCACAGACGCTTAAAAGTGTTTTAAGTGTCTGTCCTTTATTTGCAGCGTCGTGGTTTCAGCCATGTATGTACAGGAGTAAGGCTTTTCAGTAAGTCGCATACCCAATTGTTTTTATTTCTTTTTATGCCAATTGCTTTTAGTTTTAGTAATTTGACACCACCTTCAAAACAATTTCTCAAGTGACTACCTTTGTCTTAACAAATGCAAGGTGAAACATCTATAAAGCACTGTTATGCCCCAAAACTCGGTACAGAGCCATGGGCATAACTGAGAAATTCGATGAAACGGCCCTTGGCGATTCGATAAAACGGCGTTCGATGAAACGGCGTTCGATGAAGTGTCCGTTCATTCGGTGAAACGGCTTTCGATGAAATGGCGAAAAAGTGAGGTTCAGGCTTGGTCGGAGATTGCTACGGTTACACACGTACGCTTTTTCAGTTCTATCTCGCATAAATAAGCTTCTTGCTCAAATAAACAGGGGCATCTGACTTTTCGCTCATCTTGGCCTTTTGCACGACTGTTAACAAGTTCTAAAACAGACAAAGCAAAAGTGATTTAATTAGCTCAGGATTATAGGTTGAGCGAAATATTTACAAAGTTCAAGGTTCCCTGAGTCGTCTTTTGTATTCAATTCCCCCTCCCCTCACCACCACTTCCTTCCTCTAAATAAACAACGTAGATTATTTTATGGACCACCAGTAATAGAGCGTACTCACAAAACGTCTATTTGGCGTAAGAAAGCGTAAGAAAGGCCTTGTTTAAATGTTCGAGCAATGAACTTGTTTTCTTACTGTGCGTGACACAGCTAGCACGAAACACAATATTGACATTTTTACGCAAGGGCCATGCAGAATTTAGCGTATAAGAACAAATTGATGCCTCGTAAGTTGGTGCCCAACGGAAGCACTCTTTACCGAATTGCTTGTTTAAAAATAACAACTTTTCAAACATAAAAATAAAACAAAATAACACCACTTTTTTGGGGGCCACTAAATTTACTGATTTACTATGTTAGCGTTGATTGTGCAGCGGTATGCGTACATTACGCGACATTGTTAGCGCAAACACGACATCGCGCTTTTTGCTATTTTCCCCAGCAATGTATCGACTCGCACTAAAATCTACCGCTTAGGTTGGATACTCGCATTAACAGTTTCCTAAACATCATTCTCTTCTAACAAAAGAAAAGTGGGAAACACCGGTGATAGTTTGTGCTAACTGCGTAGCGTAGGGTACCCAAAAGTTTTTTTTACAATGTTAAATGCAATTCTGTGTCACGTTAAAAAAAATTGTCTGCTTTTGGCTTAGTTTCTTTGAGACACCGCAAATACTTCGAAGTGGCGGTCCGTGCTATCGTACCGATACAAGCAACGTTGAACCATAACACGACACGCTAGACTCGTCAAAAAAGGTTTTAATATTGTCTTTTCGCTCCATAGCCGCACTCGATGAAGAATGTAAACAGCGAGTCTAGCTTACATTTCGTTGTGGGGTACGGACCGTATACGGTTATCTAAGTGGCTAAAAGCGACCCACTAAAACTTTCTAAAATTGACATCCACCCTTGATGCCCTCTCACCTCAGGTGCTTGTTGGGAATGTGTAAATATGAATTTCATACATTTTGCTGGCCATCATGTTCTGCGAGTTAGGCACACAACAGGGCATTTTAGTAAATCGTTTTCAAAGGCCCGCTGCCACTTCAGGCGCGCGCTTCAGAGAATGCATCGAAAAACATAGTCTGCTAAAGTTCTTCAATAATTTGTGCTCGCTCCTAGAAAACAGAGACCTTCTAGAAGATGCCCGCGCCTGGTACATCGTTTTCTTTTCCATCGATCCCAATTTGAGGCAGGTTTTTGAGCGTGATAAACCGTTTTTTCTTGAAGATGGAATGTTTTGTGAAGATGTGAGTCATCCTTACATATTCAAGTCACCACTTCTCGCGCATGTGTTTTGAGCTCCTTGATCAACCGAAAATATCTATGAAACGTTCCTTCAATGGGTGCGGGGATGCATCGCAGCTCTCAAGTATGCGTTTGCTTTGCCACGGGCTAAACCAAAGACCTTCGAAAGCGGCAATTCTGTGACTGCGCGGGCGCAGCCTTGCAGCTCCGTAAAACCGACACCCGAGGAGCTAGGCTTGGTGAGCGCCAAAAAGTGGGGCAGATTACGCGATAGGAGCTGAAGCTACCTCTAACTCACGAGGTCGCTGCTGCCGCACCCATCGCCCGTCGCTCAGAATGGGGATTTTCTCGGCTTATCCTCTCAGAAGAAGCCGGCGCAAAAGGGGACCTTTCCCCTCTCCTCGCCGTGCTACAATACAAGAAGAAAGAGGGCGAGGAGGACTTTCCGCCAGGCGGAAGAATATTTCTGCTGGTCCTCCTTTAACATCAGATCTCATACATCTTCCTTTCTAACAAAGGACAAACTTGAAACACAACTTGACTAACATGTTTGGTTGAAGTGTTCATCACAAGTAAGCTTCACTTTCTAAACAAGGAACAAACTTGGAATACTACAACTTGATTAACATGCCTGGTTGAAGTGTTCATCATAAGTAAGCTTTACTTTCTTCTTCCTTGGTCTTGATGACACTCTAGTGGGAGGTTGCACAGACACCGGCACTGGATAGTCTCCGCGTAAGGGTTCTCACCTATCTGTTCAGCCCAGCACACCACCACCTGCGCCCTTGGAAGTGCAAATAAAATTATTATTATTATTATTATTATTATTCATCCATTATTTCACTTTCGCGGTCACGAGTTTCCTGGTGCTGCACCTTGTCCTCGTTAGTCACTTGTGGAACGTCCATGTCCTCAGAGTCGGAGATGGGTTCAAATGCTTCCTTGCTTACAAGTAAATGCTGTCTGTTCCGTGTGTACACAGCACCATTCTCAGCTTGCACCACATAGGATCTTGGCGCCACTTGCTCTTTGACTTGTGCTTTGACTCTCCACTTTCCGTCATCTCTCAGACGCACCGTCTGTCCAGTGCCCAGTGTCTCCAAATGCCTGCCAGCATTGACATTTTGTTTGTGTTTTTTCACTTTCTGTCCATGTGCTGATGAGAAGTCAGGCAGTCGAGACCTCAATCGTCGCCCCATGCATAACTCGCAAGGTGACCATCCATTCTCGAGTGGTGTGCATCTGTAGTTTAGCAACCCTAGCCAAAAATCTTCTTTGGCATACCGAGTTTTCTTTAAAATCCTTTTCACAACTTGAACCCCTTTTCCTGCGAGTCCATTCGCTCTTGGAAATCTTGGGCTCGAGGTGATATGTTCGAACTCATATTTTCTTGCAAATGCTGCAAATTCTCTGCTCGCAAATTGTGGACCATTGTCGGTGCAGACTTCTTTGGGGATTCCGTGTCTGGCAAAAACACTTGCCATATGGCCGATCGCTGCAGCAGCACTAGTATCTGTTAGCTGCACCACTTCAGGGTAATTGGAGTAGGCGTCATATACCACAAGGTATGACAATCCTGCATGCTGGCACAGATCAGCTCCAACCCTCTCCCACGCTTTACTGGGTACTTCTCTCATGATGAGTGGTTCAGCAGGTTGCTGGTATGCAAATGTTTGACAAGCTGCACACTTTGATATATATGACTCAATGTCAGCATTCATTCTTGGCCAGAATACTAAAGCTCTAGCACGAGCCTTGCATTTGCTCATGCCTAAGTGTCCTTCATGCAGTCTTGCCAGCGTGTCTGCACGACAAGCTTTCGGAACTACTACTCTTGAGCCCTTTAACAGGACACCGTTGACCAGGGTCAACTCTGATGTGTATCCCTTGAGGTCTCACTGTTGTTCTTGACCCCGGTGGATCCGTGCGATAACTCCTTGTAGTTCGTCATCACTCTCTGTGGCCTCTTGCAGTTTCTGAAGTGTCGCTTGACTCAGTGTTGTGGACAATATGCCGACAACATGTACTTCAACGTCATCCAGTTGTACCTCTTTCTTTTTGGCCTCTTTTACTGGTGCGCGAGACAATGTGTCGGCTAGCACCAAGTTCTTTCCAGGCAGATAGCACAGGTCAAACTCATACTTCATTAGACGAATAAGAAATCGCTGCAGACGAGGTGGCATATCTCCAATGCTTTTCTTTGCTATGGAGATCAATGGTCGGTTTCGAGTGTGAACTTGCGACCATAAATGAAGTCATGGAACTTCTCACACGCAAATGTGATGGCGAGCGACTCTTTTTCAATTTGTGCATATCGCACCTCACAGTCGGTCATCACTCGTGACGCATATGCTACTGGACGCCACTCTGTATCATTGAGCTGTACGAGTGCTGCTCCCAGTCCATACTGGGATGCATCAGCTGTCACTTTTGTCTCCTTTTCAGGATAAAAAAATGCTAACACTGGCTTGTTAGTCAGTGTTCTTTTCAGTCTATCCCATTCTGCTTCGTGAGCCTCAGTCCACTCAAATATCACATCATCCTTGATAAGGCTTCTGAGAAGATTTGTTCTTTGCGACAAGTGTGGCAAATACTTGCCTACATAGTTGATGACTCCCAACATCCGCTGTACTTCCTTCTTGCTTTGAGGAGTAGACATCTGAAGCACTGATGCAACTAGTGATGGATCCGGCTCCACTCCATTTTAGTGATCCGGTCACCCAGGTAGCTGACCTCTTGGACCGCAAATTGACACTTTTCCTTATTGAAGGTCATTCCAGCTCTTTGGGCTGCTTTGAGTGCAATTCCCATAGCCTCTTGTCGTGCTCCTCCTTGGATCGACCCCATACGAGTACATCGTCAACGTACACTCTTACTCCTTCAAGTCCATCAAAAACTTCAGTCATGATCTGTTGGAAGACTTCCGGTGACGATGAGATGCCAAATGGTAGTCTCAGAAATCGGTAGCGTCCAAATGGCGTACCAAACGTGCACACTCGAGAGGCCGTCTCATCTAGTGGTATTTGGTGATACCCACTATTGGCATCCAGCCTTGAGAAGAATTTGGCGTTTGCCAGTTCAGCTTCGATGTCTTCACGACATGGCATTTGGTAGTGCTGCCGTTTGATGGATTCATTCACTTACCTTGGATCCATGCAGATTCTCAGAGCACCTCCTTTCTTCTTGACTATTACAATTGGGCTTACCCAATCAGTAGGTTCACTGACACAGGTGATGACTCCAGCCTCTTCCATTCTCTGGAGCTCCTTGTTGAGTGGTTCTATAAGAGCTTGTGGCACTCTTCTCGTCGGCTGTACCACTGGCTCTGTCTTACACTCCCGTCCAACGCATCCCAGTCCTTTAAACAACTTAGGAAACTTCTGTTCCACCCTTCTTAGGCCATAGTTTCTTTCACCGTGTGCACTCGCTGGACCAGGAGTTCACTCGCTGCTGCCCATTATGGCCTGGCGTCCTTTTTTCACGATGAAGAACTCAATGTTTGCGCTGTTTCCTTTGAGTTTCACTTCCAACAGTGCTTTCCCTTGGTGTGCAATCACACCATCGTTGTAGCTTTTTAGGACTGACATGCTTGGCTTCAGGCTCGCCGTCTTGTGTAGCTTCCGGAACAGTGAACTTGGCAAAAGATTTGCCTGGGACCCTGTGTCAACTTTTAGTTCCACTTCCTTGTTAACCATGAGGGCCTTGACCAGCCACTCGTTACCTTTTTTAGCCTTGCATGTGCTGACTTGAAGAACGGCGAAGTCGCTGTCATCCTGTTCTTTTACTTCATCTACCGAAGACTTCGTTTTGCAACGCAAGGTGAAGTGGTTCATCCTGTGACACTTGTTGCACTTTTTGTTGTATGCCGGACACTTCCGTGGGTCGTGCTTCCAGTCGCACTTCGGACAATTTTTTCCCGTCGGTTAGATTTTCCGCTCATGCATGTCCGCTCTCTTCTTTATGTCTACTGTGTCGACACGTCGGGGACCGCTGAGAGTTTCATTTTGTGTGCCTGAAGAACCTCATACGCCTTTTCGAGCTGTATGGCCTTTTCCAATGTCAGATCTTCTTCGCGCAACAAACGCTTGCGCAGTTTTTTTGTCTGTTACCCCACATACGATTTGATCTCATACCACGGAGTCTGACAAAGCCGAGAAGTTGCACGATTTCACTTTTAGTTGTAGCTCTCGCACAAACTGTTCAAACGGCTCACCACTTTCTTGTTTTCGTGAACGAAACACGTATTGTTCGTAGGTTTCATTTTTCCAGGGCATACAGTACTCTTCACACTTCTTCAGTACTGTCTGGTAGTCCTGTTTTTCTTCAGGTACGAAGGTAAAGGTGTTGTCGACTTTGATGGCATCGGGTCCCGCCACATGAAGCAAAATGGCTGCCCTTTGTTCATCGGTTTGCTTGGTGGTCTCCGTCGCCCGTAGGTACAGTTCCACACGTTGTTTGAACCGTTGCCAGTTCTCCGCTACGTTTCCTGTCAAGTTCAAGCCCTCGGGTGGGTTGAGCACGTCCATAATTCGGCTTCCTTCTTAGTTCACCGCCCTTTTTTGCGGGATAGCCACTTCTGACACCATGCATCGAGTTTGTCTTGTAACGAAACTGGTTTATTCAGGTTGCCAGACTGCTCTTTACAGCTGGCTGAAACTGGACATTAACATCAGATCTGATACAGCGTGTCTGTGTTCTCGAAACTAGACCTCAACGACGGATACCACCAGCTAGTCTTGCACGAGGACTCGAGACACATCACAACGTTTGCTACCCACATCGGACTTACCGATACATGCGTTTGAACTTTGGAATTGGTGCTGCTGCAGAGCTGTTCCAGAACACAGTCCGACAAGTGCTCGCTGGAATCCCAGGAGTCATTAACATCAGCGACGACATCTTAGTATATGGTAACCCAGGCGAAAATCAGTCCACTTCCAGCTGGATTATGGAACTGGAAATGAGGCAGTCCAGCTGGACCCAGCTGGAATCCAGCTGGACTGCCTCATTTCCAGTTCCATAATCCAGCTGGAAGTGGACTGATTTTCGCGTGGGAAAACAGACCAAGAACATAATGACTCGCTGGAAGCTGTGCTACAACTCCTCAGGGATTGTGGACTCACACTCAACCCGAAGAAGTGCTCTTTCTCCCAATGGGAATTGACATTCTTTGGGCAAATCTTCTCAGCGAAAGGAATGCAACCTGACCCGGCAAAAGTCCAAGCGTTTCTTGACATGGCCCCACCAAACAGTCCAGCAGAAGTGAGGAGACTTCTGGGCATGATCACCTACTCGGGAAGGTTCATATCCCCAACCTGGCAAACCTCACCGCACCTCTTCGCAACCTCACAAGGAAAGACGTTGACTGGCAGTGGACCATGGAGCATCAGGCAGCGTGGCAGCCACAAGACTCGACATACTGCCAGCTGCGACAAGCCATTCAAGCCATTCAAGCCAAGGGTACAGAGAGACATCTCCTGTGGAGTGCTACCACACTCAAACCCTACAGACACCTTGAGATGGAGCTTGCCGTGACGCCTGAAGGCATCATTCTTCGAGGCACAAGGATCGTGCTGCCAGCAGGTATTCAGCAACGTGCTGTTCAGCTTGCGCACAAAGGCCACATGGGCATCGTAAAGACCAAGCAATTCCTCTGCACCTCGGTGTGGTTTCCCAGGATGGATATATTGGTCGAACAAGCTGTGCAAAACTGTATTCCATGCCAGGCATCTACACCCACATCACATCATGATCCTGCGGAGCCAACGCCTCTCCCTCATGGGCCATGGGAAAACCTGTGTATCGACTTCGCAGGACTGTTTCAGAATGGAAAGTACCTGCATGCTCATTCTTATCGACGAGTACTCGCGCTTCCCATTGGTGGGACAAGTAGCCTCGACAAACGCGACCTCAACTCTGCAATTCCTGAGACGAACATTCGCTGAAATGGGCATCCCTAAACAAGTCAAGAGCGACAATGGGCCACCTTTCAACTCAAGCGAGTTCAAGGAGTTTGCAGCTGAACTGGGATTTACACATCACAGGGTGATACCACTCTGGCCCGAAGCCATTGGTGAGGCAGAGCACTTTGTTTAAACCTTAACCAAGGCCATCAAGGCTCTTGTCCAGGGAAGAGATGGGACGCAGGGCATGGACGACTTCTTGATGTGCTACACGAGCAATTCCAAATGACACAACTAAGAGATCTCTGTATGAACTTCTCTTTGGCAGACAGATGCAGACAATACTACCACGACCCCCAGACAACGGAGTGAATGAGGACTTCAATGTGCGTCAAGATGACGAAGCCGCAAAAAGGAAATCTAAGCACTACACTGACGAGCGACGACACACTCGACAACACTCATTGAAACAAGGGGATACAGTATTGTGCAAACAAAAGAAGCAGCACAAGCTAACGCCATACTTCGACCCAGACCCCTACGTGGTGACAAAGGTTCAAGGATCGAAGATCACGGCAAGACGACGAGAAAGAGACATAACTCGAAATGCAAGTTTCTTTAAGAAGATAAACGCTGACCTAAAGTGGCACGAGAAAGAGGACAATGAAGATGACGATCTCCATCCTCCAGCTGAAGACGCCACAGAGCAAGCCGGACAAAACATCGGAACGGCTGGACAAGACGACTGTCAGCAGACAGCCTGTCGATACCCTGCCAGAGCTTCAAGAGGGCTCAAGCCCCCACACTACCGGGACTGACAGTGAACTGTTGAAAGTGTTTGAACATCATTTGTATTTCATTTTTACCTTCTTTTTTTCACACCACACTTTTTGCTTCAGTCATTAAGGTAGGGGGGAATGTTGTATATCGATTTCAGTTTCAATATTTTAGCAAGCCGTTCTGTAAGCCAAAGAATGGCAAGCGAATCCAAGAGGAATTCATTTCGGCACCACGAATAAAAACGGTCATCAGTTTACATAACCGGCTTCCTCTTTCTGGTTCAAACCACCAGACACAACAGGAACCTTTGGACTAAGTTCAACAAGTGTGCCCCTTATGCAACACGCAGGGACATGTGTGGATAAACATTCCTATAGCACATGCGCTGCCTATAGGCACGGAGTACAGCTCCGAAAAGGAAATACAGGAAAGAACTGCAGTGGGTAAGTTAGAACAAAGGAGCTGTCTCGCCAAATGACCCAACATCTGGAATGGTGGTTGATCATGAATTAACCAGAGGAACAAACGGATTCCGGTCAACTCCTCTCAGATAGACTTTTCTATTTATAATTTCACAGAGGAGGGCACGAATCCCCTCTTACGGTTCCGCCACAAGGCGCCCGTACGCGTGACGCCACAGACGAAAACGAAAAACATTGAAACGGGATAAAAATACGACATCCGCCAAGGCCCAATCCGGCGAAACGCATACCCAAAAGGAGAGCTCCATGAACTAAAACGAAGAAGCTGCCGGGGCCCAGTCCGGCGCCCTAACTCCAAGAGAAAGAGGACAATGCAGCGCCGGCTGCCAAGCCTAACAGGCGTAAACTGCAACAAATTCCAAATTCAAAGAGAAAAAAAAAAACCAAACTCGTTTGCCAAAACTGTAGTAATTTGAAAAAGAAAAAAAACCACCAAATAAAGTAGAGGAGGAGCAGAGCCCACGTGGGCCTGCGAAAGTAAAGAGGTTCTCACATGCCGACAAGGCAATGGCCAGCAGATCCGAGGGCAGGAACAAGCCACGGAAGGAAGGCACGTTTAATACAAGTGACACTCCGAGCCGCACTGATTCACTAACGGTCTATCAGCATGGGGCTGCGCACCGGGGGTGGCCAGCCTGAAAGCACGGGCGCCAGTGGTAGTTGGTGGTGCGATCTATGTAGTGTAGAGCAATTGTACTAGTGATGGTTGGTGATGCCATCTAGGTGGTGCAGAACTTTAACAAAAAAAAAACTGAAACACTACCACTTTCCTTTCCTTAAAAAAATAAACCTATACTCTTTCCCTCCTTAAAGGGGCCCTGCAACAACTTTTTGACTGGTTTTTAATTTGCACCGAACCTGAATGCACTGAACGTAGTAACTTAAAACGTTTCTTTTCTCAAATTTCGCTTTATTTTAGAAGTTATAGGCAAATTAGAATTACAAAAACCATAAAAAAATAACCTCCTTCATGATGTCGTAGGTCCTGGCTTGAGTGGCCGTGAACTAGAGGAGGGGTAGTGAGCTTATGGAGCGCTCACGGTTGCCGCACTCCGTGTCGACGGCTCGAGAGGGCGCCACTAAAGCAAGTGTTGGATAGGCTGTATGAAGCGGGCGGCCAGGGCGGCTCGCACTGCATTTGCTGCGCGATTAAAGATTAATTCGGCATAGCACTTCATTGGCCACAAATGACAGCAAACACAGAATAAAGATCAGTTCAAAACAGGTGCCATTTTGCGCTGCCATACCGCCAAATGGACAAATCGCCAGCCAAGCCCGCACCGAAAGCCTTCGGAATGCTCGGAACCGGTCGGATCCTCGAGCCGGTATACAACTGCAGCGCCGCCCTAACATCCAGGACATTTCTACGCTGGCCGTTCGTCGGAGCCTCATCCCACTAGCCCAGGGACGGCCAAGCTGACCCTGCCTAAGAGCTGCCAACAACACCACAAAACTTCCAAGAGCCACAGGGGGGGGGGGGGGGGGGGGGTGCAAACTTTTGTCCAGAACAATAAATGAAACTCAAACTTCTTTCAATCTATCCGAGTCAAAAGCAGTTCATTTGTACGTAAGGTAGCACAAACCGACCAAATTGCAACCTGCCTTTCGATTTAAAACGCGTTCCATTTCACTTTTTGGGGAAGTTTTCGTGTGACCGGGAGGGTGGCCGTGGGGGGGGGGGGGGGGAGCGCAGAGGAGGGAATTGCGAGCCGCACTTTAACACGCGAGGAGCCGCACCTTGGCCACCCATGCACTAGCCCTTTCTAGTATGCGCCGTTTTTTCTGCTGCTTGGTGGCGGGTTTGTCGACGGGTCTTTTCTTTTTTCCGTACTTTATGAACTGCCTTTGTTCCTTTTCTGATCTAAAATACTGAACAAAAACTACTGTAATACATAATAGAAACGGTTCACGGCACTTATTTTTTGTATCTCAAAAGAAAAAGCTTTTAGCGGGTCTGACCAGTAGTAAGCCCAGGACCAAAGACGTCACATTTTGCACGCTTTCGGTACTGTGGGTCGCCCTCGTCGGTGGAAGGAGGTTTCCGCGTCGTCCGGTTAAAATATTACTCACTGACATTTAGTTACTCTCTCCGTGCCCGCTGGCTTGCCCGAACCCCAAGAGACGTGGAAACCGCAAAAAAGGTAGACGCTTAAATGTGATTGCAGGGCCCCTTTAAAAAGAAAAATTCTAACCTTAGAACAAAATAGAAAATGCAAAAATTAATACAGACTACAACACTCGTGACAATATCTCCTAAGTAACAATAAATGCAGTTGTAATACACATACCACCTCGTAAGCCCAAAGCCTTAGGGGCAGAAGAAAACAAACGTTGAGAAAAAAAAAAAAAAGACACATTGGGCAAAACACTGTGCGAGTCGCCAGTTACACAACTTTCACTGCCCCATGTTTTGAGAAAAAGAAACCAAACACTTCAAAGTATGATATGGGGAGAATAAAAAAACAGTCCATTGGCATGCGGAAGCACTGAAAAAAACAAACAAGGCATGTCATCTTGAATTGTCTTTGCAGTTACCACCAAAAAAAAAACGACGGTTCTGGGTAGAGGAGTCCAGTAGTTCATGTCACATCAAAATTCTATGTCCTGTATATCACCAACACTTCAGCTGTAGTACTATAAATTTACTAAATAGTCTTTAAGATCCGGCAACCACCGAGACCGCTGCGGACGACCCCCTTGCCGCCGAGTAGAGGTGTCTGGACTCTGGGTCTCTGGGGACTCCGGTCCGGGGGTAGACACGCTGTGTGATGACACTTCCACAGGTAACAGGACTGGCACTGTCAAAGGAGGTGCTGGACGTTGAACCTTCAGTCGCCGTGTCACTGTAGCTGGATGACCAGCTGCCATCCGCTGATGTCCCAGGGGACAGCTTCTGCTCGGGTGCCAGAGCACACCTGCTCGAGCACAGGTTCCTCTATCTCAGGAGGACCCTTAGGGAAGGGACCACCAGCTGCAGGAGGAACCTCAAGGAGAGGAACTGAGGCCATAGGCTGCACGCTGACCCTCGGGATCCGGATGCGTGGTGTCCGGGCTGGCAGGACCATAAACAGATGGCTCCGGAACAGAGCCGGCGGGACTGCAGGTGGGGCAGCATCTGCAGTGGAAGGAGGGGGCACCAGGGGATCCTCCCGGAACCGGGATGCTCTGGTGAATGATGGTTGAAGTGTTGTGTGGGTTAACTTTGAGGCATGCCGGGTGGGTCCGTCGTCCAGTTGGTACGTGGCTGGACCCAACGTCCCTCTATACTGAAAGGTAGCGAGATCTCCTCCTCCTCGCCATCTTTTTTATCGTGCCCTCCATCCGCCTTTTTTTTTTGTCCAAAATTGTACTGCGCTTAGCCGCGCTAGGCACTGGCCTCTGCTGTCATGTGCGGAGAAAAAAACTAACGTGCAAGCAAGTATAAAGGTTTCTTGATTTGCAAATTATATGCGCGTTCAAGCTACGCCATACTGTAGTGTATTTTAAGTGTTGTTTAGAACATATCAGCAGACGGGGACACGTTGAAGTTATGCACGCACTATGTGGGCCGGAGGTGCTGCCAAATGCCATTGCGTTTGTCCCGATTCTTTGGTAACACAATCATCGATAATACTCCTATCTTCTGAAGACAAAATATTTTTATTTTGGTCATGACTTTGTTAGGCCGCAATGTTCCCAACGATGAAATAATTTAATCTTTGGCGTGTGTCCATCAACGCTTCTCTTGATTGTTTTTTTTTTCTTTGCTCGGGCCTTGCTGACTGAGGACAGACCTAATTTTATGTATCCCCAAGATAAGAAAATGTTCACTTGTGTGAAAACTAGCGCAGTACTACCGTATTTACACGATTGTAGGTCGACTCGATTGTAAGTCGACCCCCTCACATCGCACATAAACAAAAAAAAAAATTTTTTTTTATATGCGCATTTTATTGCAAACACGTGTGAACGGCAAATTATCTGTTTCGAAAGCCGTGCCTCCAACACGCAATCGATGCCTTCTGGCGTGCTTTGGCTGCGCATGCACGTGCGAGGTGCGTAGGAACTAGGAAGTTCACGCTGGAGGCGGGACAACTGAAGCTGCTCACTGTAGTTCTCACTCCATCCGCGACTAGACTACGACTCGTCCGCACAGGTGACGTCAGTCCCGTCGTCATCACTACTGTACTCCGCGACAAACTTTTCTTGGCAATGCAGCGGAAAGTACAGGCCTGCGTCCCCTCTCCAATTTTGAGTTTGCGCGGGCTCTCCTCCTCTCCCCGGAAATGGGGAGAGAAGGAGAGCCTGCGTACACTCAAAATGGGAGAGAGAACGCGGGCCTGTACCTTCCACTGCATTGCCAAGAAAAGTTGTCGCGGAGTATAGTGATGGGACGAATCTTTATCTGAATCGAAATTCGGAGCCGAATCTGAAGATTCGGAAAGATTCAGAAAAGTAGCCGAATCTCGAGCGATTCGGAAAAGTTCGGAAAGATTCGGAGCGTTGTCATGGCTGCCAAATCACGTTGATGTGTTTTTCAACTTTTCGTGATATTAAATTCACCAAATTCTATAAAGTGCACAAAACAATATTGTAATATAATATCACAGTAATAAATAGAATGTTCCGCTTTGTTTATATTATTTCGGATGTTTATCGAGAACGGTAGCCAGACATCGCAGAAAAGTTGGTTTCGGTTCCGGATTACGACCCAAATAGGCATGCTTGGTGCACGTGGAAATACAAGCGCATGTTTTCATCGCCGCAAGAGATTGATGCCGTACGTGCTGTTCGGTACAGACACATTTCGTGCCCATATATATATTTACTGTCATAGTAGCACACACCACACAAGTGATTTGATTTGATTATCTCCAACGATTTGATTTGATTATCTCCGAGTGTCCACTGAGGTATTGCTATCGGAACACGGGAAACAATCTGAAACTCCTGGTGAATGATATCCGGTTTAGTTAGTGTTTGTTTCTGAACAACGAAGTTGCGTTGGACACCCCCGTGTTTTGTTACATTTTCATGAAATAAAGTTCACGTATACAAAACTTGCTGCCAAGGACAAAGAAACAACAGTGCAACGTTTTTTTTTTTTTTTTTTTTTTTTTACAGGTGTTGGTATGCGGTCGAAGTTGTGACGAGCAACATTCATCTCGCTCTCGCACCTTACGGGTACGGGCATACGCAGCTCTAGAGAAGGAGACGAATCATTTCCTTGCCTGGATATATATTTATTGTGCGTTGCGCCACATTACGTGTAATACACAGCGTTTCGCTACATTTTACCGATCACCGCGAAACCGCAAAGCAAGACCGTGCATTGGTTAGGCCTACGTCAACCACACCGATCAGCTCAGCTGGACCTAAGCACGTGCCAGGGTTTAGAACGACAGTGCAGTACATACCATATGTTGAAATAAACAAGACGTAATTTGGTTATATGCAGTAACAGTACCTAAGAAAAGCACAACTGACCGCATTCGCGAGGTTTACGACAAGGTTCACGCTGCCGCCTGCAACCAGCGACGAATCTCCGAATCTGCCGAATATTCGTCGCGGGAAGTTCGGAAATTTCCGAATCTGTCTGTGACAAGTAGGTAGCGCCCCCCTCCGGTTCGCCCGTCTGTGGCCGCCAGGCTCGGCGGGCAACATAGGTCACCGCGCCCAATGAACGCCGTTGAGCGTACGCCGCTCCGGTCAGTCATCGTCCACGCTCACAACCAGGCTGCGTGTCGTCTCTTCTCGGCGGGTGCTTCGGGCCCCTTCGTCCACGTTCTAGAAGGATCGTGACACTGTCCGAATCCAAACCTCTGGTGATTCGTCCCATCACTAATCACTACTACGTTCTCGAAACACGTCGTCGGCGTCGTCCAATGAAATCTCGCACTTCGCAAATGACAGGATCAACCGCATCTTCCGCGCTTGCTCAGCGATCGCGTCGGACGTCACGGGTAGGGACCGATTGTGCGCGTTTGCGGCGTACGTTGCAAGCCTGACTTCCAACTCCAGAAGGCATCCCCACCTATCCAGAATGTGGCCTGCGGAAGCTTCTTCATTTGCCGTCACACTTTAAGATTCCACGCCACCGCAGACTCCACTGGAGCATCACCCACTCCGACAGGTCGAACTTGCGTCCAACAGCGCAGTTGTTGGTTGCTTCCGAGGGAAGAATGGCCATAAACGAGCACCGAAAACCTAAACTGCACGGATCATGCGTTTCAATACAAATGAACATAGCGCACCAGCATGATCTTGTACTCGATCAAACGATGTGCGACCGTGAATTGTGCGAAAAACTGCGAAGCCACGGCGCTGCGGGGCGAGCCGTGAGGCTGTTCCAGCTACCTCCGGAGTGGCTCTTACCCCTATTGGAAAAACGTACAAGAAACAAACCTGCCGCTTTTACAATTCTGGTATGACACCACCATAATTTCTTGGTATTATGTATGCAGCTAGTTTGGTTTGGCGTTCTGCATAACTGGAGATACCGGCACCGCTATGGCTCCGGGTCTGTCTATACTGGCAGCCAGTTTGCTTGCCGATATGATTCCGTGTGGCTGGTATGATTTTGCGTCTGATGACGTAGGCGACCGCCTTCTTTCCAACAAAACGCTCCCACCACAGGACCACCGGTATAACTAAATCATACATGCAGAAAGACGACCGCCATCTTCCACCAAAAACGTCCATCGTTCACCACCGGTATCGTACATACATCATGTATGTCGAAAAAGAACATAAGCCGCGTTTACATGAATGCGACTTAGTCGCATTGAATCCAGTTGCCGCATTCAATATATGATCATGTAAACGGCATAATGCGCAAAGCGCATCGCATTTTGGAACGGGAAGGATAATCGCAAGGCGCTCGCTGCAGGAGCGAGTGAACAGCTGAGAACATGGCGGCGGCCAACCTCGTCAGCGGCGCGGAGAGCGGTCCCGCAATTTTTTTCCCCGAGAACAAACGCAAGCTTTTGTTGCGATCATAAGTAAGCGGAATATAGCGGAGCTGCTCGGTGAGGGCGGCCCCGTCCAAACCTTTGCGAAGTACGACTTGCGCGTCCGAAGGGGTCACAAAGGCTTCGGTGCAAGCACGAATGACACCGAGAGCTCCGAGCACTGTAGAGCACTGCATGGTAGCGCAGAACGAGCAGCTCCTACTTCGGTGCCGTTCCTGGCTGCGCAAGAGCCTCTCGGACTCGGGGTCCGGTTGGTCCTGTCGCGATCGGCGAGGTCTGGCGCGGCGAAACGCGGAGGCTTCCTCAAAGCGTGGGCACACACGTCGCCTCTCGTTCAGAGTGAACCGGCGGCCCGGCCTGGAGTCCTAAACGCCTTGGTTTTGATGCTTCTTCCGTCTCGCAACTTCTTCCACAGCACCGAAGACAGCGGACACGATCTTTACTTTCACTGAATGCGTCGAAAGGACTCCACGTGCGATGCACCGGAAAACGTGGTGCGGCTGGTGCCGGAACGGAACTGCGGAACTTCGAGCTTTGAGTTAACGTGCACTGCAAGAAACCGATCGTAACACCAAGCCGCGGATACCGCATCGCCGGTCGACAGCGGCAAACGGCCCGTTGCTCGTACTCGGCAAACTCGGCGTCTTTTCGTGGCCCCTCGCGTCCTCGCAACCAGCCACAAACTTACCAGCCCGCAACCGTAGCGACCGTAGCCGGCGTTGGAGAAAACCGAAACCGAAACCGAAACTTAAGGCTTCCGCCCAGTGGCTTCGGTGCTTCCGCTGCCGCGGCTTTTCTAAGTTCGTGGCTTCCACTTCCGGTCATCGCGGAGATGGCGAACAATGGCGAAGATAGCGCGATGTGGTTCGTTGGCTCGTTTACGGTTACGGGACAGATGTTTTGCGGTCCGTTTCTACTGCGTCTCTGGTTCTAAACTCGACGGCGCCTCTCATAGTTCAACCAGGTGTGGTCGGCCTGGGTCAGCGCGGTCGGCTCGCCTCGTCCGATCTCCGGACCGCCGGCGACTTCCGAGTTCTTTAGGCCTGGGATCCGAAGGCGTCTGTCTCCGTGAAACGGTAAGCGAATCTCGTCCCGTTTTCGTTCTACTTTTAAATTACGTTTGGTGCGCTACTGTGTAAGCATGCGTGCCAAGTGTTCGTGACAATTTTGAACTACAATAATTGTGCTTCATTGCGGTTTGTCATTTACCGCAAATGTAAATCGAGCAATGAACGAGGAGTAAATCGAGCAATGAACGAGGAGCCATGCTTGAAAACGATGTATGTACGATGTTAACTTCTACCTGTGCGGCTTTAAAGAAGAGTAAAGCTATACGCACTCCGGAGTGCGCTTCGGACGGAAATGGCTATACGCACTCCGCTTTTCTTGTATAAAAAGAGCGGACACAACGAGTTTCCTAAGCGGTGCAATGGCATAGGGGTTAGGGTGCCCGCTTCATACACAAGTGGACGCGGGTTCGATCCGCGGTGGGCATACTTTTTTTTTTTTTTTTTTTCTCAAACATTTTGTTTTGTCGAGGCATTTGGCGATATTTAAGACATTTCCTTTTTTGCGATGAACAGTAAAAAAAAAATCGAATGTTGTCGAGAAACTTTGCAGAACTAAGTGGTATCGGACTCCCTTTCCGGAGGTGCGAGAACAGCGGGGCTTGGATTGCCGGCTGGACGCCGCGAAGCGGCGTGTACTGGTTACGCTTTTTAATTAGCAGCCGATACTGTCGCCGCGAAGCGGCGTGAACGCAGGCGGGGGGCTGTGTTAACGAGCGCCCCAGTGATTCACGCGCCGTTCGAAAAGGGTGGCCCGAGCGGCATGATCTCTGGGAGGAGTGCGTATAGCCATTTCCGCGCGAAGCGCACTCCGGAGTGCGTATAGCTTTACTCTTAAAGAAAGTCAAGACTGGTTACGGTTGGATGCGAGGCTGGTCCCAATGCAATGTTAAGCACTTAGAGCGCCTTTCTGAACGGCATGTAAGCAATATAGCGATCAACGGGACGAGCGACGGCGAGAAGCTACGAGTGCCGGCGCCGAGCGACGAAGATTTCTCACTCCCGCTGCTTGCGCCGCTCGGTTCTTGGGCTTCTAGAAAACGTCGCTCATCGCCTTGGTCGCTCGCACCAATCGCTTTCATAATGTGTGTGTCGTCGCGCGGCCGTGTTTATTCGAATATAAGTCGACCTTTTTTTTTTCTTTTTTTTTTTCGGAAATTGTGACTAAAGAATTTCGACACCTGTATTCGCGACCAAATTTTGCGACCCTACCGGAGGCATGAAGCTATCGAGTCACCGAGCCGGCGTTGCCGTAGAGCCGCGCCGCTTCTTGTTTCAAAAAGCTTTTGGTAACCGAAATGGCTCGCCGCCCGCGGTGGCCCGTGCCGCTCCTCGGGCGTCGGATGTCGACATCGCGCCTCTAGCGTTCCCCTTGCTGGGCAACGGGGAAGGAGAGGAACGCGATGCGCCACGCACTTTACCCTCCATCCTTGCAAACGCGCACACAAAAAAAAAAAAAAAAAAAAAAAAAATACTTTTGTTAGTTGCTTGAGGCGGCTCGGCTCGCGTGTTGCTCATGGCGACACGGCGGCTTTGCTTGCGTCTTTGTAGTTTGTCTTCCGTCGCTTCGCACCTTCTTTCGTTTCCTGTCGTCATTTTACAACGGTGTCAGTGAAGTATTGCTGCGAATACGCGAGGATGTCTACCCAGCTGAAGAAGCTTCGGACGACGATGACATGTCCAGAAGTTCTGACGGTGATGAAGTTTTTGGCATCGCCCCGTGATTTAGCTGAGAGTGATGTAAATAAAGGTTTGTTTCTTTCTTTTGCCCAAAATTTCCCCTGTTCTTAAAAATAAAAAAAAAGTCGACCTATATTTGAATTACTTTTTTTTTATTCTCTATGGACCCAGTAAATAGGGTTCGACCTATTTTCGAGTAAATACGGTAACTTTAATTTTTATTTTGGTTTACGTCGGACGCAACTCGAATGCTTGACAGTTACGTTGGGCGTAACTTTAATTTTTATTTCGGGTTCCGTCGGACGTAACGTTAGACACTCCGTTACACTTAAGGAAAATAGGGGCTGCTGGTTCATCATATAAACCAACCATTTGTGTTTAATTAAAATGCATCACTGACCTCAAAAAAAAATGATACTGCTATCCTAGAGTTTATGCTATAGGAATGTAGCGCTTCAGATAAATTTGTTAATTTTTACTTTTAGTCCCTGCCCCCTCCAGATACCACATCTGGCCTAAAGCAGTGTTCCGGATCTCCTTCCAAGACCTCAGGCGGGTCGTCATTCAATCCATGAGTCGGCGGCGTCTCATGGGCGTGTTGCTGTTGCTTACTGGATGGTGCTACCGAGGGAAAAGTGGTCATGCTTGGGAAAGGCAAGTATGGCCGCCGTAAGTATACATATTGTCTTTACCTTTGCTGGAATCCACTTTTAAGAAATCCACAGTTCGCATGTGTGCATCTCTCAATGTTTCCACAGTCGGCTGTGTTTTTTTTTTTTTTTGAGTGCTCCATCTCTGCTAGTGCTAGTTTCTCTAGATCATGCAAATGGGATGCAACACTAAACCACATATGCTCTCGCAACAAGCAGTGCTGTGCAGAAGCACAGTGGAATTTACTCTAGCTTTATAATGCAGCACAAAATAGTTGACTCCAAGTATAGCTACTTTTGTGACTCCGTTTAACCAAAAGCTCTGCCGAAACAAACTTGCCGCCTTATAGGTAGTGCAAAAGAACCTCGCGTGCCTAACCTGGAGAAGGGCATTTCTTTTATAGGTCAATTTTTTCTTAAACCAATACCTTCAGCCTCCTTGAAATGTTAACATCATGTGACACACGGAAGAACAGTAAACTCTTTAATGTTGGCGAACCTTTAATTTTCGCGGCCTTTAATTTTGCAGAATTCAGTGGCTGCGATTATGTGCTCTGTGACCGATTCGAGAAGAAATAGGGGCCACGAAGATAAGGGGGTTTTACTGTACATCGGAGGAAAGAGGAAGTCACTTTTTTTTTGTATGCAAGAGTAAAACCAACAACAACAATCACGGTGTCGACACTTTGTGAGCCTATCTCTGTCTATTGAATGATATCAATTTTGTTTTAGTTCGTTAAACATTGTTGCCTGTACACTGTGGGATGTCGTCTTCAACACGAGCAGTGGTTTTCCCTGAAGTAGGCAGCATGGACGCGTGCCGCAGCGCAACATAGTTCATTTGCAGGTGGTACCGCAGGTTGAAGGATGGTTGGCACAATATGGGGGAATCACAATTCAATGTTCTACCTCGGGCGTAGACAAGATTTGCTCATTCTAAATCATTTTGTCTAAAAATCGGGGATTTGCGATGAATGTACCCGCATGGTTGGAAGGGCCAGACAAGCCTTGTGAGCGCTTCGTTTTCTAGCGTCTCAGTCCTGAACCCACTCACGCACCACATGTGTAGATGTTCCAATACATGGGACCACTTATTTGGAAAATGGTGAATGGCAACTGTTATCTTTATCAGACTTCTGTATTATGGTCAAAGTTGGACTGCATATTTGCGATACTTTTTCTCACTTAAAAATATGTCATACTAAAATATGTAGAATAGCCGATGACAAAAAAAGAATGGCTGGGCGTCCTCCAGCACGTGCTTGTGCTTTTTACCCCACTTTGGACAGATGTGCTCGCTCCAGGCTCATGAGGCGCTGAAACGTCATCGAAGGTAGCAGACGGGCTGGTGGTGGAACAATGGAGACTTCTCCCTGCCTTCCTCATGCTGTCAGTGAGCGTGTACCTCTATACTCTAACTTAGCTTAACCTGCACAGAGCTGAGGAGAATAGGCTTGGCGAGTGCCCTTACTGCATATGCATTTGTACAGCTGAGGCACTTTCTGAATCAAGAACATTGTGTATCTTACCTTCAAAAACACATCATTTTGGGGGTGCAAGAGGAATTGTAAGGCATATCTTTGTTTGTATTGTCCTATTACGTATCGCAGGCACGTAGCCAGGGGAAGGCTTATGAGGCCCGGCCCCCCCCCCCCCCCCCCCCGATATCTTCCATTTTGCATGGGTCCTCCTCTCCCCCCTCCCCCTCATACAGCATTTTGTTATGAGTGGGCCCTCCCTGAAACAAAATCCTGGCTACGTGCCTGACGCATCGACTCCAACTTAATGCGGAGTCGACCCACCTTGTTGATAAATTTAATGCCTGCCAGGTAATTTGTTTTGCATTCAGTTAATATATCAGTATTCAGTTAGGTATCCCAAGTCATTAGTCGTTGAGATGCAGTCTCTCTGTAAGTCAGTCATGTTTAACATTCATAAAACTGCTTGTCAAATAATGGCACTGTCGAGGACATGTACTCGGCTCGAGCAATCGCTGTCCACAAGCTGGTTGTGTGGATACAGGCAGCAAACATCCCGGTTGAAACGTCCTTCCTCGCAATGTAGCTCAAGACTAGGTCAGGGCCCCACTCACAAACGTCTATACTTTGCATCTCTTTAAGCTGGACCACTTTTTACACTACAAGCCATTGCAGCAAAAACAGTGTGACACATGATTATAAGCTCGACGTACCATGGCGTCCAACTTGAAGGTCACATGGCTTGCAGCTTCTGCCGTGGTTAACTTTAAACTGAGATAGTTTGGAATAATGCTCTCGGTTTTTAGTGTTGCCCGGCACGGTTAACAATTTGGTGATATAGTGCTGCATTGAAAAATCTGCATTCGTGACTGTATCACCTTATGAATGCATACTAGCTATTAAACTCTCCATTCTGCAGAGAAATGAAATGCACTTTGCTTCCAATTGCAGCTACTTCTGGAACTTCATGGTATGAAGCACCTTATGGCTGCAAGCTCTGACCGATCTTGTTCTCTGGTCTGCGCAGGCCCATTGCAGGGAGTCACTCCGAGAGCCTCACCAGAGGTTCCTGCCCGTGGTCGTTCTAAATTTTTTTCTTGTAGGTATGCATCCTTTCTGTCTTTCCCTAATGTACTCGGGCGTTTTCTTTTCATTGTCGCAGATTTGCCTCAAAATTGGTTCAGCACAGAAATGGATGCTGTACAACCGTATCCCGCATATTTTGTTCAAGATAACTTTTCTTTGCGAAAGCTAGATTTTTTTTATAAAGGTTAGTTTTTTTTGTTTTTATTTACAAATTTATTTGAGTTTCCATGGGCAACACTAAGACGTTATGCCAAGGGCAAGGACAAGTTCGCTGCTCTAACTTGTTCTCAACTGATTGCAAGAAATTTTGTTAATGTCGTGAAACCTCTTTCCAGCACTTGCTTTGCAGCATGGAAACAAATTATACATGGGACATACTCTTTTTTAGACTGCTTGCTCATTCTGCAGGTCTGCCTTCTATAGATGTCGTGCTACTGGAGAGCAGGCGAATTCGATTGTTGGTTTTGCCATTGCTTTTTTTTAGCTGTTGTCTTAATAGTTCTTGTAAATTTAAAAATTTTCCTAAAAAGCAAGTCGGCAAGAATATCTAGTTTGACTAGTTAGCTGGAAATAATGATCTAGTACCCTTTAGTCAGTAAAATAGATAGTGTATGCCGCTGTTAGTGTCAAGTAGAGATGCACGCTTTTTAGGCATTTTGCGCAGAGTGGTACCCATTTTTATTGGTTAGCCTCTTGGTGCGCCAACTAAACTCTTTCTATCCAGACACCTGCCCTTTGCTTTTATTTGGCAGGCTCTGGCAATAAAATAATATAGTGTTATTCCTCGGTGGCTTAAAAACCTAAAGAAAGAAGTTTCTCCATGTTTAAACGCAAAGTTTTATAAAGGCAAAAATGAATTAAGCCAGTAGCAGACGACACATAGCCTCAGCAGTGCTCCGCGCCAACAGCGTTGCGTCAAAATAGTGGTCGTCTCCTTTTTGCTGCCTTCTCTCTCCCTCCTTCGGCGCTCTCCTCCCTTTCCTCCTTTCCGCCACCTTTGTCACCACACCCACTGGCTAAACTCTCCCACTATACGGCTCTGCATTGCAATAGTAGTTTTTTTTTTATAGTCTTTAGAGTTAAATGTGAATATTTGACAGAAATCTCTCAGGTTGGGGTGAAAGAGGGTTAAATGAATGCATTTTATCATTCGCCTTAATTCAGTACCCATCATTTCAAGACCTGTGTGGCCTTGTCCTGGGGTGTGTCTATGACTGTGGCTGTGAAGGAGCAGTTTTTTAATAGGTACAAGTACAAAGTATAAAAGCAAAAGGATCTATGTGCTGATCACGAAAGAATATGCTAGCCATTCTAATGTAGCTCTGCCAAGTACTTGATTGTGATTTGTTTTTATTTCCAGCTACTTGGTTGCCTCAAGATCTGGGGATCCTAGTGGCCACAAGCTTGGACTCAATCTTCTTCTGTGGTCCGGCCAGGACCATGGGGGAGGTAATCCCAGCAACAAGAGCATCACAGTATCTCCCTGCCTGTGACTTTCGATTAGCATCACGACAAGGGCGTGCTCATGTTACCAAGTGTTAAGTATGCTACTCGAAATAAGCATTCTTACCTATTCTTGAAGTGAAACAGCAAAAGCACTGCTAAGCCTAAAATGCAAAAAACATTCAAATCTCGGGTTGGATGGAGTTCCAATTACAAAAAGGCGTCTGCAGACATGATTCACATGTGAACTTAAAGCCCACGGATGTAGGTTCGACGGAGTCACAGAAATAACTTCCCGCAGATGGCTTCGCTAGTGCTATACCCAAACAAATTCTTAAAATAATCATTGTGTTACGTTGGTGTCATCAATCTTATGTACCTACCCCACCCAGCAGTCGGGAGATTTGAAATATAAAAAAATGGGAACTTGCACATTGTCAGCTCTGCAAAGATAATATATTGAACCGAGCATAGCACGTTCAACTTAAGAAAGCAATTCAGTGCAGGCCTAGTTTTAAGGTTCACATATTTGTTACTGCCCTTCATAATGAAGTAAAAACTGCTGAAGTTGTGGCCCACTACAGGCTTTCTATTAGTGTTAAAAAGTGTTATGGCAGTTTAAACAGCTTGCTCCAAATATTTTCTAGAAATGCATAGGTTTATGGAAATTATTATGTGGATGTTTGCAGACAGTCATGGTGAGACCAATCTTTAGTGCCAAGTGTTCCACTTATTCAGGGTTGGTTGAGTCTGTAAATATTGTAGGTCGCAAATTAAATTTTTATGGTATGCAATGGGCACAATCATACGTAATGACTAGCTCTACCTAGGGGAACTTTATATGTTTACTACGGCAAGATGGTTTCGCAAAACTAAGTATTTAGTTTATTCAACTCCTGCACTAACCTTATCTCTAGAAACTTTTTATATTCTTTACGATGCTGAGTTAGGATTCTGGAAGTAGTTTTTCTAGAACTACGCTAGACATTTCCAGTTGATAATTTTTCTTGCAAAGCATTCGAGAGAGCCAAACCCTGTAATATACGGATGGAGTTCCAGAATGATGCGACTGACAGTTTGAAACATTCGGCACTGTAACAGTAATAATGCCATGTCACTTGCCTATGTAATGCTCATTTTCGCAGATCAAACTGCTTTTTCCGTCTGCACTCATTTTCAGTGGACTCATTCAGCGAACTCGCACCCGAGACTGCAGTGCTGGGTTCTGCGAAGTAATTTGAATGAATATAGATGCAACAGGTTTCTTTGAGTGTGCGTCTAACACGTATTCTTCACATTGAATCTGCTACTGTATTTATGACCGTGTCCTTAAATGTATCCACATTCCAGCTTATTTTTATTTTGACGTTTGAGTTTTCTTCAGTACTTTTCTCAACATCTGTGCTTGTTGAGCCGTACTCAAGACCATACATCTTGTCTTTCCCTATTACATTAATATATAAAACTGTTGATGCCGAGTGAGAATTCAAGGTACCGAATCTGTCGTGCGAGTTAAATAAGAACCAATAGAAAGCTCTACAAAGGAAATTTTGTTAAAGGAGGCTGTATAAGCATTAAAATAGCACATGCCATGCTAAAAAAAAAATACAAATTCTTGTTAGGTATGCAAGGATGACACTGCTGTGCTGTTTCTGATGTGTCACAAAAAAAATCAGTGCCATACAGTGTTCCTTATGGAAGTACAAACTGTCGAATTCAAAGCCCAGAAGTTTTATTCAAGAATGTTCCTCAATACAAATGTATTTAGAGATCTGAGCCACTGACTCATACATGACTATGTGGCGAACATTCATTTTCATGTGCATTATACAGTCGACTCTCATTAATTCCAACTCTCTTAATTCAAACTTGCGGATAATTCAAACTAACATGCAGGTCCCATCCTATGCCTCTCTATGGGAGGGAACTCCTGGTAATTCAAACTTTCCCTTATTCAAACAAATTTTCGGTCCCCCTCGAGTTTGAATTAACGAGATTCGACTGTAGTTTACAAGGTCTAGTCTGCATTGATTTATTGCATTCATGCTGAAACTGGGAGGGGTTCTCTGGGTATGAATAAAGATATAAACATTTCTTAAAATCAAAACATTTGAGAACAGACTATACGGCTCTGCATTGCAGTAGTAGTTTTATTTGTAGTCTTTACAGTTGAATGTGAATATTTGACAGAAGTCTCTCAGGTTGGGGCGAAAGAGGGTTAAATGAATGCATTTGATCATTCGCCTTAATTCGGTGCCCATCATTTTAACGCCTACGTGGCCTTGTCCTGGGGGGTGACTGTGACTAAAATAAGAGGATCTATGTGCTGATCACGAAAGAATATGCTAGCCATTCTAATGTAGCTCTGCCAAGTACTTGATTGTGATTTGTTTTTATTTTCAGCTACTTGGGTGCCTCAAGATCTGGAGATCCTAGTGGCCACAAGCTTGGACTCAATCTTTTTCTGTGGTCTGGCCAGGACCATGGGGGAGATAATCCCAGCAACAAGAGCATCGCAGTATCTCCCTGCCTATGACTTTCGATCAGCGTCACGACAGGGGAGTCCTCGTGCCACCAGGTGTTAGGTATGCCACTTGAAATGACAAGTAGGTAGCGCCCCCCTCCGGTTCGCCCGTCTGTGGCCGCCAGGCTCGGCGGGCAACATAGGTCACCGCGCCCAATGAACGCCGTTGAGCGTACGCCGCTCCGGTCAGTCATCGTCCACGCTCACAACCAGGCTGCGTGTCGTCTCTTCTCGGCGGGTGCTTCGGGCCCCTTCGTCCACGTTCTAGAAGGATCGTGACACTGTCCGAATCCAAACCTCTGGTGATTCGTCCCATCACTAATCACTACTACGTTCTCGAAACACGTCGTCGGCGTCGTCCAATGAAATCTCGCACTTCGCAAATGACAGGATCAACCGCATCTTCCGCGCTTGCTCAGCGATCGCGTCGGACGTCACGGGTAGGGACCGATTGTGCGCGTTTGCGGCGTACGTTGCAAGCCTGACTTCCAACTCCAGAAGGCATCCCCACCTATCCAGAATGTGGCCTGCGGAGGCTTCTTCATTTGCCGTCACACTTTAAGATTCCACGCCACCGCAGACTCCACTGGAGCATCACCCACTCCGACAGGTCGAACTTGCGTCCAACAGCGCAGTTGTTGGTTGCTTCCGAGGGAAGAATGGCCATAAACGAGCACCGAAAACCTAAACTGCACGGATCATGCGTTTCAATACAAATGAACATAGCGCACCAGCATGATCTTGTACTCGATCAAACGATGTGCGACCGTGAATTGTGCGAAAAACTGCGAAGCCACGGCGCTGCGGGGCGAGCCGTGAGGCTGTTCCAGCTACCTCCGGAGTGGCTCTTACCCCTATTGGAAAAACGTACAAGAAACAAACCTGCCGCTTTTACAATTCTGGTATGACACCACCATAATTTCTTGGTATTATGTATGCAGCTAGTTTGGTTTGGCGTTCTGCATAACTGGAGATACCGGCACCGCTATGGCTCCGGGTCTGTCTATACTGGCAGCCAGTTTGCTTGCCGATATGATTCCGTGTGGCTGGTATGATTTTGCGTCTGATGACGTAGGCGACCGCCTTCTTTCCAACAAAACGCTCCCACCACAGGACCACCGGTATAACTAAATCATACATGCAGAAAGACGACCGCCATCTTCCACCAAAAACGTCCATCGTTCACCACCGGTATCGTACATACATCATGTATGTCGAAAAAGAACATAAGCCGCGTTTACATGAATGCGACTTAGTCGCATTGAATCCAGTTGCCGCATTCAATATATGATCATGTAAACGGCATAATGCGCAAAGCGCATCGCATTTTGGAACGGGAAGGATAATCGCAAGGCGCTCGCTGCAGGAGCGAGTGAACAGCTGAGAACATGGCGGCGGCCAACCTCGTCAGCGGCGCGGAGAGCGGTCCCGCAATTTTTTTCCCCGAGAACAAACGCAAGCTTTTGTTGCGATCATAAGTAAGCGGAATATAGCGGAGCTGCTCGGTGAGGGCGGCCCCGTCCAAACCTTTGCGAAGTACGACTTGCGCGTCCGAAGGGGTCACAAAGGCTTCGGTGCAAGCACGAATGACACCGAGAGCTCCGAGCACTGTAGAGCACTGCATGGTAGCGCAGAACGAGCAGCTCCTACTTCGGTGCCGTTCCTGGCTGCGCAAGAGCCTCTCGGACTCGGGGTCCGGTTGGTCCTGTCGCGATCGGCGAGGTCTGGCGCGGCGAAACGCGGAGGCTTCCTCAAAGCGTGGGCACACACGTCGCCTCTCGTTCAGAGTGAACCGGCGGCCCGGCCTGGAGTCCTAAACGCCTTGGTTTTGATGCTTCTTCCGTCTCGCAACTTCTTCCACAGCACCGAAGACAGCGGACACGATCTTTACTTTCACTGAATGCGTCGAAAGGACTCCACGTGCGATGCACCGGAAAACGTGGTGCGGCTGGTGCCGGAACGGAACTGCGGAACTTCGAGCTTTGAGTTAACGTGCACTGCAAGAAACCGATCGTAACACCAAGCCGCGGATACCGCATCGCCGGTCGACAGCGGCAAACGGCCCGTTGCTCGTACTCGGCAAACTCGGCGTCTTTTCGTGGCCCCTCGCGTCCTCGCAACCAGCCACAAACTTACCAGCCCGCAACCGTAGCGACCGTAGCCGGCGTTGGAGAAAACCGAAACCGAAACCGAAACTTAAGGCTTCCGCCCAGTGGCTTCGGTGCTTCCGCTGCCGCGGCTTTTCTAAGTTCGTGGCTTCCACTTCCGGTCATCGCGGAGATGGCGAACAATGGCGAAGATAGCGCGATGTGGTTCGTTGGCTCGTTTACGGTTACGGGACAGATGTTTTGCGGTCCGTTTCTACTGCGTCTCTGGTTCTAAACTCGACGGCGCCTCTCATAGTTCAACCAGGTGTGGTCGGCCTGGGTCAGCGCGGTCGGCTCGCCTCGTCCGATCTCCGGACCGCCGGCGACTTCCGAGTTCTTTAGGCCTGGGATCCGAAGGCGTCTGTCTCCGTGAAACGGTAAGCGAATCTCGTCCCGTTTTCGTTCTACTTTTAAATTACGTTTGGTGCGCTACTGTGTAAGCATGCGTGCCAAGTGTTCGTGACAATTTTGAACTACAATAATTGTGCTTCATTGCGGTTTGTCATTTACCGCAAATGTAAATCGAGCAATGAACGAGGAGTAAATCGAGCAATGAACGAGGAGCCATGCTTGAAAACGATGTATGTACGATGTTAACTTCTACCTGTGCGGCTTTAAAGAAGAGTAAAGCTATACGCACTCCGGAGTGCGCTTCGGACGGAAATGGCTATACGCACTCCGCTTTTCTTGTATAAAAAGAGCGGACACAACGAGTTTCCTAAGCGGTGCAATGGCATAGGGGTTAGGGTGCCCGCTTCATACACAAGTGGACGCGGGTTCGATCCGCGGTGGGCATACTTTTTTTTTTTTTTTTTTTCTCAAACATTTTGTTTTGTCGAGGCATTTGGCGATATTTAAGACATTTCCTTTTTTGCGATGAACAGTAAAAAAAAAATCGAATGTTGTCGAGAAACTTTGCAGAACTAAGTGGTATCGGACTCCCTTTCCGGAGGTGCGAGAACAGCGGGGCTTGGATTGCCGGCTGGACGCCGCGAAGCGGCGTGTACTGGTTACGCTTTTTAATTAGCAGCCGATACTGTCGCCGCGAAGCGGCGTGAACGCAGGCGGGGGGCTGTGTTAACGAGCGCCCCAGTGATTCACGCGCCGTTCGAAAAGGGTGGCCCGAGCGGCATGATCTCTGGGAGGAGTGCGTATAGCCATTTCCGCGCGAAGCGCACTCCGGAGTGCGTATAGCTTTACTCTTAAAGAAAGTCAAGACTGGTTACGGTTGGATGCGAGGCTGGTCCCAATGCAATGTTAAGCACTTAGAGCGCCTTTCTGAACGGCATGTAAGCAATATAGCGATCAACGGGACGAGCGACGGCGAGAAGCTACGAGTGCCGGCGCCGAGCGACGAAGATTTCTCACTCCCGCTGCTTGCGCCGCTCGGTTCTTGGGCTTCTAGAAAACGTCGCTCATCGCCTTGGTCGCTCGCACCAATCGCTTTCATAATGTGTGTGTCGTCGCGCGGCCGTGTTTATTCGAATATAAGTCGACCTTTTTTTTTTCTTTTTTTTTTTCGGAAATTGTGACTAAAGAATTTCGACACCTGTATTCGCGACCAAATTTTGCGACCCTACCGGAGGCATGAAGCTATCGAGTCACCGAGCCGGCGTTGCCGTAGAGCCGCGCCGCTTCTTGTTTCAAAAAGCTTTTGGTAACCGAAATGGCTCGCCGCCCGCGGTGGCCCGTGCCGCTCCTCGGGCGTCGGATGTCGACATCGCGCCTCTAGCGTTCCCCTTGCTGGGCAACGGGGAAGGAGAGGAACGCGATGCGCCACGCACTTTACCCTCCATCCTTGCAAACGCGCACACAAAAAAAAAAAAAAAAAAAAAAAAAATACTTTTGTTAGTTGCTTGAGGCGGCTCGGCTCGCGTGTTGCTCATGGCGACACGGCGGCTTTGCTTGCGTCTTTGTAGTTTGTCTTCCGTCGCTTCGCACCTTCTTTCGTTTCCTGTCGTCATTTTACAACGGTGTCAGTGAAGTATTGCTGCGAATACGCGAGGATGTCTACCCAGCTGAAGAAGCTTCGGACGACGATGACATGTCCAGAAGTTCTGACGGTGATGAAGTTTTTGGCATCGCCCCGTGATTTAGCTGAGAGTGATGTAAATAAAGGTTTGTTTCTTTCTTTTGCCCAAAATTTCCCCTGTTCTTAAAAATAAAAAAAAAGTCGACCTATATTTGAATTACTTTTTTTTTATTCTCTATGGACCCAGTAAATAGGGTTCGACCTATTTTCGAGTAAATACGGTAACTTTAATTTTTATTTTGGTTTACGTCGGACGCAACTCGAATGCTTGACAGTTACGTTGGGCGTAACTTTAATTTTTATTTCGGGTTCCGTCGGACGTAACGTTAGACACTCCGTTACACTTAAGGAAAATAGGGGCTGCTGGTTCATCATATAAACCAACCATTTGTGTTTAATTAAAATGCATCACTGACCTCAAAAAAAAATGATACTGCTATCCTAGAGTTTATGCTATAGGAATGTAGCGCTTCAGATAAATTTGTTAATTTTTACTTTTAGTCCCTGCCCCCTCCAGATACCACATCTGGCCTAAAGCAGTGTTCCGGATCTCCTTCCAAGACCTCAGGCGGGTCGTCATTCAATCCATGAGTCGGCGGCGTCTCATGGGCGTGTTGCTGTTGCTTACTGGATGGTGCTACCGAGGGAAAAGTGGTCATGCTTGGGAAAGGCAAGTATGGCCGCCGTAAGTATACATATTGTCTTTACCTTTGCTGGAATCCACTTTTAAGAAATCCACAGTTCGCATGTGTGCATCTCTCAATGTTTCCACAGTCGGCTGTGTTTTTTTTTTTTTTTGAGTGCTCCATCTCTGCTAGTGCTAGTTTCTCTAGATCATGCAAATGGGATGCAACACTAAACCACATATGCTCTCGCAACAAGCAGTGCTGTGCAGAAGCACAGTGGAATTTACTCTAGCTTTATAATGCAGCACAAAATAGTTGACTCCAAGTATAGCTACTTTTGTGACTCCGTTTAACCAAAAGCTCTGCCGAAACAAACTTGCCGCCTTATAGGTAGTGCAAAAGAACCTCGCGTGCCTAACCTGGAGAAGGGCATTTCTTTTATAGGTCAATTTTTTCTTAAACCAATACCTTCAGCCTCCTTGAAATGTTAACATCATGTGACACACGGAAGAACAGTAAACTCTTTAATGTTGGCGAACCTTTAATTTTCGCGGCCTTTAATTTTGCAGAATTCAGTGGCTGCGATTATGTGCTCTGTGACCGATTCGAGAAGAAATAGGGGCCACGAAGATAAGGGGGTTTTACTGTACATCGGAGGAAAGAGGAAGTCACTTTTTTTTTGTATGCAAGAGTAAAACCAACAACAACAATCACGGTGTCGACACTTTGTGAGCCTATCTCTGTCTATTGAATGATATCAATTTTGTTTTAGTTCGTTAAACATTGTTGCCTGTACACTGTGGGATGTCGTCTTCAACACGAGCAGTGGTTTTCCCTGAAGTAGGCAGCATGGACGCGTGCCGCAGCGCAACATAGTTCATTTGCAGGTGGTACCGCAGGTTGAAGGATGGTTGGCACAATATGGGGGAATCACAATTCAATGTTCTACCTCGGGCGTAGACAAGATTTGCTCATTCTAAATCATTTTGTCTAAAAATCGGGGATTTGCGATGAATGTACCCGCATGGTTGGAAGGGCCAGACAAGCCTTGTGAGCGCTTCGTTTTCTAGCGTCTCAGTCCTGAACCCACTCACGCACCACATGTGTAGATGTTCCAATACATGGGACCACTTATTTGGAAAATGGTGAATGGCAACTGTTATCTTTATCAGACTTCTGTATTATGGTCAAAGTTGGACTGCATATTTGCGATACTTTTTCTCACTTAAAAATATGTCATACTAAAATATGTAGAATAGCCGATGACAAAAAAAGAATGGCTGGGCGTCCTCCAGCACGTGCTTGTGCTTTTTACCCCACTTTGGACAGATGTGCTCGCTCCAGGCTCATGAGGCGCTGAAACGTCATCGAAGGTAGCAGACGGGCTGGTGGTGGAACAATGGAGACTTCTCCCTGCCTTCCTCATGCTGTCAGTGAGCGTGTACCTCTATACTCTAACTTAGCTTAACCTGCACAGAGCTGAGGAGAATAGGCTTGGCGAGTGCCCTTACTGCATATGCATTTGTACAGCTGAGGCACTTTCTGAATCAAGAACATTGTGTATCTTACCTTCAAAAACACATCATTTTGGGGGTGCAAGAGGAATTGTAAGGCATATCTTTGTTTGTATTGTCCTATTACGTATCGCAGGCACGTAGCCAGGGGAAGGCTTATGAGGCCCGGCCCCCCCCCCCCCCCCCCGATATCTTCCATTTTGCATGGGTCCTCCTCTCCCCCCTCCCCCTCATACAGCATTTTGTTATGAGTGGGCCCTCCCTGAAACAAAATCCTGGCTACGTGCCTGACGCATCGACTCCAACTTAATGCGGAGTCGACCCACCTTGTTGATAAATTTAATGCCTGCCAGGTAATTTGTTTTGCATTCAGTTAATATATCAGTATTCAGTTAGGTATCCCAAGTCATTAGTCGTTGAGATGCAGTCTCTCTGTAAGTCAGTCATGTTTAACATTCATAAAACTGCTTGTCAAATAATGGCACTGTCGAGGACATGTACTCGGCTCGAGCAATCGCTGTCCACAAGCTGGTTGTGTGGATACAGGCAGCAAACATCCCGGTTGAAACGTCCTTCCTCGCAATGTAGCTCAAGACTAGGTCAGGGCCCCACTCACAAACGTCTATACTTTGCATCTCTTTAAGCTGGACCACTTTTTACACTACAAGCCATTGCAGCAAAAACAGTGTGACACATGATTATAAGCTCGACGTACCATGGCGTCCAACTTGAAGGTCACATGGCTTGCAGCTTCTGCCGTGGTTAACTTTAAACTGAGATAGTTTGGAATAATGCTCTCGGTTTTTAGTGTTGCCCGGCACGGTTAACAATTTGGTGATATAGTGCTGCATTGAAAAATCTGCATTCGTGACTGTATCACCTTATGAATGCATACTAGCTATTAAACTCTCCATTCTGCAGAGAAATGAAATGCACTTTGCTTCCAATTGCAGCTACTTCTGGAACTTCATGGTATGAAGCACCTTATGGCTGCAAGCTCTGACCGATCTTGTTCTCTGGTCTGCGCAGGCCCATTGCAGGGAGTCACTCCGAGAGCCTCACCAGAGGTTCCTGCCCGTGGTCGTTCTAAATTTTTTTCTTGTAGGTATGCATCCTTTCTGTCTTTCCCTAATGTACTCGGGCGTTTTCTTTTCATTGTCGCAGATTTGCCTCAAAATTGGTTCAGCACAGAAATGGATGCTGTACAACCGTATCCCGCATATTTTGTTCAAGATAACTTTTCTTTGCGAAAGCTAGATTTTTTTTATAAAGGTTAGTTTTTTTTGTTTTTATTTACAAATTTATTTGAGTTTCCATGGGCAACACTAAGACGTTATGCCAAGGGCAAGGACAAGTTCGCTGCTCTAACTTGTTCTCAACTGATTGCAAGAAATTTTGTTAATGTCGTGAAACCTCTTTCCAGCACTTGCTTTGCAGCATGGAAACAAATTATACATGGGACATACTCTTTTTTAGACTGCTTGCTCATTCTGCAGGTCTGCCTTCTATAGATGTCGTGCTACTGGAGAGCAGGCGAATTCGATTGTTGGTTTTGCCATTGCTTTTTTTTAGCTGTTGTCTTAATAGTTCTTGTAAATTTAAAAATTTTCCTAAAAAGCAAGTCGGCAAGAATATCTAGTTTGACTAGTTAGCTGGAAATAATGATCTAGTACCCTTTAGTCAGTAAAATAGATAGTGTATGCCGCTGTTAGTGTCAAGTAGAGATGCACGCTTTTTAGGCATTTTGCGCAGAGTGGTACCCATTTTTATTGGTTAGCCTCTTGGTGCGCCAACTAAACTCTTTCTATCCAGACACCTGCCCTTTGCTTTTATTTGGCAGGCTCTGGCAATAAAATAATATAGTGTTATTCCTCGGTGGCTTAAAAACCTAAAGAAAGAAGTTTCTCCATGTTTAAACGCAAAGTTTTATAAAGGCAAAAATGAATTAAGCCAGTAGCAGACGACACATAGCCTCAGCAGTGCTCCGCGCCAACAGCGTTGCGTCAAAATAGTGGTCGTCTCCTTTTTGCTGCCTTCTCTCTCCCTCCTTCGGCGCTCTCCTCCCTTTCCTCCTTTCCGCCACCTTTGTCACCACACCCACTGGCTAAACTCTCCCACTATACGGCTCTGCATTGCAATAGTAGTTTTTTTTTTATAGTCTTTAGAGTTAAATGTGAATATTTGACAGAAATCTCTCAGGTTGGGGTGAAAGAGGGTTAAATGAATGCATTTTATCATTCGCCTTAATTCAGTACCCATCATTTCAAGACCTGTGTGGCCTTGTCCTGGGGTGTGTCTATGACTGTGGCTGTGAAGGAGCAGTTTTTTAATAGGTACAAGTACAAAGTATAAAAGCAAAAGGATCTATGTGCTGATCACGAAAGAATATGCTAGCCATTCTAATGTAGCTCTGCCAAGTACTTGATTGTGATTTGTTTTTATTTCCAGCTACTTGGTTGCCTCAAGATCTGGGGATCCTAGTGGCCACAAGCTTGGACTCAATCTTCTTCTGTGGTCCGGCCAGGACCATGGGGGAGGTAATCCCAGCAACAAGAGCATCACAGTATCTCCCTGCCTGTGACTTTCGATTAGCATCACGACAAGGGCGTGCTCATGTTACCAAGTGTTAAGTATGCTACTCGAAATAAGCATTCTTACCTATTCTTGAAGTGAAACAGCAAAAGCACTGCTAAGCCTAAAATGCAAAAAACATTCAAATCTCGGGTTGGATGGAGTTCCAATTACAAAAAGGCGTCTGCAGACATGATTCACATGTGAACTTAAAGCCCACGGATGTAGGTTCGACGGAGTCACAGAAATAACTTCCCGCAGATGGCTTCGCTAGTGCTATACCCAAACAAATTCTTAAAATAATCATTGTGTTACGTTGGTGTCATCAATCTTATGTACCTACCCCACCCAGCAGTCGGGAGATTTGAAATATAAAAAAATGGGAACTTGCACATTGTCAGCTCTGCAAAGATAATATATTGAACCGAGCATAGCACGTTCAACTTAAGAAAGCAATTCAGTGCAGGCCTAGTTTTAAGGTTCACATATTTGTTACTGCCCTTCATAATGAAGTAAAAACTGCTGAAGTTGTGGCCCACTACAGGCTTTCTATTAGTGTTAAAAAGTGTTATGGCAGTTTAAACAGCTTGCTCCAAATATTTTCTAGAAATGCATAGGTTTATGGAAATTATTATGTGGATGTTTGCAGACAGTCATGGTGAGACCAATCTTTAGTGCCAAGTGTTCCACTTATTCAGGGTTGGTTGAGTCTGTAAATATTGTAGGTCGCAAATTAAATTTTTATGGTATGCAATGGGCACAATCATACGTAATGACTAGCTCTACCTAGGGGAACTTTATATGTTTACTACGGCAAGATGGTTTCGCAAAACTAAGTATTTAGTTTATTCAACTCCTGCACTAACCTTATCTCTAGAAACTTTTTATATTCTTTACGATGCTGAGTTAGGATTCTGGAAGTAGTTTTTCTAGAACTACGCTAGACATTTCCAGTTGATAATTTTTCTTGCAAAGCATTCGAGAGAGCCAAACCCTGTAATATACGGATGGAGTTCCAGAATGATGCGACTGACAGTTTGAAACATTCGGCACTGTAACAGTAATAATGCCATGTCACTTGCCTATGTAATGCTCATTTTCGCAGATCAAACTGCTTTTTCCGTCTGCACTCATTTTCAGTGGACTCATTCAGCGAACTCGCACCCGAGACTGCAGTGCTGGGTTCTGCGAAGTAATTTGAATGAATATAGATGCAACAGGTTTCTTTGAGTGTGCGTCTAACACGTATTCTTCACATTGAATCTGCTACTGTATTTATGACCGTGTCCTTAAATGTATCCACATTCCAGCTTATTTTTATTTTGACGTTTGAGTTTTCTTCAGTACTTTTCTCAACATCTGTGCTTGTTGAGCCGTACTCAAGACCATACATCTTGTCTTTCCCTATTACATTAATATATAAAACTGTTGATGCCGAGTGAGAATTCAAGGTACCGAATCTGTCGTGCGAGTTAAATAAGAACCAATAGAAAGCTCTACAAAGGAAATTTTGTTAAAGGAGGCTGTATAAGCATTAAAATAGCACATGCCATGCTAAAAAAAAAATACAAATTCTTGTTAGGTATGCAAGGATGACACTGCTGTGCTGTTTCTGATGTGTCACAAAAAAAATCAGTGCCATACAGTGTTCCTTATGGAAGTACAAACTGTCGAATTCAAAGCCCAGAAGTTTTATTCAAGAATGTTCCTCAATACAAATGTATTTAGAGATCTGAGCCACTGACTCATACATGACTATGTGGCGAACATTCATTTTCATGTGCATTATACAGTCGACTCTCATTAATTCCAACTCTCTTAATTCAAACTTGCGGATAATTCAAACTAACATGCAGGTCCCATCCTATGCCTCTCTATGGGAGGGAACTCCTGGTAATTCAAACTTTCCCTTATTCAAACAAATTTTCGGTCCCCCTCGAGTTTGAATTAACGAGATTCGACTGTAGTTTACAAGGTCTAGTCTGCATTGATTTATTGCATTCATGCTGAAACTGGGAGGGGTTCTCTGGGTATGAATAAAGATATAAACATTTCTTAAAATCAAAACATTTGAGAACAGACTATACGGCTCTGCATTGCAGTAGTAGTTTTATTTGTAGTCTTTACAGTTGAATGTGAATATTTGACAGAAGTCTCTCAGGTTGGGGCGAAAGAGGGTTAAATGAATGCATTTGATCATTCGCCTTAATTCGGTGCCCATCATTTTAACGCCTACGTGGCCTTGTCCTGGGGGGTGACTGTGACTAAAATAAGAGGATCTATGTGCTGATCACGAAAGAATATGCTAGCCATTCTAATGTAGCTCTGCCAAGTACTTGATTGTGATTTGTTTTTATTTTCAGCTACTTGGGTGCCTCAAGATCTGGAGATCCTAGTGGCCACAAGCTTGGACTCAATCTTTTTCTGTGGTCTGGCCAGGACCATGGGGGAGATAATCCCAGCAACAAGAGCATCGCAGTATCTCCCTGCCTATGACTTTCGATCAGCGTCACGACAGGGGAGTCCTCGTGCCACCAGGTGTTAGGTATGCCACTTGAAATGAGCATTTTTCTTACCTATTACTAGAACAGCAAAAGCACTACTAAGCCTTAAATGCAAAAAAACATATTCAAATATTGGGTTGGATGGAGTTCCAATTACAAAAAGGAGTCTGCAGACATGATTAACATGTGAATTTAAAGCCCGCGGATGTAGGTTCGACGGTGTCACAGAAATAACTTCCCGCAGATCGCCTTGTTCGTGCTTTACCCAAACAAATTCTTAAAATAATCATTGTGTTTCGTTGGTGTCATCAATCTTATGTCCCTACCACACCCAGCAGTCGGGACATGTGAAATATAAAAAAACAGGAACTTGCACGTTCAGCTTAAGAAAAAAATTCAGTGCAGACCTATATTCATGGTTCACATATGTGTAATTGCTCTTCATAATGAAGTGAAAACTGCTTAAGTTGTGGCCCACTACAGGCTTTCTATTAGTGTTAAAAAGTGTGATAGAAAACATGATTGCGCTTGGAAGATGGGGACATAGGAAGGACAGACACAACAGAGCGCTAACATTCAACTGATTTAATTCAAGAACCTCAGCGTAGAAACGAACTTTGTCACCGCACCACATCTCAACCAATCCGTTCTGCCACGGACCGCAAGTATGCCAACTCCTTATCCGCCAAGTCGATTGACGCCATACTGACACAACTTGTGCCGGAACTATTTATAGTGTCAGCCTCCATAATCTCGCTAACAGTCCTATCTTTGTGCCTCTCAAGAACAGTAGACGAAGCAAATAATTGTTTGCACCCTCAGTCATGACAGTGACACGACAGATCATCACTGCGAGTGCAAACCATTATTTGCTTTGTCTACTGTTCTTGCTAGGCACAAAGATATGACTGTTAGAGAGATTATGGAGGCTGATGCTATAAATAGTTCTGGCACGTGTTGTGTCAGTGTGGCGTCAATTGACTTGGCGGATAAGGAGTTGGCGTACTTGCGGTCCGTGGCAGGGCCACGGATTGGTTGAGATGTGGTGCGGTGACGCAGTGTGTTTTTACGCTGAGGTTCTTGAATTAAATCAGTTGAAAGTTAGCACTCGGTGGTGTCTGTCCTTCCTATGTCCCCGTCTTCAAAGCGCAATTATGTTTTCTAACGTACCGTACCAACTTGCCCAACAATCAGCACTCGTTAAAAAGTGCTATAGTGTTTTAAGCAGCTCGCACCAAATATTTTCTTGAAATACATAGGTTCATGAAAATTATTATGTAGATGTTGGCAGACAGTCATGGTGAGGCCAATCTTTAATGCCAAGTGGTCCACTTATTCAGAGTTAATTGAGTTTGTAAATATTGTAGGTCGCAAATTAAATTTTTATGGTATGCAATGGGCACAATCATCCGTAATGACTAGCTCTACCTAGGGGAACTTCATACGTTTACTACGGCAAGATGGTTTCGAAGAACAAAGTATTTAGTTTATTCAACTCCTGCACTAACCTTGTCTTTAGAAACTTTTTATATTCTTTGCGATGCTGAGATAAGATTCTGGAAATAGTTTTTCTAGAACTACTCTAGATATTTCCAGTTCATCATTTTTCTCGCAAAGCATTCGAAAGAGCCAAACCCTGTAATGTACGGAGGGAATTCACAGAATGATGCGACTGACAGTTTGGAACATTCGGTACTGTAACAGTAATAATGACATGTCACTTATGTAATGCTCATTATCGCAGATCAAACTGCTTTTTCCGTCTACATTCATTTTCAGTAGACTCATCCAGCGAACTTCCACCTGAGACTGCAGCGCTGGGTTCTGCAAAGTAATTTGAATGAATAATGATGCAACAGGTTTCTTTGAGCGTGCGTTTAACACATATTCTTTATATTGAATCTGCTAACTGTATTCATGACCATGTCCATAATTGTATCCACATTCCAGCTTATTTTTATTTTGACATTTGAGTTTTCCTCAGTACTTTTCTCAACATCTGTGCTTGTTGAACCGTACTCAAGTCCATACATCTTGTCTTTCGCTATTACATTAATATATAAAACTGTTGATGCCGAGTGAGAATTCAAGGTACCGAATCTGTCGTGCGAGCTAAATAAGAACCAATAAAAAGCTATACAAAGGAAATTTTGTTAAAGGAGGCTGTATGGGCATTAGAATAGCACATGCCATGCTAAAAAAAAAAAAAAAAAATACAAATTCTTGTTAGGTATGCAAGGATGACAGTGTTGTGCTGTTTCTGATGTGTCACGAAAAACAAAAAAAATCAGTGCCATACAGTGTTCCTTATGGAAGTACAAACTGTTGAATTCGAAGCCCAGAAGTTTTATTCAAGAATGTTCCTCAATACAAATGTATTTTGAGATCTGAGCCACTGACTGATACATGACTATGTGGCAAACATTCATTTTTATGTGCATTATAGTTTACTAGGTCTAGTCTGCATTGATTTATTGCATTCATGCTGAAACTGGGACGGGTTCTCTGGGTATGAATAAAGAGATAAACATTTCTTGATATCAAAACATTTGAGAACGGACAAAAGGAAGGATCTGAGAACGGTATCTTAGATTCTCTTCTTTTTCTTACAGTATATCTTATGTTCACTTTATTTCACCTGATGCATTTAGTTTTTAGCGCAGCTGTTAGCACCCGTTTCCGCGTTTCGCGGCGTCGCTGTCGGCGTAACCGTTTAACTAAACTTGGCAGGAAATTGAATTAATGTTGTGGTGATGTGACGTTAATATTTCCGCTAAGTCTAGCTGAGAAACTGAATGTTTTTATGGATGACGTGACACGGTCATGCGACGTCATTTTCCCCGCTACTTTTAGCGGAAAAACTGCATTTGTGTTGAGGTTATGTGACATCAATTTCCGCGCTAAATTTATTGGGAAACTTAACCCGCTAAATTTAGTGGGGAAATTTCCCCCTAAATCGGAGGGAGCAGAAGAGGAGGAGGGGAGGGGAAGGAGGGGCATACCCTCCCATCTTCCTCTTCGAGAGCTGTACTGTATTTTCTCATTACAGAGAATTGTAAACGTCTCATATTTCATCTCATGTTTTTTCAACTTTTATATTGCAGGTGCGCTTGCAGCACAAATCTGGGTTGTGCTGATCCTCTACGCACAAGTTAGGAACTCCTGAGTGACAAGAGTGGGAGTTTGGTCTGACAGCTCAAGGGACACCATTGTTCAGTATTGAATTTTTAATTATCTTCTTTTGAGCAAAGTTAAGCTTTGCTGCATGCAGTTCTTCTAAAAATAAATACCTGCAACCAAATTTACCAGGTCACGACATTTTGCCTCTGCTCTTAGTGCTCCTGGTGAGCCTCAGATAAGAGCTTACTGGTGTGCAAACATCATAATTGTTTGAAACCACTCACTGATGTAGAGACTCATTGACATCCGGCATTCCCATGAAACGCTGGATATCCACAAGTCTTTCTTGAACAATGCAAGCGAGAAAGGAAGCATACAATCATATTGTATTGGGGGACATTCTATAGAGTGTTTTTTTTGTATATTTTACAGATTAAAAAAAAAAAAGCTGTAAAAGCTACATTTACGCAGTCTGTACACGTGAGTTATATGGCCAGGGCGGCATGGTATAAAAGGCTAATTTGTAATGATCAGTCGGCTTATTACAGAGATGTGCCAGACTTCTTTCAGAAAACTAGATGGAGGTTCATTCTCGCGTGGTTTTATCCCGCGAATCTGAATATCCCGTTCGTTTTCCACAAAGATATAACTAAACGTGAGAAAACACAAAAAAAAACATCCTACCAATAGTGACATCGTAAGAAGACCTTTCAGCCGCCAAGTGTGTGTCGCTTAAGGGCCGCGCGTCCAGTCGCAAGTTTTCTAGGTATATTCTCCCGCATTGGCACCAGTCGTGACACATTTTTCTGCCCCTTTAAAAAATAGCATGTGCGTGCATAGCTTTCATAGGCGCTGAAGATGCGTGAACAAAGATTTTGAAAGCTGCTCTTGTGACGTCGCTCTCTAGGGAAGTGCTTTCAAAGCGCTTTAAAAATGACTATGCAGCCTCGATTAATTAAATTGGCAAATAATTTTGATATTTGAGATTCTGGAGGTCAAATGAAGATTTAAAAGTGTTTTCTCAAATACAAAACCGCTTCAGCCTCTCTCTAAGTATAGTATGTTCCTGAAATTTTTAATCAGTGAAAATAGACACATGGTTCCAATTAGAAACTTCTAAGCATCATCAAAACACACTAAATCAATTTTCTTTGTGAAGATATAAGACAAGAGCAGCATTTTATGGTGTTCTAAAAAAATGGTCAATTTGGACGCGTTTCCAGACTTCGGTTTCTTACCAGAGCGCATCTTTGCACCTACGGTCCTGCTGCCCGGTGGCCGCAGTGCGAAGCCGCCCCCTCGCCTCCCTCGTAGGATGGAGGGAAGCAAGGCGCACGTGTGTTGCGCGTCTAAGCCCCTGGGGAACAGGACCGTGGGCGCAAAGATGAGCTCTGATAAGAAACTGAATCCTAGAAACTCGTCCAAATAAAGCATTTTTACAGAACGCGTAAAATGCTACCCCTGCATTATATCCTTCTAAAAAGAGTTGATTTTGTGGTTTTCAGTGACTCAGCAAGTTTCCAATAGAAACCATAGTTTCATTTTCACTAATTAAAAAGTTAATTAACAAATTGTATTTAAATATCTGACTGATCGTTACGACTAGGTCCCTATACTACGTACGCCTGGCCATATAACTCGCCTGCACAAATCGCATTAATTTAGCTTTCACGACCTTTCTAAACATATATGTAAAGCTTAAAACTAAATTGCCGTGTACAACAGTGAAAAGGCGAAACCACCATGTTGGAGCCATATGGCTCCAACATGCCGGTATCGCCTTTTCGCTGGTATAGGATGTCCCATATTACGTTATCCATGTATGGTTCCGTCCGTCTACGTGGTTCCGCCTTAATCCACTACGCCAGTATAGGACGTCCCATAATACGACACGCTTGTATGGTTCCGCCTACCTGTATCGTTCCGAATCCACTATACTGGAGCTGCCTTTTCGCTTGTATAGGATGTCCCATATTACGGTTACGCTTGTATGAGCCTTTTCCATCATCTTTCCATCATCGATATTTTCCAACAGGGACGAGAAATGCCGTCACTCCCCGGGAGTCGGGCGCTCCGTGCTCTGTTCACCGCATTCGGATTAATTTGCGAATCGCTACCAATAATACTCGTTTGTGCAAATAAAAAATATTTAATTTGTAAAATGAGCGCACAAAACATTGTAATGCTAGGGGTACAGCCGGCTGAACTCGAAACAAGCCGAGGTGTCCATGATATCGCGATTGTTTCGTTTTTGCCGGCAATGGAATGCTTTGGTTCGATTTTAAGTTGACCCCCCCACTTAAGATTTTCAAAAATTGAAAAAAGGGTCGGCCTACATTCGTGTAAATACGGTAACCTCATACAATGCGAGTGATCACCAACCATACTCGCGTCATTTCCAGTGGTATACACAAATATCTGCATCAGGATTTTCTTTCGGTTTTATTACATGGACATTACTAGATAGGTATCCCTGCAAGGTAGCTCGAAAATCCTGTAATTATTTTGGCATTTCCCTGCTGTTATTTTAAATAAAATAATGTAGCAGCCATGATGAAACACTGTTTGGAAGAAACATTCTAAAAGTCCTCACTGAATCTAGTTTCAATTAATAGGCCACTCTAACAAGCGAGTGCAAACTAGCCAGAATTCATTTGCAGAAACAATTTGCTCAGTGGAAAATCAATGAGGAATCTATATGAATTCCAACGTAGAAAGAAAACTTGCCAAGAGTTTCAAGGCAAGAGTGCTCTATGAAATTAAAGTTTATCGGTTTCAAATGAAGCGAGGGGAGACATAAAGACAAGAAAACAATTTTTCTTTTTCTTTCAAGAGGTGGTGAGAAAGATAATTTCCAATGAAGAGCTAGTGCAATACACAGATATACAATAATACCATAAAATACCGAGGAAGCGCCCATACCCGTACAAGCGCCTACTATTAACATTGGGAGTGTCTACATCCACGTGCGGGGATGTAGCCACGTCGGGAGGAGATAAGGCTCCATCCACGCAATACGTCACTTCCGGCGCACTTTGATCAACTTTCGGTCTAGCCTCCCATTGTTTTTCCATCTGTGCGGCGGCCATTGCACCTTGCGTTCCTGCCGTGCGCGGACTACTGTCTACTGTGCCATGCCTGGTCTTTCGCAAGCGGGTTTGACTTTCTCTGAAGCGTTTTTTTTTCCTGTTTTTCTTGGACAAGGAGTTTGGTTGTTTGAGTGTTAGCACGGTCGCGCTTCTGATCTGCCTCAAGTTTGGTTGCCGGGGATTCGACGGTGAAATACTTGTCCTAGTATTTTCCATCGAATAACCAGGTGGCTATCGAAGTGCGGGTGTTTAGTGGCATTAGGATCGAGGCTTTGTTTTCCAAGGTGTCTGATGCCCTGCTCGATTTTGGCACAAACAACACCAGCGTTTGTGCCAGCGCGTACGTTGACAAGTATCGTCGACTGGCCGCTCAGATCTTGGAACGCAATCGACGATGCAGATCACCTTTTCTTCTGTCCTTCCGAGGCGGGAGAAAGGTTCTCTTCGATGGAGTGTCAGCGTAGTCAGAGTGCCGAGATCCAGGCGTTGAATGATCAGCACAGAGACGTAAACTGGCTCCTGCAGAAGTTCTGCCGCAAGAAGGGCTTCGTGTTCATCGGTGATCTCGTGGACGAGTTGCATCTGTGCATCGGCTACTGTTTTATTTGTCATGGAATAAACTGTTTCTGGAATCTTTTACCCAGTTTTCTCGATTGAATGCTCTCGGTATGTTTGTTATAATTTGGGACTAATGCATGCTTTCCCTTTTCTCATAATCTTTGTGTGATTGCGAGCGTGCACGCAGGTCAAGAACGTAAGGAGCGGCGGGCACGTACTTGTCCCTTCGAACCAAGCCAACCACACACACGACGAAGCCTCTCCGCCTCGCCTCAGCAGCGATGCACACATGGGCGAAGGCCCCGGAGGCCGCACCGCCTGCACGGATGGCACGAACGCCGCCCACACATGTGTGACTCCTGGACAACATAACTACGCAAAGATATATATTGGTACTATTGTTATGACGCATGATATTTGCTATTAGTCTTTGAAAACAGTAAACAATTGATGAATTGTCTAAAAATTTGTAAGGTCACGTGACATTAACTTTAAAACAACGATGAAATGTAGCCTCTTTATTTTTACACCCTATATTTACTTATAAGAAAGCATAATATGTGCATAAAAACAAATGATCTTTTTATATTATAAGTCACGTGACCTTTTGCGTGGATGGAGCCTCATCTCCTCCCGACTTGGCTACGTCCCCGCGCGTGGATGTAGCCGCGGCCATTATCGAAATTCGAAAATTTGGGCAAGTACACATCACGTGGCCATATTCTCAGAAGTGCCGGCGTTCCCGGCAGCCGCCATGGCAAGCACCCTGACAAAGATTGCCGCGGCGGACCGGGCCTGGAGACCAATTCCCGTAGAATTGGGTCACCGAGGTCACTCCGGGCACTTTGTCCTTCATGTTACTGCAGCATTATGTGGTCCGCACAATCCAGGGGTAGCAACAACAGGACCAATAGGAGTGTAGATAACAGCCAGTTCGTCCCAACATTTTGTAAAATACATTTTCTTAAATGCTTCGTGCTTCCCGATTGCCGTTGGTCACTCAGTTGGCAAGTAACCAGCACAGAATGCACTCCTGCACACTCAGCACAGTCTCCAAAAAGATTGAAGTCGTCGACTGATATCGGGAGGCAATGTCAGCCACACCTCTCGTCATTTCAAGATCGACAGGAAGCAAATACGTGAGTGGGACTCTAAATACGAAACCCTGAAGCAACTAAACTACGGCAAGCAGAAGATGAAGAGGAAATTCACGAATGGGGCGCCCGTCTTCAGTGAGGAGGTGGATGACACACTGTTTGAATACTTTCAAAGGGAGCAAGATGCCGGCCAGGCCGTCAGCAACCGGCTCCTGGCAGACGAGGCACTGAGGATAGCTGAGAGTCTCAATCTCGGCAACTGCGAAGCGTCAGCACAGTATATCAAGCGATGGAAGCAGCGATTTGCGGTGACTATACGTACGACTACCAACGACAGCCAGAAGGCCCCTGCCGACTGTGATGAAGCTGTCACTGCATTCCGCTCTACAATTGCTACTTTGCAAGCACGGCACGACTACACGCCGTTCAACATCTGCATGGACCACACCATGGTCAGAATGGACAACCCAGCAACCCGCACCAATAATGCTGCTGGTGAAAACAGCATCTGGATCGCCAACACCAGCTGCGCCCGTCGAGGCTTCACCGTCGCACTGGCAGCTCGTGCGTCGGGGGCGAAACTTCCGGCACTTGTCGTACTCAAGGAACCCACAGGGAGGATCCCTGCCCGTGCGTTCATGGCGCTCCACATACCAAGTAAGTTTGGCGCATTTCCTAACAAGTTCCGCTTCGTTTCGTTGACTGTGACGCGGTTCCTTCGAAAGATGAAAGCATGGCAAGAGCAACAAGTTTGTAAAATTTGACGCTTTTTTTTTGGTAGAGACGGCGTTGGAGATGGGGTATATAAAGCGTGTTCGAAATAAACTTTGCAGCCGAGTTTGAGACGTTGCCTCCTCTTTTACTACCTTCTGTTGTGTTCTCTTTCTGCCCCAGTCTCAGGTTTACAATCACGTTCACGTATTGGAACAAGTCGTTTAAGGACTCGCTTCGTACGTCATGAGCGGAGTTCATGCGGAAGGGAGGCAAGACACCAAAAGGGAACCTCCGGAAGCTTTCGAGGCAGGATGTCCTCAACTTCGTGTCAAAAGCCTGGGCAGCTGTGGCCAGTGTTGTCAACCGTAGGGTAATTACCCTACTTGTAGGGCATTTTAGGCATTTATGGTATATTGTAGGGCTGTAGGGCCGTCCGGCCATTTCCCCGCCAAAAGTAGGGTATTTTCAGACGTTGCTTCTTCAACGGCGAGCATAAAAAAAAAAAAAAAAAGTTGCCGCGCAAGTTTTGCATAGCTTTACAACCCGTGTGCTGCCACACCACAACATCATGCAAAACGAAAGAATCCAAGTTGCAAGACGTGCTAACTGAGAGCACCACACACCAAGTTGGAGTATGTAGGCTCCCTAAGTTGAAGAGTATTGGAGAGCTAGAGCAAGTGGGAGAGGTGGGAGGAGGTGGAGTTGCACTTAGGAAGTTTGGAGCCAGAAGAGGTATCTTCCCAGTGGAAATGGTCCTGTCAATTTTTTTCTGATGACTGGTCCATCCGGCGGTCCTTGTTACACCTGCGAAACACGTGGCACGCAGGCGGAACCATCCCGAGCCCATTAGGACGGGTCCATATCGCTTGAGCGAATGATGTTTTAGCGAACAGTGACATTTGAGCGAATCGACGTTGTAGCGAATAACGGGGGCCGCGCTGCGCTTACGCCGCTTCGCGGCGACAGTCTGCGGCGGCTCATTACAAAAACGTGAACCCATTTGGCCCACCCGAAAACGCCGCTTCGCGGCGTCAGAATATTGTGTCATTCGGTGAAACGTGGGCGTTCGCTAAAGCGTCATTTGATCAAGTGAGTCCATCCCGGGGACTGGAGGCGTTCACTTGAGCGAACGACGTTTTAGCGAACGAAGCTGAAACAATGACGTTTCATCGAATGACATTTTAGCGAATTCGGAGGAGCCGCCGGTTTCCTATCCTCCCATGGGGTAAAAGCTTGGTTTGTCGAAATAGTACCTTAGTTTGACGAATCCCTAGGCGGTACACCCAAAGAAGCTAATATACCGTTCGGATTAGCTTCCTTTTGTAATGAGCCGCCTTGTCTGGCGCCGCGAGTGCTGGTTCCGCGTAGCCCAGTTTGTAATTTCACGACAAATCGACTAAACATGTTGGTTGGGGATGTCTGTGTGCTCGCTACATCACTGTTGTGCTGATGCTACACAGCGGACATGCAAGATGCAAGCATGGTGTTCTAGAATAACGCAGGTATGCGCGTGAATGCATGCCCTGTCGCTTTGTACTGTATTAATATTACCCTGTATCATCATAATCCATGCAACAGTATTATTTAAACAAAGATTTGCCTCGTAGGGTAAAACGTAGGGTAATAAGAAACATTCGTAGGGTAATGTAGGGTTTTCTGGACGCTGTCGTCGGGTATTTTCGAAAAATAGGTTGGCAACACCGAGCCGTGCCCGAAGACATGATCGCCCAATCTTTCAAGGGGTGTGGCATCGGTAGCAAGGATGGCTACCTGCACAACGGACTCGCAGGCATCGGAGCACCAGCAGCCTGCTCCAATCCCGAAGGTGCCAGCGATGAGTGCGTAGACCTTGTCTTTTGCAGTGATTCCGAAGAGTCATTTGACAGATTTAGTGATAACAAGTGAATAATGACGTCTACCAATCATCTGTACAGCGGAAATAAAAAAGCCAGGCTGGCTGCTTTCTCTGTTTCCACGGCTCTATGAGGCTCTTCATCAGCCGCCATCTTGATTTTGGCGCATGAACCTAATAAGCGCCCATAGTTGGTTTCTATGCGTATTTCAATAAAATGGGGGTGGGCGCTTCTTCGGTACTTTACGGTAGTCATTTCTTGATTATACAGTGCGACTGGACCTAAGCAAACCATTAACACTGTAATTAAAGGTAAAAGAAATTTCAAGGTAATTGTAATGGCTCAAGTTAACATGCACAAATTCTGGCAAAAGAATAATGATCACTACTGTTTAGCAGACTACGAAGCAAAAAGAGATATTCATATTGAAAATAGCGCAAAAGAGACGGGACAAAAAGACGAAGAAGCACACAGGACAAGCGCTAACTAGCAACTAAACTTTATTGAAAGCTTCCAACTTTGCTATCGCCATGCACGCTTAGTCTTGTATCAACAGAAATAGGGCGTACCGCCAAATCTGCACATTCATACCGCCCACCACCTGTTCCAAAAAGTCAGCAAGACAGCTACATCACCCCGCCGCACAATCCGAACGAGGAAAGGAATAGAAACACGCCACGTTAATATCAATTTATCAATTTAGAGTGGGCTGAGTTTTGACTCAGCCCACTCTTAATTGATAAAGAGGGGCATCGCCTCGCTCTGCCTCCGGTCGGCTCTGTTGAAGTCCTGTCCGCATGTAGTTAGTGAGAGTTTTGACCTCCAGACACTTCGCTTGGAACACTCCGGGTTTCCCTCGGTTTTAATCCAGGGAGTTGCGGAATCCCTTCTAAAGAAGTTGAAATGCTCTTCCATTGTACCTAAGAGGAAACCAAAGAATTTGGTAGTGCTACCTTACGCCCATAAGGTGTCGTACAATCTGAAAAGGATTGCATCAAAGCTCGACGTGGATGTTGTCTTCACTGCCCCGTGCAGATTGTCAAAATTGTGCGCTATGGTGAGCGGGCCGAAAGTGAACAAACCTGTTTGTAGCAAGAAACACCTGACAAAGTTTTGTACCTTGTGCCACTGAGGTGGTTTACAGACTTCCTTTAACGTGTGGTCGTGTCTACATAGGGCAGACGGGACGTTGCTTAAATGATCGACTTCGAGAGCATGCGGCTTCTCTTGGCAACAATTACGGTTCCCACTTACCGGGGCATTGTAAAACTTATGGTTGCTCCCCCACGCTGGACGGTGCGCAGGTGGAGGGACGTAACAAAGGAAGGAGGGAACGAGAGTTGCTGGAGGTGGCAAAAATACATGCTTGTGACAAAGACGTTTGCATAAGCGTCGCATCGGTGTATATGCAGCCAAAAGAGTACAGTTTCATTAACACTATCTAACTTGATAATATTAACGCGGCGTTTTTTCCATTTCTTTCCTCGTTCGGATTCTGTGGCGGGGTGATGTAGCTGTTTTGCTGACTTTTTAGAACAGGTGGCGGGCGGTATGAATGTGCGGATTTGGCGGTAAGCCCTGTTTCTGTTGATACGAGACTAAGCGTGCATGGCGATAGAAAAGTTGGAAGCTTTCAATAAAGTTTAGTTGCCAGTTAGCCCTTGTCCTGTGTGCTTCTTCGTCTTTTTGTACCGTCTCTTTTAGGCTATTTTTAATATAAATGTCCACTACCAACTTGCCCAGCAGACCAAGCTTTTCCAAAAAGAGATCATGTTTGACGGGCTGACCTCGTCGCAAAAGAAATACAAATTTGCTAATTTAAGGAAACAAAAAACACAAAATACAGAAACCTACAAGGTACAAAATACTCAACTTGACATTAGTTGCCGCCGCATGCATGCTAACACCCCGGCTCCCACATTTCAGGTAGGACTTCCCTTTTTTCAAACGTTCACTGTTCTCTTTCTTTTTTTGCGCAGTCAAGTTTTTAGAAATACTCGCACAAGTTTTGTCTTCACATCATGACACCCCGAAAAGCAGTTCGAAAAGGTAAGGGAACCTAAAATAGGCATCCTCAGACTGTCTAAGCAAACTGTATTCGAAAGCAGCTGTTGCTCATTGTGTCTAAAATAAGTCTTGGCTCGCTCAAGCAGCAGCATCACAGATGCTGAGGGCATTACCAGCCTTATGTTTTCTTTGTTGTATGACTTCAATTGCGTCAACCTATTAGCTGGATTGCAACTACATATGGCGCCAACACAGCCTGTACACAACGAAAACCTGTCTATGACACTCCGAACTACACCCAAATATTCTAAAGACTCCTGCTCTGGTCAAGTGAGGTCAAGCACGTCTTCTGGGACATTGGGCTCAATCTCCTCGACTGACTCGGCAGAGCAATGCTTTTGCTGCAATCCTGTCAGCAAAAATCCACTCTCCTCAGCATAGCTCCCATCCTTGTGCGGTCGCAGGACAAGCTCTGATTGCGCACTTTAAGTCACATGGGCATGGTACTCGGTTTTTGGATCTCAGAGAGTTCTCCAAAGCATCTGGACTCAGGCAGCTTAATTAAACAAATAAAAGTCCCTTTTCATTCAAGAAGGGGTCCTGCAGTTCAAGAGCTGATGTTGTGGCAAGGATAACTCCTGTTTGAATAGGCTTCCACACATGCTGCACTGCATTTCCAAAGGACAATGTTGCAAACAACTCAATCGTGTCTCTGAGAAATGGAAGAGACTCATATTTGTTTGAATCAAATCTGCTCAGTGCGAGTTTGGTTGTTTGCAACCTCACGATGCGGAACCATTTAAAAAATGTCTCAATAAGCCACGCTGTTGTCAGAGCATCTTTCGACATCTGGTTCTTTTCGACCAGAAGACAGATAGCGGCTGCTGTGTCAATATTGAAGAAAGAAAACGCAAGCCCCACTTTCATTTTCTTGTAATGGCCAGGTTCCACCCATGACTCCTTCAAGTGAGGAGCCAACTTAAGCTCGGAGGTTTTAACCAAGCCTATGAGCAGCTTCACACAGTCCAGATTCACCTCATTGCTAACAAGCCCATGTTCATCATCCACACTTTGAGGTAGATAATTAGACTACCCTCCCGTGAGATGGTTTCTCAGGTTTTTAAGCAGGTGTGGTACATCAGCCATGAAGTACAAGTTTCTTGACGCGTCGCAAGAATGAGGGCAAGAAACAATGCGTAGACCATTCTTGTTTACAACAATGCCAAACAGCTTCCATAGGCCCAAGCATCCTCCTCCCATGTTGCTGAACACAGCATCCACAATTATGCCAATGCGAGCACACTGCTTCAGGATGTCAACGATTACCTATTTTCCAGTGTATAAGTCGCAGTTTTTTTTCAAACATTTTTCTTCGTGCGACTTATACAACAATGCGACTTATTTTAGATTTGTTTCTTAGGTGCGACGACATTTTTTTTATACGCTGCGCGCCATTTTTTGTAGAGCACCATAACAGCGTAGCCATGGGCGGTGTTTCTTCCTCCAAGAGGCGCTGCTGTCACCGCACTGTTTTGACTCGGAATGGGAGCTAGATATTTTCATTTTTATGGTTTCTCCGAAGCGGCTCAATGCGCATAGGCAAGACGGTGAGAATAAAACTTTTACAGCATGTTATTGATGTTGCTCAATTAAGCCATGGTTCTGTATTCTTTTGCATCAGTCCAGTAACACTGAAAAGTAAGGGGGCTGGTATACACGCATTGCAGAATATTTTCTCAAGTCTTTCTTAGTTTCCGTTTGATGAGCAGTTTTTTTATGCCACGCTCCAGCCGTGTTGCTACATGTAAAAGGAAGGATTTTGGCTAGCCAATCTTTTAGAGGTACCAGAAAAAAATATGTCAAGGTTTATCTTTCTGCCTGCGCATCGATGCTTGCGTCGTCTTCAGGACTTCGCCAGGCCTAGTGCTCCAAAGCTTGGTCTGAGTGTCTAGCTCCTTAAACCTTTGTTCGCTCGGCATGCGTCCGCTCGAATAAAGTCGACTACCCTCTCATTTTGCGCATTTGACATCCTTTTGCTGTGAAACACTCGATTGCCCCTGCCAGACAGCACCATACTATGGGTATTTCTCACAAGTCGAAATGTGCAACAAACATTAAGTGCGATCTAGCAATTGTGCGAAACTCTGATTTCGCAATACCAATGCGCGTAAACTGAAAAAATCATAGCGTGGACCATGCAAAGAGGTGCAACTTATATACCAACTTTTCGACGAAAACGGCTCAATATATGGATGTGTGACTTATAGTCGGGGAAAATACTTACCTCTTTCCCACTCATAGCACTGAAAGACTTTCCAGTAAAATGGTATGCAATAGTCTGCTTCCACCTTATGGTCAGTCAGCCAAGCATAAATACAGGGCCGTGTCTGGCAAGACGCTTTTCCGGGATGCTACCATCCGCAAGAAGAAGGGTTGGCTTGCCCAAGATCCTTCCAGTTGATGGGTCGTAAACCAGACTTGGCGACAGCTCAATTTCATCAATCATTAGTGACACATGGCGTTCATCTGGGGACATCATGCTGACCTGTAAAATTGAAGAAAGACATTTATTAATGAATTTAAATGTTGCAAAATCCCGCCTTTTCGCCCCCCCATTTTGCAAAGAAGTGACAGTGATAGCTGTGCCATGTTCGCGCAATGTGGTAAAAATGTCGCCGCAAAATGTGGACACAATGATGCAGACTGTTTCTTTTACTGCAATGTTGGTGAGATGGTGCTGCATCATACCACCATCAATCAGTGTTTGCAAATTCTATATATGCTAGTCTTGTGCGAGTAGTGGATTTTGAGTTCGAAGCGATTACTGGTTTTGGCCGAATATTTTCGATTCGAATATCGAATAGTTTTTCCATGCCTTCCACTACCATAGCGTAATGCTTAGACGAAAACCCAGCTAACTTGTGAAGGTTGTTCCACTTGTTCATTAATAGGCTAAGTTTATCTATATTTTTAAAATGTGTCTTCATAAGGTCTGATGTCTTGGGATGGTAAGTAAACAAAGAATTTGACATAAAATGAATCCTATAGAGATGGCCACCTATACCCAATTGAGTGAATTTAAAAAGTTTGCTATATAAAATACGCCTTCTTTAATCTCAAGTTAAAAAATAAATAATTGCACATGTTGAACGCAGGTTGTAAGGACATCTCTGCCTAATATAACACCAACTCATGTTTACAAACAAACCGGAGCGCCCCAAGCGGACGCCTCCGGCGCCGCGCATGCGCGGTGGACGGTGGGCAAGAAGCCCGCCGTCGCCCATAAACAAACCATTGCATTGCGTTGTTTTCGGCGTCGGTGGGAGTCCCCGTGCTCTTTTTCGCGTTGAAATTGTTGATTTTACGTCCTCCTAACAATGTCTGACTACTTGAGCGGCTTCAGCAAAGTTAACGAGGCAAAACTTTACGTGAATAATCTGACATGCGGCGATTCATTTCACGTGGACGCCGCAGAATGGGCGCTAAAGCCTGACTCGCACGATGAGATTCATCTCGCTATTTTCAGTCGCGCAGTCGCTCGGGCTGCAAAAGCGTGCACCGTAGGTGAGATGGTGGACGTCAATACTGAAAACCACAAGTAGAATCGGGCATTACAAGTCGGTGATGGCCACTGATAACGATCAACATCGTCTTGTATCTGTTTACACTTAGCTCCCAACCAACCTTCAAATGTGTTTTGAGGCCTGCACTTAGTTCTTATCGCAATTACCGGGTCAACGTTTGGTTTACGGGCCGCTGTCGTTTGAACGAGCTGACGACAAAAAGCATACAAGTTTGAAAGAGCAGACGACAGTTCGAACGCATGCGAAATAGAGTGCGGACTAGAAGCACCGCGTCCCGCGTCCACAAACCTTTAAAATGTCACGTTGTCGGCGTCTGTGTGAGTCTGCAACTCTTTTTCGCGTTGGAATTGTCGAATCTACGTCCCCATCGCAATGTATTACCATTTTAATCGCCTGAGCGAAACTATCAAGGCTCGTTACACCGATAAACTTTGCGTAAATAATTTGACGTGCGGCAATTCATTCGCGTGAACGCCAGAGAATGGACGCCAAAACCACGATGAGAATCTTCTAGATATTTTCGGTTGCGACGTCGCTCGTGCTGCAAAAGTGTAGAAGGTAGCGACGATGATCGACGTCGATACTGCAATTCGGCAGCGGAAACAGACCAAGCGTAACAAGTCGGTGATGGCCACTGGTACCAACGATCAACATCTTGTATGTACTGTTTACACCGAGCCTACTTAAGTCGTTTGAGGCCTGCAATTAGTTCTTATTGCAATCACCGGGTCAAAGTTTGGTCTACGGGCCGCTTTTGTTTGAACGAGCAGACGACAAAAAGCAGACAAGTTCGAAAGAGCAAACGAAAGGTCGAACGATCAGGCGGCCGTGTGAATTTGAAGACGCACTGAACCCGCGGGGGGCCCGGACAACTTGGCGGTTTTCTCTCGTTAATGTTGGAACAAAAATACATCTGGCGACCACAAAGTGTTGCCCGCACAAGCAATCGTAGTTCGACAGCGTCTGGTTTACCCTTTTCACGGCTACTATCCACGTACTCGGACGAACGGAGCGGGCAGAAACACATGAAAACTGATCTCAAACCTTTCCAGACTCTTTTGGCACCACCCCCGTCGCAGCATTTTGACGAGAACGCAGGTTTTTTGTCTGGTTTCTCCGAAAAGAACACAAGAATTCATGTCTTGCACGGCGACTTCTGCCCACCGCCCCAGACCGGAAGTGCGTCCGACGCGCCACCACCGCGGCGTGACGTAGGAGAGTTGAGTTGGTGTATACTCTTGCATAACAGTAAGTTTAATTGATCGATTATTAGGTGTTTAATGGCGCAAAAAGCAACATAGGCCATGCTGCGCCAAAGGAATAATTAAAAGACTTTATAGTAAAAGGAAGGAATTACTATGCAGAGGATCTATAACTGGTGCAGGTAGCCAGTTTTTTTAAGAAAATCTAAAATATGACCAAAAGGAACTAAAGGTTGATCCCCTAGTAAAAAGGCTAGATGAAATGGAAGGTATCCAGAAAGTGAAGGGAAACTTGTTCGACGTTCTTGATCAAAGAATTTGCAGTGCCATAGAATATGCAGCATTGTTAGCAATTCACCGCAATGCTCACAGACTGGGGTGTCCTCACCACAAAGAAGGTGTCGATGGGTGACACGTGAATGTCCAATTCTCAAACGACACATTAAAACTTCATGGTGACGGTCTCTATGGTGCGAACTCTCCCATACCTCCAAACGTGGTTTGATGACATGTAGCTTATTATTTATTTCTTCGTCCCAGTCTTGCTGCCAGGCATTATGAATTGCTTTCTTAAGAACTGGTTTAAAATCTTCTTGAGGCAGCTGAACGGGTGTTTCCAGAGCATCCTTAACAGAGGCTGCTAGCATATCCGCCTTCTCATTACCTGAAATTCCCACATGGCTTGGTACCCAGCACAGCTTGATATTGTATCCCATTTGGAAAGCCAGGTTTAACTCTACCCGTACTTGTTGCACGAGCCGATTCTTAGAATCTTTGAGGGAACAGAGAGAGAGGATAGCACTCTGGGAGTCCACAAACAAGATAGCTTTCCTGATGTTGTTGCCTAATATATATTCAATGACCATGAGCATACCATAAAGTTTTGCAGTAAAAATGCTGGCAACAGAGTGAAGCCGTCGAGCTTTTACAAAGTGTTCTGAATATACAGCCGAACCGACAACGTGTGGAGTTTTTGCACCATCAGTGAAGAATTGTGCATGGTTCTTATACTTAGCTTGCAAGGTCATAAACTCTTGCTGAAGGACTAGTGGTGCAACAGTTCGCTTATTGTATTTCGCTAGTGACCAGTCACAGGTATAGTGCACCACCTTATAAGGAGCAATGCTTCGAACTTTTGTCATCAAGCTACGCTCAGGAAGTACAAGCTGCAGGGATGCAGACATGCATTGAATGCGGAGGCTTAAAGGCCGTACTATACTTGGCTTGTTCTCAAAAAGACGTGAAAAAGGAGATACCTGCGAGCAACGATAGGATGGGTGTTCAGGGTCAGATTTGACTTTATAACTATAGCATAGGCTGAGGAACTGTCTTCGCTTTTCTAGTGGCACTTGGTGCGTCTCTGCGTACAAACTCGGAACAGGCGACGGTCGGAAGGCCCCCGTGGCAAGTCGAAGTCCAAGGTGATGCACAGGATCTAGCATTTTTAAAAATGACGGTCGTGCCGAGCCATATACAACCGCACCATAGTCGAGGCGGGAACGAACCAGCGAGTTGTAGAGTCGCAGGAGGCATCTCCTGTCAGAACCCCAGGACATGTGTGCAAGCACCTTGAGAACATTGGCAGATTTAAGACACTTTCGCTTCAGTTCTTTTAGATGGGTCCGAAAAGTGAGCTTCTTATCAAAAATAACACCCAAGAACTTGTGTTCATGCCTAACGGATATGTCAGTGCCATTCATCTGCAAGCTGGGATCTAGCGACAACCCCCGACGTAATGAAAAAGGCACGCACACCGTTTTTTTCTGGTGCAAACCGAAAACCATTTTCTAGGGTTGTGCGAATATTCGAAATTTCGAATAGTAGTTCCGAATAATACACTATTCGATATTCGCTTCGAGAAGAACTTCACTATTCGCGTTTTTCGAAGTGTTGATTGCGGTGGGTTAGCCCCGTTGAGTGTGCTTCTTACCGAGCACCGGTACACTGCGAAGAAGCAATGCCCGCGGAAGCAAGCTTTGCGGGTGTTGCTTCTCCGCATTACATCGGTGCTCAGTAAGAAGCGCACTCAACGGAGAAACCCGCCGCGATAAACATTTGGAAAAGTATGAATATCGCAGTTGCGTGCTTGGACGAAAACCATACATTCAAAGCGGGATGGTGCATGCGTGCCGGCTGTATATGAAAATAAATGGAAACTTTGTGAATGTGTATTATCTACATTGTAGTAAAAGTTTTAAAATTAAACTGACTGTTTTGCAAGAGTATATGTTGGGCAGAGATGCCCTTAAAACCTGCGTTCATCATGCGCGAGTCATTCTTTTTTAACTCGAAATTAAAGAGAGAATATTTAAGATTTGTAAAATCACTCAATTGGGTATAGTTGGCAATTTCCATTAGATTCATTTTATGTCAAACTTGTTTACTTACCATCCCAAGACATCAGACCTTCTGAGGTCACAGTTCATAAATATAGATAGATTAAACTTGGCTTTGTGGTTTTGTCTAAGCATTATGTTTTGGTAGTGAAAGGCGTGGAAAAACTATTCGATATTCGATTCGAAAATATTCGGCCAAAACCACTATTCGCTTCGAATTCGCTTCGAACTCAAAATCCACTATTCACACAAGACTATCATTTTCATCAGCCCACTTACTCATCCTATTTATTGCTATCTGCAATTGGCACTCACAAATTGACAAGTTGCATGAGGAGAAAGCAATCTGGACATCGTCTACGTACAATGAATAAAAAACTGGTGGTGGTATAACTGCAGCGAGGCTGTTGATCTTAATTGCGAACAAGGTAACACTCAAGACACCTCCCTGTGGAACGCCGTTTTCCTGTGTAAAAACATCCGAGAGCGTGGATCCCAGGCGGACCTGAAAACAACGGTCTGTCAAGAAGTCCTTTATGCAACGCAGCATGCGACCACGAACACCGCACCTATACAGGTCCTGAAGTATTCCGTACCGCCATGCCGTATCATAAGCTTTCTGTAAATCAAAAAAGACAGAAAGGCAATGCTGCCGGTTCACAAAAGCCTCACAAACAAAAGTCTCTAACCGAACAAGGTGATCCAAGGTTGAGCGACCTCTTCTAAAACCACACTGGTTTTTATCGAAAATTTTCTTTTGTTCTAGAATGTATACTAGCCTCCTGTTTATAAGCCGTTCATAAGTTTTTCCTAGACAACTAGTCAAAGCGATAGGCCGATAACTTGCTGGTAGGGAAGGGTCTTTGCCAGGCTTCAAGATGGGAATGATGTGTGCTTGCTTCCAGCAAAAACAAGAAGCTGCCCATAAATGATTAAAGAAAGACAACAAATTCATCAAGGATTCAGCCGACAAGTGCCTCAGCAGTTCATAATGAATCATATCTGGGCCAGGTGCTGACTGCTTCCTTACTGCAAGGGCTATTTCAAGTTCATACATTGTGAACGGCCGGTTGTTACCATTATCACTTCCAGAGAAATCAATTGGCTGTTTTTCTGCCAAAGACCTGAACTTTTTAAATTTAGTACTGTAATTTGAAGAACTGAAGACCTCTCGAAAATGATCAGCAAGAATGTCAGCCTGATCTTTTAGTGATGGGGATGATGAAGGGAAAAGGGGAATACTGAAGGAGTGGCAAGTACCCCGAATTTTCCGAACACGATCCCATACCTCTTTTGCAGGAACAAAACTGTTCAGAGAGGATACATATTTTACCCATGAGGTCCTCTTGGCTTGTTTTCGTGTCCAACGAGCTTTTGCTTTGCACTGTTTGAATTTAATCTTGTTCTGAACAGTCGGGTACTGCCGAAACCTTCCCCAAGCCTTATTCTGAGCTTTTATGGTGGTCGTACAGTCCTTGTTCCACCAAGGCTTGCATTTCTTGGGAATATTTCCAGAAGTTCGGGGAACTGACAGAGAAGCAGCATTTATAATTTTTTTGGTAAGATAAAGAGTCGCTTCCTCAGGAGACTTAGCTAAAAAAATAGCGGGATCAACCACTGCCTCCAGAGAAAATAAAGCCCAGTCGGCTTTATCTAACTTCCACTTGGGAGCACAAGCTCGAAGAGAAGGAAGGGATACTGAACTTTCTAAAATTACAGGAAAATGGTCACTACCGAAAGGATTTTCTAAAACCTTCCAAGAAAAACAAGGAAGTAAAGTAGGTGATGATATGGAAAGATCAATGGAAGTAAAAGTATTATGAGGTGCACTAAAAAAAGTTGGTTGTCTCTTGTTTAAAAGGCAAAGGCCAGATGACAGTAAAAAACGTTCTATGACACCGCCATGAGAGTCTTGACGAGCACTGCCCCACATGGAATGGTGTGCATTAAAATCTCCTAAGATTAAAAAAGGCTGTGGCAGTTGGCCCACAAGCCCTTGCAGGTCATGTAAATGCACTGGAAAGTTTGGTGGAAGGTAAAGCGAAACAATAGTAATTAGGCGGTAAAGCAGAACACGAACTGCTACTGCCTCTAAGGGGGTTGCGAGAGGGACAGGCGCACAGGCAATACCACTCTGCACAACCACGGCTACTCCACCAGAAGAGGTGTTACAAGAAACACGGTCTTTTCTAAAAACCTGATGTCGCCGTAGTACCTGTGTGTGTGTTTCATTAAGATGAGTCTCCTGTAAACAGATGGCAACAGGCTGGAGCTCATCGAGAAAAAAGTTGACATCATCAATGTTACGAAAAAGACCGCGGCAGTTACACTGCACTATACCTATATTTTTAACCATTTAAAACAAAATAAGTATAACATACAAATTATATTAAAAAGCTATATTTCTATTTTTACACGCGGTGCACTTTGTTTTTTGGGGGAGTTATTCTGCCTCCGATTAGAGTCACCGGAGGCAGAGGGGGTGGACTCTGATCTTGAGAGGAGAGCCTCCTCATCAGATCTCGACCCACCCTCGTCCATGGGCTCGTCTGCAGTTGCTGGCAGCTGGCCCTTGGAGGTCGACTGCTTTGGCACTTCCCCAGGCTTCCTCTGAGGAGCAGAGGTGTGGGGAGCAGAGCCGTGTATTGAGAGAGTTTGGTCAATGGGAGGTGCGGGCAGAGTCAGGGCGTGCGGCAGAGTCGTAAAGAGGGCTTGGCATGCTCTCTTGACCAACCAGAAGCCGAAAAGAATCCCCTAGCGGTGGTAGCGGTAAACAGTTCTGATCAAAAGTCTATGTTCGTATATGGTTTTAATAAACGCGTAAGAGTGAAGTGTAGTAACTCTTTGTGGTTGAAAATAGGGTGCACGTGTTGTTTTGATCATGATCATGCAAAAAGATGTAAGAAACGAATGCGCCGCGCAACTCTGTTTTGCACGGACAGAGTGTGACCGTTCGGACGGCAGATTCCCGGCCCTGGGCGCTTGGCGTACGGATCATGTCGATCGTTCCGCTAGTCGCACCCTTCCACCATCATTTTGGATTAACGTGACTGAAACATCACGTGTACCACATTTCCAGCCATTGAGAGTTACTCCAATGCAGTTATCAAGTTTGTTTCTTGCGACCGCCGCCAGGGTATTATTTCCGGCTTCTGGTTGGTCACATTCGAATTTCTGAAGACGCCCTGGAACACGCCGAGCCCGCTTTTGGCCAATGGCGCCTCCTGATTCGTCTCCTATACTTCCGAATGAATGGCCAAACTCTCTACATTTACGGCTCTGGTGGGGAGGTGGGCCCCGACCCCGAGAGGTCGAAGCAGCCGGTTGAGCAGGAGACGACATCTCCTGTTCTGGGGCGGATGCTGGCAAAGCAACATTCACCTTGCGGTTCGGAGGCGGTGCCACTGGCGCCGCTCTCGGGGGTTTAGAGGGGGACTGTGACGGAAGATACAAGTCGTCCGGAGACGTCTGCGTTCCCATCGAAACTACTGGCCGCGCTGGTCCCCTGTGCACGGCCTCGGCATAAGACCCTTTCGATACAAAAGCAAAACGCTTCTTTGCCTCAGTGTAGGTAATGTTTTCGGTAACTTTTAATGGAAGAACTTCTTTCTCGTCTTTCCACACAGGGCAAGATCGAGAGTATGCCGGGTGGTTGCCACTACAGTTTGCACTATGAGGCTCATTATCGTACACATCTGCAACGTGTTCCTTGCTGGAGCACTTTGCACAGGTGTCCCTTCCCCGACAGTTCCGTGACCCATGGCCGAACCTCTGGCACTTAAAGCACCGTTGAGGGTTCGGCACATAAGGTCGGACCCGGCATTGAAGGTAACCTGCCTTTACAGTCTGCGGCAGAGTGGTTGAATCGAAAGTCAAAATGATATGTTCTGTCTTCCGTTCCACACCATCACGGCGGATAGTGATTCGTCGTGCATCTATAACTCCTTGACTAGAGAGGCCCTCAATTATCTCTGGCTCAGGTGAGTCAAGCAAGTCATCCTCAGAAATGACCCCTTGAACACTGTTCAGTTTGCGGTGAGGACTGACGCTTACTTTGTAGTCGGAGACAAGGTTCAGTTTAAGGAGGGCATCACTTTGCTGCTTTGTGTTGACCTCGACAAGGAGATCATCAGATCCCATCTTCTTTGCATTGTAATTGGCGCCAATAACACCCTCAAGAACTTTGGAGACTAGAAAGGGAGAAAGTTTGCCAAGAGGCTTGTCACCTTCCGAGTGCATAACAAGGAACTTCGGGAATTTTTCCAGTACAAAAGATTGTTTCGTGTTCAGTGCTTCGGTGCGGCCCCTTTTGGGGGGCCGATCAAAAGGTTTAAGTTTGGAACCCATATGAAGGGGGAGGGTTTTCGGAAACTGTGGTGCACCGCCCACCACCGAGCCCAACAAAGGGAATAGGTAACGCTCCATAACAAGAATGGCTTGGCTGAAGACGTTACGCTACTAGTGCTGCCCAGTCTCTATAACCAAGAGTGGTTTTGGACAAGGTGTCTGTCGCCACCCAAGGTTAGCCCTTGCCGCCAAAGGAGTTGAAAAGGAAAGAAGAGAAATGAGAAGAGTGAAAAGAAGGAGAAGACAAGGGTGAAAGTAGAGAGGGGATAGTAGAAGTGGCGACTAGACTGAATCATCCTGGCCGGGCCTTACCAGGACTCCCGTCTACGAGAAGCAGGGGCCGAAGTGGTGTATTGCCTCACCCGGGGGGCCCCGAAGGGTCCAAACCTACCCCGGGCTCGGCTCAACCACCAGGATGCCCTTTTCCCCGGACACGGGAAAGCCACGCACAGCCAGACGTGGGCGGGCGAACCCGCATGGCTCGGGGTCCGTGGAGACGCCACTCTCCAAACACCTGCTTCCACAGGTGCCCCCTGCGGGGAACAGTAAGTTTACTTTTAGAACTTTTACTACAATGTAGATATACATATTTACAAAGTTACCATTTATTCCCAAATACAGTCGGCAGGCGTGCACCATCCCGCTTTGAATGTATGCTTTTCTTCCAAGAGTGCAATTGCGATATTCATACTTTTCCAAGTGTCTATCACGGCGGGTTACTTCGTTAAGTGCGCTTCTTACCGAGCACCGGTGTAATGCAGAGAAGCAACACCCGCGGAGCTTGCTTCCGCAGGTATTGCTTCTCCGCTATGCACCAGTGCTCGGAAAGAAGCGCACTCAACGGGGCTAACCCATCGCAATCAACACTTCGAAAAAAGCGAATAGTGCAGTTCTCTTCGAAGCGAATATCGATTAGTCTATTATTCGAAACTACTATTCGAAATTTCGACTTTTCGCACAAGCCTAATATATGCACATGAATTGTAAGTGATTAGTTGAAAGGCAAGGTACTCAAATTACTTAAGAAAACCACATCAGCGATTTCACATTCGGCAGTAAAACCACTAAATTAATATAAAAAGATGTCCATAAAACCTTCACTTCAAGAGAATCCATCAACTTATGCATTATACCAGAAGCAAACTTGTACTTCTCGAGGTGGTGTTGAAGGGTCCTTTCTGAAGGCAATGGCTGCCCAACATCCTTCACAAGGGTGTTCCCTTGAGATCCGCAGTCAAGACGAATCTTAAAGGGATACTGAACTGCAAAATCGGGTCGACGTTTTTGGTCTTAATCACAATAAAGGCACATCATTTAATTTTTACTGGCGCTGTTAAAGCGAAAATACGACTAAATTTTAATAAACTGGAAAATAAGCATTTTAAGGTGCCCCTGGTGAGCGTTTCCGGAACCTCGCTTCGTGACGTGACATACCTCAGAGGCCTTGCGCAGCTGTCTTAGAAGACGCGGAGAATCATAACTTTGTTGGTTTGCTGTGACCTGAAATGCGTCTACCTCGCGCTCGGTGGCGTGGACGATTGTTATGGCGACAAGCGAGAGCGCCAAGAGCGGCAGCAGTAGCTATAGCGGGAGCACCTGCCAACGAAGAGGCGTAAGGTGTTGCCTTACGCCTGCGACCCGTCCGTGACGTCGGACAGCAATGAAACTTCACCGGAGCCAGCAGCAGAGTCCTCATCTGACGTTCTGCCGCAAAATGACAGCTGCGGCGGCTACACAACACACGCTGGTCAGAACACGCGCACATGGCGCAGCGTATGTCTTGCATAGGCCCGGGAGAGCGATTGTTTTGGGGTTGCGCGAAGTTCACTTGCAGCCTCGAAGAACCAATGATAAATGGGGTTTTATATATTGTGAGGTGTACTAGCGACTAACATGCTCTTGGTATCGCCGAGCGGCGGCGAGTAAGCTCCAACCTCAACTTATCGGTCCCATCGCTTGGGCCAGAGAAAGATCGTTTTGCTCAAAACTGTCAGTGCTAAGGCAGGGCTACCCGTGCACCTGTCCCGTAGGTGCGTTAGAAATTCAAGATGCATCAGCTGCGTGCGGGCTTGAACCTGCACGTAGTGCCGGTACAACGTCCAAGTAATCACGTGCGTGTTTGCCCAATGCTGGGCCCCAGGTTGGGCGCTCAAGTTCTTGTGGCATAGGCAACACTGCTTTTTTGCGGCCCTCTATGCCTGGGTCAAAGCTTCCGGAATATGAATAAAGTATTACTATTATTATACGCAAAAATGCAGCTGCTGTATAGTGACTGCATCGCGGTTGTGGATACTCCCAAAAGGCATCCGAGGCTTGAGCAGTGTTTGGGTGACACAATTGGATTAACAAAAGAGACAAAGTGTGTGTAGCCACACCAGTGCCCACACAGCATTACAGAGATGTTGACATATGCACTAATTCATGTTTTCAACTTTGGGAAACAGGTGCTGCTGCAAATCCCGCTGTGGCAGCATGCCCACACCAGTGGAAAGTGTGTGCTGCAAAGAGCAGAACAAGGTCAAAGAGAAGGCTGGGAGCCTTCCCTGCATCACAATACATAGGCTCATTGAGCTATACTGTCTGAACCGGATGTCCTGGACCGCGAGCACAGGAAGCTGAGGGTTTGCCGGCCTCTCAGCACGAGAAACATCAAGCAGATAAATGCGTATGTACAGTAAAACTAAATCACTATACAGTCGCCAACCGTTTTTTTGGACTCCGATGATTTGGACTTGTTTTATATTTCGGACCTAAAGGCGGAACCGTGACTTACCCCATAGAAATAGTGTATATTCACGACCAATGTTTCAGACAGCTTCAAGTCCAAAAGTTTGATTATTCGGACAAAATCATCGCGAGCGATCAGCGTAAAACACCATCGAGAAGAGGCCATTTCGAATTCTATGTTGGCTGCCAATGGATTGGCTTGGTTTGCCAGCGCTACTTGAGCACTCCTGAGTCCTACCGCTAGGCGACGCTATGCTAGCCCTTTCTTTCCCATTTAGCTGCACGTCATCATCATCATTATTATCATTTTGCTTTGTTTTTCGTTCCTTCGCGTCGCCAGTCGCCATTTTGCGCACGTGGATTAGCGCTGGCTTGGACGTCATGGCCCCATTTGTTCTTCTGCTACTTGACCATAACGCTAGAAATGAAGGCAGCGATTCTCAAGCTAACAGAAAGTTGTCGAACGGAAACGGAGGCGCAACTTAAAACAAGGCACGCAGGCGTAACCTGAAACAAGGCACTATTTACGGCTTTTTAAAGCCCACTTGGAAGTAATAAAGGTTTTCGGACTGGTCTATTATTCGGACGTTTTTTCGGTCCCAGCGAAGTTCGAATAACCGGTCGCTGACTGTACCTTTTTACTATGAAATTCACCACTTTGTAAATAAAGTGAGGATGTAAAGCGAGATGTGCATTAGATGAACCGGAAAAGGCCGTGCCTCAATGTTGGCAATTGAAGTTTCCGACACAGGCAGGTTTTTATTGGTGGCCTGAAAAACATACCCAAAATTTAGAAGCAAACCATCCATTACATGCTTGCACGCTCGCATATGCATGTTCTAATGAAACTACAGCATGTGGCGTTTTGCTGCTGGCCATCGAACTAGTTCCAAGTGGATACCTGGCAGTGTAACTAAATAACTTCCTTATGTTATCACTGCAGTAAGCACAGGTACACGGCGTACTGCCAATTCTTTTGGTGGGTGCACGGAAGGCTGGGAAAGGAGAACCGGGTAACCTTGCCCAGCTGCGTGGTGACCAGGCTGCACAAACAGTTCCCCGCCCCGAACCCTGCAGACTACACGGGCTTCAAGCAGTCATAATGCTGAGTAAGTTGGCATGCTATCCACCTTCAAATCTCTTAAATATATATCTTTTCCTACCAAGCACTTGGGAGCAACAGTCGCTCCAACCTATTGTTGGCGCTGTACAAGTAATGAGGCCCAAAATATCTTTAAACCTTAAGATGTTTTGTCTGCCATGGCAATGAGCATGATCTAGCATGAGAATGCTCGCACTCACTGCCAGAACAAATAGTCCAATTAAATTTTGGGCTTCATTTGTCAAGCTCCCTCCACAAATCAGTGAATTGCTTTTTCCGGTGTTTTGCAAAAAAAAAAAAAGGAAAGATGTAGCTTTCAGGAGCAGTACGTAATTAACGTTTGAATAAAGAGATCAATATTTGACATACAACAAAGTCACTGTTTATTGCTAACTAACCAATTTTTTACTTTAAACGATCAGAGACCGAAGACGAGGAAATGGGCCAGAGACATTTTGAAAAGGGGCTCATGGCAAGGAGCTGGTGGCCGGGGAGCGCGGGGCCCGGGGCTCGTGCTCGGAACTGATCAGATTAACACGTCAGATCGAACTGCTTTGTTGCTTGCGCATAGTGTAAATAAATGTTTGCTTCAACGTAACTAACGATGACTACCAGAAGTTCCTGCATTTAATGCTGAAACCCGAGACGTAACGAGTCAACAAAGGAAATCTGGTAGACCGAAGCAATACGAACGACAGAAGCAAGCAACATTCCATCGAGACAAGACAGAAAGATCATGGACATCCTCAAGAAGAAACGGAAGACCCTGCAAACGCAAGTAACGAAACTCCTCAGCGAGGCAAAAGAATTATTTCAGCTGACTCCGGCAGCCATTGATGATTTAGAGATTTTGATCGAGTGCATAAGCCTCTCTCGGGATCAACTCAGCCACGTAGATGCCACGATTGAGCTATTGAAACTAATAAGTCGTTGTAGCTGCAATATCGGGCGCAATAGTCAGCAACGAATGGTGCAGGAGGCTTTCGCTTTGCCTTACCTCACTTAAATCGCAAAGCATGAGCAATGACCTCGACGCATTCTTTAGATAGTCTTTCCATTCTGGCCATTCCTAAGCCTAAATGAACGCGATAATTGTCGGCATGGCAACGTCTTTGCAAAGCGGATTGCCTTGACTCAATCGGCCGGGTATTGATAGCACACAAAAGCAGACAGCGTCCCAATAGACCTTTCTCTTAATTACCCAAGCATCGAGGAGAACACTGAAAGTGTAATTCTATGGTCCACGAGCGCTGGCCTTCCTCTTATAAAAGATTCGAAGTAGATAATCATAAGGCTTTGACAAGCGTGCGTGCAAGGCAAAATTTGTTTTAGACTTTTTGCTTTAGAACAATTACTACTGCAGACGCCAGCACGTCTGCCCACATCTCATTGCGCAATGTGTGGCACTGCTAGTGGCCGGACCTGTTTGTAAACATGAGTTGGTGTATACTTCACAGCATCACTTGGTATGAAACACTAACATGACAACACTGTTAATATGCTGTGGTCTACTTGCCCTCAGGAAGCTGCTTTTTCTTCCCCAGGTCTCCGCGCTGGCACCTTGGATACAGGGGGTTGGCATGTTCGTGCAAGTCAGCCACGTGTCCCACCAGGGAAGTCCACTTTGGAAGGATCTCCTCCGGCGCTCCATTGCTCGATTCCGCACACCAATAAAGGTGCTTGACGATTGCCTCCACCCAGTCTTGGAGTCCCACAAGGGACTTGAGTTTTCCAGCTGAGACCAAGCGTTTCTTGATGCCTGAAAAATGAAGCATTGCATTCATTCTGCTAAGCACCAAGCTTAGATTGCCAGAAACCACAGCTTGACAAAATAAAGAGTTCATAATTATGAACACCAAAAACAAGAAAAACCCAATTCTGCCCCATTTTCTCAAGTATAAAAAAAAAAAACATGGGGATATCTCACTCTAGGACACTTTCCTGTATTAAAGGCTTTTAGACGCTTCCGTCAAGTGTAAAGATTGTGCCCGCTGTCTTCCATGCTGAGAAAATAGTTAAGGGACGGAAGAAACATCAAAATCCAAGCATTTTGGGCTCCGGCAACATGCGTGCGCACGGCCTGGCAAGCGAGATTGTTTCTAAGCGCTCTGGGGACGCCACCTCGCTTCACCTCGCCCAACCTTGCCAACCGCGACCGGACCCTGAGGCCGAAAGGCTCTGGCGCAGCCAGGAACGGCATTGAGGTTGCAGCTCCTCCTTCTGTGCTACCATGCAGTGCTCAGAGTTATCGGCGTCGTTTGTCCTTGCACTGAAGCCTCTAGGGCCTCCTTCGGACGCGAGGGTCCTATTTCACAAGGCTTGGACAAGGGCCGCCCTCACCAAGCAGCTTCGCAACCTTCCGCTCACTTAGTTTGACAATAAAAGCTTGCGGTTCTTCTCTTGAGAAAATTGCGGGTGACCCCACGGGACTGCTCTCCGCCGCCACCGAGGGTCACTATGTTCTCAGTTGTGCACTCGCTCCCACAGTGGGTGCTTTCCCATAATCCTCCCCGATCCAAATTGCAATGCAACCTCCATTTACATGGTTTGAATAAATGCCCATTCGCCCTCTCAATCCACCTCTGTCTAGGGACTTGAATGCGATGCGCTCCCCTAGAGTATTATTTTGTTTACATGACCGCATTGAATGCGACAACTGGATTCAAATCGACTAAGTCGCATTCATGTAAACGCAACTTATGTTTCAGCTTATATTGTACCGCAGCGAAAACTAGAAGCGCAAGCTCATGGCCTTGGCAGCTGCTTCTGCTGCACGAGAGCTTGTGCCGCCGAGCAGTTGCCACAGAGCAAGGAGCTCATGCTTGTAGCCTTTCCTGCAGTACAACATGCGCAGAAACAAACTATAGTGACAGGCAAGGGTAAGAGCGTTCCGCAATTAAATATTTTGTTTTTGCATAACCTGGAACCCCGATTACTTATGGCTCACCTTTTGCAACGTGCCGGCAGTCGAACATGTGCCGAATCTGGGGGTACCACTTGGCAAGGAATGACTTGATCATGGAGTGGCGATCAGTGATGATTCCTCCCACAGTCAATCCATTGGCTTCACAAAACACTAGAGTCCTTTTCAGGCCCTTGAGCTCCATTGCCCAGCTGCCCTTTGTTTCGTTGGACTGAAGCGACAAATAGAACATTGCATTATCACACCAAACATGAAGTATCCAGAACAAAGTCAACTAGACCTGTTGAATGAGACAATGCATGTCTGAAAAATGTTGTTTTCGCCATTCATTTTCACTTAATTACAGAAAGGTTTCATTTCAGTGGAACAGAAGCATCAGAACATTTATAGCAGGGGAATTTACCTGCACTGTTTCCACATGGAGAACCTTGTTCGTTGACACGTCAACAACGGTGTACGTTCCATATTTCACTGAGTGCCCGGGGGAGTCTGACCGCCCATCACCAGCGAGGACCAGTTCTCGTCCACTTGCTTGCTCAAAGAGCTCGTTTTGTTTCCTGTTCCACACCTGGAAGTCTATTTGCAAAGACTTTTCTAAACAAACATAAATCCTGGACATGTTTTTCATTTCACCTATAAGTATACTGCAAGCTTCTTTCGTTTATGTGAACTCCCATGGAAGTTGAGCATTTAAGTTTCAATCCCAGCTAATGCGATCAAAGCATTGACAAATTGTAATTTGTCTTTATATTCAAAATGAGGGGATGAAATGATCCATGTCGTGGGTATAAATACTGAAGGCACATATGCACATTTAGGTAGATTGGCAAAACACTTTGTTTTTTCTATTATCCATGCATGGGAAAGTTGATGAATAGCTTTTGACACTTTCCGCATTGAAACTCAAGCAGCATAGTGTTGGACTTACTTAGGTCGCATAGACCCCTGCCTGTTCAGGTCTTGTTCCCCTCGTAGCATTCAACAAGCACAGTTTGGCTGCCGAGGAGCTGCCTTCTCAAGAGCGACCTTGAAGAAATGCCACTCGGTATAAAAATAGAGTACTGGCCAATTAATCTTTACAATCGAACTGGGGAACATTTATTGTTGCTTCTTTTACTTATTCCCCACATCAAAATATGTCCTTTACGCTGCCCACTTCTCCAGTAGGTGCAGTCAGTCACAAAGCAGGAGAACAAGAACTGAAAACATTGCCTCCCCGTTCAGAAACCAAGGAGGCGACGGTTTCCCCACATGGAATGCGGCGAGTCTTCGAAGTATGTGCCCTGTATTACTTTGCACACACAGTTGGTACCTTTCCACCCTCGGAGTGTGGTCAAAATAGGTGCAGAGGACACATCTCAACTCTCCCTATTTACGATATTTTCCGGCATGTAAATTGTTTCTTTCCTCAAATTTCTCTCAGTGCATCTTACACAAAGGTGCGACTTACTTTTTTTTACAAGTATAAACCATAGCTGTGCAAGGCCGTATCAACAGTTACAACAAAGGGAAATTGGCAGAGCCCGTAGTTTGTATTGCATCGCACAGACCTAGATCCATTAGATGTAGTCTTCGGGTACTGCGGCTTTTCCTTACAATCGGAAGCTTGGCAATATGCCGGCTTCCAGCAAAGCTTCCAGCCGGCCACATCAGAACACCTTTCCCACGGTAGTTCAACATTGAAGCTAACTCTTACTTGTGCTTAGATTACAATATACATATGACAGCTCATCGATGCAGTTTTGCCTTGCGGTCCGTATAAAGATGTGCCACCTATAGACGTTTGCAAGTCCGCGGCCTCGGGGCGCTGCCACCTTGCTCAGTTGGGGTGCACTTGGGTACGCCAAATTGGATTATGATGCCTCACTAAGGTGTCGTAACCAGACTATGGCCACGCCCAAGCATACCCCAGCTCGGCAAGATGGTGGCACCCTGGGGCCGTACTTGCAAACATGTATATATCAACCTTTTTGTAAAAACAGCCGATTATAGGAGTGTGTGACTTGTAGACAGAAACATATGGTGCTTCAAAGGATGTACTGCACCATTCAGGATCCCATAAGAGTGCTGAGCCTGAAATATTGGCACCTAAAATAAACCCCTTTCACAGGTACGGAAAAGCTTGAAACGTGCCATACCTGTCTGATTGCTGGTAGAAGGAAGGCACCCTGAATCTTGAAGTATGTCTCGTACGAGAAACAGGGCACGCCCATCTGGCGGAGGAGCCTCAGCACTTTTTTGACGATGCTCCCAGAGAAGAGTGTGGCTGCAGCTAGGAGCACATTGCCTAGGGCCCTCCTATTCACTGGTGGTTGGCTGGTCCAGGTGTGTTGGTGGCCATTGTTGCACATTCTGTGCACCCGGAGACACGTCCCTTTGAGCTTCTTCTCTGTGATGCGGCACAGTGCAGTGTACTCAGGTCAATTACCCAGTAGCTCGTCCAAACAAGACTCGAAAACAATAAACTTTCGTTCCGAGACGTAGTCGATGCTTTTGCTGCTCTCATGCTGACTGAGTGCGCTGTCACATGCGGTGTTCTGTTGTGCATCCCTGAAATAAAAAAAGAAAAAAGAAGCAACCTCTTACACACCCCCTCATACTCTTTACTAAAGATGACATATATCCGACTGATACCAACCTCAGAAAGCCGGTGCCGGACATCATCATGAGAAAGCTAGCGTCAGAGGGGAGCTCATTGTCTATTGTTGGCAGCTGTGGTGGGTCTGGTGGTAGAGCTGGTTGTCTGGGCTCTGGCGGCTGTGGCGACAGCGTCAGCCCTTCAGGCAACATCCAATCCAATGGAGCCTGGGGGACATGATTTGGTGAGGAGCATTGTGGTGTCACGAGGACAGGACTTGTTTGGGACTGTCGTGATGAAGTCTTCATGGTGACTTGTATGCCTGTGCCATCATAACGTGTTACAACGATCTAAACAATGCTGCCTTCTGAGAAATTTCTTTTTGCAGATACGTACATTGATTTCTGTAGATGCGTAGCAGCGGTCCGAAGGTCAGGAGCCTGTTTGGCATTACTGATGGAGGGGGCTGTTCACAGCAGAGGAAATAAAGTGTGTTTCAAAACAAAATCACCCTTGGCTCATGCAGTCAGCAATACAGTGAAACCCGTTTATAACGAACAGCAGGAAACACTACGATCAGTTCGATATAGCAAGTAGTTCGATATAGCAAAACCCACTTACAAAACCGAGCTACGACTTTCCCGGCGGTTAAATATGGATCTTTAAATCGCTGCAGCCACCCAGATCCAGCGGTGAAGCCCTCAACGTTCAGGAGGGGTGCAAAATTTCTTGCCTTGCTTTGCAACATTGGTCCGGAGACCAGCAGGTTCCGCGCACAAATGTCCAAAAACCATTGGTACAGCGCTTTTTCCACCTTGCCGTACGCCGGCTTGCGGATGCGCCTGCTGTCCGCATTTAGCCGTTCACGGGCCTTGTCTCGGATGGCAGACTTGTTTTTAAGAATTGTACTCAGCATACTTCTGGGGATCTTGTAGGCAGCGGCAACGTCTGATTTCTTTTCGCCGTGCTCCACACAACTGATGATGTCGACCTTGTCGGAAAGTGGCAGAGCCTGCCGCTGCTTCGTCGTCATTTCGGGCGCGAACTAGCTGGCCCGTACAGTGAACAGAAAGTGCATTGGGGACAAGAAAGACGACAACAAACAACGACTAAATTAACGAGAAGAAAGGAGGGAGGGGGAGAGAGAGAGAGTTTTGCCTGTGGTTGACGCTTTCAACGGCATGTGACAATGCTATGGAATCTGAAATGCGATAGGCTTATTGCTTCTTGGGGCGTGGTGTGTCAAGCCCCAAGTGAATGCGCAAGGTGAGGAGGGTCAAACTAGAGTTCCTTCAAGTTCTCTTCGGCGGGACATGAAGGCCCCCTAGGTCAAACTAAAGTGACTTTAGGTGAAACAAGGCGCGAAGGGAGAGGAGGCGAGAACTTCTTTTTCTTTCTCGTCTCTTCGCTTCCGCCTTGTAACAACGCACTAGAAAGGTTTTTTTTTTTAGCTTACCTACGTTTTTTAATTGCTTTTCTTCGTAAGCAACCGCTTCGCACTTAAAAGATTTCTTTTTTTTTTTCTGTGCCCTTCGGAATCGCTTTTCTTCGCTTATTTTTGTTTGCAGCTCGAGCTTTTGGAATTTTTTTTCTTTCCTTCACTTTTTCGGGCGAAGGCATTGGCTGAAAGACGATCGTTTGCGCGTTTTTGGAAGCCTTCCCAGGGGGAAAAAGTTCGATATAGTCAATCTGTTGTCCGTTACAAAAAGTACTTTTCACATACATTTTCATTTTAATTTTTCGTGAGTTCGATATCGACAATAATTCGCTGTATGTGGGTTCGTTTTAAACGAGTTTCACTGTAGACTATAGATTACCCTAATTTGGCAGAATTAACTACTAAAATATGTAAGCTGAGTGGTTTCAATCGGCGCACATACCTGAGCTCGAAAAAGGTTTTTCGATGCCAGCACTTGCATCGTGCATTGGTTCATGTCCAGAGTCAGGACCTTGCTCTGTGTCGTCAGCAGAAGGGGTTGACGATGTGCTGACCTCTTCAGCGATGAGTGTGGCCGTTGCTTGTGCCGGTGCCTTCATTAATTCGTCAATTATCTATAAATAATAGGCATAAAAACTTACAACATGCAAAACAAACATGCACTGTCAATATGCTGCTAACACCCAGGTTTGGCTCAAATGAGGGTGACTGGCCCGAGCCCTTATCTTTGTTAGGCTCATGTCACTCTGTGTACCCTCCTCATCTGGACTTTACTTGAACTGGTAAGCAAATTGCACCGTCAAGTGCACAATCATGAACACTAAGATGGAACGGTCGAATGACGACCAAAGTTAATTAGTGGCCTCGAGCCGAGAAATGGAACAAGCACTTATAATAGCCTCATGATTGGGGTGCAACTGTCATAAATGGCCAGCTGGTGCTCCCAGTGAACTTTATAAATAAACACCATATTCCACGAGATTAAAACAAAGTAACTCAGCAAAAGATGTCACAGTGTTTATTTTTGTTATAAATTGGCACACATTTAGCAGCATCTATTTTTGGCACAAGAATCAATTTTTGCTGCAATTTAATTTCCTACACCACCAGGTTTTAAGGCCTTCTCGGCACTTGTCGTCTTGAAGCATTATTGCGAGCATGTATTCAATGCATGGGAAGAACATAGAGGAAACAAGATCTTATAGACCGACACACTGTTTCCCAACAAGCCTGCATTCGCCCACACCAGGGACTGCGCAGAAACCCAATTCAAGTGTCTGCGCCTGCACAGTGCCGTTAACAGCGCCACCGCAGCTGCGTGACATCAGGGCCGCCTGTTGGTCTACAGTCGAACCTCGTTATATCCAACAGTGCGAGAACCGCCAAATAATTCAATATAACCAAAATTCTATATACAAAATCACACCAAAAACGCGTCAAAGTGCATCGCGATTCAATCACTAACAAGCTTGCGGCAAGAACGACTACTCACGTGAAGCTTTAAGATTAACTATTTATTTCGGCGAAGAAAACTGCCGCAGCGTAGATTGCTTCTTGGAGTAGACCGCATGCCTTACTATGACCCGCTCCATGGTCTCCAAGTCCACAAGCACCTTACCACTACCGTTGGAATTGCGCTTCAGTAGCGGCGTAAAAGCATCAAAGCAGCCACAGTTTCACCCCAAGTCGTCCAAGTTTTGTGCTTGGTGGATGAACGCAAAGTCTTTTGCTTTCTGTTGAAGCATCGGCCCCGATATCGGAATGTTCCGAGCCCTTGTGTCCATGAACCACTCGTAAAGTAATCTTTCCACCTTTTCGAAAACCGGTGTCCGAACACGGTGTACGCCGGACTGCTTGCTTCGTTCAGCCTTCGATTTGATGTCACTGTTTGTCTTGTGGTCGGTTTGCCTTGCTGCATACCCGACCCGGAGGAATATCACGAAGCCAACGGTTTCAACAACAAGAAACTACATTTAATTGGACATAGACAAGACGATTAACATTGCTACCGGCGCTGCCGGAGTCCAGCCAGCGACCCTCCGTGCGCCGCCTCTTATCTGCCATATCAAGGCGGCGCATCCGATGTGTGCGTGGCTGGCGTGACATCGCCGCCACGCGGGAGAACTTCGGCACCTTTGCCTCGCAGTCGGGCAACTTGGCCGGGGAGCCGCCAGGGTGCCCACACTTCCCCCCCCTCAAGCTTCGTCCGGCATGTCGATGACGGGAGACGTTGTGGGCGTCAGGGGGTGGATGGCGCTGTTGGGCGGACTGACGTTGTAAGTCCGGCCGGCGCCTGCTGGACGAGCGCGGCGGCTGCTGACGAGCGCGGCGGCTCGGTCAGCTCCAGCTTGTCGCTTGAGCTTGTTCTGGACCAGGCCTCCAGCAGGTGGCTGCTCTGCACGTGGTCCATGGTTTTCTGGGCTGCCCCTGGCGCGCCGACGTCCTTGGTGGCCCGGTCCACCATGAGACCGGCCGCCGTGTCATTCCGATGGCGGCTGTGGTGACGGTGGTGTCCATGAGCCAGCTCCACAGAAAAACAAGGAAGCAGACGACATGGAGCTCAGTTGAGGGTCGAGCCTAACGTCATCTTCGCACCCCTTCCAGAAAGTTTGAAATAACGGATCTGAGGTGGGCACACAATCTTCTCCCCCCTCTCTTGAAAAGGGGGCAGATCCGTGGAAGTAGACAACTACCCCCAAAATGCGAGAGAGGCCAAGGAGACAAAAAAAAAAGGGTTCCTCTCTCTTTGGTGCCACCGACGTCGCAGGTTATACCGCCGCCTCGGTGGAGACAAGGGGGTTTCCGGAACGGGACTGCCGTCAGTGTCGTTCCGGTCCTGCGAGAAATCTTCGTCTTCTGCTTGAAAAAATCGTTTAAGGTCGGTGACATGAACAGGTCCGGTTTCCTCACTAGACTCACAGTTAACTAGTTTGTAAGTGAGTGGTGAGCACTTTTCACGCACGCGAAACGGACCTTCCCACCTGTTGGCGAGGGAGGCTGCGAAGCCTCGAGCGGCATCACTCAGTGGGTGAGTACGCCGGAGTACAAAATCTCCCACCTCGAACTGCAAGTCACGTCGGCCCCGGTTGTACTGTTCAGCCTGCTGTACCCGGGCGACGTCGAGATTTTCTCTGGCCTCTCGAAGGTTATCGGAGAAGCGCTTTCGCAGGTCCTCTGCGAACTTCACGTAGGGGCGAGGCCTTCCTCCAGACTCTGTAGAAAGGAGGCTGTTAGAAAGCGGGAATGCGAGCTCCTTGCCGAAATTTAATTGGGCAGGAGTGAGACCCGTTGACCGATTCGTGGTTGTACGGGTTGCGAATGCCAGCTCGGGCAGTTTCGCGTCCCAGTCCTTGTGGCGCTCGGTGTAGGCCACTAGCATCATCTTAAGGTTTCGATTTACCCTTTCCGTGATGTTTGCTTGCGGGTGGTACGGGGAAGTTCTTTTGTGCTTGATTCCCAGTGCCGCGCATGCGTCCACAAACACCTTACTCGTGAGATAGGAGGCATTATCGCTTACAAGCTGTGCAGGAAAGCCAAACCTAGCGAATGTTTCGAGTAGACACTCCCAGATTTTTTGCGAATCTAGTTTCCGCAAAGGGAATAACTCGACCCACTTCGTGAAGTGGTCGGTTACCACGAATAAGTACTGATTACCCCGGGTACTACGTGGGAAGGGGCCCATGACGTCACAGCAACAAATCTGCCAAGGGCTCTGACTCGCGATTGGTTGCATTAGACCGGGGGGCTGGCCACCACGTGGTTTTGCCTTCTGGCACACCGAGCAGCTACGAGCATATCGGAGCACATCTTGCCTCATGCCTGGCCAGGTAGCAATTTGGGATAACTTTTCGTAAGTCTTGCTCCCACTGCTGTGTCCTGCCAAGGCAGAGTCATGCATGTATCGGATGAAAAGCTTACGTAGCTTGCGGGGTATCACGGTCCGGAACGCCGACAGGCAAGACGTCTGGCATCGTGGTGAAGTGGGCTGCGGTGGTCGGGTTAGGGATGCAGTCCTCTCTTTTGGTAAACGGAGTCAGCTCCGGTTGTTGTCCCAGCCGGTATCCACCACCAGAAAAGTCGAGTGTCATGCTTTCGCCTGTAATGAAATCTCGGCCCAAGATCACGGGTACACACAAGTCCTGGCATATAAAGAAATCGCTGACGCCGCTTCTTTCCATTAAACCGAATCTGCAGCCTCACTGCTCCTCCAGCTGTTATCGCTGTACCAGAAGCTAGCTGCAAACGGGTTTCGCACTCCCGGAGGCTTATCTTTTTTGCTTTGCAGAGTTCGAAAACGAAATCCCCTATGAGCGAGATAGCGGCCCCAGAATCCAAAAGTACGGCAATGGGAAAATCGAGCAGTGATATTGTCATGCGCGGTTCAATGATGTTAGGCTCGGGCTGGATTCGACATACCGATGGAATCTGCGCCGCGGCCTGACCGCTCCCAGGGACTGCACCGGCCGTCGGCGAGTGGCTGTCTGGTTTCAGCGTCGCCGGCCGTAGTAGTTTCCCTGGTTGTTTTGGTTCCGGCCCTTTGCCGCCGTCTCGTGCCACCTCTTGTTTGTAGTGTCCAGAAGTCTTGGACACTGGTTTCGGTGATGGCCGGGCTGCTCGCAGTGGTAGCAGCAGTCCGACGACAGTTGCCTGCTTAGGTCACCCGCACCGAGGTGCCCGTCGGACCGCCTCCAGTGATCGGATAAGGAACCACTATGGGAGGGCCTCCACCAGGCTTGCGGCTGGCTGTTGTCAGGAGGGCTTGTTCCGTTGCGGCGGGGGTCAATGCTGCTGGGCTGCGGGTTTGCGACCGCACCGTGCCAGTTTTCGCCAGCACTTGCAGGAGCAGACTGATGAAGATGGTTCGCTTGGGTGGTGATCTCCGTTGGGCCCCAGCTTGCGATAGGGCACGGCCAACGACCTCCCACCTGTCGTGGCGAACCCCGCCCGAAACCCTCACGGGCCTCGCTGTGACCTCCGGGGACCTCTCGGGGAGAGTTAGGCGAACATACGCTTATCCCGCACGGGAGTTCACCATGCATGCCACGCCAACTCTCCTGGTTGACGTGGTGGGGAAGGGAGGTCTCGTTCGGACAGTCCACTTGCGTGGAGGCCTCGGGGCCCCGCCATGCGCATGCCGGCTCAAGCGTGTACTTGGCTGGTGGCGGCGGCACGTAGTTCCGCTCGGCATGAAGAGCTTCCTCGATGAGGCGGGCGCCCCGGGCTAGCTCTTCAAGGGTCTCAAAGGTGCGGTTGATCAGGTAGACGTGGTACCTGGGGTGACACTGTCTTCTGACCCGAGCTACTCTGTCCGATTCCGGTGACTTCGGGTCCGCCCTCTTGAAGAGCTCCTGCATGACCCGAACGTACCGGGCCAGACTTTCATCCGGGTGCTGCGTCGCGTAAGCATTCCTGCAAGCACAAAAAAAGAAACGCCCCCAAAAACCCAACACAAGCGCGCAAAACGATTGCCGCGGTCACAAAAACACAGTCAGAAACACGCCAATACAACAAACGTGGACGTGACGGAAGTACGAAACAACGATAGGAAACACGGGGAATATGAAAAAGGCTTACCGAAAGAAGAAACGAAGCCCCGTGAAATTCCTACGAGTGGGTAGCATACCACGGTTGGGCGCCATTGTGGTCGGTTTGCCTTGCTGCATACCCGACCCGGAGGAATATCACGAAGCCAACGGTTTCAACAACAAGAAACTACATTTAATTGGACATAGACAAGACGATTAACATTGCTACCGGCGCTGCCGGAGTCCAGCCAGCGACCCTCCGTGCGCCGCCTCTTATCTGCCATATCAAGGCGGCGCATCCGATGTGTGCGTGGCTGGCGTGACATCGCCGCCACGCGGGAGAACTTCGGCACCTTTGCCTCGCAGTCGGGCAACTTGGCCGGGGAGCCGCCAGGGTGCCCACAGTCTTCAGCAGCATGCTCAAATTTCTTCGCGGTATGTTGTACGCTTCGGCAACGCTGGACTTCTTTTCTCCGTTTTCGACGTGGCAGATGATTTCAAGCTTCGTCGCAAACGTCAGCGGCGTACGTTTCTTTACGTCTGTTGCCATCAGTGCGCCATATGCGGTTGACGCAACTTCGGAGGAATGAACCCGGAGGAACAAAACTGCGGGATCTATGCACAGCGCATGAAAATAGCGATACTGGCGAAGCATGCTGGCAATACGATTGAGCTGATTGAGCTGACTGAGCGACTGAGCCTGTATGCCGCTGAGTGGCTAAGTCTGGATCGCGCTCCCGGCATCATAGGTATAAAACTTTACGCAGGCATGCGCTTGTAAAAGTCGCAAACGCCTGCAGCGCAACCGCTATCCTCCAATGTGTTGCGGGAAAGCCCGCCGTATCCTTTGATGTTGTGCCGGAAAGCCTGCCGCCTGTCTCCGGAGCGCACGCTTTCCGGCGCTGCGGAGTTCGATATATTAATTTTTTAACCGACTGAGTCTGTTATAAAAAATTTAAAATGCATGTAATTCGTATGACAGTTCGACAACGATTCGATATAAGCAATAAATCTATATATCTGTGTTCGATATAATGAGGTTTGACTGTATAACTAAGATATCGTCATAGTGATCAGAAATATAAACGAGGGGCGGAAACATTAATTGCAGGTTTAGGTTATAGTACACGCATATGTACATAACAAGGTTCTCATTAAAAAAAACTACAGCACTCTTTTTCATTTATTTTCCGCAATTGAGAGAAACGGCCTTCCAGGTTAACACTGAACAGATGAAGCGACGGCAGCTTGACCACCTCATCAGGAAGAGAGGACCAGTGAGGGAAACGAGTTTTCCAAAACAGAATGATGTATACACTCACACTTTTCTAAATGGCGTGGCACTCATACTGTGGGTATCCTATTCCGAAATTCAGCAGCATCTCCTTATTCGCCACAATGAGGAATAGCACATGCTCAAGATGCCGCGGAGTTTGCACATCCTGCTCAAGCTCGGAACATACCAGCTGCAAACCAAAAGGAAGTATGTAGATCATCAATTAACCACATTCTCCCAGGAATGGTTCAACTCGGTCCTACGTGCCATTTTCAGATAGCCCAAACCAATATTCGATATTTATTTGTTTATGCCAAATTTCTCAAATTAAAATTAGCTGGCATTTATCAGTAGTAATACCGATAAATACCAGCCTTCACAATTGAGCCAAAGGTGCCGGCGCAAGCTCGTAGCTTCAAAGCAAGTTTCTACCACATGAGCCCGCGTACCGAGTGCCATCGCCGCAGCTACTATACTCCGTTTCACCTTATGTTGTACCGCAACGAAGGCTAGAAGCGCGAGCTCACAGCGTAGGCAGCTGCCCTTCTTGCACGAGAGCTTGCGCCGCCGAGATGTGCCCTAAAGCAAGGAGCTCGCGATTTTAGCCTTTCCTGCGGTACATCATAAGGTGGAACAGAGTATAGCTGCAGTCTCGCCATGTACACGGTACCGACAGTGGAGTACCTGCGATTGGCGGCCACCTTACGTACGGATAAGGGGACGAGAGCGAACACGAATGTTGTACACACTTACCCTGCGCGACGCTGTTAGCGAGAACACAATCTCGGCGTTTTTCCGCATTCGACCTCAAAGGCGAGTTAGTAGGCACGATACTTTACAGCTCAGGTGAGTGCCGCAAATGAGCACTTCCCACTTTACGTGACAGCAAAACAAAAGCAAAAAAATCAGCGTTCACTTGCTCGCGCTAGCAGTTTTGCGCTATGTACTACGCTAATTCCACGACCACTCGCATTCGTGCTTTCCACTGGGAAAGAAGCAGAAAAATATTTCGGTAGCTGCGCTCACCTCTTTGCGTCGCCGTTTTTCCACAGCACCGCTGTGCCGCTCTCGCTTGCATTTTCGTGTGAAGAGCGATGGCACCATGCCAGGCTTCAAATAGGCCTGTTTTACAGGCAAGCCCAGACTCTGCGTAACTTTGGGCTCGTCTTGTAGTCCTCGTCTTCGAAGTGTTCCATGCAAAGACAATCGCCTTTGGTGGGCTTCCATGTTGGCTGGGAAGGACGGGCCGCGCGAATCCACAGCTTGCGCAATGTGGGCTCACTCGGAAACTTGTGCGCAGGCCTGCTGCTGCAACATACGCTGTTTGAGCAGTCTCGTGCAGCGCAGTACCGCGGCATAACTATCGAAGAAACTCGATCCGAATGGATCGAGTTTCTTCGATCCCTCGATCACTCGACGCGGTTCTCCATTAGGACTGCAGCGGGACAAGCCAGGCTGCCAAGGAGCGAGAGGTCTGTGACGTCAGTTCCGCTCGGGCTCCTCCGCGGTGGCGTCAATCGTACCGGCGGCTTTCGGCCGACGGATTGCCCCATCGCGGCTTTTCAATCAAAGAAATATAATAGTCCGATCCCTTGGTATGGTCTTGATTTTTAGGTATAGTAACGTCCGGGGCACCTCGTCCGGGGCTTATATTGAAAACTTCAGATATCGGTTCAGTATCCCTCTAAAGGGGCACTGACACATCAAAATATTTTTTTTTATTATCCGAAACGATTGGAAACAATGCGGGAACATTATCCTCAAAATTCGAAATTTGGGAATTCAGTATTTGTGAAGTCAAAAAACAATTTCCAAATGCCGAATTCAAAGTTCCCGCGCGATCCGCGTCGGTGCGTTGACGTCAAATATTGCGGAGTCCTGAGAGTCCACTTTCTTTCACGACTCCCTGCTGTTGCCATGGCGATCCAAAGCGAGGAGGAAAAGAGCAAGCGACGGCGGACCGGTTTTGAGCGGTGTCACCTGTTTTCCGTGGGAGGATACAAATCCAAGAGACGGCACCACCACGGACTCCGATTTTTGGTATTTCAAAAAGAAGGGCCGTAGTGCGTTTGCAATTGCGTTAAAAACATGTTTTACGATTGCCATTATTAAATGTTATAGAGATGTTGCCTACAAAGCTTCTAAATTTCATGATTCTTGACGTCACGAATCAAAAGAAGCGAGGAGGTGAGAGGCGGGAGAATCAAACACCAAAAATAGAAAGGCATGCGCGCATGCGCGGGAAATTTTTTTTTGCGATGGTATGACTGCAACTTGCATCGTTTTAGACAATAAAAAAAGATACGACCTTTGGGGTGTCAGTGCCCCTTTAAGGGCTTTCTAGAGAGTGTCGGTACTCCATGCGGTACTTTTCATGGTAGTTTTTTTCAGGCACTGGATTCGTCACCAGGGTAGTTCTGCAGTCCAGCTGTGAGGATTTCACTGTGGAGAGGTGTTTCGTTCCACTGCCTCTAAGCTGAAGTTAGTCTCCTTTGCAGGTCTTCAATCTGGTTTAAGTTGAGAAACTTTTGTTGCAGACAGAAGAGCAGGGAGTCAGATACGATCTCAGATATCTGACTGATTAGCTTATTACTAAGGTTAGGCATCAGCTCTAGCAGCCATGGACTGCTTTTGAGTACAGAATAAGCCGGAGTACTCACCAGTGTCCAGGCACGGGGTCGGCAACTGGCCAGATGTCAAAGGCAGGGCATCAGCGTGGCAGCCTGCAGTTAAAGAACACATGAAGTGTCAGCACTTTAACAGCCATGAACTGCTTTCGAGTTTCGAATACGGTGAGCAAGTTAGCCAAATTTGGTTTACTGTGCACGTGAAAGGGGGCAAAAAGGAGGGAGAGGAGGTTGACATTTTGCGCTAAGCTCCACCCCGGCACAGTCCAGAAGTGGTTTGAAGTAAGCAACATCTCGGCATCTCTAATGCCGGCCTCGCTGAAGTGGCGTTCATTGTCTCGGTATCGCTCTTTTTGGTCGCGCTGGGAACTTCCCGAATTAAAAGAGCGAGCAATTTTGTGCCGAGTGCCCTCCTCAATCGAAGGCACTAGAAATGTGCTTTGCTTTTGGATGCAGTGCGTGCTTGTACGATTAACAGCATCCCGCTGTAAAAATTCCTGAAGGACGCAGTAAAGTTCGTTGCTTCTCTACTATGGAGGAAGGCCAGCTTCTTTCCACGTAGCTCGGCGATGCTGGCCGAAGGATCAAGGAGACGACGTTCAAAGTTGAAGTAGGAAATGTATTTACAGGTCATTACAAATAGTTTACAGCATGGTGCGTGCACAGCATGAAATCTCGTCGTTCGACACTCTCCAGTTACAGTCGAGCTTTCCCCATTCTGCTTCGTCTCCCATTTTTGTCTCCTCATGAGACAAACCATGGCAGGTTCAAACAATCACTCTCCCCTCTCCGCCGTCACTTCACCAATCGTGTTTCGATTTAACTTTCCAAACTCCGCCCAAGAAACGCACAATGCCCTCTCCCTTGTCATTTTACCAATCGTGTTTCGATGTCACTTTCCCAAATTCCGCCCAAGTAACGCACAATGTCCTCTCCCTCGGCATGGCAAGGTCACCCACCCGGTTCCAGATGCCTTTAGCCGAACACTGGACGGTCGTCGGCCCTCTCTACCTCCTTTCAGCAGGCACTTCAGAAAGGTCCGCATTTCGGGAACCCCAGGCGCCGGTCCGATTAGTGGCGTCGCCGTAGACGACAATTAACGCACAATGCCCTCTCCCTCGTCATGGCAGGGTCACAAAGCTCCCCCTGGATTTCCCCGATCGCTGGACGGACGAGCGTCGACATTGTATACCTCCTTTTAGCCGGCACCTTTAAGAAGGTCCGCGTTTCGGGGACCCCAGGCGCCGGTCCGATTAGTGGCGTCGCCGTAGACGACAATTAACGCACAATGCCCTCTCCCTCGTCATGGCAGGGTCACAAAGTTCCCCCTGGATTTCCCCGATCGCTGGACGGACGAGCGTCGACATTGTATACCTCCTTTTAGCCGGCACCTTTAAGAAGGTCCGCGTTTCGGGGACCCCAGGCGCCGGTCCGATTAGTGGCGTCGCCGTAGACGACAATTAACGCACAATGCCCTCTCCCTCGTCATGGCAGGGTCACAAAGTTCCCCCTGAATTTCCCCGATCGCTGGACGGACGAGCGTCGACATTGTATACCTCCTTTTAGCCGGCACCTTTAAGAAGGTCCGCGTTTCGGGGACCCCAGGCGCCGGTCCGATTAGTGGCGTCGCCGTAGACGACAATTAACGCACAATGCCCTCTCCCTCGTCATGGCAGGGTCACAAAGCTCCCCCTGGATTTCCCCGATCGCTGGACGGACGAGCGTCGACATTGTATACCTCCTTTTAGCCGGCACCTTTAAGAAGGTCCGCGTTTCGGGGACCCCAGGCGCCGGTCCGATTAGTGGCGTCGCCGTAGACGACAATTAACGCACAATGCCCTCTCCCTCGTCATGGCAGGGTCACAAAGTTCCCCCTGAATTTCCCCGATCGCTGGACGGACGAGCGTCGACATTGTATACCTCCTTTTAGCCGGCACCTTTAAGAAGGTCCGCGTTTCGGGAACCCGAGGCGCCGGTCCGATTAGTGGCGTCGCCGTAGACGACAATTAACGCACAATGCCCTCTCCCTCGTCATGGCAGGGTCACAAAGTTCCCCCTGAATTTCCCCGATCGCTGGACGGACGAGCGTCGACATTGTATACCTCCTTTTAGCCGGCACCTTTAAGAAGGTCCGCGTTTCGGGAACCCGAGGCGCCGGTCCGATTAGTGGCGTCGCCGTAGACGACAATTAACGCACAATGCCCTCTCCCTCGTCATGGCAGGGTCACAAAGTTCCCCCTGAATTTCCCCGATCGCTGGACGGACGAGCGTCGACATTGTATACCTCCTTTTAGCCGGCACCTTTAAGAAGGTCCGCGTTTCGGGAACCCGAGGCGCCGGTCCGATTAGTGGCGTCGCCGTAGACGACAATTAACGCACAATGCCCTCTCCCTCGTCATGGCAGGGTCACAAAGTTCCCCCTGAATTTCCCCGATCGCTGGACGGACGAGCGTCGACATTGTATACCTCCTTTTAGCCGGCACCTTTAAGAAGGTCCGCGTTTCGGGAACCCGAGGCGCCGGTCCGATTAGTGGCGTCGCCGTAGACGACAATTAACGCACAATGCCCTCTCCCTCGTCATGGCAGGGTCACAAAGTTCCCCCTGAATTTCCCCGATCGCTGGACGGACGAGCGTCGACATTGTATACCTCCTTTTAGCCGGCACCTTTAAGAAGGTCCGCGTTTCGGGAACCCGAGGCGCCGGTCCGATTAGTGGCGTCGCCGTAGACGACAATTAACGCACAATGCCCTCTCCCTCGTCATGGCAGGGTCACAAAGTTCCCCCTGAATTTCCCCGATCGCTGGACGGACGAGCGTCGACATTGTATACCTCCTTTTAGCCGGCACCTTTAAGAAGGTCCGCGTTTCGGGAACCCGAGGCGCCGGTCCGATTAGTGGCGTCGCCGTAGACGACAATTAACGCACAATGCCCTCTCCCTCGTCATGGCAGGGTCACAAAGTTCCCCCTGGATTTCCCCGATCGCTGGACGGACGAGCGTCGACATTGTATACCTCCTTTTAGCCGGCACCTTTAAGAAGGTCCGCGTTTCGGGGACCCCAGGCGCCGGTCCGATTAGTGGCGTCGCCGTAGACGACAATTAACGCACAATGCCCTCTCCCTCGTCATGGCAGGGTCACAAAGTTCCCCCTGAATTTCCCCGATCGCTGGACGGACGAGCGTCGACATTGTATACCTCCTTTTAGCCGGCACCTTTAAGAAGGTCCGCGTTTCGGGAACCCGAGGCGCCGGTCCGATTAGTGGCGTCGCCGTAGACGACAATTAACGCACAATGCCCTCTCCCTCGTCATGGCAGGGTCACAAAGCTCCCCCTGGATTTCCCCGATCGCTGGACGGACGAGCGTCGACATTGTATACCTCCTTTTAGCCGGCACCTTTAAGAAGGTCCGCGTTTCGGGAACCCGAGGCGCCGGTCCGATTAGTGGCGTCGCCGTAGACGACAATTAACGCACAATGCCCTCTCCCTCGTCATGGCAGGGTCACAAAGTTCCCCCTGAATTTCCCCGATCGCTGGACGGACGAGCGTCGACATTGTATACCTCCTTTTAGCCGGCACCTTTAAGAAGGTCCGCGTTTCGGGAACCCGAGGCGCCGGTCCGATTAGTGGCGTCGCCGTAGACGACAATTAACGCACAATGCCCTCTCCCTCGTCATGGCAGGGTCACAAAGTTCCCCCTGAATTTCCCCGATCGCTGGACGGACGAGCGTCGACATTGTATACCTCCTTTTAGCCGGCACCTTTAAGAAGGTCCGCGTTTCGGGAACCCGAGGCGCCGGTCCGATTAGTGGCGTCGCCGTAGACGACAATTAACGCACAATGCCCTCTCCCTCGTCATGGCAGGGTCACAAAGTTCCCCCTGAATTTCCCCGATCGCTGGACGGACGAGCGTCGACATTGTATACCTCCTTTTAGCCGGCACCTTTAAGAAGGTCCGCGTTTCGGGAACCCGAGGCGCCGGTCCGATTAGTGGCGTCGCCGTAGACGACAATTAACGCACAATGCCCTCTCCCTCGTCATGGCAGGGTCACAAAGTTCCCCCTGAATTTCCCCGATCGCTGGACGGACGAGCGTCGACATTGTATACCTCCTTTTAGCCGGCACCTTTAAGAAGGTCCGCGTTTCGGGAACCCGAGGCGCCGGTCCGATTAGTGGCGTCGCCGTAGACGACAATTAACGCACAATGCCCTCTCCCTCGTCATGGCAGGGTCACAAAGTTCCCCCTGAATTTCCCCGATCGCTGGACGGACGAGCGTCGACATTGTATACCTCCTTTTAGCCGGCACCTTTAAGAAGGTCCGCGTTTCGGGGACCCCAGGCGCCGGTCCGATTAGTGGCGTCGCCGTAGACGACAATTAACGCACAATGCCCTCTCCCTCGTCATGGCAGGGTCACAAAGTTCCCCCTGAATTTCCCCGATCGCTGGACGGACGAGCGTCGACATTGTATACCTCCTTTTAGCCGGCACCTTTAAGAAGGTCCGCGTTTCGGGAACCCGAAGCGCCGGTCCGATTAGTGGCGTCGCCGTAGACGACAATTAACGCACAATGCCCTCTCCCTCGTCATGGCAGGGTCACAAAGTTCCCCCTGAATTTCCCCGATCGCTGGACGGACGAGCGTCGACATTGTATACCTCCTTTTAGCCGGCACCTTTAAGAAGGTCCGCGTTTCCGGGACCCCAGGCGCCGGTCCGATTAGTGGCGTCGCCGTAGACGACAATTAACGCACAATGCCCTCTCCCTCGTCATGGCAGGGTCACAAAGTTCCCCCTGAATTTCCCCGATCGCTGGACGGACGAGCGTCGACATTGTATACCTCCTTTTAGCCGGCACCTTTAAGAAGGTCCGCGTTTCGGGAACCCGAGGCGCCGGTCCGATTAGTGGCGTCGCCGTAGACGACAATTAACGCACAATGCCCTCTCCCTCGTCATGGCAGGGTCACAAAGTTCCCCCTGAATTTCCCCGATCGCTGGACGGACGAGCGTCGACATTGTATACCTCCTTTTAGCCGGCACCTTTAAGAAGGTCCGCGTTTCCGGGACCCCAGGCGCCGGTCCGATTAGTGGCGTCGCCGTAGACGACAATTAACGCACAATGCCCTCTCCCTCGTCATGGCAGGGTCACAAAGTTCCCCCTGAATTTCCCCGATCGCTGGACGGACGAGCGTCGACATTGTATACCTCCTTTTAGCCGGCACCTTTAAGAAGGTCCGCGTTTCGGGAACCCGAGGCGCCGGTCCGATTAGTGGCGTCGCCGTAGACGACAATTAACGCACAATGCCCTCTCCCTCGTCATGGCAGGGTCACAAAGTTCCCCCTGGATTTCCCCGATCGCTGGACGGACGAGCGTCGACATTGTATACCTCCTTTTAGCCGGCACCTTTAAGAAGGTCCGCGTTTCCGGGAACCCGAGGCGCCGGTCCGATTAGTGGCGTCGCCGTAGACGACAATTAACGCACAATGCCCTCTCCCTCGTCATGGCAGGGTCACAAAGTTCCCCCTGGATTTCCCCGATCGCTGGACGGACGAGCGTCGACATTGTATACCTCCTTTTAGCCGGCACCTTTAAGAAGGTCCGCGTTTCCGGGACCCCAGGCGCCGGTCCGATTAGTGGCGTCGCCGTAGACGACAATTAACGCACAATGCCCTCTCCCTCGTCATGGCAGGGTCACAAAGTTCCCCCTGAATTTCCCCGATCGCTGGACGGACGAGCGTCGACATTGTATACCTCCTTTTAGCCGGCACCTTTAAGAAGGTCCGCGTTTCGGGAACCCGAGGCGCCGGTCCGATTAGTGGCGTCGCCGTAGACGACAATTAACGCACAATGCCCTCTCCCTCGTCATGGCAGGGTCACAAAGCTCCCCCTGGATTTCCCCGATCGCTGGACGGACGAGCGTCGACATTGTATACCTCCTTTTAGCCGGCACCTTTAAGAAGGTCCGCGTTTCGGGGACCCCAGGCGCCGGTCCGATTAGTGGCGTCGCCGTAGACGACAATTAACGCACAATGCCCTCTCCCTCGTCATGGCAGGGTCACAAAGTTCCCCCTGAATTTCCCCGATCGCTGGACGGACGAGCGTCGACATTGTATACCTCCTTTTAGCCGGCACCTTTAAGAAGGTCCGCGTTTCGGGAACCCGAGGCGCCGGTCCGATTAGTGGCGTCGCCGTAGACGACAATTAACGCACAATGCCCTCTCCCTCGTCATGGCAGGGTCACAAAGCTCCCCCTGGATTTCCCCGATCGCTGGACGGACGAGCGTCGACATTGTATACCTCCTTTTAGCCGGCACCTTTAAGAAGGTCCGCGTTTCGGGGACCCCAGGCGCCGGTCCGATTAGTGGCGTCGCCGTAGACGACAATTAACGCACAATGCCCTCTCCCTCGTCATGGCAGGGTCACAAAGTTCCCCCTGAATTTCCCCGATCGCTGGACGGACGAGCGTCGACATTGTATACCTCCTTTTAGCCGGCACCTTTAAGAAGGTCCGCGTTTCGGGGACCCCAGGCGCCGGTCCGATTAGTGGCGTCGCCGTAGACGACAATTAACGCACAATGCCCTCTCCCTCGTCATGGCAGGGTCACAAAGCTCCCCCTGGATTTCCCCGATCGCTGGACGGACGAGCGTCGACATTGTATACCTCCTTTTAGCCGGCACCTTTAAGAAGGTCCGCGTTTCGGGAACCCGAGGCGCCGGTCCGATTAGTGGCGTCGCCGTAGACGACAATTAACGCACAATGCCCTCTCCCTCGTCATGGCAGGGTGACAAAGTTCCCCCTGAATTTCCCCGATCGCTGGACGGACGAGCGTCGACATTGTATACCTCCTTTTAGCCGGCACCTTTAAGAAGGTCCGCGTTTCGGGAACCCGAGGCGCCGGTCCGATTAGTGGCGTCGCCGTAGACGACAATTAACGCACAATGCCCTCTCCCTCGTCATGGCAGGGTCACAAAGTTCCCCCTGGATTTCCCCGATCGCTGGACGGACGAGCGTCGACATTGTATACCTCCTTTTAGCCGGCACCTTTAAGAAGGTCCGCGTTTCGGGGACCCCAGGCGCCGGTCCGATTAGTGGCGTCGCCGTAGACGACAATTAACGCACAATGCCCTCTCCCTCGTCATGGCAGGGTCACAAAGTTCCCCCTGGATTTCCCCGATCGCTGGACGGACGAGCGTCGACATTGTATACCTCCTTTTAGCCGGCACCTTTAAGAAGGTCCGCGTTTCGGGAACCCGAGGCGCCGGTCCGATTAGTGGCGTCGCCGTAGACGACAATTAACGCACAATGCCCTCTCCCTCGTCATGGCAGGGTCACAAAGCTCCCCCTGGATTTCCCCGATCGCTGGACGGACGAGCGTCGACATTGTATACCTCCTTTTAGCCGGCACCTTTAAGAAGGTCCGCGTTTCGGGAACCCGAGGCGCCGGTCCGATTAGTGGCGTCGCCGTAGACGACAATTAACGCACAATGCCCTCTCCCTCGTCATGGCAGGGTCACAAAGCTCCCCCTGGATTTCCCCGATCGCTGGACGGACGAGCGTCGACATTGTATACCTCCTTTTAGCCGGCACCTTTAAGAAGGTCCGCGTTTCGGGAACCCGAGGCGCCGGTCCGATTAGTGGCGTCGCCGTAGACGACAATTAACGCACAATGCCCTCTCCCTCGTCATGGCAGGGTCACAAAGTTCCCCCTGGATTTCCCCGATCGCTGGACGGACGAGCGTCGACATTGTATACCTCCTTTTAGCCGGCACCTTTAAGAAGGTCCGCGTTTCGGGGACCCCAGGCGCCGGTCCGATTAGTGGCGTCGCCGTAGACGACAATTAACGCACAATGCCCTCTCCCTCGTCATGGCAGGGTCACAAAGCTCCCCCTGGATTTCCCCGATCGCTGGACGGACGAGCGTCGACATTGTATACCTCCTTTTAGCCGGCACCTTTAAGAAGGTCCGCGTTTCGGGGACCCCAGGCGCCGGTCCGATTAGTGGCGTCGCCGTAGACGACAATTAACGCACAATGCCCTCTCCCTCGTCATGGCAGGGTCACAAAGTTCCCCCTGGATTTCCCCGATCGCTGGACGGACGAGCGTCGACATTGTATACCTCCTTTTAGCCGGCACCTTTAAGAAGGTCCGCGTTTCGGGGACCCCAGGCGCCGGTCCGATTAGTGGCGTCGCCGTAGACGACAATTAACGCACAATGCCCTCTCCCTCGTCATGGCAGGGTCACAAAGTTCCCCCTGGATTTCCCCGATCGCTGGACGGACGAGCGTCGACATTGTATACCTCCTTTTAGCCGGCACCTTTAAGAAGGTCCGCGTTTCGGGAACCCGAGGCGCCGGTCCGATTAGTGGCGTCGCCGTAGACGACAATTAACGCACAATGCCCTCTCCCTCGTCATGGCAGGGTCACAAAGCTCCCCCTGGATTTCCCCGATCGCTGGACGGACGAGCGTCGACATTGTATACCTCCTTTTAGCCGGCACCTTTAAGAAGGTCCGCGTTTCGGGGACCCCAGGCGCCGGTCCGATTAGTGGCGTCGCCGTAGACGACAATTAACGCACAATGCCCTCTCCCTCGTCATGGCAGGGTCACAAAGTTCCCCCTGGATTTCCCCGATCGCTGGACGGACGAGCGTCGACATTGTATACCTCCTTTTAGCCGGCACCTTTAAGAAGGTCCGCGTTTCGGGGACCCCAGGCGCCGGTCCGATTAGTGGCGTCGCCGTAGACGACAATTAACGCACAATGCCCTCTCCCTCGTCATGGCAGGGTCACAAAGCTCCCCCTGGATTTCCCCGATCGCTGGACGGACGAGCGTCGACATTGTATACCTCCTTTTAGCCGGCACCTTTAAGAAGGTCCGCGTTTCGGGGACCCCAGGCGCCGGTCCGATTAGTGGCGTCGCCGTAGACGACAATTAACGCACAATGCCCTCTCCCTCGTCATGGCAGGGTCACAAAGTTCCCCCTGGATTTCCCCGATCGCTGGACGGACGAGCGTCGACATTGTATACCTCCTTTTAGCCGGCACCTTTAAGAAGGTCCGCGTTTCGGGGACCCCAGGCGCCGGTCCGATTAGTGGCGTCGCCGTAGACGACAATTAACGCACAATGCCCTCTCCCTCGTCATGGCAGGGTCACAAAGTTCCCCCTGGATTTCCCCGATCGCTGGACGGACGAGCGTCGACATTGTATACCTCCTTTTAGCCGGCACCTTTAAGAAGGTCCGCGTTTCGGGAACCCGAGGCGCCGGTCCGATTAGTGGCGTCGCCGTAGACGACAATTAACGCACAATGCCCTCTCCCTCGTCATGGCAGGGTCACAAAGCTCCCCCTGGATTTCCCCGATCGCTGGACGGACGAGCGTCGACATTGTATACCTCCTTTTAGCCGGCACCTTTAAGAAGGTCCGCGTTTCGGGAACCCGAGGCGCCGGTCCGATTAGTGGCGTCGCCGTAGACGACAATTAACGCACAATGCCCTCTCCCTCGTCATGGCAGGGTCACAAAGTTCCCCCTGGATTTCCCCGATCGCTGGACGGACGAGCGTCGACATTGTATACCTCCTTTTAGCCGGCACCTTTAAGAAGGTCCGCGTTTCGGGAACCCGAGGCGCCGGTCCGATTAGTGGCGTCGCCGTAGACGACAATTAACGCACAATGCCCTCTCCCTCGTCATGGCAGGGTCACAAAGCTCCCCCTGGATTTCCCCGATCGCTGGACGGACGAGCGTCGACATTGTATACCTCCTTTTAGCCGGCACCTTTAAGAAGGTCCGCGTTTCGGGAACCCGAGGCGCCGGTCCGATTAGTGGCGTCGCCGTAGACGACAATTAACGCACAATGCCCTCTCCCTCGTCATGGCAGGGTCACAAAGCTCCCCCTGGATTTCCCCGATCGCTGGACGGACGAGCGTCGACATTGTATACCTCCTTTTAGCCGGCACCTTTAAGAAGGTCCGCGTTTCGGGGACCCCAGGCGCCGGTCCGATTAGTGGCGTCGCCGTAGACGACAATTAACGCACAATGCCCTCTCCCTCGTCATGGCAGGGTCACAAAGTTCCCCCTGGATTTCCCCGATCGCTGGACGGACGAGCGTCGACATTGTATACCTCCTTTTAGCCGGCACCTTTAAGAAGGTCCGCGTTTCGGGGACCCGAGGCGCCGGTCCGATTAGTGGCGTCGCCGTAGACGACAATTAACGCACAATGCCCTCTCCCTCGTCATGGCAGGGTCACAAAGTTCCCCCTGGATTTCCCCGATCGCTGGACGGACGAGCGTCGACATTGTATACCTCCTTTTAGCCGGCACCTTTAAGAAGGTCCGCGTTTCGGGGACCCGAGGCGCCGGTCCGATTAGTGGCGTCGCCGTAGACGACAATTAACGCACAATGCCCTCTCCCTCGTCATGGCAGGGTCACAAAGCTCCCCCTGGATTTCCCCGATCGCTGGACGGACGAGCGTCGACATTGTATACCTCCTTTTAGCCGGCACCTTTAAGAAGGTCCGCGTTTCGGGGACCCCAGGTGCCGGTCCGATTAGTGGCGTCGCCGTAGACGACAATTAACGCACAATGCCCTCTCCCTCGTCATGGCAGGGTCACAAAGTTCCCCCTGGATTTCCCCGATCGCTGGACGGACGAGCGTCGACATTGTATACCTCCTTTTAGCCGGCACCTTTAAGAAGGTCCGCGTTTCGGGAACCCCAGGCGCCGGTCCGATTAGTGGCGTCGCCGTAGACGACAATTAACGCACAATGCCCTCTCCCTCGTCATGGCAGGGTCACAAAGTTCCCCCTGGATTTCCCCGATCGCTGGACGGACGAGCGTCGACATTGTATACCTCCTTTTAGCCGGCACCTTTAAGAAGGTCCGCGTTTCGGGAACCCGAGGCGCCGGTCCGATTAGTGGCGTCGCCGTAGACGACAATTAACGCACAATGCCCTCTCCCTCGTCATGGCAGGGTCACAAAGCTCCCCCTGGATTTCCCCGATCGCTGGACGGACGAGCGTCGACATTGTATACCTCCTTTTAGCCGGCACCTTTAAGAAGGTCCGCGTTTCGGGAACCCGAGGCGCCGGTCCGATTAGTGGCGTCGCCGTAGACGACAATTAACGCACAATGCCCTCTCCCTCGTCATGGCAGGGTCACAAAGTTCCCCCTGGATTTCCCCGATCGCTGGACGGACGAGCGTCGACATTGTATACCTCCTTTTAGCCGGCACCTTTAAGAAGGTCCGCGTTTCGGGGACCCCAGGCGCCGGTCCGATTAGTGGCGTCGCCGTAGACGACAATTAACGCACAATGCCCTCTCCCTCGTCATGGCAGGGTCACAAAGTTCCCCCTGGATTTCCCCGATCGCTGGACGGACGAGCGTCGACATTGTATACCTCCTTTTAGCCGGCACCTTTAAGAAGGTCCGCGTTTCGGGGACCCCAGGCGCCGGTCCGATTAGTGGCGTCGCCGTAGACGACAATTAACGCACAATGCCCTCTCCCTCGTCATGGCAGGGTCACAAAGCTCCCCCTGGATTTCCCCGATCGCTGGACGGACGAGCGTCGACATTGTATACCTCCTTTTAGCCGGCACCTTTAAGAAGGTCCGCGTTTCGGGAACCCGAGGCGCCGGTCCGATTAGTGGCGTCGCCGTAGACGACAATTAACGCACAATGCCCTCTCCCTCGTCATGGCAGGGTCACAAAGTTCCCCCTGGATTTCCCCGATCGCTGGACGGACGAGCGTCGACATTGTATACCTCCTTTTAGCCGGCACCTTTAAGAAGGTCCGCGTTTCGGGAACCCGAGGCGCCGGTCCGATTAGTGGCGTCGCCGTAGACGACAATTAACGCACAATGCCCTCTCCCTCGTCATGGCAGGGTCACAAAGTTCCCCCTGGATTTCCCCGATCGCTGGACGGACGAGCGTCGACATTGTATACCTCCTTTTAGCCGGCACCTTTAAGAAGGTCCGCGTTTCGGGGACCCCAGGCGCCGGTCCGATTAGTGGCGTCGCCGTAGACGACAATTAACGCACAATGCCCTCTCCCTCGTCATGGCAGGGTCACAAAGTTCCCCCTGGATTTCCCCGATCGCTGGACGGACGAGCGTCGACATTGTATACCTCCTTTTAGCCGGCACCTTTAAGAAGGTCCGCGTTTCGGGGACCCCAGGCGCCGGTCCGATTAGTGGCGTCGCCGTAGACGACAATTAACGCACAATGCCCTCTCCCTCGTCATGGCAGGGTCACAAAGTTCCCCCTGGATTTCCCCGATCGCTGGACGGACGAGCGTCGACATTGTATACCTCCTTTTAGCCGGCACCTTTAAGAAGGTCCGCGTTTCGGGAACCCGAGGCGCCGGTCCGATTAGTGGCGTCGCCGTAGACGACAATTAACGCACAATGCCCTCTCCCTCGTCATGGCAGGGTCACAAAGTTCCCCCTGGATTTCCCCGATCGCTGGACGGACGAGCGTCGACATTGTATACCTCCTTTTAGCCGGCACCTTTAAGAAGGTCCGCGTTTCGGGGACCCCAGGCGCCGGTCCGATTAGTGGCGTCGCCGTAGACGACAATTAACGCACAATGCCCTCTCCCTCGTCATGGCAGGGTCACAAAGCTCCCCCTGGATTTCCCCGATCGCTGGACGGACGAGCGTCGACATTGTATACCTCCTTTTAGCCGGCACCTTTAAGAAGGTCCGCGTTTCGGGAACCCGAGGCGCCGGTCCGATTAGTGGCGTCGCCGTAGACGACAATTAACGCACAATGCCCTCTCCCTCGTCATGGCAGGGTCACAAAGTTCCCCCTGGATTTCCCCGATCGCTGGACGGACGAGCGTCGACATTGTATACCTCCTTTTAGCCGGCACCTTTAAGAAGGTCCGCGTTTCGGGGACCCCAGGCGCCGGTCCGATTAGTGGCGTCGCCGTAGACGACAATTAACGCACAATGCCCTCTCCCTCGTCATGGCAGGGTCACAAAGCTCCCCCTGGATTTCCCCGATCGCTGGACGGACGAGCGTCGACATTGTATACCTCCTTTTAGCCGGCACCTTTAAGAAGGTCCGCGTTTCGGGGACCCCAGGCGCCGGTCCGATTAGTGGCGTCGCCGTAGACGACAATTAACGCACAATGCCCTCTCCCTCGTCATGGCAGGGTCACAAAGTTCCCCCTGGATTTCCCCGATCGCTGGACGGACGAGCGTCGACATTGTATACCTCCTTTTAGCCGGCACCTTTAAGAAGGTCCGCGTTTCGGGAACCCCAGGCGCCGGTCCGATTAGTGGCGTCGCCGTAGACGACAATTAACGCACAATGCCCTCTCCCTCGTCATGGCAGGGTCACAAAGTTCCCCCTGGATTTCCCCGATCGCTGGACGGACGAGCGTCGACATTGTATACCTCCTTTTAGCCGGCACCTTTAAGAAGGTCCGCGTTTCGGGAACCCCAGGCGCCGGTCCGATTAGTGGCGTCGCCGTAGACGACAATTAACGCACAATGCCCTCTCCCTCGTCATGGCAGGGTCACAAAGTTCCCCCTGGATTTCCCCGATCGCTGGACGGACGAGCGTCGACATTGTATACCTCCTTTTAGCCGGCACCTTTAAGAAGGTCCGCGTTTCGGGAACCCCAGGCGCCGGTCCGATTAGTGGCGTCGCCGTAGACGACAATTAACGCACAATGCCCTCTCCCTCGTCATGGCAGGGTCACAAAGTTCCCCCTGGATTTCCCCGATCGCTGGACGGACGAGCGTCGACATTGTATACCTCCTTTTAGCCGGCACCTTTAAGAAGGTCCGCGTTTCGGGAACCCCAGGCGCCGGTCCGATTAGTGGCGTCGCCGTAGACGACAATTAACGCACAATGCCCTCTCCCTCGTCATGGCAGGGTCACAAAGCTCCCCCTGGATTTCCCCGATCGCTGGACGGACGAGCGTCGACATTGTATACCTCCTTTTAGCCGGCACCTTTAAGAAGGTCCGCGTTTCGGGAACCCGAGGCGCCGGTCCGATTAGTGGCGTCGCCGTAGACGACAATTAACGCACAATGCCCTCTCCCTCGTCATGGCAGGGTCACAAAGTTCCCCCTGGATTTCCCCGATCGCTGGACGGACGAGCGTCGACATTGTATACCTCCTTTTAGCCGGCACCTTTAAGAAGGTCCGCGTTTCGGGAACCCGAGGCGCCGGTCCGATTAGTGGCGTCGCCGTAGACGACAATTAACGCACAATGCCCTCTCCCTCGTCATGGCAGGGTCACAAAGCTCCCCCTGGATTTCCCCGATCGCTGGACGGACGAGCGTCGACATTGTATACCTCCTTTTAGCCGGCACCTTTAAGAAGGTCCGCGTTTCGGGAACCCGAGGCGCCGGTCCGATTAGTGGCGTCGCCGTAGACGACAATTAACGCACAATGCCCTCTCCCACGTCATGGCAGGGTCACAAAGCTCCCCCTGGATTTCCCCGATCGCTGGACGGACGAGCGTCGACATTGTATACCTCCTTTTAGCCGGCACCTTTAAGAAGGTCCGCGTTTCGGGGACCCCAGGCGCCGGTCCGATTAGTGGCGTCGCCGTAGACGACAATTAACGCACAATGCCCTCTCCCTCGTCATGGCAGGGTCACAAAGTTCCCCCTGGATTTCCCCGATCGCTGGACGGACGAGCGTCGACATTGTATACCTCCTTTTAGCCGGCACCTTTAAGAAGGTCCGCGTTTCGGGGACCCCAGGCGCCGGTCCGATTAGTGGCGTCGCCGTAGACGACAATTAACGCACAATGCCCTCTCCCTCGTCATGGCAGGGTCACAAAGTTCCCCCTGGATTTCCCCGATCGCTGGACGGACGAGCGTCGACATTGTATACCTCCTTTTAGCCGGCACCTTTAAGAAGGTCCGCGTTTCGGGGACCCCAGGCGCCGGTCCGATTAGTGGCGTCGCCGTAGACGACAATTAACGCACAATGCCCTCTCCCTCGTCATGGCAGGGTCACAAAGTTCCCCCTGGATTTCCCCGATCGCTGGACGGACGAGCGTCGACATTGTATACCTCCTTTTAGCCGGCACCTTTAAGAAGGTCCGCGTTTCGGGGACCCCAGGCGCCGGTCCGATTAGTGGCGTCGCCGTAGACGACAATTAACGCACAATGCCCTCTCCCTCGTCATGGCAGGGTCACAAAGCTCCCCCTGGATTTCCCCGATCGCTGGACGGACGAGCGTCGACATTGTATACCTCCTTTTAGCCGGCACCTTTAAGAAGGTCCGCGTTTCGGGGACCCCAGGCGCCGGTCCGATTAGTGGCGTCGCCGTAGACGACAATTAACGCACAATGCCCTCTCCCTCGTCATGGCAGGGTCACAAAGCTCCCCCTGGATTTCCCCGATCGCTGGACGGACGAGCGTCGACATTGTATACCTCCTTTTAGCCGGCACCTTTAAGAAGGTCCGCGTTTCGGGGACCCCAGGCGCCGGTCCGATTAGTTGCGTCGCCGTAGACGACAATTAACGCACAATGCCCTCTCCCTCGTCATGGCAGGGTCACAAAGCTCCCCCTGGATTTCCCCGATCGCTGGACGGACGAGCGTCGACATTGTATACCTCCTTTTAGCCGGCACCTTTAAGAAGGTCCGCGTTTCGGGAACCCGAGGCGCCGGTCCGATTAGTGGCGTCGCCGTAGACGACAATTAACGCACAATGCCCTCTCCCTCGTCATGGCAGGGTCACAAAGCTCCCCCTGGATTTCCCCGATCGCTGGACGGACGAGCGTCGACATTGTATACCTCCTTTTAGCCGGCACCTTTAAGAAGGTCCGCGTTTCGGGAACCCGAGGCGCCGGTCCGATTAGTGGCGTCGCCGTAGACGACAATTAACGCACAATGCCCTCTCCCTCGTCATGGCAGGGTCACAAAGTTCCCCCTGGATTTCCCCGATCGCTGGACGGACGAGCGTCGACATTGTATACCTCCTTTTAGCCGGCACCTTTAAGAAGGTCCGCGTTTCGGGGACCCCAGGCGCCGGTCCGATTAGTTGCGTCGCCGTAGACGACAATTAACGCACAATGCCCTCTCCCTCGTCATGGCAGGGTCACAAAGTTCCCCCTGGATTTCCCCGATCGCTGGACGGACGAGCGTCGACATTGTATACCTCCTTTTAGCCGGCACCTTTAAGAAGGTCCGCGTTTCGGGGACCCCAGGCGCCGGTCCGATTAGTGGCGTCGCCGTAGACGACAATTAACGCACAATGCCCTCTCCCTCGTCATGGCAGGGTCACAAAGTTCCCCCTGGATTTCCCCGATCGCTGGACGGACGAGCGTCGACATTGTATACCTCCTTTTAGCCGGCACCTTTAAGAAGGTCCGCGTTTCGGGGACCCCAGGCGCCGGTCCGATTAGTTGCGTCGCCGTAGACGACAATTAACGCACAATGCCCTCTCCCTCGTCATGGCAGGGTCACAAAGTTCCCCCTGGATTTCCCCGATCGCTGGACGGACGAGCGTCGACATTGTATACCTCCTTTTAGCCGGCACCTTTAAGAAGGTCCGCGTTTCGGGGACCCCAGGCGCCGGTCCGATTAGTTGCGTCGCCGTAGACGACAATTAACGCACAATGCCCTCTCCCTCGTCATGGCAGGGTCACAAAGTTCCCCCTGGATTTCCCCGATCGCTGGACGGACGAGCGTCGACATTGTATACCTCCTTTTAGCCGGCACCTTTAAGAAGGTCCGCGTTTCGGGGACCCCAGGCGCCGGTCCGATTAGTGGCGTCGCCGTAGACGACAATTAACGCACAATGCCCTCTCCCTCGTCATGGCAGGGTCACAAAGTTCCCCCTGGATTTCCCCGATCGCTGGACGGACGAGCGTCGACATTGTATACCTCCTTTTAGCCGGCACCTTTAAGAAGGTCCGCGTTTCGGGGACCCCAGGCGCCGGTCCGATTAGTGGCGTCGCCGTAGACGACAATTAACGCACAATGCCCTCTCCCTCGTCATGGCAGGGTCACAAAGTTCCCCCTGGATTTCCCCGATCGCTGGACGGACGAGCGTCGACATTGTATACCTCCTTTTAGCCGGCACCTTTAAGAAGGTCCGCGTTTCGGGAACCCGAGGCGCCGGTCCGATTAGTGGCGTCGCCGTAGACGACAATTAACGCACAATGCCCTCTCCCTCGTCATGGCAGGGTCACAAAGTTCCCCCTGGATTTCCCCGATCGCTGGACGGACGAGCGTCGACATTGTATACCTCCTTTTAGCCGGCACCTTTAAGAAGGTCCGCGTTTCGGGGACCCCAGGCGCCGGTCCGATTAGTGGCGTCGCCGTAGACGACAATTAACGCACAATGCCCTCTCCCTCGTCATGGCAGGGTCACAAAGTTCCCCCTGGATTTCCCCGATCGCTGGACGGACGAGCGTCGACATTGTATACCTCCTTTTAGCCGGCACCTTTAAGAAGGTCCGCGTTTCGGGGACCCCAGGCGCCGGTCCGATTAGTGGCGTCGCCGTAGACGACAATTAACGCACAATGCCCTCTCCCTCGTCATGGCAGGGTCACAAAGTTCCCCCTGGATTTCCCCGATCGCTGGACGGACGAGCGTCGACATTGTATACCTCCTTTTAGCCGGCACCTTTAAGAAGGTCCGCGTTTCGGGGACCCCAGGCGCCGGTCCGATTAGTTGCGTCGCCGTAGACGACAATTAACGCACAATGCCCTCTCCCTCGTCATGGCAGGGTCACAAAGTTCCCCCTGGATTTCCCCGATCGCTGGACGGACGAGCGTCGACATTGTATACCTCCTTTTAGCCGGCACCTTTAAGAAGGTCCGCGTTTCGGGAACCCGAGGCGCCGGTCCGATTAGTGGCGTCGCCGTAGACGACAATTAACGCACAATGCCCTCTCCCTCGTCATGGCAGGGTCACAAAGTTCCCCCTGGATTTCCCCGATCGCTGGACGGACGAGCGTCGACATTGTATACCTCCTTTTAGCCGGCACCTTTAAGAAGGTCCGCGTTTCGGGGACCCCAGGCGCCGGTCCGATTAGTTGCGTCGCCGTAGACGACAATTAACGCACAATGCCCTCTCCCTCGTCATGGCAGGGTCACAAAGCTCCCCCTGGATTTCCCCGATCGCTGGACGGACGAGCGTCGACATTGTATACCTCCTTTTAGCCGGCACCTTTAAGAAGGTCCGCGTTTCGGGAACCCGAGGCGCCGGTCCGATTAGTGGCGTCGCCGTAGACGACAATTAACGCACAATGCCCTCTCCCTCGTCATGGCAGGGTCACAAAGCTCCCCCTGGATTTCCCCGATCGCTGGACGGACGAGCGTCGACATTGTATACCTCCTTTTAGCCGGCACCTTTAAGAAGGTCCGCGTTTCGGGAACCCGAGGCGCCGGTCCGATTAGTGGCGTCGCCGTAGACGACAATTAACGCACAATGCCCTCTCCCTCGTCATGGCAGGGTCGCAAAGTTCCCCCTGGATTTCCCCGATCGCTGGACGGACGAGCGTCGACATTGTATACCTCCTTTTAGCCGGCACCTTTAAGAAGGTCCGCGTTTCGGGGACCCCAGGCGCCGGTCCGATTAGTGGCGTCGCCGTAGACGACAATTAACGCACAATGCCCTCTCCCTCGTCATGGCAGGGTCACAAAGCTCCCCCTGGATTTCCCCGATCGCTGGACGGACGAGCGTCGACATTGTATACCTCCTTTTAGCCGGCACCTTTAAGAAGGTCCGCGTTTCGGGAACCCGAGGCGCCGGTCCGATTAGTTGCGTCGCCGTAGACGACAATTAACGCACAATGCCCTCTCCCTCGTCATGGCAGGGTCACAAAGTTCCCCCTGGATTTCCCCGATCGCTGGACGGACGAGCGTCGACATTGTATACCTCCTTTTAGCCGGCACCTTTAAGAAGGTCCGCGTTTCGGGAACCCGAGGCGCCGGTCCGATTAGTGGCGTCGCCGTAGACGACAATTAACGCACAATGCCCTCTCCCTCGTCATGGCAGGGTCACAAAGTTCCCCCTGGATTTCCCCGATCGCTGGACGGACGAGCGTCGACATTGTATACCTCCTTTTAGCCGGCACCTTTAAGAAGGTCCGCGTTTCGGGAACCCGAGGCGCCGGTCCGATTAGTGGCGTCGCCGTAGACGACAATTAACGCACAATGCCCTCTCCCTCGTCATGGCAGGGTCACAAAGCTCCCCCTGGATTTCCCCGATCGCTGGACGGACGAGCGTCGACATTGTATACCTCCTTTTAGCCGGCACCTTTAAGAAGGTCCGCGTTTCGGGAACCCGAGGCGCCGGTCCGATTAGTGGCGTCGCCGTAGACGACAATTAACGCACAATGCCCTCTCCCTCGTCATGGCAGGGTCACAAAGTTCCCCCTGGATTTCCCCGATCGCTGGACGGACGAGCGTCGACATTGTATACCTCCTTTTAGCCGGCACCTTTAAGAAGGTCCGCGTTTCGGGAACCCGAGGCGCCGGTCCGATTAGTGGCGTCGCCGTAGACGACAATTAACGCACAATGCCCTCTCCCTCGTCATGGCAGGGTCACAAAGCTCCCCCTGGATTTCCCCGATCGCTGGACGGACGAGCGTCGACATTGTATACCTCCTTTTAGCCGGCACCTTTAAGAAGGTCCGCGTTTCGGGGACCCCAGGCGCCGGTCCGATTAGTGGCGTCGCCGTAGACGACAATTAACGCACAATGCCCTCTCCCTCGTCATGGCAGGGTCACAAAGTTCCCCCTGGATTTCCCCGATCGCTGGACGGACGAGCGTCGACATTGTATACCTCCTTTTAGCCGGCACCTTTAAGAAGGTCCGCGTTTCGGGGACCCCAGGCGCCGGTCCGATTAGTGGCGTCGCCGTAGACGACAATTAACGCACAATGCCCTCTCCCTCGTCATGGCAGGGTCACAAAGCTCCCCCTGGATTTCCCCGATCGCTGGACGGACGAGCGTCGACATTGTATACCTCCTTTTAGCCGGCACCTTTAAGAAGGTCCGCGTTTCGGGGACCCCAGGCGCCGGTCCGATTAGTTGCGTCGCCGTAGACGACAATTAACGCACAATGCCCTCTCCCTCGTCATGGCAGGGTCACAAAGCTCCCCCTGGATTTCCCCGATCGCTGGACGGACGAGCGTCGACATTGTATACCTCCTTTTAGCCGGCACCTTTAAGAAGGTCCGCGTTTCGGGAACCCGAGGCGCCGGTCCGATTAGTGGCGTCGCCGTAGACGACAATTAACGCACAATGCCCTCTCCCTCGTCATGGCAGGGTCACAAAGCTCCCCCTGGATTTCCCCGATCGCTGGACGGACGAGCGTCGACATTGTATACCTCCTTTTAGCCGGCACCTTTAAGAAGGTCCGCGTTTCGGGAACCCGAGGCGCCGGTCCGATTAGTGGCGTCGCCGTAGACGACAATTAACGCACAATGCCCTCTCCCTCGTCATGGCAGGGTCACAAAGTTCCCCCTGGATTTCCCCGATCGCTGGACGGACGAGCGTCGACATTGTATACCTCCTTTTAGCCGGCACCTTTAAGAAGGTCCGCGTTTCGGGGACCCCAGGCGCCGGTCCGATTAGTTGCGTCGCCGTAGACGACAATTAACGCACAATGCCCTCTCCCTCGTCATGGCAGGGTCACAAAGTTCCCCCTGGATTTCCCCGATCGCTGGACGGACGAGCGTCGACATTGTATACCTCCTTTTAGCCGGCACCTTTAAGAAGGTCCGCGTTTCGGGGACCCCAGGCGCCGGTCCGATTAGTGGCGTCGCCGTAGACGACAATTAACGCACAATGCCCTCTCCCTCGTCATGGCAGGGTCACAAAGCTCCCCCTGGATTTCCCCGATCGCTGGACGGACGAGCGTCGACATTGTATACCTCCTTTTAGCCGGCACCTTTAAGAAGGTCCGCGTTTCGGGAACCCGAGGCGCCGGTCCGATTAGTGGCGTCGCCGTAGACGACAATTAACGCACAATGCCCTCTCCCTCGTCATGGCAGGGTCACAAAGCTCCCCCTGGATTTCCCCGATCGCTGGACGGACGAGCGTCGACATTGTATACCTCCTTTTAGCCGGCACCTTTAAGAAGGTCCGCGTTTCGGGGACCCCAGGCGCCGGTCCGATTAGTGGCGTCGCCGTAGACGACAATTAACGCACAATGCCCTCTCCCTCGTCATGGCAGGGTCACAAAGTTCCCCCTGGATTTCCCCGATCGCTGGACGGACGAGCGTCGACATTGTATACCTCCTTTTAGCCGGCACCTTTAAGAAGGTCCGCGTTTCGGGGACCCCAGGCGCCGGTCCGATTAGTTGCGTCGCCGTAGACGACAATTAACGCACAATGCCCTCTCCCTCGTCATGGCAGGGTCACAAAGCTCCCCCTGGATTTCCCCGATCGCTGGACGGACGAGCGTCGACATTGTATACCTCCTTTTAGCCGGCACCTTTAAGAAGGTCCGCGTTTCGGGAACCCGAGGCGCCGGTCCGATTAGTGGCGTCGCCGTAGACGACAATTAACGCACAATGCCCTCTCCCTCGTCATGGCAGGGTCACAAAGCTCCCCCTGGATTTCCCCGATCGCTGGACGGACGAGCGTCGACATTGTATACCTCCTTTTAGCCGGCACCTTTAAGAAGGTCCGCGTTTCGGGAACCCGAGGCGCCGGTCCGATTAGTGGCGTCGCCGTAGACGACAATTAACGCACAATGCCCTCTCCCTCGTCATGGCAGGGTCACAAAGCTCCCCCTGGATTTCCCCGATCGCTGGACGGACGAGCGTCGACATTGTATACCTCCTTTTAGCCGGCACCTTTAAGAAGGTCCGCGTTTCGGGAACCCGAGGCGCCGGTCCGATTAGTGGCGTCGCCGTAGACGACAATTAACGCACAATGCCCTCTCCCTCGTCATGGCAGGGTCACAAAGCTCCCCCTGGATTTCCCCGATCGCTGGACGGACGAGCGTCGACATTGTATACCTCCTTTTAGCCGGCACCTTTAAGAAGGTCCGCGTTTCGGGGACCCCAGGCGCCGGTCCGATTAGTGGCGTCGCCGTAGACGACAATTAACGCACAATGCCCTCTCCCTCGTCATGGCAGGGTCACAAAGTTCCCCCTGGATTTCCCCGATCGCTGGACGGACGAGCGTCGACATTGTATACCTCCTTTTAGCCGGCACCTTTAAGAAGGTCCGCGTTTCGGGGACCCCAGGCGCCGGTCCGATTAGTGGCGTCGCCGTAGACGACAATTAACGCACAATGCCCTCTCCCTCGTCATGGCAGGGTCACAAAGTTCCCCCTGGATTTCCCCGATCGCTGGACGGACGAGCGTCGACATTGTATACCTCCTTTTAGCCGGCACCTTTAAGAAGGTCCGCGTTTCGGGGACCCCAGGCGCCGGTCCGATTAGTGGCGTCGCCGTAGACGACAATTAACGCACAATGCCCTCTCCCTCGTCATGGCAGGGTCACAAAGCTCCCCCTGGATTTCCCCGATCGCTGGACGGACGAGCGTCGACATTGTATACCTCCTTTTAGCCGGCACCTTTAAGAAGGTCCGCGTTTCGGGGACCCCAGGCGCCGGTCCGATTAGTGGCGTCGCCGTAGACGACAATTAACGCACAATGCCCTCTCCCTCGTCATGGCAGGGTCACAAAGTTCCCCCTGGATTTCCCCGATCGCTGGACGGACGAGCGTCGACATTGTATACCTCCTTTTAGCCGGCACCTTTAAGAAGGTCCGCGTTTCGGGGACCCCAGGCGCCGGTCCGATTAGTGGCGTCGCCGTAGACGACAATTAACGCACAATGCCCTCTCCCTCGTCATGGCAGGGTCACAAAGTTCCCCCTGGATTTCCCCGATCGCTGGACGGACGAGCGTCGACATTGTATACCTCCTTTTAGCCGGCACCTTTAAGAAGGTCCGCGTTTCGGGGACCCCAGGCGCCGGTCCGATTAGTGGCGTCGCCGTAGACGACAATTAACGCACAATGCCCTCTCCCTCGTCATGGCAGGGTCACAAAGCTCCCCCTGGATTTCCCCGATCGCTGGACGGACGAGCGTCGACATTGTATACCTCCTTTTAGCCGGCACCTTTAAGAAGGTCCGCGTTTCGGGGACCCCAGGCGCCGGTCCGATTAGTGGCGTCGCCGTAGACGACAATTAACGCACAATGCCCTCTCCCTCGTCATGGCAGGGTCACAAAGTTCCCCCTGGATTTCCCCGATCGCTGGACGGACGAGCGTCGACATTGTATACCTCCTTTTAGCCGGCACCTTTAAGAAGGTCCGCGTTTCGGGGACCCCAGGCGCCGGTCCGATTAGTGGCGTCGCCGTAGACGACAATTAACGCACAATGCCCTCTCCCTCGTCATGGCAGGGTCACAAAGTTCCCCCTGGATTTCCCCGATCGCTGGACGGACGAGCGTCGACATTGTATACCTCCTTTTAGCCGGCACCTTTAAGAAGGTCCGCGTTTCGGGGACCCCAGGCGCCGGTCCGATTAGTGGCGTCGCCGTAGACGACAATTAACGCACAATGCCCTCTCCCTCGTCATGGCAGGGTCACAAAGCTCCCCCTGGATTTCCCCGATCGCTGGACGGACGAGCGTCGACATTGTATACCTCCTTTTAGCCGGCACCTTTAAGAAGGTCCGCGTTTCGGGGACCCCAGGCGCCGGTCCGATTAGTGGCGTCGCCGTAGACGACAATTAACGCACAATGCCCTCTCCCTCGTCATGGCAGGGTCACAAAGTTCCCCCTGGATTTCCCCGATCGCTGGACGGACGAGCGTCGACATTGTATACCTCCTTTTAGCCGGCACCTTTAAGAAGGTCCGCGTTTCGGGGACCCCAGGCGCCGGTCCGATTAGTGGCGTCGCCGTAGACGACAATTAACGCACAATGCCCTCTCCCTCGTCATGGCAGGGTCACAAAGTTCCCCCTGGATTTCCCCGATCGCTGGACGGACGAGCGTCGACATTGTATACCTCCTTTTAGCCGGCACCTTTAAGAAGGTCCGCGTTTCGGGGACCCCAGGCGCCGGTCCGATTAGTGGCGTCGCCGTAGACGACAATTAACGCACAATGCCCTCTCCCTCGTCATGGCAGGGTCACAAAGTTCCCCCTGGATTTCCCCGATCGCTGGACGGACGAGCGTCGACATTGTATACCTCCTTTTAGCCGGCACCTTTAAGAAGGTCCGCGTTTCGGGGACCCCAGGCGCCGGTCCGATTAGTGGCGTCGCCGTAGACGACAATTAACGCACAATGCCCTCTCCCTCGTCATGGCAGGGTCACAAAGTTCCCCCTGGATTTCCCCGATCGCTGGACGGACGAGCGTCGACATTGTATACCTCCTTTTAGCCGGCACCTTTAAGAAGGTCCGCGTTTCGGGGACCCCAGGCGCCGGTCCGATTAGTGGCGTCGCCGTAGACGACAATTAACGCACAATGCCCTCTCCCTCGTCATGGCAGGGTCACAAAGCTCCCCCTGGATTTCCCCGATCGCTGGACGGACGAGCGTCGACATTGTATACCTCCTTTTAGCCGGCACCTTTAAGAAGGTCCGCGTTTCGGGGACCCCAGGCGCCGGTCCGATTAGTGGCGTCGCCGTAGACGACAATTAACGCACAATGCCCTCTCCCTCGTCATGGCAGGGTCACAAAGCTCCCCCTGGATTTCCCCGATCGCTGGACGGACGAGCGTCGACATTGTATACCTCCTTTTAGCCGGCACCTTTAAGAAGGTCCGCGTTTCGGGGACCCCAGGCGCCGGTCCGATTAGTGGCGTCGCCGTAGACGACAATTAACGCACAATGCCCTCTCCCTCGTCATGGCAGGGTCACAAAGCTCCCTCTGGATTTCCCCGATCGCTGGACGGACGAGCGTCGACATTGTATACCTCCTTTTAGCCGGCACCTTTAAGAAGGTCCGCGTTTCGGGGACCCCAGGCGCCGGTCCGATTAGTGGCGTCGCCGTAGACGACAATTAACGCACAATGCCCTCTCCCTCGTCATGGCAGGGTCACAAAGCTCCCCCTGGATTTCCCCGATCGCTGGACGGACGAGCGTCGACATTGTATACCTCCTTTTAGCCGGCACCTTTAAGAAGGTCCGCGTTTCGGGGACCCCAGGCGCCGGTCCGATTAGTGGCGTCGCCGTAGACGACAATTAACGCACAATGCCCTCTCCCTCGTCATGGCAGGGTCACAAAGTTCCCCCTGGATTTCCCCGATCGCTGGACGGACGAGCGTCGACATTGTATACCTCCTTTTAGCCGGCACCCTTAAGAAGGTCCGCGTTTCGGGAACCCGAGGCGCCGGTCCGATTAGTGGCGTCGCCGTAGACGACAATTAACGCACAATGCCCTCTCCCTCGTCATGGCAGGGTCACAAAGCTCCCCCTGGATTTCCCCGATCGCTGGACGGACGAGCGTCGACATTGAATACCTCCTTTTAGCCGGCACCCTTAAGAAGGTCCGCGTTTCGGGAACCCGAGGCGCCGGTCCGATTAGTGGCGTCGCCGTAGACGACAATTAACGCACAATGCCCTCTCCCTCGTCATGGCAGGGTCACAAAGTTCCCCCTGGATTTCCCCGATCGCTGGACGGACGAGCGTCGACATTGTATACCTCCTTTTAGCCGGCACCTTTAAGAAGGTCCGCGTTTCGGGGACCCCAGGCGCCGGTCCGATTAGTGGCGTCGCCGTAGACGACAATTAACGCACAATGCCCTCTCCCTCGTCATGGCAGGGTCACAAAGCTCCCCCTGGATTTCCCCGATCGCTGGACGGACGAGCGTCGACATTGTATACCTCCTTTTAGCCGGCACCCTTAAGAAGGTCCGCGTTTCGGGAACCCGAGGCGCCGGTCCGATTAGTGGCGTCGCCGTAGACGACAATTAACGCACAATGCCCTCTCCCTCGTCATGGCAGGGTCACAAAGCTCCCCCTGGATTTCCCCGATCGCTGGACGGACGAGCGTCGACATTGTATACCTCCTTTTAGCCGGCACCTTTAAGAAGGTCCGCGTTTCGGGGACCCCAGGCGCCGGTCCGATTAGTGGCGTCGCCGTAGACGACAATTAACGCACAATGCCCTCTCCCTCGTCATGGCAGGGTCACAAAGCTCCCCCTGGATTTCCCCGATCGCTGGACGGACGAGCGTCGACATTGTATACCTCCTTTTAGCCGGCACCCTTAAGAAGGTCCGCGTTTCGGGAACCCGAGGCGCCGGTCCGATTAGTGGCGTCGCCGTAGACGACAATTAACGCACAATGCCCTCTCCCTCGTCATGGCAGGGTCACAAAGCTCCCCCTGGATTTCCCCGATCGCTGGACGGACGAGCGTCGACATTGTATACCTCCTTTTAGCCGGCACCTTTAAGAAGGTCCGCGTTTCGGGGACCCCAGGCGCCGGTCCGATTAGTGGCGTCGCCGTAGACGACAATTAACGCACAATGCCCTCTCCCTCGTCATGGCAGGGTCACAAAGCTCCCCCTGGATTTCCCCGATCGCTGGACGGACGAGCGTCGACATTGTATACCTCCTTTTAGCCGGCACCTTTAAGAAGGTCCGCGTTTCGGGAACCCGAGGCGCCGGTCCGATTAGTGGCGTCGCCGTAGACGACAATTAACGCACAATGCCCTCTCCCTCGTCATGGCAGGGTCACAAAGCTCCCCCTGGATTTCCCCGATCGCTGGACGGACGAGCGTCGACATTGTATACCTCCTTTTAGCCGGCACCTTTAAGAAGGTCCGCGTTTCGGGAACCCGAGGCGCCGGTCCGATTAGTGGCGTCGCCGTAGACGACAATTAACGCACAATGCCCTCTCCCTCGTCATGGCAGGGTCACAAAGCTCCCCCTGGATTTCCCCGATCGCTGGACGGACGAGCGTCGACATTGTATACCTCCTTTTAGCCGGCACCCTTAAGAAGGTCCGCGTTTCGGGAACCCGAGGCGCCGGTCCGATTAGTGGCGTCGCCGTAGACGACAATTAACGCACAATGCCCTCTCCCTCGTCATGGCAGGGTCACAAAGCTCCCCCTGGATTTCCCCGATCGCTGGACGGACGAGCGTCGACATTGTATACCTCCTTTTAGCCGGCACCTTTAAGAAGGTCCGCGTTTCGGGGACCCCAGGCGCCGGTCCGATTAGTGGCGTCGCCGTAGACGACAATTAACGCACAATGCCCTCTCCCTCGTCATGGCAGGGTCACAAAGCTCCCCCTGGATTTCCCCGATCGCTGGACGGACGAGCGTCGACATTGTATACCTCCTTTTAGCCGGCACCTTTAAGAAGGTCCGCGTTTCGGGAACCCGAGGCGCCGGTCCGATTAGTGGCGTCGCCGTAGACGACAATTAACGCACAATGCCCTCTCCCTCGTCATGGCAGGGTCACAAAGCTCCCCCTGGATTTCCCCGATCGCTGGACGGACGAGCGTCGACATTGTATACCTCCTTTTAGCCGGCACCTTTAAGAAGGTCCGCGTTTCGGGAACCCGAGGCGCCGGTCCGATTAGTGGCGTCGCCGTAGACGACAATTAACGCACAATGCCCTCTCCCTCGTCATGGCAGGGTCACAAAGCTCCCCCTGGATTTCCCCGATCGCTGGACGGACGAGCGTCGACATTGTATACCTCCTTTTAGCCGGCACCTTTAAGAAGGTCCGCGTTTCGGGGACCCCAGGCGCCGGTCCGATTAGTGGCGTCGCCGTAGACGACAATTAACGCACAATGCCCTCTCCCTCGTCATGGCAGGGTCACAAAGCTCCCCCTGGATTTCCCCGATCGCTGGACGGACGAGCGTCGACATTGTATACCTCCTTTTAGCCGGCACCCTTAAGAAGGTCCGCGTTTCGGAAACCCGAGGCGCCGGTCCGATTAGTGGCGTCGCCGTAGACGACAATTAACGCACAATGCCCTCTCCCTCGTCATGGCAGGGTCACAAAGCTCCCCCTGGATTTCCCCGATCGCTGGACGGACGAGCGTCGACATTGTATACCTCCTTTTAGCCGGCACCCTTAAGAAGGTCCGCGTTTCGGAAACCCGAGGCGCCGGTCCGATTAGTGGCGTCGCCGTAGACGACAATTAACGCACAATGCCCTCTCCCTCGTCATGGCAGGGTCACAAAGCTCCCCCTGGATTTCCCCGATCGCTGGACGGACGAGCGTCGACATTGTATACCTCCTTTTAGCCGGCACCTTTAAGAAGGTCCGCGTTTCGGGAACCCGAGGCGCCGGTCCGATTAGTGGCGTCGCCGTAGACGACAATTAACGCACAATGCCCTCTCCCTCGTCATGGCAGGGTCACAAAGCTCCCCCTGGATTTCCCCGATCGCTGGACGGACGAGCGTCGACATTGTATACCTCCTTTTAGCCGGTACCTTTAAGAAGGTCCGCGTTTCGGGGACCCCAGGCGCCGGTCCGATTAGTGGCGTCGCCGTAGACGACAATTAACGCACAATGCCCTCTCCCTCGTCATGGCAGGGTCACAAAGTTCCCCCTGGATTTCCCCGATCGCTGGACGGACGAGCGTCGACATTGTATACCTCCTTTTAGCCGGCACCTTTAAGAAGGTCCGCGTTTCGGGAACCCGAGGCGCCGGTCCGATTAGTGGCGTCGCCGTAGACGACAATTAACGCACAATGCCCTCTCCCTCGTCATGGCAGGGTCACAAAGCTCCCCCTGAATTTCCCTGATCGCTGGACGGACGAGCGTCGACATTGTATACCTCCTTTTAGCCGGTACCTTTAAGAAGGTCCGCGTTTCGGGAACCCGAGGCGCCGGTCCGATTAGTGGCGTCGCCGTAGACGACAATTAACGCACAATGCCCTCTCCCTCGTCATGGCAGGGTCACAAAGCTCCCCCTGGATTTCCCCGATCGCTGGACGGACGAGCGTCGACATTGTATACCTCCTTTTAGCCGGCACCTTTAAGAAGGTCCGCGTTTCGGGAACCCGAGGCGCCGGTCCGATTAGTGGCGTCGCCGTAGACGACAATTAACGCACAATGCCCTCTCCCTCGTCATGGCAGGGTCACAAAGCTCCCCCTGAATTTCCCTGATCGCTGGACGGACGAGCGTCGACATTGTATACCTCCTTTTAGCCGGCACCTTTAAGAAGGTCCGCGTTTCGGGAACCCGAGGCGCCGGTCCGATTAGTGGCGTCGCCGTAGACGACAATTAACGCACAATGCCCTCTCCCTCGTCATGGCAGGGTCACAAAGCTCCCCCTGGATTTCCCCGATCGCTGGACGGACGAGCGTCGACATTGTATACCTCCTTTTAGCCGGCACCTTTAAGAAGGTCCGCGTTTCGGGAACCCGAGGCGCCGGTCCGATTAGTGGCGTCGCCGTAGACGACAATTAACGCACAATGCCCTCTCCCTCGTCATGGCAGGGTCACAAAGCTCCCCCTGGATTTCCCCGATCGCTGGACGGACGAGCGTCGACATTGTATACCTCCTTTTAGCCGGTACCTTTAAGAAGGTCCGCGTTTCGGGAACCCGAGGCGCCGGTCCGATTAGTGGCGTCGCCGTAGACGACAATTAACGCACAATGCCCTCTCCCTCGTCATGGCAGGGTCACAAAGCTCCCCCTGGATTTCCCCGATCGCTGGACGGACGAGCGTCGACATTGTATACCTCCTTTTAGCCGGCACCTTTAAGAAGGTCCGCGTTTCGGGAACCCGAGGCGCCGGTCCGATTAGTGGCGTCGCCGTAGACGACAATTAACGCACAATGCCCTCTCCCTCGTCATGGCAGGGTCACAAAGCTCCCCCTGGATTTCCCCGATCGCTGGACGGACGAGCGTCGACATTGTATACCTCCTTTTAGCCGGCACCTTTAAGAAGGTCCGCGTTTCGGGAACCCGAGGCGCCGGTCCGATTAGTGGCGTCGCCGTAGACGACAATTAACGCACAATGCCCTCTCCCTCGTCATGGCAGGGTCACAAAGCTCCCCCTGGATTTCCCCGATCGCTAGACGGACGAGCGTCGACATTGTATACCTCCTTTTAGCCGGCACCTTTAAGAAGGTCCGCGTTTCGGGAACCCGAGGCGCCGGTCCGATTAGTGGCGTCGCCGTAGACGACAATTAACGCACAATGCCCTCTCCCTCGTCATGGCAGGGTCACAAAGCTCCCCCTGGATTTCCCCGATCGCTGGACGGACGAGCGTCGACATTGTATACCTCCTTTTAGCCGGCACCTTTAAGAAGGTCCGCGTTTCGGGGACCCCAGGCGCCGGTCCGATTAGTGGCGTCGCCGTAGACGACAATTAACGCACAATGCCCTCTCCCTCGTCATGGCAGGGTCACAAAGCTCCCCCTGGATTTCCCCGATCGCTGGACGGACGAGCGTCGACATTGTATACCTCCTTTTAGCCGGCACCCTTAAGAAGGTCCGCGTTTCGGGAACCCGAGGCGCCGGTCCGATTAGTGGCGTCGCCGTAGACGACAATTAACGCACAATGCCCTCTCCCTCGTCATGGCAGGGTCACAAAGCTCCCCCTGGATTTCCCCGATCGCTGGACGGACGAGCGTCGACATTGTATACCTCCTTTTAGCCGGCACCCTTAAGAAGGTCCGCGTTTCGGGAACCCGAGGCGCCGGTCCGATTAGTGGCGTCGCCGTAGACGACAATTAACGCACAATGCCCTCTCCCTCGTCATGGCAGGGTCACAAAGTTCCCCCTGGATTTCCCCGATCGCTGGACGGACGAGCGTCGACATTGTATACCTCCTTTTAGCCGGCACCTTTAAGAAGGTCCGCGTTTCGGGGACCCCAGGCGCCGGTCCGATTAGTGGCGTCGCCGTGACGACAATTAACGCACAATGCCCTCTCCCTCGTCATGGCAGGGTCACAAAGCTCCCCCTGGATTTCCCCGATCGCTGGACGGACGAGCGTCGACATTGTATACCTCCTTTTAGCCGGCACCTTTAAGAAGGTCCGCGTTTCGGGAACCCGAGGCGCCGGTCCGATTAGTGGCGTCGCCGTAGACGACAATTAACGCACAATGCCCTCTCCCTCGTCATGGCAGGGTCACAAAGCTCCCCCTGGATTTCCCCGATCGCTGGACGGACGAGCGTCGACATTGTATACCTCCTTTTAGCCGGCACCTTTAAGAAGGTCCGCGTTTCGGGGACCCCAGGCGCCGGTCCGATTAGTGGCGTCGCCGTAGACGACAATTAACGCACAATGCCCTCTCCCTCGTCATGGCAGGGTCACAAAGCTCCCCCTGGATTTCCCCGATCGCTGGACGGACGAGCGTCGACATTGTATACCTCCTTTTAGCCGGCACCTTTAAGAAGGTCCGCGTTTCGGGGACCCCAGGCGCCGGTCCGATTAGTGGCGTCGCCGTAGACGACAATTAACGCACAATGCCCTCTCCCTCGTCATGGCAGGGTCACAAAGCTCCCCCTGGATTTCCCCGATCGCTGGACGGACGAGCGTCGACATTGTATACCTCCTTTTAGCCGGCACCCTTAAGAAGGTCCGCGTTTCGGGGACCCCAGGCGCCGGTCCGATTAGTGGCGTCGCCGTAGACGACAATTAACGCACAATGCCCTCTCCCTCGTCATGGCAGGGTCACAAAGCTCCCCCTGGATTTCCCCGATCGCTGGACGGACGAGCGTCGACATTGTATACCTCCTTTTAGCCGGCACCTTTAAGAAGGTCCGCGTTTCGGGAACCCGAGGCGCCGGTCCGATTAGTGGCGTCGCCGTAGACGACAATTAACGCACAATGCCCTCTCCCTCGTCATGGCAGGGTCACAAAGCTCCCCCTGGATTTCCCCGATCGCTGGACGGACGAGCGTCGACATTGTATACCTCCTTTTAGCCGGCACCTTTAAGAAGGTCCGCGTTTCGGGGACCCCAGGCGCCGGTCCGATTAGTGGCGTCGCCGTAGACGACAATTAACGCACAATGCCCTCTCCCTCGTCATGGCAGGGTCACAAAGCTCCCCCTGGATTTCCCCGATCGCTGGACGGACGAGCGTCGACATTGTATACCTCCTTTTAGCCGGCACCTTTAAGAAGGTCCGCGTTTCGGGAACCCGAGGCGCCGGTCCGATTAGTGGCGTCGCCGTAGACGACAATTAACGCACAATGCCCTCTCCCTCGTCATGGCAGGGTCACAAAGCTCCCCCTGGATTTCCCCGATCGCTGGACGGACGAGCGTCGACATTGTATACCTCCTTTTAGCCGGCACCTTTAAGAAGGTCCGCGTTTCGGGGACCCCAGGCGCCGGTCCGATTAGTGGCGTCGCCGTAGACGACAATTAACGCACAATGCCCTCTCCCTCGTCATGGCAGGGTCACAAAGTTCCCCCTGGATTTCCCCGATCGCTGGACGGACGAGCGTCGACATTGTATACCTCCTTTTAGCCGGCACCTTTAAGAAGGTCCGCGTTTCGGGAACCCGAGGCGCCGGTCCGATTAGTGGCGTCGCCGTAGACGACAATTAACGCACAATGCCCTCTCCCTCGTCATGGCAGGGTCACAAAGCTCCCCCTGGATTTCCCCGATCGCTGGACGGACGAGCGTCGACATTGTATACCTCCTTTTAGCCGGCACCTTTAAGAAGGTCCGCGTTTCGGGAACCCGAGGCGCCGGTCCGATTAGTGGCGTCGCCGTAGACGACAATTAACGCACAATGCCCTCTCCCTCGTCATGGCAGGGTCACAAAGCTCCCCCTGGATTTCCCCGATCGCTGGACGGACGAGCGTCGACATTGTATACCTCCTTTTAGCCGGCACCTTTAAGAAGGTCCGCGTTTCGGGAACCCGAGGCGCCGGTCCGATTAGTGGCGTCGCCGTAGACGACAATTAACGCACAATGCCCTCTCCCTCGTCATGGCAGGGTCACAAAGCTCCCCCTGGATTTCCCCGATCGCTAGACGGACGAGCGTCGACATTGTATACCTCCTTTTAGCCGGCACCTTTAAGAAGGTCCGCGTTTCGGGAACCCGAGGCGCCGGTCCGATTAGTGGCGTCGCCGTAGACGACAATTAACGCACAATGCCCTCTCCCTCGTCATGGCAGGGTCACAAAGCTCCCCCTGGATTTCCCCGATCGCTGGACGGACGAGCGTCGACATTGTATACCTCCTTTTAGCCGGCACCTTTAAGAAGGTCCGCGTTTCGGGGACCCCAGGCGCCGGTCCGATTAGTGGCGTCGCCGTAGACGACAATTAACGCACAATGCCCTCTCCCTCGTCATGGCAGGGTCACAAAGCTCCCCCTGGATTTCCCCGATCGCTGGACGGACGAGCGTCGACATTGTATACCTCCTTTTAGCCGGCACCTTTAAGAAGGTCCGCGTTTCGGGAACCCGAGGCGCCGGTCCGATTAGTGGCGTCGCCGTAGACGACAATTAACGCACAATGCCCTCTCCCTCGTCATGGCAGGGTCACAAAGCTCCCCCTGGATTTCCCCGATCGCTGGACGGACGAGCGTCGACATTGTATACCTCCTTTTAGCCGGCACCTTTAAGAAGGTCCGCGTTTCGGGAACCCGAGGCGCCGGTCCGATTAGTGGCGTCGCCGTAGACGACAATTAACGCACAATGCCCTCTCCCTCGTCATGGCAGGGTCACAAAGCTCCCCCTGGATTTCCCCGATCGCTGGACGGACGAGCGTCGACATTGTATACCTCCTTTTAGCCGGCACCTTTAAGAAGGTCCGCGTTTCGGGAACCCGAGGCGCCGGTCCGATTAGTGGCGTCGCCGTAGACGACAATTAACGCACAATGCCCTCTCCCTCGTCATGGCAGGGTCACAAAGCTCCCCCTGGATTTCCCCGATCGCTGGACGGACGAGCGTCGACATTGTATACCTCCTTTTAGCCGGCACCTTTAAGAAGGTCCGCGTTTCGGGAACCCGAGGCGCCGGTCCGATTAGTGGCGTCGCCGTAGACGACAATTAACGCACAATGCCCTCTCCCTCGTCATGGCAGGGTCACAAAGCTCCCCCTGGATTTCCCCGATCGCTGGACGGACGAGCGTCGACATTGTATACCTCCTTTTAGCCGGCACCTTTAAGAAGGTCCGCGTTTCGGGAACCCGAGGCGCCGGTCCGATTAGTGGCGTCGCCGTAGACGACAATTAACGCACAATGCCCTCTCCCTCGTCATGGCAGGGTCACAAAGCTCCCCCTGGATTTCCCCGATCGCTGGACGGACGAGCGTCGACATTGTATACCTCCTTTTAGCCGGCACCTTTAAGAAGGTCCGCGTTTCGGGAACCCGAGGCGCCGGTCCGATTAGTGGCGTCGCCGTAGACGACAATTAACGCACAATGCCCTCTCCCTCGTCATGGCAGGGTCACAAAGCTCCCCCTGGATTTCCCCGATCGCTGGACGGACGAGCGTCGACATTGTATACCTCCTTTTAGCCGGCACCTTTAAGAAGGTCCGCGTTTCGGGAACCCGAGGCGCCGGTCCGATTAGTGGCGTCGCCGTAGACGACAATTAACGCACAATGCCCTCTCCCTCGTCATGGCAGGGTCACAAAGCTCCCCCTGGATTTCCCCGATCGCTGGACGGACGAGCGTCGACATTGTATACCTCCTTTTAGCCGGCACCTTTAAGAAGGTCCGCGTTTCGGGAACCCGAGGCGCCGGTCCGATTAGTGGCGTCGCCGTAGACGACAATTAACGCACAATGCCCTCTCCCTCGTCATGGCAGGGTCACAAAGCTCCCCCTGGATTTCCCCGATCGCTGGACGGACGAGCGTCGACATTGTATACCTCCTTTTAGCCGGCACCTTTAAGAAGGTCCGCGTTTCGGGAACCCGAGGCGCCGGTCCGATTAGTGGCGTCGCCGTAGACGACAATTAACGCACAATGCCCTCTCCCTCGTCATGGCAGGGTCACAAAGCTCCCCCTGGATTTCCCCGATCGCTGGACGGACGAGCGTCGACATTGTATACCTCCTTTTAGCCGGCACCTTTAAGAAGGTCCGCGTTTCGGGGACCCCAGGCGCCGGTCCGATTAGTGGCGTCGCCGTAGACGACAATTAACGCACAATGCCCTCTCCCTCGTCATGGCAGGGTCACAAAGCTCCCCCTGGATTTCCCCGATCGCTGGACGGACGAGCGTCGACATTGTATACCTCCTTTTAGCCGGCACCTTTAAGAAGGTCCGCGTTTCGGGAACCCGAGGCGCCGGTCCGATTAGTGGCGTCGCCGTAGACGACAATTAACGCACAATGCCCTCTCCCTCGTCATGGCAGGGTCACAAAGCTCCCCCTGGATTTCCCAGATCGCTGGACGGACGAGCGTCGACATTGTATACCTCCTTTTAGCCGGCACCTTTAAGAAGGTCCGCGTTTCGGGAACCCGAGGCGCCGGTCCGATTAGTGGCGTCGCCGTAGACGACAATTAACGCACAATGCCCTCTCCCTCGTCATGGCAGGGTCACAAAGCTCCCCCTGGATTTCCCCGATCGCTAGACGGACGAGCGTCGACATTGTATACCTCCTTTTAGCCGGCACCTTTAAGAAGGTCCGCGTTTCGGGAACCCGAGGCGCCGGTCCGATTAGTGGCGTCGCCGTAGACGACAATTAACGCACAATGCCCTCTCCCTCGTCATGGCAGGGTCACAAAGCTCCCCCTGGATTTCCCCGATCGCTGGACGGACGAGCGTCGACATTGTATACCTCCTTTTAGCCGGCACCTTTAAGAAGGTCCGCGTTTCGGGGACCCCAGGCGCCGGTCCGATTAGTGGCGTCGCCGTAGACGACAATTAACGCACAATGCCCTCTCCCTCGTCATGGCAGGGTCACAAAGCTCCCCCTGGATTTCCCCGATCGCTGGACGGACGAGCGTCGACATTGTATACCTCCTTTTAGCCGGCACCTTTAAGAAGGTCCGCGTTTCGGGGACCCCAGGCGCCGGTCCGATTAGTGGCGTCGCCGTAGACGACAATTAACGCACAATGCCCTCTCCCTCGTCATGGCAGGGTCACAAAGTTCCCCCTGAATTTCCCCGATCGCTGGACGGACGAGCGTCGACATTGTATACCTCCTTTTAGCCGGCACCTTTAAGAAGGTCCGCGTTTCGGGGACCCCAGGCGCCGGTCCGATTAGTGGCGTCGCCGTAGACGACAATTAACGCACAATGCCCTCTCCCTCGTCATGGCAGGGTCACAAAGCTCCCCCTGGATTTCCCCGATCGCTGGACGGACGAGCGTCGACATTGTATACCTCCTTTTAGCCGGCACCTTTAAGAAGGTCCGCGTTTCGGGGACCCCAGGCGCCGGTCCGATTAGTGGCGTCGCCGTAGACGACAATTAACGCACAATGCCCTCTCCCTCGTCATGGCAGGGTCACAAAGTTCCCCCTGGATTTCCCCGATCGCTGGACGGACGAGCGTCGACATTGTATACCTCCTTTTAGCCGGCACCTTTAAGAAGGTCCGCGTTTCGGGGACCCCAGGCGCCGGTCCGATTAGTGGCGTCGCCGTAGACGACAATTAACGCACAATGCCCTCTCCCTCGTCATGGCAGGGTCACAAAGTTCCCCCTGAATTTCCCCGATCGCTGGACGGACGAGCGTCGACATTGTATACCTCCTTTTAGCCGGCACCTTTAAGAAGGTCCGCGTTTCGGGAACCCGAGGCGCCGGTCCGATTAGTGGCGTCGCCGTAGACGACAATTAACGCACAATGCCCTCTCCCTCGTCATGGCAGGGTCACAAAGCTCCCCCTGGATTTCCCCGATCGCTGGACGGACGAGCGTCGACATTGTATACCTCCTTTTAGCCGGCACCTTTAAGAAGGTCCGCGTTTCGGGAACCCGAGGCGCCGGTCCGATTAGTGGCGTCGCCGTAGACGACAATTAACGCACAATGCCCTCTCCCTCGTCATGGCAGGGTCACAAAGCTCCCCCTGGATTTCCCCGATCGCTAGACGGACGAGCGTCGACATTGTATACCTCCTTTTAGCCGGCACCTTTAAGAAGGTCCGCGTTTCGGGAACCCGAGGCGCCGGTCCGATTAGTGGCGTCGCCGTAGACGACAATTAACGCACAATGCCCTCTCCCTCGTCATGGCAGGGTCACAAAGCTCCCCCTGGATTTCCCCGATCGCTAGACGGACGAGCGTCGACATTGTATACCTCCTTTTAGCCGGCACCTTTAAGAAGGTCCGCGTTTCGGGAACCCGAGGCGCCGGTCCGATTAGTGGCGTCGCCGTAGACGACAATTAACGCACAATGCCCTCTCCCTCGTCATGGCAGGGTCACAAAGCTCCCCCTGGATTTCCCCGATCGCTGGACGGACGAGCGTCGACATTGTATACCTCCTTTTAGCCGGCACCTTTAAGAAGGTCCGCGTTTCGGGGACCCCAGGCGCCGGTCCGATTAGTGGCGTCGCCGTAGACGACAATTAACGCACAATGCCCTCTCCCTCGTCATGGCAGGGTCACAAAGCTCCCCCTGGATTTCCCCGATCGCTGGACGGACGAGCGTCGACATTGTATACCTCCTTTTAGCCGGCACCTTTAAGAAGGTCCGCGTTTCGGGAACCCGAGGCGCCGGTCCGATTAGTGGCGTCGCCGTAGACGACAATTAACGCACAATGCCCTCTCCCTCGTCATGGCAGGGTCACAAAGCTCCCCCTGGATTTCCCCGATCGCTGGACGGACGAGCGTCGACATTGTATACCTCCTTTTAGCCGGCACCTTTAAGAAGGTCCGCGTTTCGGGAACCCGAGGCGCCGGTCCGATTAGTGGCGTCGCCGTAGACGACAATTAACGCACAATGCCCTCTCCCTCGTCATGGCAGGGTCACAAAGCTCCCCCTGGATTTCCCCGATCGCTGGACGGACGAGCGTCGACATTGTATACCTCCTTTTAGCCGGCACCTTTAAGAAGGTCCGCGTTTCGGGAACCCGAGGCGCCGGTCCGATTAGTGGCGTCGCCGTAGACGACAATTAACGCACAATGCCCTCTCCCTCGTCATGGCAGGGTCACAAAGCTCGCCCTGGATTTCCCCGATCGCTGGACGGACGAGCGTCGACATTGTATACCTCCTTTTAGCCGGCACCTTTAAGAAGGTCCGCGTTTCGGGAACCCGAGGCGCCGGTCCGATTAGTGGCGTCGCCGTAGACGACAATTAACGCACAATGCCCTCTCCCTCGTCATGGCAGGGTCACAAAGCTCCCCCTGGATTTCCCCGATCGCTGGACGGACGAGCGTCGACATTGTATACCTCCTTTTAGCCGGCACCTTTAAGAAGGTCCGCGTTTCGGGAACCCGAGGCGCCGGTCCGATTAGTGGCGTCGCCGTAGACGACAATTAACGCACAATGCCCTCTCCCTCGTCATGGCAGGGTCACAAAGCTCCCCCTGGATTTCCCCGATCGCTAGACGGACGAGCGTCGACATTGTATACCTCCTTTTAGCCGGCACCTTTAAGAAGGTCCGCGTTTCGGGAACCCGAGGCGCCGGTCCGATTAGTGGCGTCGCCGTAGACGACAATTAACGCACAATGCCCTCTCCCTCGTCATGGCAGGGTCACAAAGCTCCCCCTGGATTTCCCCGATCGCTGGACGGACGAGCGTCGACATTGTATACCTCCTTTTAGCCGGCACCTTTAAGAAGGTCCGCGTTTCGGGAACCCGAGGCGCCGGTCCGATTAGTGGCGTCGCCGTAGACGACAATTAACGCACAATGCCCTCTCCCTCGTCATGGCAGGGTCACAAAGCTCCCCCTGGATTTCCCCGATCGCTAGACGGACGAGCGTCGACATTGTATACCTCCTTTTAGCCGGCACCTTTAAGAAGGTCCGCGTTTCGGGGACCCCAGGCGCCGGTCCGATTAGTGGCGTCGCCGTAGACGACAATTAACGCACAATGCCCTCTCCCTCGTCATGGCAGGGTCACAAAGCTCCCCCTGGATTTCCCCGATCGCTAGACGGACGAGCGTCGACATTGTATACCTCCTTTTAGCCGGCACCTTTAAGAAGGTCCGCGTTTCGGGGACCCGAGGCGCCGGTCCGATTAGTGGCGTCGCCGTAGACGACAATTAACGCACAATGCCCTCTCCCTCGTCATGGCAGGGTCACAAAGTTCCCCCTGGATTTCCCCGATCGCTGGACGGACGAGCGTCGACATTGTATACCTCCTTTTAGCCGGCACCTTTAAGAAGGTCCGCGTTTCGGGAACCCGAGGCGCCGGTCCGATTAGTGGCGTCGCCGTAGACGACAATTAACGCACAATGCCCTCTCCCTCGTCATGGCAGGGTCACAAAGTTCCCCCTGGATTTCCCCGATCGCTGGACGGACGAGCGTCGACATTGTATACCTCCTTTTAGCCGGCACCTTTAAGAAGGTCCGCGTTTCGGGAACCCGAGGCGCCGGTCCGATTAGTGGCGTCGCCGTAGACGACAATTAACGCACAATGCCCTCTCCCTCGTCATGGCAGGGTCACAAAGTTCCCCCTGGATTTCCCCGATCGCTGGACGGACGAGCGTCGACATTGTATACCTCCTTTTAGCCGGCACCTTTAAGAAGGTCCGCGTTTCGGGAACCCGAGGCGCCGGTCCGATTAGTGGCGTCGCCGTAGACGACAATTAACGCACAATGCCCTCTCCCTCGTCATGGCAGGGTCACAAAGCTCCCCCTGGATTTCCCCGATCGCTGGACGGACGAGCGTCGACATTGTATACCTCCTTTTAGCCGGCACCTTTAAGAAGGTCCGCGTTTCGGGGACCCCAGGCGCCGGTCCGATTAGTGGCGTCGCCGTAGACGACAATTAACGCACAATGCCCTCTCCCTCGTCATGGCAGGGTCACAAAGCTCCCCCTGGATTTCCCCGATCGCTGGACGGACGAGCGTCGACATTGTATACCTCCTTTTAGCCGGCACCTTTAAGAAGGTCCGCGTTTCGGGAACCCGAGGCGCCGGTCCGATTAGTGGCGTCGCCGTAGACGACAATTAACGCACAATGCCCTCTCCCTCGTCATGGCAGGGTCACAAAGTTCCCCCTGGATTTCCCCGATCGCTGGACGGACGAGCGTCGACATTGTATACCTCCTTTTAGCCGGCACCTTTAAGAAGGTCCGCGTTTCGGGAACCCGAGGCGCCGGTCCGATTAGTGGCGTCGCCGTAGACGACAATTAACGCACAATGCCCTCTCCCTCGTCATGGCAGGGTCACAAAGTTCCCCCTGGATTTCCCCGATCGCTGGACGGACGAGCGTCGACATTGTATACCTCCTTTTAGCCGGCACCTTTAAGAAGGTCCGCGTTTCGGGAACCCGAGGCGCCGGTCCGATTAGTGGCGTCGCCGTAGACGACAATTAACGCACAATGCCCTCTCCCTCGTCATGGCAGGGTCACAAAGCTCCCCCTGGATTTCCCCGATCGCTAGACGGACGAGCGTCGACATTGTATACCTCCTTTTAGCCGGCACCTTTAAGAAGGTCCGCGTTTCGGGGACCCCAGGCGCCGGTCCGATTAGTGGCGTCGCCGTAGACGACAATTAACGCACAATGCCCTCTCCCTCGTCATGGCAGGGTCACAAAGCTCCCCCTGGATTTCCCCGATCGCTGGACGGACGAGCGTCGACATTGTATACCTCCTTTTAGCCGGCACCTTTAAGAAGGTCCGCGTTTCGGGAACCCGAGGCGCCGGTCCGATTAGTGGCGTCGCCGTAGACGACAATTAACGCACAATGCCCTCTCCCTCGTCATGGCAGGGTCACAAAGTTCCCCCTGGATTTCCCCGATCGCTGGACGGACGAGCGTCGACATTGTATACCTCCTTTTAGCCGGCACCTTTAAGAAGGTCCGCGTTTCGGGAACCCGAGGCGCCGGTCCGATTAGTGGCGTCGCCGTAGACGACAATTAACGCACAATGCCCTCTCCCTCGTCATGGCAGGGTCACAAAGCTCCCCCTGGATTTCCCCGATCGCTAGACGGACGAGCGTCGACATTGTATACCTCCTTTTAGCCGGCACCTTTAAGAAGGTCCGCGTTTCGGGGACCCCAGGCGCCGGTCCGATTAGTGGCGTCGCCGTAGACGACAATTAACGCACAATGCCCTCTCCCTCGTCATGGCAGGGTCACAAAGCTCCCCCTGGATTTCCCCGATCGCTAGACGGACGAGCGTCGACATTGTATACCTCCTTTTAGCCGGCACCTTTAAGAAGGTCCGCGTTTCGGGAACCCGAGGCGCCGGTCCGATTAGTGGCGTCGCCGTAGACGACAATTAACGCACAATGCCCTCTCCCTCGTCATGGCAGGGTCACAAAGCTCCCCCTGGATTTCCCCGATCGCTGGACGGACGAGCGTCGACATTGTATACCTCCTTTTAGCCGGCACCTTTAAGAAGGTCCGCGTTTCGGGGACCCCAGGCGCCGGTCCGATTAGTGGCGTCGCCGTAGACGACAATTAACGCACAATGCCCTCTCCCTCGTCATGGCAGGGTCACAAAGTTCCCCCTGGATTTCCCCGATCGCTGGACGGACGAGCGTCGACATTGTATACCTCCTTTTAGCCGGCACCTTTAAGAAGGTCCGCGTTTCGGGAACCCGAGGCGCCGGTCCGATTAGTGGCGTCGCCGTAGACGACAATTAACGCACAATGCCCTCTCCCTCGTCATGGCAGGGTCACAAAGCTCCCCCTGGATTTCCCCGATCGCTGGACGGACGAGCGTCGACATTGTATACCTCCTTTTAGCCGGCACCTTTAAGAAGGTCCGCGTTTCGGGAACCCGAGGCGCCGGTCCGATTAGTGGCGTCGCCGTAGACGACAATTAACGCACAATGCCCTCTCCCTCGTCATGGCAGGGTCACAAAGCTCCCCCTGGATTTCCCCGATCGCTGGACGGACGAGCGTCGACATTGTATACCTCCTTTTAGCCGGCACCTTTAAGAAGGTCCGCGTTTCGGGAACCCGAGGCGCCGGTCCGATTAGTGGCGTCGCCGTAGACGACAATTAACGCACAATGCCCTCTCCCTCGTCATGGCAGGGTCACAAAGCTCCCCCTGGATTTCCCCGATCGCTAGACGGACGAGCGTCGACATTGTATACCTCCTTTTAGCCGGCACCTTTAAGAAGGTCCGCGTTTCGGGAACCCCAGGCGCCGGTCCGATTAGTGGCGTCGCCGTAGACGACAATTAACGCACAATGCCCTCTCCCTCGTCATGGCAGGGTCACAAAGCTCCCCCTGGATTTCCCCGATCGCTGGACGGACGAGCGTCGACATTGTATACCTCCTTTTAGCCGGCACCTTTAAGAAGGTCCGCGTTTCGGGGACCCCAGGCGCCGGTCCGATTAGTGGCGTCGCCGTAGACGACAATTAACGCACAATGCCCTCTCCCTCGTCATGGCAGGGTCACAAAGCTCCCCCTGGATTTCCCCGATCGCTAGACGGACGAGCGTCGACATTGTATACCTCCTTTTAGCCGGCACCTTTAAGAAGGTCCGCGTTTCGGGAACCCGAGGCGCCGGTCCGATTAGTGGCGTCGCCGTAGACGACAATTAACGCACAATGCCCTCTCCCTCGTCATGGCAGGGTCACAAAGCTCCCCCTGGATTTCCCCGATCGCTGGACGGACGAGCGTCGACATTGTATACCTCCTTTTAGCCGGCACCTTTAAGAAGGTCCGCGTTTCGGGAACCCGAGGCGCCGGTCCGATTAGTGGCGTCGCCGTAGACGACAATTAACGCACAATGCCCTCTCCCTCGTCATGGCAGGGTCACAAAGCTCCCCCTGGATTTCCCCGATCGCTGGACGGACGAGCGTCGACATTGTATACCTCCTTTTAGCCGGCACCTTTAAGAAGGTCCGCGTTTCGGGAACCCGAGGCGCCGGTCCGATTAGTGGCGTCGCCGTAGACGACAATTAACGCACAATGCCCTCTCCCTCGTCATGGCAGGGTCACAAAGCTCCCCCTGGATTTCCCCGATCGCTAGACGGACGAGCGTCGACATTGTATACCTCCTTTTAGCCGGCACCTTTAAGAAGGTCCGCGTTTCGGGAACCCCAGGCGCCGGTCCGATTAGTGGCGTCGCCGTAGACGACAATTAACGCACAATGCCCTCTCCCTCGTCATGGCAGGGTCACAAAGCTCCCCCTGGATTTCCCCGATCGCTGGACGGACGAGCGTCGACATTGTATACCTCCTTTTAGCCGGCACCTTTAAGAAGGTCCGCGTTTCGGGGACCCCAGGCGCCGGTCCGATTAGTGGCGTCGCCGTAGACGACAATTAACGCACAATGCCCTCTCCCTCGTCATGGCAGGGTCACAAAGCTCCCCCTGGATTTCCCCGATCGCTAGACGGACGAGCGTCGACATTGTATACCTCCTTTTAGCCGGCACCTTTAAGAAGGTCCGCGTTTCGGGAACCCGAGGCGCCGGTCCGATTAGTGGCGTCGCCGTAGACGACAATTAACGCACAATGCCCTCTCCCTCGTCATGGCAGGGTCACAAAGCTCCCCCTGGATTTCCCCGATCGCTGGACGGACGAGCGTCGACATTGTATACCTCCTTTTAGCCGGCACCTTTAAGAAGGTCCGCGTTTCGGGAACCCGAGGCGCCGGTCCGATTAGTGGCGTCGCCGTAGACGACAATTAACGCACAATGCCCTCTCCCTCGTCATGGCAGGGTCACAAAGCTCCCCCTGGATTTCCCCGATCGCTGGACGGACGAGCGTCGACATTGTATACCTCCTTTTAGCCGGCACCTTTAAGAAGGTCCGCGTTTCGGGGACCCCAGGCGCCGGTCCGATTAGTGGCGTCGCCGTAGACGACAATTAACGCACAATGCCCTCTCCCTCGTCATGGCAGGGTCACAAAGCTCCCCCTGGATTTCCCTGATCGCTAGACGGACGAGCGTCGACATTGTATACCTCCTTTTAGCCGGCACCTTTAAGAAGGTCCGCGTTTCGGGAACCCGAGGCGCCGGTCCGATTAGTGGCGTCGCCGTAGACGACAATTAACGCACAATGCCCTCTCCCTCGTCATGGCAGGGTCACAAAGCTCCCCCTGGATTTCCCCGATCGCTAGACGGACGAGCGTCGACATTGTATACCTCCTTTTAGCCGGCACCTTTAAGAAGGTCCGCGTTTCGGGAACCCCAGGCGCCGGTCCGATTAGTGGCGTCGCCGTAGACGACAATTAACGCACAATGCCCTCTCCCTCGTCATGGCAGGGTCACAAAGCTGCCCCTGGATTTCCCCGATCGCTAGACGGACGAGCGTCGACATTGTATACCTCCTTTTAGCCGGCACCTTTAAGAAGGTCCGCGTTTCGGGGACCCCAGGCGCCGGTCCGATTAGTGGCGTCGCCGTAGACGACAATTAACGCACAATGCCCTCTCCCTCGTCATGGCAGGGTCACAAAGCTCCCCCTGGATTTCCCCGATCGCTAGACGGACGAGCGTCGACATTGTATACCTCCTTTTAGCCGGCACCTTTAAGAAGGTCCGCGTTTCGGGAACCCGAGGCGCCGGTCCGATTAGTGGCGTCGCCGTAGACGACAATTAACGCACAATGCCCTCTCCCTCGTCATGGCAGGGTCACAAAGCTCCCCCTGGATTTCCCCGATCGCTGGACGGACGAGCGTCGACATTGTATACCTCCTTTTAGCCGGCACCTTTAAGAAGGTCCGCGTTTCGGGGACCCCAGGCGCCGGCCCGATTAGTGGCGTCGCCGTAGAGGACAATTAACGCACAATGCCCTCTCCCTCGTCATGGCAGGGTCACAAAGTTCCCCCTGGATTTCCCCGATCGCTGGACGGACGAGCGTCGACATTGTATACCTCCTTTTAGCCGGCACCTTTAAGAAGGTCCGCGTTTCGGGGACCCCAGGCGCCGGCCCGATTAGTGGCGTCGCCGTAGACGACAATTAACGCACAATGCCCTCTCCCTCGTCATGGCAGGGTCACAAAGTTCCCCCTGGATTTCCCCGATCGCTGGACGGACGAGCGTCGACATTGTATACCTCCTTTTAGCCGGCACCTTTAAGAAGGTCCGCGTTTCGGGGACCCCAGGCGCCGGTCCGATTAGTGGCGTCGCCGTAGACGACAATTAACGCACAATGCCCTCTCCCTCGTCATGGCAGGGTCACAAAGTTCCCCCTGGATTTCCCCGATCGCTGGACGGACGAGCGTCGACATTGTATACCTCCTTTTAGCCGGCACCTTTAAGAAGGTCCGCGTTTCGGGGACCCCAGGCGCCGGTCCGATTAGTGGCGTCGCCGTAGACGACAATTAACGCACAATGCCCTCTCCCTCGTCATGGCAGGGTCACAAAGTTCCCCCTGGATTTCCCCGATCGCTGGACGGACGAGCGTCGACATTGTATACCTCCTTTTAGCCGGCACCTTTAAGAAGGTCCGCGTTTCGGGGACCCCAGGCGCCGGTCCGATTAGTGGCGTCGCCGTAGACGACAATTAACGCACAATGCCCTCTCCCTCGTCATGGCAGGGTCACAAAGCTCCCCCTGGATTTCCCCGATCGCTGGACGGACGAGCGTCGACATTGTATACCTCCTTTTAGCCGGCACCTTTAAGAAGGTCCGCGTTTCGGGGACCCCAGGCGCCGGTCCGATTAGTGGCGTCGCCGTAGACGACAATTAACGCACAATGCCCTCTCCCTCGTCATGGCAGGGTCACAAAGTTCCCCCTGGATTTCCCCGATCGCTGGACGGACGAGCGTCGACATTGTATACCTCCTTTTAGCCGGCACCTTTAAGAAGGTCCGCGTTTCGGGAACCCGAGGCGCCGGTCCGATTAGTGGCGTCGCCGTAGACGACAATTAACGCACAATGCCCTCTCCCTCGTCATGGCAGGGTCACAAAGCTCCCCCTGGATTTCCCCGATCGCTGGACGGACGAGCGTCGACATTGTATACCTCCTTTTAGCCGGCACCTTTAAGAAGGTCCGCGTTTCGGGAACCCGAGGCGCCGGTCCGATTAGTGGCGTCGCCGTAGACGACAATTAACGCACAATGCCCTCTCCCTCGTCATGGCAGGGTCACAAAGTTCCCCCTGGATTTCCCCGATCGCTGGACGGACGAGCGTCGACATTGTATACCTCCTTTTAGCCGGCACCTTTAAGAAGGTCCGCGTTTCGGGAACCCGAGGCGCCGGTCCGATTAGTGGCGTCGCCGTAGACGACAATTAACGCACAATGCCCTCTCCCTCGTCATGGCAGGGTCACAAAGTTCCCCCTGGATTTCCCCGATCGCTGGACGGACGAGCGTCGACATTGTATACCTCCTTTTAGCCGGCACCTTTAAGAAGGTCCGCGTTTCGGGAACCCGAGGCGCCGGTCCGATTAGTGGCGTCGCCGTAGACGACAATTAACGCACAATGCCCTCTCCCTCGTCATGGCAGGGTCACAAAGCTCCCCCTGGATTTCCCCGATCGCTGGACGGACGAGCGTCGACATTGTATACCTCCTTTTAGCCGGCACCTTTAAGAAGGTCCGCGTTTCGGGAACCCGAGGCGCCGGTCCGATTAGTGGCGTCGCCGTAGACGACAATTAACGCACAATGCCCTCTCCCTCGTCATGGCAGGGTCACAAAGTTCCCCCTGGATTTCCCCGATCGCTGGACGGACGAGCGTCGACATTGTATACCTCCTTTTAGCCGGCACCTTTAAGAAGGTCCGCGTTTCGGGGACCCCAGGCGCCGGTCCGATTAGTGGCGTCGCCGTAGACGACAATTAACGCACAATGCCCTCTCCCTCGTCATGGCAGGGTCACAAAGCTCCCCCTGGATTTCCCCGATCGCTGGACGGACGAGCGTCGACATTGTATACCTCCTTTTAGCCGGCACCTTTAAGAAGGTCCGCGTTTCGGGGACCCCAGGCGCCGGTCCGATTAGTGGCGTCGCCGTAGACGACAATTAACGCACAATGCCCTCTCCCTCGTCATGGCAGGGTCACAAAGTTCCCCCTGGATTTCCCCGATCGCTGGACGGACGAGCGTCGACATTGTATACCTCCTTTTAGCCGGCACCTTTAAGAAGGTCCGCGTTTCGGGGACCCCAGGCGCCGGTCCGATTAGTGGCGTCGCCGTAGACGACAATTAACGCACAATGCCCTCTCCCTCGTCATGGCAGGGTCACAAAGTTCCCCCTGGATTTCCCCGATCGCTGGACGGACGAGCGTCGACATTGTATACCTCCTTTTAGCCGGCACCTTTAAGAAGGTCCGCGTTTCGGGGACCCCAGGCGCCGGTCCGATTAGTGGCGTCGCCGTAGACGACAATTAACGCACAATGCCCTCTCCCTCGTCATGGCAGGGTCACAAAGCTCCCCCTGGATTTCCCCGATCGCTGGACGGACGAGCGTCGACATTGTATACCTCCTTTTAGCCGGCACCTTTAAGAAGGTCCGCGTTTCGGGGACCCCAGGCGCCGGTCCGATTAGTGGCGTCGCCGTAGACGACAATTAACGCACAATGCCCTCTCCCTCGTCATGGCAGGGTCACAAAGTTCCCCCTGGATTTCCCCGATCGCTGGACGGACGAGCGTCGACATTGTATACCTCCTTTTAGCCGGCACCTTTAAGAAGGTCCGCGTTTCGGGGACCCCAGGCGCCGGTCCGATTAGTGGCGTCGCCGTAGACGACAATTAACGCACAATGCCCTCTCCCTCGTCATGGCAGGGTCACAAAGTTCCCCCTGGATTTCCCCGATCGCTGGACGGACGAGCGTCGACATTGTATACCTCCTTTTAGCCGGCACCTTTAAGAAGGTCCGCGTTTCGGGGACCCCAGGCGCCGGTCCGATTAGTGGCGTCGCCGTAGACGACAATTAACGCACAATGCCCTCTCCCTCGTCATGGCAGGGTCACAAAGCTCCCCCTGGATTTCCCCGATCGCTGGACGGACGAGCGTCGACATTGTATACCTCCTTTTAGCCGGCACCTTTAAGAAGGTCCGCGTTTCGGGGACCCCAGGCGCCGGTCCGATTAGTGGCGTCGCCGTAGACGACAATTAACGCACAATGCCCTCTCCCTCGTCATGGCAGGGTCACAAAGCTCCCCCTGGATTTCCCCGATCGCTGGACGGACGAGCGTCGACATTGTATACCTCCTTTTAGCCGGCACCTTTAAGAAGGTCCGCGTTTCGGGAACCCGAGGCGCCGGTCCGATTAGTGGCGTCGCCGTAGACGACAATTAACGCACAATGCCCTCTCCCTCGTCATGGCAGGGTCACAAAGTTCCCCCTGGATTTCCCCGATCGCTGGACGGACGAGCGTCGACATTGTATACCTCCTTTTAGCCGGCACCTTTAAGAAGGTCCGCGTTTCGGGGACCCCAGGCGCCGGTCCGATTAGTGGCGTCGCCGTAGACGACAATTAACGCACAATGCCCTCTCCCTCGTCATGGCAGGGTCACAAAGCTCCCCCTGGATTTCCCCGATCGCTGGACGGACGAGCGTCGACATTGTATACCTCCTTTTAGCCGGCACCTTTAAGAAGGTCCGCGTTTCGGGGACCCCAGGCGCCGGTCCGATTAGTGGCGTCGCCGTAGACGACAATTAACGCACAATGCCCTCTCCCTCGTCATGGCAGGGTCACAAAGTTCCCCCTGGATTTCCCGGATCGCTGGACGGACGAGCGTCGACATTGTATACCTCCTTTTAGCCGGCACCTTTAAGAAGGTCCGCGTTTCGGGGACCCCAGGCGCCGGTCCGATTAGTGGCGTCGCCGTAGACGACAATTAACGCACAATGCCCTCTCCCTCGTCATGGCAGGGTCACAAAGTTCCCCCTGGATTTCCCCGATCGCTGGACGGACGAGCGTCGACATTGTATACCTCCTTTTAGCCGGCACCTTTAAGAAGGTCCGCGTTTCGGGAACCCGAGGCGCCGGTCCGATTAGTGGCGTCGCCGTAGACGACAATTAACGCACAATGCCCTCTCCCTCGTCATGGCAGGGTCACAAAGCTCCCCCTGGATTTCCCCGATCGCTGGACGGACGAGCGTCGACATTGTATACCTCCTTTTAGCCGGCACCTTTAAGAAGGTCCGCGTTTCGGGGACCCCAGGCGCCGGTCCGATTAGTGGCGTCGCCGTAGACGACAATTAACGCACAATGCCCTCTCCCTCGTCATGGCAGGGTCACAAAGTTCCCCCTGGATTTCCCCGATCGCTGGACGGACGAGCGTCGACATTGTATACCTCCTTTTAGCCGGCACCTTTAAGAAGGTCCGCGTTTCGGGAACCCGAGGCGCCGGTCCGATTAGTGGCGTCGCCGTAGACGACAATTAACGCACAATGCCCTCTCCCTCGTCATGGCAGGGTCACAAAGTTCCCCCTGGATTTCCCCGATCGCTGGACGGACGAGCGTCGACATTGTATACCTCCTTTTAGCCGGCACCTTTAAGAAGGTCCGCGTTTCGGGAACCCGAGGCGCCGGTCCGATTGGTGGCGTCGCCGTAGACGACAATTAACGCACAATGCCCTCTCCCTCGTCATGGCAGGGTCACAAAGCTCCCCCTGGATTTCCCCGATCGCTAGACGGACGAGCGTCGACATTGTATACCTCCTTTTAGCCGGCACCTTTAAGAAGGTCCGCGTTTCGGGAACCCGAGGCGCCGGTCCGATTAGTGGCGTCGCCGTAGACGACAATTAACGCACAATGCCCTCTCCCTCGTCATGGCAGGGTCACAAAGCTCCCCCTGGATTTCCCCGATCGCTGGACGGACGAGCGTCGACATTGTATACCTCCTTTTAGCCGGCACCTTTAAGAAGGTCCGCGTTTCGGGGACCCCAGGCGCCGGTCCGATTAGTGGCGTCGCCGTAGACGACAATTAACGCACAATGCCCTCTCCCTCGTCATGGCAGGGTCACAAAGTTCCCCCTGGATTTCCCCGATCGCTGGACGGACGAGCGTCGACATTGTATACCTCCTTTTAGCCGGCACCTTTAAGAAGGTCCGCGTTTCGGGAACCCGAGGCGCCGGTCCGATTAGTGGCGTCGCCGTAGACGACAATTAACGCACAATGCCCTCTCCCTCGTCATGGCAGGGTCACAAAGTTCCCCCTGGATTTCCCCGATCGCTGGACGGACGAGCGTCGACATTGTATACCTCCTTTTAGCCGGCACCTTTAAGAAGGTCCGCGTTTCGGGAACCCGAGGCGCCGGTCCGATTAGTGGCGTCGCCGTAGACGACAATTAACGCACAATGCCCTCTCCCTCGTCATGGCAGGGTCACAAAGTTCCCCCTGGATTTCCCCGATCGCTGGACGGACGAGCGTCGACATTGTATACCTCCTTTTAGCCGGCACCTTTAAGAAGGTCCGCGTTTCGGGAACCCGAGGCGCCGGTCCGATTAGTGGCGTCGCCGTAGACGACAATTAACGCACAATGCCCTCTCCCTCGTCATGGCAGGGTCACAAAGTTCCCCCTGGATTTCCCCGATCGCTGGACGGACGAGCGTCGACATTGTATACCTCCTTTTAGCCGGCACCTTTAAGAAGGTCCGCGTTTCGGGAACCCGAGGCGCCGGTCCGATTAGTGGCGTCGCCGTAGACGACAATTAACGCACAATGCCCTCTCCCTCGTCATGGCAGGGTCACAAAGTTCCCCCTGGATTTCCCCGATCGCTGGACGGACGAGCGTCGACATTGTATACCTCCTTTTAGCCGGCACCTTTAAGAAGGTCCGCGTTTCGGGGACCCCAGGCGCCGGTCCGATTAGTGGCGTCGCCGTAGACGACAATTAACGCACAATGCCCTCTCCCTCGTCATGGCAGGGTCACAAAGTTCCCCCTGGATTTCCCCGATCGCTGGACGGACGAGCGTCGACATTGTATACCTCCTTTTAGCCGGCACCTTTAAGAAGGTCCGCGTTTCGGGAACCCGAGGCGCCGGTCCGATTGGTGGCGTCGCCGTAGACGACAATTAACGCACAATGCCCTCTCCCTCGTCATGGCAGGGTCACAAAGCTCCCCCTGGATTTCCCCGATCGCTAGACGGACGAGCGTCGACATTGTATACCTCCTTTTAGCCGGCACCTTTAAGAAGGTCCGCGTTTCGGGGACCCCAGGCGCCGGTCCGATTAGTGGCGTCGCCGTAGACGACAATTAACGCACAATGCCCTCTCCCTCGTCATGGCAGGGTCACAAAGTTCCCCCTGGATTTCCCCGATCGCTGGACGGACGAGCGTCGACATTGTATACCTCCTTTTAGCCGGCACCTTTAAGAAGGTCCGCGTTTCGGGAACCCGAGGCGCCGGTCCGATTGGTGGCGTCGCCGTAGACGACAATTAACGCACAATGCCCTCTCCCTCGTCATGGCAGGGTCACAAAGCTCCCCCTGGATTTCCCCGATCGCTGGACGGACGAGCGTCGACATTGTATACCTCCTTTTAGCCGGCACCTTTAAGAAGGTCCGCGTTTCGGGGACCCCAGGCGCCGGTCCGATTAGTGGCGTCGCCGTAGACGACAATTAACGCACAATGCCCTCTCCCTCGTCATGGCAGGGTCACAAAGTTCCCCCTGGATTTCCCCGATCGCTGGACGGACGAGCGTCGACATTGTATACCTCCTTTTAGCCGGCACCTTTAAGAAGGTCCGCGTTTCGGGAACCCGAGGCGCCGGTCCGATTAGTGGCGTCGCCGTAGACGACAATTAACGCACAATGCCCTCTCCCTCGTCATGGCAGGGTCACAAAGTTCCCCCTGGATTTCCCCGATCGCTGGACGGACGAGCGTCGACATTGTATACCTCCTTTTAGCCGGCACCTTTAAGAAGGTCCGCGTTTCGGGAACCCGAGGCGCCGGTCCGATTAGTGGCGTCGCCGTAGACGACAATTAACGCACAATGCCCTCTCCCTCGTCATGGCAGGGTCACAAAGTTCCCCCTGGATTTCCCCGATCGCTGGACGGACGAGCGTCGACATTGTATACCTCCTTTTAGCCGGCACCTTTAAGAAGGTCCGCGTTTCGGGAACCCGAGGCGCCGGTCCGATTAGTGGCGTCGCCGTAGACGACAATTAACGCACAATGCCCTCTCCCTCGTCATGGCAGGGTCACAAAGTTCCCCCTGGATTTCCCCGATCGCTGGACGGACGAGCGTCGACATTGTATACCTCCTTTTAGCCGGCACCCTTAAGAAGGTCCGCGTTTCGGGGACCCCAGGCGCCGGTCCGATTAGTGGCGTCGCCGTAGACGACAATTAACGCACAATGCCCTCTCCCTCGTCATGGCAGGGTCACAAAGTTCCCCCTGGATTTCCCCGATCGCTGGACGGACGAGCGTCGACATTGTATACCTCCTTTTAGCCGGCACCTTTAAGAAGGTCCGCGTTTCGGGGACCCGAGGCGCCGGTCCGATTAGTGGCGTCGCCGTAGACGACAATTAACGCACAATGCCCTCTCCCTCGTCATGGCAGGGTCACAAAGTTCCCCCTGGATTTTCCCGATCGCTGGACGGACGAGCGTCGACATTGTATACCTCCTTTTAGCCGGCACCTTTAAGAAGGTCCGCGTTTCGGGGACCCCAGGCGCCGGTCCGATTAGTGGCGTCGCCGTAGACGACAATTAACGCACAATGCCCTCTCCCTCGTCATGGCAGGGTCACAAAGTTCCCCCTGGATTTCCCCGATCGCTGGACGGACGAGCGTCGACATTGTATACCTCCTTTTAGCCGGCACCTTTAAGAAGGTCCGCGTTTCGGGGACCCCAGGCGCCGGTCCGATTAGTGGCGTCGCCGTAGACGACAATTAACGCACAATGCCCTCTCCCTCGTCATGGCAGGGTCACAAAGCTCCCCCTGGATTTCCCCGATCGCTGGACGGACGAGCGTCGACATTGTATACCTCCTTTTAGCCGGCACCTTTAAGAAGGTCCGCGTTTCGGGAACCCGAGGCGCCGGTCCGATTAGTGGCGTCGCCGTAGACGACAATTAACGCACAATGCCCTCTCCCTCGTCATGGCAGGGTCACAAAGTTCCCCCTGGATTTCCCCGATCGCTGGACGGACGAGCGTCGACATTGTATACCTCCTTTTAGCCGGCACCTTTAAGAAGGTCCGCGTTTCGGGGACCCCAGGCGCCGGTCCGATTAGGGGCGTCGCCGTAGACGACAATTAACGCACAATGCCCTCTCCCTCGTCATGGCAGGGTCACAAAGCTCCCCCTGGATTTCCCCGATCGCTGGACGGACGAGCGTCGACATTGTATACCTCCTTTTAGCCGGCACCTTTAAGAAGGTCCGCGTTTCGGGAACCCGAGGCGCCGGTCCGATTAGTGGCGTCGCCGTAGACGACAATTAACGCACAATGCCCTCTCCCTCGTCATGGCAGGGTCACAAAGCTCCCCCTGGATTTCCCCGATCGCTGGACGGACGAGCGTCGACATTGTATACCTCCTTTTAGCCGGCACCTTTAAGAAGGTCCGCGTTTCGGGAACCCGAGGCGCCGGTCCGATTAGTGGCGTCGCCGTAGACGACAATTAACGCACAATGCCCTCTCCCTCGTCATGGCAGGGTCACAAAGCTCCCCCTGGATTTCCCCGATCGCTGGACGGACGAGCGTCGACATTGTATACCTCCTTTTAGCCGGCACCTTTAAGAAGGTCCGCGTTTCGGGGACCCCAGGCGCCGGTCCGATTAGTGGCGTCGCCGTAGACGACAATTAACGCACAATGCCCTCTCCCTCGTCATGGCAGGGTCACAAAGTTCCCCCTGGATTTCCCCGATCGCTGGACGGACGAGCGTCGACATTGTATACCTCCTTTTAGCCGGCACCTTTAAGAAGGTCCGCGTTTCGGGGACCCCAGGCGCCGGTCCGATTAGTGGCGTCGCCGTAGACGACAATTAACGCACAATGCCCTCTCCCTCGTCATGGCAGGGTCACAAAGTTCCCCCTGGATTTCCCCGATCGCTGGACGGACGAGCGTCGACATTGTATACCTCCTTTTAGCCGGCACCTTTAAGAAGGTCCGCGTTTCGGGGACCCCAGGCGCCGGTCCGATTAGTGGCGTCGCCGTAGACGACAATTAACGCACAATGCCCTCTCCCTCGTCATGGCAGGGTCACAAAGTTCCCCCTGGATTTCCCCGATCGCTGGACGGACGAGCGTCGACATTGTATACCTCCTTTTAGCCGGCACCTTTAAGAAGGTCCGCGTTTCGGGGACCCCAGGCGCCGGTCCGATTAGTGGCGTCGCCGTAGACGACAATTAACGCACAATGCCCTCTCCCTCGTCATGGCAGGGTCACAAAGCTCCCCCTGGATTTCCCCGATCGCTGGACGGACGAGCGTCGACATTGTATACCTCCTTTTAGCCGGCACCTTTAAGAAGGTCCGCGTTTCGGGAACCCGAGGCGCCGGTCCGATTAGTGGCGTCGCCGTAGACGACAATTAACGCACAATGCCCTCTCCCTCGTCATGGCAGGGTCACAAAGCTCCCCCTGGATTTCCCCGATCGCTGGACGGACGAGCGTCGACATTGTATACCTCCTTTTAGCCGGCACCTTTAAGAAGGTCCGCGTTTCGGGGACCCCAGGCGCCGGTCCGATTAGTGGCGTCGCCGTAGACGACAATTAACGCACAATGCCCTCTCCCTCGTCATGGCAGGGTCACAAAGCTCCCCCTGGATTTCCCCGATCGCTGGACGGACGAGCGTCGACATTGTATACCTCCTTTTAGCCGGCACCTTTAAGAAGGTCCGCGTTTCGGGGACCCCAGGCGCCGGTCCGATTAGTGGCGTCGCCGTAGACGACAATTAACGCACAATGCCCTCTCCCTCGTCATGGCAGGGTCACAAAGTTCCCCCTGGATTTCCCCGATCGCTGGACGGACGAGCGTCGACATTGTATACCTCCTTTTAGCCGGCACCTTTAAGAAGGTCCGCGTTTCGGGGACCCCAGGCGCCGGTCCGATTAGTGGCGTCGCCGTAGACGACAATTAACGCACAATGCCCTCTCCCTCGTCATGGCAGGGTCACAAAGCTCCCCCTGGATTTCCCCGATCGCTGGACGGACGAGCGTCGACATTGTATACCTCCTTTTAGCCGGCACCTTTAAGAAGGTCCGCGTTTCGGGGACCCCAGGCGCCGGTCCGATTAGGGGCGTCGCCGTAGACGACAATTAACGCACAATGCCCTCTCCCTCGTCATGGCAGGGTCACAAAGCTCCCCCTGGATTTCCCCGATCGCTGGACGGACGAGCGTCGACATTGTATACCTCCTTTTAGCCGGCACCTTTAAGAAGGTCCGCGTTTCGGGGACCCCAGGCGCCGGTCCGATTAGTGGCGTCGCCGTAGACGACAATTAACGCACAATGCCCTCTCCCTCGTCATGGCAGGGTCACAAAGCTCCCCCTGGATTTCCCCGATCGCTGGACGGACGAGCGTCGACATTGTATACCTCCTTTTAGCCGGCACCTTTAAGAAGGTCCGCGTTTCGGGAACCCGAGGCGCCGGTCCGATTAGTGGCGTCGCCGTAGACGACAATTAACGCACAATGCCCTCTCCCTCGTCATGGCAGGGTCACAAAGCTCCCCCTGGATTTCCCCGATCGCTGGACGGACGAGCGTCGACATTGTATACCTCCTTTTAGCCGGCACCTTTAAGAAGGTCCGCGTTTCGGGAACCCGAGGCGCCGGTCCGATTAGTGGCGTCGCCGTAGACGACAATTAACGCACAATGCCCTCTCCCTCGTCATGGCAGGGTCACAAAGCTCCCCCTGGATTTCCCCGATCGCTGGACGGACGAGCGTCGACATTGTATACCTCCTTTTAGCCGGCACCTTTAAGAAGGTCCGCGTTTCGGGAACCCGAGGCGCCGGTCCGATTAGTGGCGTCGCCGTAGACGACAATTAACGCACAATGCCCTCTCCCTCGTCATGGCAGGGTCACAAAGCTCCCCCTGGATTTCCCCGATCGCTGGACGGACGAGCGTCGACATTGTATACCTCCTTTTAGCCGGCACCTTTAAGAAGGTCCGCGTTTCGGGAACCCGAGGCGCCGGTCCGATTAGTGGCGTCGCCGTAGACGACAATTAACGCACAATGCCCTCTCCCTCGTCATGGCAGGGTCACAAAGTTCCCCCTGGATTTCCCCGATCGCTGGACGGACGAGCGTCGACATTGTATACCTCCTTTTAGCCGGCACCTTTAAGAAGGTCCGCGTTTCGGGGACCCCAGGCGCCGGTCCGATTAGTGGCGTCGCCGTAGACGACAATTAACGCACAATGCCCTCTCCCTCGTCATGGCAGGGTCACAAAGCTCCCCCTGGATTTCCCCGATCGCTGGACGGACGAGCGTCGACATTGTATACCTCCTTTTAGCCGGCACCTTTAAGAAGGTCCGCGTTTCGGGAACCCGAGGCGCCGGTCCGATTAGTGGCGTCGCCGTAGACGACAATTAACGCACAATGCCCTCTCCCTCGTCATGGCAGGGTCACAAAGCTCCCCCTGGATTTCCCCGATCGCTGGACGGACGAGCGTCGACATTGTATACCTCCTTTTAGCCGGCACCTTTAAGAAGGTCCGCGTTTCGGGAACCCGAGGCGCCGGTCCGATTAGTGGCGTCGCCGTAGACGACAATTAACGCACAATGCCCTCTCCCTCGTCATGGCAGGGTCACAAAGCTCCCCCTGGATTTCCCCGATCGCTGGACGGACGAGCGTCGACATTGTATACCTCCTTTTAGCCGGCACCTTTAAGAAGGTCCGCGTTTCGGGGACCCCAGGCGCCGGTCCGATTAGGGGCGTCGCCGTAGACGACAATTAACGCACAATGCCCTCTCCCTCGTCATGGCAGGGTCACAAAGCTCCCCCTGGATTTCCCCGATCGCTGGACGGACGAGCGTCGACATTGTATACCTCCTTTTAGCCGGCACCTTTAAGAAGGTCCGCGTTTCGGGGACCCCAGGCGCCGGTCCGATTAGTGGCGTCGCCGTAGACGACAATTAACGCACAATGCCCTCTCCCTCGTCATGGCAGGGTCACAAAGCTCCCCCTGGATTTCCCCGATCGCTGGACGGACGAGCGTCGACATTGTATACCTCCTTTTAGCCGGCACCTTTAAGAAGGTCCGCGTTTCGGGGACCCCAGGCGCCGGTCCGATTAGTGGCGTCGCCGTAGACGACAATTAACGCACAATGCCCTCTCCCTCGTCATGGCAGGGTCACAAAGCTCCCCCTGGATTTCCCCGATCGCTGGACGGACGAGCGTCGACATTGTATACCTCCTTTTAGCCGGCACCTTTAAGAAGGTCCGCGTTTCGGGGACCCCAGGCGCCGGTCCGATTAGTGGCGTCGCCGTAGACGACAATTAACGCACAATGCCCTCTCCCTCGTCATGGCAGGGTCACAAAGCTCCCCCTGGATTTCCCCGATCGCTGGACGGACGAGCGTCGACATTGTATACCTCCTTTTAGCCGGCACCTTTAAGAAGGTCCGCGTTTCGGGGACCCCAGGCGCCGGTCCGATTAGTGGCGTCGCCGTAGACGACAATTAACGCACAATGCCCTCTCCCTCGTCATGGCAGGGTCACAAAGCTCCCCCTGGATTTCCCCGATCGCTGGACGGACGAGCGTCGACATTGTATACCTCCTTTTAGCCGGCACCTTTAAGAAGGTCCGCGTTTCGGGAACCCGAGGCGCCGGTCCGATTAGTGGCGTCGCCGTAGACGACAATTAACGCACAATGCCCTCTCCCTCGTCATGGCAGGGTCACAAAGTTCCCCCTGGATTTCCCCGATCGCTGGACGGACGAGCGTCGACATTGTATACCTCCTTTTAGCCGGCACCTTTAAGAAGGTCCGCGTTTCGGGAACCCGAGGCGCCGGTCCGATTAGTGGCGTCGCCGTAGACGACAATTAACGTAAATGCCCTCTCCCTCGTCATGGCAGGGTCACAAAGTTCCCCCTGGATTTCCCCGATCGCTGGACGGACGAGCGTCGACATTGTATACCTCCTTTTAGCCGGCACCTTTAAGAAGGTCCGCGTTTCGGGGACCCCAGGCGCCGGTCCGATTAGGGGCGTCGCCGTAGACGACAATTAACGCACAATGCCCTCTCCCTCGTCATGGCAGGGTCACAAAGCTCCCCCTGGATTTCCCCGATCGCTGGACGGACGAGCGTCGACATTGTATACCTCCTTTTAGCCGGCACCTTTAAGAAGGTCCGCGTTTCGGGGACCCCAGGCGCCGGTCCGATTAGTGGCGTCGCCGTAGACGACAATTAACGCACAATGCCCTCTCCCTCGTCATGGCAGGGTCACAAAGCTCCCCCTGGATTTCCCCGATCGCTGGACGGACGAGCGTCGACATTGTATACCTCCTTTTAGCCGGCACCTTTAAGAAGGTCCGCGTTTCGGGGACCCCAGGCGCCGGTCCGATTAGTGGCGTCGCCGTAGACGACAATTAACGCACAATGCCCTCTCCCTCGTCATGGCAGGGTCACAAAGCTCCCCCTGGATTTCCCCGATCGCTGGACGGACGAGCGTCGACATTGTATACCTCCTTTTAGCCGGCACCTTTAAGAAGGTCCGCGTTTCGGGAACCCGAGGCGCCGGTCCGATTAGTGGCGTCGCCGTAGACGACAATTAACGCACAATGCCCTCTCCCTCGTCATGGCAGGGTCACAAAGCTCCCCCTGGATTTCCCCGATCGCTGGACGGACGAGCGTCGACATTGTATACCTCCTTTTAGCCGGCACCTTTAAGAAGGTCCGCGTTTCGGGGACCCCAGGCGCCGGTCCGATTAGTGGCGTCGCCGTAGACGACAATTAACGCACAATGCCCTCTCCCTCGTCATGGCAGGGTCACAAAGTTCCCCCTGGATTTCCCCGATCGCTGGACGGACGAGCGTCGACATTGTATACCTCCTTTTAGCCGGCACCTTTAAGAAGGTCCGCGTTTCGGGGACCCCAGGCGCCGGTCCGATTAGTGGCGTCGCCGTAGACGACAATTAACGCACAATGCCCTCTCCCTCGTCATGGCAGGGTCACAAAGCTCCCCCTGGATTTCCCCGATCGCTGGACGGACGAGCGTCGACATTGTATACCTCCTTTTAGCCGGCACCTTTAAGAAGGTCCGCGTTTCGGGAACCCGAGGCGCCGGTCCGATTAGTGGCGTCGCCGTAGACGACAATTAACGCACAATGCCCTCTCCCTCGTCATGGCAGGGTCACAAAGTTCCCCCTGGATTTCCCCGATCGCTGGACGGACGAGCGTCGACATTGTATACCTCCTTTTAGCCGGCACCTTTAAGAAGGTCCGCGTTTCGGGGACCCCAGGCGCCGGTCCGATTAGTGGCGTCGCCGTAGACGACAATTAACGCACAATGCCCTCTCCCTCGTCATGGCAGGGTCACAAAGCTCCCCCTGGATTTCCCCGATCGCTGGACGGACGAGCGTCGACATTGTATACCTCCTTTTAGCCGGCACCTTTAAGAAGGTCCGCGTTTCGGGGACCCCAGGCGCCGGTCCGATTAGTGGCGTCGCCGTAGACGACAATTAACGCACAATGCCCTCTCCCTCGTCATGGCAGGGTCACAAAGTTCCCCCTGGATTTCCCCGATCGCTGGACGGACGAGCGTCGACATTGTATACCTCCTTTTAGCCGGCACCTTTAAGAAGGTCCGCGTTTCGGGAACCCGAGGCGCCGGTCCGATTAGTGGCGTCGCCGTAGACGACAATTAACGCACAATGCCCTCTCCCTCGTCATGGCAGGGTCACAAAGTTCCCCCTGGATTTCCCCGATCGCTGGACGGACGAGCGTCGACATTGTATACCTCCTTTTAGCCGGCACCTTTAAGAAGGTCCGCGTTTCGGGAACCCGAGGCGCCGGTCCGATTAGTGGCGTCGCCGTAGACGACAATTAACGCACAATGCCCTCTCCCTCGTCATGGCAGGGTCACAAAGTTCCCCCTGGATTTCCCCGATCGCTGGACGGACGAGCGTCGACATTGTATACCTCCTTTTAGCCGGCACCTTTAAGAAGGTCCGCGTTTCGGGAACCCGAGGCGCCGGTCCGATTAGTGGCGTCGCCGTAGACGACAATTAACGCACAATGCCCTCTCCCTCGTCATGGCAGGGTCACAAAGTTCCCCCTGGATTTCCCCGATCGCTGGACGGACGAGCGTCGACATTGTATACCTCCTTTTAGCCGGCACCTTTAAGAAGGTCCGCGTTTCGGGAACCCGAGGCGCCGGTCCGATTAGTGGCGTCGCCGTAGACGACAATTAACGCACAATGCCCTCTCCCTCGTCATGGCAGGGTCACAAAGTTCCCCCTGGATTTCCCCGATCGCTGGACGGACGAGCGTCGACATTGTATACCTCCTTTTAGCCGGCACCTTTAAGAAGGTCCGCGTTTCGGGGACCCCAGGCGCCGGTCCGATTAGGGGCGTCGCCGTAGACGACAATTAACGCACAATGCCCTCTCCCTCGTCATGGCAGGGTCACAAAGTTCCCCCTGGATTTCCCCGATCGCTGGACGGACGAGCGTCGACATTGTATACCTCCTTTTAGCCGGCACCTTTAAGAAGGTCCGCGTTTCGGGGACCCGAGGCGCCGGTCCGATTAGTGGCGTCGCCGTAGACGACAATTAACGCACAATGCCCTCTCCCTCGTCATGGCAGGGTCACAAAGTTCCCCCTGGATTTCCCCGATCGCTGGACGGACGAGCGTCGACATTGTATACCTCCTTTTAGCCGGCACCTTTAAGAAGGTCCGCGTTTCGGGGACCCCAGGCGCCGGTCCGATTAGTGGCGTCGCCGTAGACGACAATTAACGCACAATGCCCTCTCCCTCGTCATGGCAGGGTCACAAAGTTCCCCCTGAATTTCCCCGATCGCTGGACGGACGAGCGTCGACATTGTATACCTCCTTTTAGCCGGCACCTTTAAGAAGGTCAGCGTTTCGGGGACCCCAGGCGCCGGTCCGATTAGTGGCGTCGCCGTAGACGACAATTAACGCACAATGCCCTCTCCCTCGTCATGGCAGGGTCACAAAGTTCCCCCTGAATTTCCCCGATCGCTGGACGGACGAGCGTCGACATTGTATACCTCCTTTTAGCCGGCACCTTTAAGAAGGTCCGCGTTTCGGGGACCCGAGGCGCCGGTCCGATTAGTGGCGTCGCCGTAGACGACAATTAACGCACAATGCCCTCTCCCTCGTCATGGCAGGGTCACAAAGTTCCCCCTGGATTTCCCCGATCGCTGGACGGACGAGCGTCGACATTGTATACCTCCTTTTAGCCGGCACCTTTAAGAAGGTCCGCGTTTCGGGGACCCGAGGCGCCGGTCCGATTAGTGGCGTCGCCGTAGACGACAATTAACGCACAATGCCCTCTCCCTCGTCATGGCAGGGTCACAAAGTTCCCCCTGAATTTCCCCGATCGCTGGACGGACGAGCGTCGACATTGTATACCTCCTTTTAGCCGGCACCTTTAAGAAGGTCCGCGTTTCGGGGACCCGAGGCGCCGGTCCGATTAGTGGCGTCGCCGTAGACGACAATTAACGCACAATGCCCTCTCCCTCGTCATGGCAGGGTCACAAAGTTCCCCCTGGATTTCCCCGATCGCTGGACGGACGAGCGTCGACATTGTATACCTCCTTTTAGCCGGCACCTTTAAGAAGGTCCGCGTTTCGGGGACCCGAGGCGCCGGTCCGATTAGTGGCGTCGCCGTAGACGACAATTAACGCACAATGCCCTCTCCCTCGTCATGGCAGGGTCACAAAGTTCCCCCTGGATTTCCCCGATCGCTGGACGGACGAGCGTCGACATTGTATACCTCCTTTTAGCCGGCACCTTTAAGAAGGTCCGCGTTTCGGGGACCCCAGGCGCCGGTCCGATTAGTGGCGTCGCCGTAGACGACAATTAACGCACAATGCCCTCTCCCTCGTCATGGCAGGGTCACAAAGTTCCCCCTGGATTTCCCCGATCGCTGGACGGACGAGCGTCGACATTGTATACCTCCTTTTAGCCGGCACCTTTAAGAAGGTCCGCGTTTCGGGGACCCGAGGCGCCGGTCCGATTAGTGGCGTCGCCGTAGACGACAATTAACGCACAATGCCCTCTCCCTCGTCATGGCAGGGTCACAAAGTTCCCCCTGGATTTCCCCGATCGCTGGACGGACGAGCGTCGACATTGTATACCTCCTTTTAGCCGGCACCTTTAAGAAGGTCCGCGTTTCGGGGACCCGAGGCGCCGGTCCGATTAGTGGCGTCGCCGTAGACGACAATTAACGCACAATGCCCTCTCCCTCGTCATGGCAGGGTCACAAAGCTCCCCCTGGATTTCCCCGATCGCTGGACGGACGAGCGTCGACATTGTATACCTCCTTTTAGCCGGCACCTTTAAGAAGGTCCGCGTTTCGGGGACCCGAGGCGCCGGTCCGATTAGTGGCGTCGCCGTAGACGACAATTAACGCACAATGCCCTCTCCCTCGTCATGGCAGGGTCACAAAGTTCCCCCTGGATTTCCCCGATCGCTGGACGGACGAGCGTCGACATTGTATACCTCCTTTTAGCCGGCACCCTTAAGAAGGTCCGCGTTTCGGGGACCCCAGGCGCCGGTCCGATTAGTGGCGTCGCCGTAGACGACAATTAACGCACAATGCCCTCTCCCTCGTCATGGCAGGGTCACAAAGTTCCCCCTGGATTTCCCCGATCGCTGGACGGACGAGCGTCGACATTGTATACCTCCTTTTAGCCGGCACCTTTAAGAAGGTCCGCGTTTCGGGGACCCGAGGCGCCGGTCCGATTAGTGGCGTCGCCGTAGACGACAATTAACGCACAATGCCCTCTCCCTCGTCATGGCAGGGTCACAAAGTTCCCCCTGGATTTCCCCGATCGCTGGACGGACGAGCGTCGACATTGTATACCTCCTTTTAGCCGGCACCTTTAAGAAGGTCCGCGTTTCGGGGACCCGAGGCGCCGGTCCGATTAGTGGCGTCGCCGTAGACGACAATTAACGCACAATGCCCTCTCCCTCGTCATGGCAGGGTCACAAAGTTCCCCCTGGATTTCCCCGATCGCTGGACGGACGAGCGTCGACATTGTATACCTCCTTTTAGCCGGCACCTTTAAGAAGGTCCGCGTTTCGGGGACCCGAGGCGCCGGTCCGATTAGTGGCGTCGCCGTAGACGACAATTAACGCACAATGCCCTCTCCCTCGTCATGGCAGGGTCACAAAGTTCCCCCTGGATTTCCCCGATCGCTGGACGGACGAGCGTCGACATTGTATACCTCCTTTTAGCCGGCACCTTTAAGAAGGTCCGCGTTTCGGGAACCCGAGGCGCCGGTCCGATTAGTGGCGTCGCCGTAGACGACAATTAACGCACAATGCCCTCTCCCTCGTCATGGCAGGGTCACAAAGTTCCCCCTGGATTTCCCCGATCGCTGGACGGACGAGCGTCGACATTGTATACCTCCTTTTAGCCGGCACCTTTAAGAAGGTCCGCGTTTCGGGGACCCGAGGCGCCGGTCCGATTAGTGGCGTCGCCGTAGACGACAATTAACGCACAATGCCCTCTCCCTCGTCATGGCAGGGTCACAAAGTTCCCCCTGGATTTCCCCGATCGCTGGACGGACGAGCGTCGACATTGTATACCTCCTTTTAGCCGGCACCTTTAAGAAGGTCCGCGTTTCGGGGACCCGAGGCGCCGGTCCGATTAGTGGCGTCGCCGTAGACGACAATTAACGCACAATGCCCTCTCCCTCGTCATGGCAGGGTCACAAAGTTCCCCCTGGATTTCCCCGATCGCTGGACGGACGAGCGTCGACATTGTATACCTCCTTTTAGCCGGCACCTTTAAGAAGGTCCGCGTTTCGGGAACCCGAGGCGCCGGTCCGATTAGTGGCGTCGCCGTAGACGACAATTAACGCACAATGCCCTCTCCCTCGTCATGGCAGGGTCACAAAGTTCCCCCTGGATTTCCCCGATCGCTGGACGGACGAGCGTCGACATTGTATACCTCCTTTTAGCCGGCACCTTTAAGAAGGTCCGCGTTTCGGGGACCCGAGGCGCCGGTCCGATTAGTGGCGTCGCCGTAGACGACAATTAACGCACAATGCCCTCTCCCTCGTCATGGCAGGGTCACAAAGTTCCCCCTGGATTTCCCCGATCGCTGGACGGACGAGCGTCGACATTGTATACCTCCTTTTAGCCGGCACCTTTAAGAAGGTCCGCGTTTCGGGAACCCGAGGCGCCGGTCCGATTAGTGGCGTCGCCGTAGACGACAATTAACGCACAATGCCCTCTCCCTCGTCATGGCAGGGTCACAAAGTTCCCCCTGGATTTCCCCGATCGCTGGACGGACGAGCGTCGACATTGTATACCTCCTTTTAGCCGGCACCTTTAAGAAGGTCCGCGTTTCGGGGACCCGAGGCGCCGGTCCGATTAGTGGCGTCGCCGTAGACGACAATTAACGCACAATGCCCTCTCCCTCGTCATGGCAGGGTCACAAAGTTCCCCCTGGATTTCCCCGATCGCTGGACGGACGAGCGTCGACATTGTATACCTCCTTTTAGCCGGCACCTTTAAGAAGGTCCGCGTTTCGGGAACCCGAGGCGCCGGTCCGATTAGTGGCGTCGCCGTAGACGACAATTAACGCACAATGCCCTCTCCCTCGTCATGGCAGGGTCACAAAGCTCCCCCTGGATTTCCCCGATCGCTGGACGGACGAGCGTCGACATTGTATACCTCCTTTTAGCCGGCACCTTTAAGAAGGTCCGCGTTTCGGGAACCCCAGGCGCCGGTCCGATTAGTGGCGTCGCCGTAGACGACAATTAACGCACAATGCCCTCTCCCTCGTCATGGCAGGGTCACAAAGTTCCCCCTGGATTTCCCCGATCGCTGGACGGACGAGCGTCGACATTGTATACCTCCTTTTAGCCGGCACCTTTAAGAAGGTCCGCGTTTCGGGAACCCGAGGCGCCGGTCCGATTAGTGGCGTCGCCGTAGACGACAATTAACGCACAATGCCCTCTCCCTCGTCATGGCAGGGTCACAAAGTTCCCCCTGGATTTCCCCGATCGCTGGACGGACGAGCGTCGACATTGTATACCTCCTTTTAGCCGGCACCTTTAAGAAGGTCCGCGTTTCGGGGACCCGAGGCGCCGGTCCGATTAGTGGCGTCGCCGTAGACGACAATTAACGCACAATGCCCTCTCCCTCGTCATGGCAGGGTCACAAAGTTCCCCCTGGATTTCCCCGATCGCTGGACGGACGAGCGTCGACATTGTATACCTCCTTTTAGCCGGCACCTTTAAGAAGGTCCGCGTTTCGGGAACCCGAGGCGCCGGTCCGATTAGTGGCGTCGCCGTAGACGACAATTAACGCACAATGCCCTCTCCCTCGTCATGGCAGGGTCACAAAGCTCCCCCTGGATTTCCCCGATCGCTGGACGGACGAGCGTCGACATTGTATACCTCCTTTTAGCCGGCACCTTTAAGAAGGTCCGCGTTTCGGGAACCCCAGGCGCCGGTCCGATTAGTGGCGTCGCCGTAGACGACAATTAACGCACAATGCCCTCTCCCTCGTCATGGCAGGGTCACAAAGCTCCCCCTGGATTTCCCCGATCGCTGGACGGACGAGCGTCGACATTGTACACCTCCTTTTAGCCGGCACCTTTAAGAAGGTCCGCGTTTCGGGGACCCCAGGCGCCGGTCCGATTAGTGGCGTCGCCGTAGACGACAATTAACGCACAATGCCCTCTCCCTCGTCATGGCAGGGTCACAAAGTTCCCCCTGGATTTCCCCGATCGCTGGACGGACGAGCGTCGACATTGTATACCTCCTTTTAGCCGGCACCTTTAAGAAGGTCCGCGTTTCGGGAACCCGAGGCGCCGGTCCGATTAGTGGCGTCGCCGTAGACGACAATTAACGCACAATGCCCTCTCCCTCGTCATGGCAGGGTCACAAAGCTCCCCCTGGATTTCCCCGATCGCTGGACGGACGAGCGTCGACATTGTATACCTCCTTTTAGCCGGCACCTTTAAGAAGGTCCGCGTTTCGGGAACCCGAGGCGCCGGTCCGATTAGTGGCGTCGCCGTAGACGACAATTAACGCACAATGCCCTCTCCCTCGTCATGGCAGGGTCACAAAGCTCCCCCTGGATTTCCCCGATCGCTGGACGGACGAGCGTCGACATTGTATACCTCCTTTTAGCCGGCACCTTTAAGAAGGTCCGCGTTTCGGGGACCCCAGGCGCCGGTCCGATTAGTGGCGTCGCCGTAGACGACAATTAACGCACAATGCCCTCTCCCTCGTCATGGCAGGGTCACAAAGTTCCCCCTGGATTTCCCCGATCGCTGGACGGACGAGCGTCGACATTGTATACCTCCTTTTAGCCGGCACCTTTAAGAAGGTCCGCGTTTCGGGGACCCCAGGCGCCGGTCCGATTAGTGGCGTCGCCGTAGACGACAATTAACGCACAATGCCCTCTCCCTCGTCATGGCAGGGTCACAAAGCTCCCCCTGGATTTCCCCGATCGCTGGACGGACGAGCGTCGACATTGTATACCTCCTTTTAGCCGGCACCTTTAAGAAGGTCCGCGTTTCGGGAACCCGAGGCGCCGGTCCGATTAGTGGCGTCGCCGTAGACGACAATTAACGCACAATGCCCTCTCCCTCGTCATGGCAGGGTCACAAAGCTCCCCCTGGATTTCCCCGATCGCTGGACGGACGAGCGTCGACATTGTATACCTCCTTTTAGCCGGCACCTTTAAGAAGGTCCGCGTTTCGGGGACCCCAGGCGCCGGTCCGATTAGTGGCGTCGCCGTAGACGACAATTAACGCACAATGCCCTCTCCCTCGTCATGGCAGGGTCACAAAGTTCCCCCTGGATTTCCCCGATCGCTGGACGGACGAGCGTCGACATTGTATACCTCCTTTTAGCCGGCACCTTTAAGAAGGTCCGCGTTTCGGGAACCCGAGGCGCCGGTCCGATTAGTGGCGTCGCCGTAGACGACAATTAACGCACAATGCCCTCTCCCTCGTCATGGCAGGGTCACAAAGCTCCCCCTGGATTTCCCCGATCGCTGGACGGACGAGCGTCGACATTGTATACCTCGTTTTAGCCGGCACCTTTAAGAAGGTCCGCGTTTCGGGAACCCGAGGCGCCGGTCCGATTAGTGGCGTCGCCGTAGACAACAATTAACGCACAATGCCCTCTCCCTCGTCATGGCAGGGTCACAAAGTTCCCCCTGGATTTCCCCGATCGCTGGACGGACGAGCGTCGACATTGTATACCTCCTTTTAGCCGGCACCTTTAAGAAGGTCCGCGTTTCGGGGACCCCAGGCGCCGGTCCGATTAGTGGCGTCGCCGTAGACGACAATTAACGCACAATGCCCTCTCCCTCGTCATGGCAGGGTCACAAAGCTCCCCCTGGATTTCCCCGATCGCTGGACGGACGAGCGTCGACATTGTATACCTCCTTTTAGCCGGCACCTTTAAGAAGGTCCGCGTTTCGGGGACCCCAGGCGCCGGTCCGATTAGTGGCGTCGCCGTAGACGACAATTAACGCACAATGCCCTCTCCCTCGTCATGGCAGGGTCACAAAGCTCCCCCTGGATTTCCCCGATCGCTGGACGGACGAGCGTCGACATTGTATACCTCCTTTTAGCCGGCACCTTTAAGAAGGTCCGCGTTTCGGGAACCCCAGGCGCCGGTCCGATTAGTGGCGTCGCCGTAGACGACAATTAACGCACAATGCCCTCTCCCTCGTCATGGCAGGGTCACAAAGCTCCCCCTGGATTTCCCCGATCGCTGGACGGACGAGCGTCGACATTGTATACCTCCTTTTAGCCGGCACCTTTAAGAAGGTCCGCGTTTCGGGGACCCCAGGCGCCGGTCCGATTAGTGGCGTCGCCGTAGACGACAATTAACGCACAATGCCCTCTCCCTCGTCATGGCAGGGTCACAAAGCTCCCCCTGGATTTCCCCGATCGCTGGACGGACGAGCGTCGACATTGTATACCTCCTTTTAGCCGGCACCTTTAAGAAGGTCCGCGTTTCGGGGACCCCAGGCGCCGGTCCGATTAGTGGCGTCGCCGTAGACGACAATTAACGCACAATGCCCTCTCCCTCGTCATGGCAGGGTCACAAAGCTCCCCCTGGATTTCCCCGATCGCTGGACGGACGAGCGTCGACATTGTATACCTCCTTTTAGCCGGCACCTTTAAGAAGGTCCGCGTTTCGGGGACCCCAGGCGCCGGTCCGATTAGTGGCGTCGCCGTAGACGACAATTAACGCACAATGCCCTCTCCCTCGTCATGGCAGGGTCACAAAGCTCCCCCTGGATTTCCCCGATCGCTGGACGGACGAGCGTCGACATTGTATACCTCCTTTTAGCCGGCACCTTTAAGAAGGTCCGCGTTTCGGGGACCCCAGGCGCCGGTCCGATTAGTGGCGTCGCCGTAGACGACAATTAACGCACAATGCCCTCTCCCTCGTCATGGCAGGGTCACAAAGCTCCCCCTGGATTTCCCCGATCGCTGGACGGACGAGCGTCGACATTGTATACCTCCTTTTAGCCGGCACCTTTAAGAAGGTCCGCGTTTCGGGAACCCCAGGCGCCGGTCCGATTAGTGGCGTCGCCGTAGACGACAATTAACGCACAATGCCCTCTCCCTCGTCATGGCAGGGTCACAAAGCTCCCCCTGGATTTCCCCGATCGCTGGACGGACGAGCGTCGACATTGTATACCTCCTTTTAGCCGGCACCTTTAAGAAGGTCCGCGTTTCGGGGACCCCAGGCGCCGGTCCGATTAGTGGCGTCGCCGTAGACGACAATTAACGCACAATGCCCTCTCCCTCGTCATGGCAGGGTCACAAAGCTCCCCCTGGATTTCCCCGATCGCTGGACGGACGAGCGTCGACATTGTATACCTCCTTTTAGCCGGCACCTTTAAGAAGGTCCGCGTTTCGGGGACCCCAGGCGCCGGTCCGATTAGTGGCGTCGCCGTAGACGACAATTAACGCACAATGCCCTCTCCCTCGTCATGGCAGGGTCACAAAGCTCCCCCTGGATTTCCCCGATCGCTGGACGGACGAGCGTCGACATTGTATACCTCCTTTTAGCCGGCACCTTTAAGAAGGTCCGCGTTTCGGGGACCCCAGGCGCCGGTCCGATTAGTGGCGTCGCCGTAGACAACAATTAACGCACAATGCCCTCTCCCTCGTCATGGCAGGGTCACAAAGCTCCCCCTGGATTTCCCCGATCGCTGGACGGACGAGCGTCGACATTGTATACCTCCTTTTAGCCGGCACCTTTAAGAAGGTCCGCGTTTCGGGGACCCCAGGCGCCGGTCCGATTAGTGGCGTCGCCGTAGACGACAATTAACGCACAATGCCCTCTCCCTCGTCATGGCAGGGTCACAAAGCTCCCCCTGGATTTCCCCGATCGCTGGACGGACGAGCGTCGACATTGTATACCTCCTTTTAGCCGGCACCTTTAAGAAGGTCCGCGTTTCGGGAACCCCAGGCGCCGGTCCGATTAGTGGCGTCGCCGTAGACGACAATTAACGCACAATGCCCTCTCCCTCGTCATGGCAGGGTCACAAAGCTCCCCCTGGATTTCCCCGATCGCTGGACGGACGAGCGTCGACATTGTATACCTCCTTTTAGCCGGCACCTTTAAGAAGGTCCGCGTTTCGGGGACCCCAGGCGCCGGTCCGATTAGTGGCGTCGCCGTAGACGACAATTAACGCACAATGCCCTCTCCCTCGTCATGGCAGGGTCACAAAGCTCCCCCTGGATTTCCCCGATCGCTGGACGGACGAGCGTCGACATTGTATACCTCCTTTTAGCCGGCACCTTTAAGAAGGTCCGCGTTTCGGGGACCCCAGGCGCCGGTCCGATTAGTGGCGTCGCCGTAGACGACAATTAACGCACAATGCCCTCTCCCTCGTCATGGCAGGGTCACAAAGCTCCCCCTGGATTTCCCCGATCGCTGGACGGACGAGCGTCGACATTGTATACCTCCTTTTAGCCGGCACCTTTAAGAAGGTCCGCGTTTCGGGGACCCCAGGCGCCGGTCCGATTAGTGGCGTCGCCGTAGACGACAATTAACGCACAATGCCCTCTCCCTCGTCATGGCAGGGTCACAAAGTTCCCCCTGGATTTCCCCGATCGCTGGACGGACGAGCGTCGACATTGTATACCTCCTTTTAGCCGGCACCTTTAAGAAGGTCCGCGTTTCGGGGACCCCAGGCGCCGGTCCGATTAGTGGCGTCGCCGTAGACGACAATTAACGCACAATGCCCTCTCCCTCGTCATGGCAGGGTCACAAAGCTCCCCCTGGATTTCCCCGATCGCTGGACGGACGAGCGTCGACATTGTATACCTCCTTTTAGCCGGCACCTTTAAGAAGGTCCGCGTTTCGGGGACCCCAGGCGCCGAGCCGATTAGTGGCGTCGCCGTAGACGACAATTAACGCACAATGCCCTCTCCCTCGTCATGGCAGGGTCACAAAGTTCCCCCTGGATTTCCCCGATCGCTGGACGGACGAGCGTCGACATTGTATACCTCCTTTTAGCCGGCACCTTTAAGAAGGTCCGCGTTTCGGGGACCCCAGGCGCCGAGCCGATTAGTGGCGTCGCCGTAGACGACAATTAACGCACAATGCCCTCTCCCTCGTCATGGCAGGGTCACAAAGTTCCCCCTGGATTTCCCCGATCGCTGGACGGACGAGCGTCGACATTGTATACCTCCTTTTAGCCGGCACCTTTAAGAAGGTCCGCGTTTCGGGGACCCCAGGCGCCGGTCCGATTAGTGGCGTCGCCGTAGACGACAATTAACGCACAATGCCCTCTCCCTCGTCATGGCAGGGTCACAAAGCTCCCCCTGGATTTCCCCGATCGCTGGACGGACGAGCGTCGACATTGTATACCTCCTTTTAGCCGGCACCTTTAAGAAGGTCCGCGTTTCGGGGACCCCAGGCGCCGGTCCGATTAGTGGCGTCGCCGTAGACGACAATTAACGCACAATGCCCTCTCCCTCGTCATGGCAGGGTCACAAAGCTCCCCCTGGATTTCCCCGATCGCTGGACGGACGAGCGTCGACATTGTATACCTCCTTTTAGCCGGCACCTTTAAGAAGGTCCGCGTTTCGGGGAACCCGAGGCGCCGGTCCGATTAGTGGCGTCGCCGTAGACGACAATTAACGCACAATGCCCTCTCCCTCGTCATGGCAGGGTCACAAAGTTCCCCCTGGATTTCCCCGATCGCTGGACGGACGAGCGTCGACATTGTATACCTCCTTTTAGCCGGCACCTTTAAGAAGGTCCGCGTTTCGGGGACCCCAGGCGCCGGTCCGATTAGTGGCGTCGCCGTAGACGACAATTAACGCACAATGCCCTCTCCCTCGTCATGGCAGGGTCACAAAGTTCCCCCTGGATTTCCCCGATCGCTGGACGGACGAGCGTCGACATTGTATACCTCCTTTTAGCCGGCACCTTTAAGAAGGTCCGCGTTTCGGGGACCCCAGGCGCCGAGCCGATTAGTGGCGTCGCCGTAGACGACAATTAACGCACAATGCCCTCTCCCTCGTCATGGCAGGGTCACAAAGTTCCCCCTGGATTTCCCCGATCGCTGGACGGACGAGCGTCGACATTGTATACCTCCTTTTAGCCGGCACCTTTAAGAAGGTCCGCGTTTCGGGGACCCCAGGCGCCGGTCCGATTAGTGGCGTCGCCGTAGACGACAATTAACGCACAATGCCCTCTCCCTCGTCATGGCAGGGTCACAAAGTTCCCCCTGGATTTCCCCGATCGCTGGACGGACGAGCGTCGACATTGTATACCTCCTTTTAGCCGGCACCTTTAAGAAGGTCCGCGTTTCGGGGAACCCGAGGCGCCGGTCCGATTAGTGGCGTCGCCGTAGACGACAATTAACGCACAATGCCCTCTCCCTCGTCATGGCAGGGTCACAAAGTTCCCCCTGGATTTCCCCGATCGCTGGACGGACGAGCGTCGACATTGTATACCTCCTTTTAGCCGGCACCTTTAAGAAGGTCCGCGTTTCGGGGAACCCCAGGCGCCGGTCCGATTAGTGGCGTCGCCGTAGACGACAATTAACGCACAATGCCCTCTCCCTCGTCATGGCAGGGTCACAAAGTTCCCCCTGGATTTCCCCGATCGCTGGACGGACGAGCGTCGACATTGTATACCTCCTTTTAGCCGGCACCTTTAAGAAGGTCCGCGTTTCGGGGACCCCAGGCGCCGGTCCGATTAGTGGCGTCGCCGTAGACGACAATGAACGCACAATGCCCTCTCCCTCGTCATGGCAGGGTCACAAAGCTCCCCCTGGATTTCCCCGATCGCTGGACGGACGAGCGTCGACATTGTATACCTCCTTTTAGCCGGCACCTTTAAGAAGGTCCGCGTTTCGGGGAACCCGAGGCGCCGGTCCGATTAGTGGCGTCGCCGTAGACGACAATTAACGCACAATGCCCTCTCCCTCGTCATGGCAGGGTCACAAAGTTCCCCCTGGATTTCCCCGATCGCTGGACGGACGAGCGTCGACATTGTATACCTCCTTTTAGCCGGCACCTTTAAGAAGGTCCGCGTTTCGGGGACCCCAGGCGCCGAGCCGATTAGTGGCGTCGCCGTAGACGACAATTAACGCACAATGCCCTCTCCCTCGTCATGGCAGGGTCACAAAGTTCCCCCTGGATTTCCCCGATCGCTGGACGGACGAGCGTCGACATTGTATACCTCCTTTTAGCCGGCACCTTTAAGAAGGTCCGCGTTTCGGGGAACCCGAGGCGCCGGTCCGATTAGTGGCGTCGCCGTAGACGACAATTAACGCACAATGCCCTCTCCCTCGTCATGGCAGGGTCACAAAGTTCCCCCTGGATTTCCCCGATCGCTGGACGGACGAGCGTCGACATTGTATACCTCCTTTTAGCCGGCACCTTTAAGAAGGTCCGCGTTTCGGGGAACCCGAGGCGCCGAGCCGATTAGTGGCGTCGCCGTAGACGACAATTAACGCACAATGCCCTCTCCCTCGTCATGGCAGGGTCACAAAGTTCCCCCTGGATTTCCCCGATCGCTGGACGGACGAGCGTCGACATTGTATACCTCCTTTTAGCCGGCACCTTTAAGAAGGTCCGCGTTTCGGGGAACCCGAGGCGCCGGTCCGATTAGTGGCGTCGCCGTAGACGACAATTAACGCACAATGCCCTCTCCCTCGTCATGGCAGGGTCACAAAGTTCCCCCTGGATTTCCCCGATCGCTGGACGGACGAGCGTCGACATTGTATACCTCCTTTTAGCCGGCACCTTTAAGAAGGTCCGCGTTTCGGGGACCCCAGGCGCCGAGCCGATTAGTGGCGTCGCCGTAGACGACAATTAACGCACAATGCCCTCTCCCTCGTCATGGCAGGGTCACAAAGTTCCCCCTGGATTTCCCCGATCGCTGGACGGACGAGCGTCGACATTGTATACCTCCTTTTAGCCGGCACCTTTAAGAAGGTCCGCGTTTCGGGGAACCCGAGGCGCCGGTCCGATTAGTGGCGTCGCCGTAGACGACAATTAACGCACAATGCCCTCTCCCTCGTCATGGCAGGGTCACAAAGTTCCCCCTGGATTTCCCCGATCGCTGGACGGACGAGCGTCGACATTGTATACCTCCTTTTAGCCGGCACCTTTAAGAAGGTCCGCGTTTCGGGGAACCCGAGGCGCCGGTCCGATTAGTGGCGTCGCCGTAGACGACAATTAACGCACAATGCCCTCTCCCTCGTCATGGCAGGGTCACAAAGTTCCCCCTGGATTTCCCCGATCGCTGGACGGACGAGCGTCGACATTGTATACCTCCTTTTAGCCGGCACCTTTAAGAAGGTCCGCGTTTCGGGGAACCCGAGGCGCCGAGCCGATTAGTGGCGTCGCCGTAGACGACAATTAACGCACAATGCCCTCTCCCTCGTCATGGCAGGGTCACAAAGTTCCCCCTGGATTTCCCCGATCGCTGGACGGACGAGCGTCGACATTGTATACCTCCTTTTAGCCGGCACCTTTAAGAAGGTCCGCGTTTCGGGGAACCCGAGGCGCCGGTCCGATTAGTGGCGTCGCCGTAGACGACAATTAACGCACAATGCCCTCTCCCTCGTCATGGCAGGGTCACAAAGTTCCCCCTGGATTTCCCCGATCGCTGGACGGACGAGCGTCGACATTGTATACCTCCTTTTAGCCGGCACCTTTAAGAAGGTCCGCGTTTCGGGGACCCCAGGCGCCGAGCCGATTAGTGGCGTCGCCGTAGACGACAATTAACGCACAATGCCCTCTCCCTCGTCATGGCAGGGTCACAAAGTTCCCCCTGGATTTCCCCGATCGCTGGACGGACGAGCGTCGACATTGTATACCTCCTTTTAGCCGGCACCTTTAAGAAGGTCCGCGTTTCGGGGACCCCAGGCGCCGGTCCGATTAGTGGCGTCGCCGTAGACGACAATTAACGCACAATGCCCTCTCCCTCGTCATGGCAGGGTCACAAAGTTCCCCCTGGATTTCCCCGATCGCTGGACGGACGAGCGTCGACATTGTATACCTCCTTTTAGCCGGCACCTTTAAGAAGGTCCGCGTTTCGGGGACCCCAGGCGCCGGTCCGATTAGTGGCGTCGCCGTAGACGACAATTAACGCACAATGCCCTCTCCCTCGTCATGGCAGGGTCACAAAGTTCCCCCTGGATTTCCCCGATCGCTGGACGGACGAGCGTCGACATTGTATACCTCCTTTTAGCCGGCACCTTTAAGAAGGTCCGCGTTTCGGGGAACCCGAGGCGCCGGTCCGATTAGTGGCGTCGCCGTAGACGACAATTAACGCACAATGCCCTCTCCCTCGTCATGGCAGGGTCACAAAGTTCCCCCTGGATTTCCCCGATCGCTGGACGGACGAGCGTCGACATTGTATACCTCCTTTTAGCCGGCACCTTTAAGAAGGTCCGCGTTTCGGGGAACCCCAGGCGCCGGTCCGATTAGTGGCGTCGCCGTAGACGACAATTAACGCACAATGCCCTCTCCCTCGTCATGGCAGGGTCACAAAGTTCCCCCTGGATTTCCCCGATCGCTGGACGGACGAGCGTCGACATTGTATACCTCCTTTTAGCCGGCACCTTTAAGAAGGTCCGCGTTTCGGGGACCCCAGGCGCCGGTCCGATTAGTGGCGTCGCCGTAGACGACAATGAACGCACAATGCCCTCTCCCTCGTCATGGCAGGGTCACAAAGCTCCCCCTGGATTTCCCCGATCGCTGGACGGACGAGCGTCGACATTGTATACCTCCTTTTAGCCGGCACCTTTAAGAAGGTCCGCGTTTCGGGGACCCCAGGCGCCGAGCCGATTAGTGGCATCCCCAACTTCCCCTGCTTTTGTCCCGCGAAACGTGCTTAGGAGGGCTGAGAATTGCATCCCAGGGTCGGCCAAAAGTCAGCGGCCTTACAGACGCCAATCTCTGAAAGAAGTGAATCCGGCTAATAAACAGGGATAATTCAAAAGCTTCCATTTCCTCCATTGTCTGCTCGAGACATTTCGAATATGATGAGATTAATGAGATTAAGCCGACAAAAAGGCCTCTTTAAAAGAGGAGAACTTGGCCAATGTTGCCAATCAGGGGAATGGCTGCTACCAGCCACAAAAAACAGTCCGCCGATCATGGAAGTATATTCCATTTGTTGACCTTATCTTACTTTTAAAGATATAACCGACTCTACTCCCTATCAGGTTCATTTAATCCTTTGGTGGTGAAAAGCAAAATTCAAGGTTGATCATGATTAGCCGAACCGCCCTAACATTCCGCGAAGAAATTTAGCCTTCAATTCCAAATTTCAGACTCGGAAGCCACCTTTTGAAACTATACCTGTCCACTCTGGTCCAGAGCTAACACGAGCCTCTCAATCTGCACGGATTTCATCTTGAACATAACAATTTTTGTGATCAAAACAACTTGTGTAGAAACACGAGATCGGCAGCGCGAAGCAACTACTCCTGCGGTACTCATTGCTCATGGCCTCACATTTTCTGCGAACAACGCTTTCCATACTTCATTGATTTCCGGAGAACAAATTCAGGTTCCATACGTTTTGAACGCCCCTCGTATGCATCAGCACTAGCTGCCAAGAAGCGCTTTGGAGCCGGAGTACTCACCGGTGTCCAGGCACGTGGTTGGGGACAGACAGACGTCGTCGAAGCCTAGCCGTCAGCACGCCAGGCTGCGTTTACAGAACACATTAGGTAAAGTGTCACCACTAGGCGCCATGAAGTGCTCTGGAAAAAAGGATGAGCCCGAGCACTCACAAGCGGCTAGGCACAGGGTTGGGTTGCTCGACAACCATTATGACAGATTCACAGATGGAACCTGTCATAATGGTTGTCGTCGGCTTTCCTTACAACTGCTAGGAAGCACTTTGCTGGCAAGGCGTGCGCTGCTTTAGATCTCTCTGCGGGGTTGCACAAAGTTTTCGTTTCTACTTCTTTTCTCGGGTTCCTACAGGTGCGTAAAACAAATTTTTTTATCTATGCGCATTCGACATTTGGCTGCCAAAAACTTTCTGCAAGACGTTTTCGTTTCACAGCTGGAACCTGTCATTAAAGTTGTCATCGGCTGTCTTTACAACTCCTCTGAAGCGCAATACAGTCAAAGCGTGTGCCACTTTAGATCTCTCTGTGGCGTTGAACAAAGTTTTCGTTTGTACTTCTTTTCTCGGGTTCCTACCAGTGCGTAAAGCAAATTTTTTGACCTGTACGGCTTAAAAATTTGGCTGGAAAAACTTTCTGCAAGACGTCTTCGTTTCACAGCTGGAACCTGTCATAAAGGTTATCATCGGATGTCTTTACAACTGCTCGGAAGCGCTTTGCTGTCAAGGCGTGCGCCACATAAGATCTCTCTGTGGGGTTGCACAAAGTTTTCGTTTGTAACTTCTTTTCTCGGGTTCCTACCGGTACGTAAAACAATTTTTTTTATCTATGCAGGTTCCATTTGGCTGCAAAAACTATCTGCAAGACATTTTCGTTTCACAGCTGGAACCTCTCATTAAAGTTGTCATCGGATCTCTTTACAACTCCTCTGAAGCGCTATACTGTCAAGGCATGTGCCACTTTAGATCTCTCTGTGGGGTTGCACAAAGTTTTCGTTTGTACTTCTTTTCTTGGGTTCCTACCGGTGCGTAAAACAAACTTTTTTGATCTGTGTGCCTTCAACATTTGGCTGCCAAAAACTTTCTGCAAGGCGTTTTCGTTTCACAGCTGGAACCTCTCATTAAGGTTGTCATCGGCAGTCTTTACAACTGCTAAGAAGCGATTTGCTGTCAAGGCGTGTGCCACATCAGATCCCTCCGTGTGGTTGCACAAAGTTTTCGTTTGTTAATTCTTTTCTCGGGTTCCTACCGGTGCGTAAAACAAATTTTTCGATCTGTGCGGCTTCAACATTTGGCTCGGAAAAACTTTCTACAAGACGTTTTAGTTTCACAGCTGGAACCTGTCATTAAGGTTGTCATTAATTGGCTGTCTTTACAACTGCTCGGAAGCGCTTTGCTGTCAAAGCGTGTGCCACATCAGATCCGTCCGTGGGGTTGCACAAACTTTTCGTTTGTACTTCTTTTCTCGGGTTCCTATTGGTGCGTAAAACAAATTTTTTGATCTGTGTGCCTTCAACATTTGGCTGGCAAAAACTTTCTGCACGACGTTTTAGTTACACAGCTGGAACCTGTCATTAAGGTTGTCATTCGCTGTCTTTACAACTGCTCGGAAGCGCTTTGCTGTCAAGGCGTGTGCCACATCAGATCCCTCGGTGGGGTTGCACAAACTTTTCGTTTGTACTTCTTTTCTCGGGTTCCTACTGGTGCGTAAAACAAATTTTTTGATCTGTGCGGCTTCAACATTTGGCTCGGAAAAAACTTTCTACACGACGTTTTCTTTTCACAGCTGGAACCTGTCATTAAGGTTGTCATTCGCTGTCTTAACAACTGCTCGGAAGCGCTTTGCTGTCAAGGCGTGTGCCACATCAGATCCCTCCGTGGGGTTGCACAAACTTTTCGTTTGTGCTTCTTTTCTTGGGTTCCTACCGGTGCCTAAAACAAATTTTTTGATCTGTGCGGCTTCAACATTTGGCTGGCAAAAACTTTCTGCAAGACGTTTTAGTTACACAGCTGGAACCTGTCATTAAGGTTGTCATTCGCTGTCTTTACAACTGCTCGGAAGAACTTTGCTGCCAAGGCGTGTGCCACATCAGATCCCTCGGTGGGGTTGCACAAACTTTTCGTTTGTACTTCTTTTCTCGGGTTCCTACTGGTGCGTAAAACAAATTTTTTGATCTGTGCGGCTTCAACATTTGGCTCGGAAAAAACTTTCTACACGACGTTTTCTTTTCACAGCTGGAACCTGTCATTAAGGTTGTCATTCGCCGTCTTAACAACTGCTCGGAAGCGCTTTGCTGTCAAGGCGTGTGCCACATCAGATCCCTCCGTGGGGTTGCACAAAGTTTTCGTTTGTACTTCTTTTCTCGGGTTCCTACCGGTGCGTAAAACAAATTTTTTGATCTGTGCGGCTTCAACATTTGGCTGGCAAAAACTTTCTGCAAGACGTTTTAGTTACACAGCTGGAACCTGTCATTAAGGTTGTCATTCGCTGTCTTTACAACTGCTCGGAAGAACTTTGCTGCCAAGGCGTGTGCCACATCAGATCCCTCCGTGGGGTTGCACAAACTTTTCGTTTGCACTTCTTTTCTCGGGTTCCTATTGGTGCGTAAAACAAATTTTTTGATCTGTGTGCCTTCAACATTTGGCTGGCAAAAACTTTCTGCAAGACGTTTTAGTTACACAGCTGGAACCTGTCATTAAGGTTGTCATTCGCTGTCTTTACAACTGCTCGGAAGAACTTTGCTGTCAAGGCGTGTGCCACATCAGATCCCTCCGTGGGGTTGCACAAAGTTTCCGTTTGTACTTCTTTTCTCGGGTTCCTACCTGTGCGTAAAACAAATTTTTTGATCTCTGCGGCTTCAACATTTGGCTGGCAAAAACTTTCAAGACGTTTTCGTTACAAAGCTGGAACCTGTCATTAAGGTTGTCATTCGCTGTCGTTACAACTGCTCGGAAGCGCTTTGCTGTCAAGGCGTGTGCCACATCAAATCCCTCCGTGGGGTTGCACAAAGTTTTCGTTTGTACTTCTTTTCTCGGGTTCCAACAGGTGCGTAAAACAAATTTTTTTATCTGTGCGGCTTCAACATTTGGCTTGGAAAAAATTTCTGCAAGACGATTTCGTTACACAGCTGGAACCTGTCATTAAGGTTGTCATTCGCCGTCTTTACAACCGCTCGGAAGCGCTTTGCTGTCAAGGCGTGTGCCACATCAGATCCCTCCGTGGGGTTGCACAAAGTTCTCGTTTGTACTTCTTTTCTCGGGTTCCTACCGGTGCGTAAAACAAATTTTTTGATCTGTGCGGCTTCAACATTTGGCTGGCAAAAACTTTCTACAAGACGTTTTCGTTACACAGCTGGAACCTGTCATTAAGGTTGTCATTCGCTGTCTTTACAGCTGCTCGGAAGCGCTTTGCTGTCAAGGCGTGTGCCACATCAGATCCCTCCGTGGGGTTGCACAAACTTTTCGTTTGTACTTCTTTTCTCGGGTTCCTACAGGTGCGTAAAACAAATTTTTTGATCTGTGCGGCTTCAACATTTGGCTGGCAAAAACTTTCTGCAAGACGTTTTCGTTTCACAGCTGGAACCTGTCATTAAGGTTGTCATTCGCTGCCTTTACAACTGCTCGGAAGCGCTTTGCTGTCAAGGCGTGTGTCACATCAGATCCCTCCGTGGGGTTGCACAAAGTTTTCGTTTGTTACTTCGTTTCTCGGGTTCCTACCGATGCGTAAAAAAAATTTTTTTATCTGTGCGGCTTCAACATTTGGCCGCCAAAAACTTTCTGCAAGACGTTTTCGTTTCACAGCTGGAGCCTGTCATTAAAGTTGTCATCGGCTGTCTTTACAACTCCTCTGAAGCGCTATACTGTCAAGGCGGGTGCCACTTTAGATCTCTCTGTTGGGTTGCACAAAGTTTTTGCTTGTACTTCTTTTCTGGGGTCCTACTGGTGCGTCAAACAAATTTTTTGATCTGAGCGGGTTCGACATTGGGCTGACAAAAACTTTCTGCAGGACGTTTTCGTTTCATAGCTGAAACCTGTTGTAACGGTTGTTGTCGACTGTCTTTACAACAGCTAGGAAGCGCTTTGCTGGCAAGGCGTGCGCCTAATCAGATCTCTCTGTGGGGTTGCAGAAAGTTTTCGTCTGTACTTCTTTTCTCGGGTTCCTACCGGTGCGTAAAACATTATTTTTTGATCTGTGAGGGTTCGACATTTGGCTGGCCAAAACTTTCTGCAAGACGTTTTCGTTCCACAGCTGGAACCTGTCGTAATGGTTGTTGTCGGCTGTCTTTACAACAGCTAGGAAGCGCTTTGCTGGCAAGGCGTGCGCCTAATCAGATCTCTCTGTGGGGTTGCAGAAAGTTTTCGTCTGTACTTCTTTTCTCGGGTTCGTACCGGTGCGTCAAACATTATTTTTTGATCTGTGAGGGTTCGACATTTGGATGGCAAAAACTTTCTGCAAGACGTTTTCGTTTCACAGCTGGAACCTGTCTTAATGGTTGTTGTCGGCTGTCTTTACAACAGCTAGGAAGCGCTTTGCTGGCAAGGCGTGCGCCTAATCAGATCTCTCTGTGGGGTTGCAGAAAGTTTTCGTCTGTACTTCTTTTCTCGGGTTCGTACCGGTGCGTCAAACATTATTTTTTGATCTGTGAGGGTTCGACATTTGGATGGCAAAAACTTTCTGCAAGACGTTTTCGTTTCACAGCTGGAACCTGTCGTAACGGTTGTTGTCGGCTGCCTTTACAACAGTTAGGAAGCGCTTTGCTGGCAAGGCGTGCGCCTAATCAGATCTCTCTGTAGGGTTGCAGAAAGTTTTCGTCTGTACTTCTTTACTCGAGCTCGTACCGGTGCGTAAAACATATTTTTTCATCTGTGAGGGTTCGACATTTGGCTGGCAAAAACTTTCTGCAAGACGTTTTCGTTTCACAGCTGGAACCTGTCGTAACGGTTGTTGTCGGCTGCCTTTACAACAGTTAGGAAGCGCTTTGCTGGCAAGGCGTGCGCCTAATCAGATCTCTCTGTGGGGTTGCAGAAAGTTTTCGTCTGTACTTCTTTACTCGAGCTCGTACCGGTGCGTAAAACATATTTTTTTATCTGTGAGGGTTCGACATTTGGCTGGCAAAAACTTTCTGCAAGACGTTTTCGTTTCACAGCTGGAACCTGTCGTAACGCTTGTTGTCGGCTGCCTTTACAACAGTTAGAAGCGCTTTGCTGGCAAGGCGTGCACCTAATCAGATCTCTCTGTGGGGTTGCAGAAAGTTTTCGTCTGTACTTCTTTACTCGAGCTCGTACCGGTGCGTAAAACATATTTTTTCATCTGTGAGGGTTCGACATTTGGCTGGCAAAAACTTTCTGCAAGACGTTTTCGTTTCACAGCTGGAACCTGTCGTAACGGTTGTTGTCGGCTGCCTTTACAACAGCTAGGAAGCGCTTTGCTGGCAAGGCGTGCGCCTAATCAGATCTCTCTGTAGGGTTGCAGAAAGTTTTCGTCTGTACTTCTTTACTCGAGCTCGTACCGGTGCGTAAAACATATTTTTTCATCTGTGAGGGTTCGACATTTGGCTGGCAAAAACTTTCTGCAAGACGTTTTCGTTTCACAGCTGGAACCTGTCGTAACGGTTGTTGTCGGCTGCCTTTACAACAGCTAGGAAGCGCTTTGCTGGCAAGGCGTGCGCCTAATAAGATCTCTCTGTAGGGTTGCAGAAAGTTTTCGTCTGTACTTCTTTACTCGAGCTCGTACCGGTGCGTAAAACATATTTTTTCATCTGTGAGGGTTCGACATTTGGCTGGCAAAAACTTTCTGCAAGACGTTTTCGTTTCACAGCTGGAACCTGTCGTAACGGTTGTTGTCGGCTGCCTTTACAACAGCTAGGAAGCGCTTTGCTGGCAAGGCGTGCGCCTAATAAGATCTCTCTGTAGGGTTGCAGAAAGTTTTCGTCTGTACTTCTTTACTCGAGCTCGTACCGGTGCGTAAAACATATTTTTTCATCTGTGAGGGTTCGACATTTGGCTGGCAAAAACTTTCTGCAAGACGTTTTCGTTTCACAGCTGGAACCTGTCGTAACGGTTGTTGTCGGCTGCCTTTACAACAGCTAGGAAGCGCTTTGCTGGCAAGGCGTGCACCTAATCAGATCTCTCTGTGGGGTTGCAGAAAGTTTTCGTCGTTACTTCTTTACTCGAGCTCGTACCGGTGCGTAAAACATATTTTTTTATCTGTGAGGGTTCGACATTTGGCTGGCAAAAACTTTCTGCAAGACGTTTTCGTTTCACAGCTGGAACCTGTCGTAACGGTTGTTGTCGGCTGCCTTTACAACAGCTAGGAAGCGCTTTGCTGGCAAGGCGTGCGCCTAATAAGATCTCTCTGTAGGGTTGCAGAAAGTTTTCGTCTGTACTTCTTTACTCGAGCTCGTACCGGTGCGTAAAACATATTTTTTTATCTGTGAGGGTTCGACATTTGGCTGGCAAAAACTTTCTGCAAGACGTTTTCGTTTCACAGCTGGAACCTGTCGTAACGGTTGTTGTCGGCTGCCTTTACAACAGTTAGGAAGCGCTTTGCTGGCAAGGCGTGCGCCTAATCAGATCTCTCTGTAGGGTTGCAGAAAGTTTTCGTCTGTACTTCTTTACTCGAGCTCGTACCGGTGCGTAAAACATATTTTTTTATCTGTGAGGGTTCGACATTTGGCTGGCAAAAACTTTCTGCAAGACGTTTTCGTTTCACAGCTGGAACCTGTCGTAACGGTTGTTGTCGGCTGCCTTTACAACAGTTAGGAAGCGCTTTGCTGGCAAGGCGTGCGCCTAATCAGATCTCTCTGTGGGGTTGCAGAAAGTTTTCGTCTGTACTTCTTCACTCGAGCTCGTGCCGGTGCGTAAAACATATTTTTTTATCTGTGAGGGTTCGACATTTGGCTGGCAAAAACTTTCTGCAAGACGTTTTCGTTTCACAGCTGGAACCTGTCGTAACGGTTGTTGTCGGCTGCCTTTACAACAGCTAGGAAGCGCTTTGCTGGCAAGGCGTGCGCCTAATCAGATCTCTCTGTGGGGTTGCAGAAAGGTTTCGTCTGTACTTCTATACTCGAGCTCGTACCGGTGCGTAAAACATATTTTTTTATCTGTGAGGGTTCGACATTTGGCTGGCAAAAACTTTCTGCAAGACGTTTTCGTTTCACAGCTGGAACCTGTCGTAACGGTTGTTGTCGGCTGCCTTTACAACAGTTAGGAAGCGCTTTGCTGGCAAGGCGTGCGCCTAATCAGATCTCTCTGTGGGGTTGCAGAAAGTTTTCGTCTGTACTTCTTTACTCGAGCTCGTACCGGTGCGTAAAACATATTTTTTTATCTGTGAGGGTTCGACATTTGGCTGGCAAAAACTTTCTGCAAGACGTTTTCGTTTCACAGCTGGAACCTGTCGTAACGGTTGTTGTCGGCTGCCTTTACAACAGCTAGGAAGCGCTTTGCTGGCAAGGCGTGCGCCTAATCAGATCTCTCTGTGGGGTTGCAGAAAGGTTTCGTCTGTACTTCTTTACTCGAGCTCGTACCGGTGCGTAAAACATATTTTTTTATCTGTGAGGGTTCGACATTTGGCTGGCAAAAACTTTCTGCAAGACGTTTTCGTTTCACAGCTGGAACCTGTCGTAACGGTTGTTGTCGGCTGCCTTTACAACAGTTAGGAAGCGCTTTGCTGGCAAGGCGTGCGCCTAATCAGATCTCTCTGTAGGGTTGCAGAAAGTTTTCGTCTGTACTTCTTTACTCGAGCTCGTACCGGTGCGTAAAACATATTTTTTTATCTGTGAGGGTTCGACATTTGGCTGGCAAAAACTTTCTGCAAGACGTTTTCGTTTCACAGCTGGAACCTGTCGTAACGGTTGTTGTCGGCTGCCTTTACAACAGTTAGGAAGCGCTTTGCTGGCAAGGCGTGCGCCTAATCAGATCTCTCTGTGGGGTTGCAGAAAGTTTTCGTCTGTACTTCTTTACTCGAGCTCGTGCCGGTGCGTAAAACATATTTTTTTATCTGTGAGGGTTCGACATTTGGCTGGCAAAAACTTTCTGCAAGACGTTTTCGTTTCACAGCTGGAACCTGTCGTAACGGTTGTTGTCGGCTGCCTTTACAACAGTTAGGAAGCGCTTTGCTGGCAAGGCGTGCGCCTAATCAGATCTCTCTGTGGGGTTGCAGAAAGTTTTCGTCTGTACTTCTTTACTCGAGCTCGTACCGGTGCGTAAAACATATTTTTTTATCTGTGAGGGTTCGACGTTTGGCTGGCAAAAACTTTCTGCAAGACGTTTTCGTTTCACAGCTGGAACCTGTCGTAACGGTTGTTGTCGGCTGCCTTTACAACAGCTAGGAAGCGCTTTGCTGGCAAGGCGTGCGCCTAATCAGATCTCTCTGTGGGGTTGCAGAAAGGTTTCGTCTGTACTTCTTTACTCGAGCTCGTACCGGTGCGTAAAACATATTTTTTTATCTGTGAGGGTTCGACATTTGGCTGGCAAAAACTTTCTGCAAGACGTTTTCGTTTCACAGCTGGAACCTGTCGTAACGGTTGTTGTCGGCTGCCTTTACAACAGCTAGGAAGCGCTTTGCTGGCAAGGCGTGCACCTAATCAGATCTCTCTGTGGGGTTGCAGAAAGTTTTCGTCTGTACTTCTTTACTCGAGCTCGTACCGGTGCGTAAAACATATTTTTTTATCTGTGAGGGTTCGACATTTGGCTGGCAAAAACTTTCTTCAAGACGTTTTCGTTTCACAGCTGGAACCTGTCGTAACGGTTGTTGTCGGCTGCCTTTACAACAGCTAGGAAGCGCTTTGCTGGCAAGGCGTGCGCCTAATCAGATCTCTCTGTAGGGTTGCAGAAAGTTTTCGTCTGTTCTTCTTTACTCGAGCTCGTACCGGTGCGTAAAACATATTTTTTTTATCTGTGAGGGTTCGACATTTGGCTGGCAAAAACTTTCTGCAAGACGTTTTCGTTTCACAGCTGGAACCTGTCGTAACGGTTGTTGTCGGCTGCCTTTACAACAGTTAGGAAGCGCTTTGCTGGCAAGGCGTGCACCTAATCAGATCTCCCTGTGGGGTTGCAGAAAGTTTTCGTCTGTACTTCTTTACTCGAGCTCGTACCGGTGCGTAAAACATATTTTTTTTATCTGTGAGGGTTCGACATTTCGCTGGCAAAAACTTTCTGCAAGACGTTTTCGTTTCACAGCTGGAATCTGTCGTAACGGTTGTTGTCGGCTGCCTTTACAACAGCTAGGAAGCGCTTTGCTGGCAAGGCGTGCGCCTAATCAGATCTCCCTGTGGGGTTGCAGAAAGTTTTCGTCTGTACTTCTTTACTCGAGCTCGTACCGGTGCGTAAAACATATTTTTTTTATCTGTGAGGGTTCGACATTTGGCTGGCAAAAACTTTCTGCAAGACGTTTTTGTTTCACAGCTGGAACCTGTCGTAACGGTTGTTGTCGGCTGCCTTTACAACAGTTAGGAAGCGCTTTGCTGGCAAGGCGTGCGCCTAATCAGATCTCCCTGTGGGGTTGCAGAAAGTTTTCGTCTGTACTTCTTTACTCGAGCTCGTACCGGTGCGTAAAACATATTTTTTTTATCTGTGAGGGTTCGACATTTGGCTGGCAAAAACTTTCTGCAAGACGTTTTCGTTTCACAGCTGGAACCTGTCGTAACGGTTGTTGTCGGCTGCCTTTACAACAGCTAGGAAGCGCTTTGCTGGCAAGGCGTGCGCCTAATCAGATCTCTCTGTGGGGTTGCAGAAAGGTTTCGTCTGTACTTCTTTACTCGAGCTCGTACCGGTGCGTAAAACATATTTTTTTATCTGTGAGGGTTCGACATTTGGCTGGCAAAAACTTTCTGCAAGACGTTTTCGTTTCACAGCTGGAACCTGTCGTAACGGTTGTTGTCGGCTGCCTTTACAACAGCTAGGAAGCGCTTTGCTGGCAAGGCGTGCGCCTAATCAGATCTCCCTGTGGGGTTGCAGAAAATTTTCGTCTGTACTTCTTTACTCGAGCTCGTACCGGTGCGTAAAACATATTTTTTTATCTGTGAGGGTTCGACATTTGGCTGGCAAAAACTTTCTGCAAGACGTTTTCGTTTCACAGCTGGAACCTGTCGTAACGGTTGCTGTCGGCTGCCTTTACAACAGTTAGGAAGCGCTTTGCTGGCAAGGCGTGCACCTAATCAGATCTCCCTGTGGGGTTGCAGAAAGTTTTCGTCTGTACTTCTTTACTCGAGCTCGTACCGGTGTGTAAAACATATTTTTTTTTATCTGTGAGGGTTCGACATTTGGCTGGCAAAAACTTTCTGCAAGACGTTTTCGTTTCACAGCTGGAACCTGTCGTATTGGTTGTTGTCGGCTGCCTTTACAACAGTTAGGAAGCGCTTTGCTGGCAAGGCGTGCACCTAATCAGATCTCCCTGTGGGGTTGCAGAAAGTTTTCGTCTGTACTTCTTTACTCGAGCTCGTACCGGTGCGTAAAACATATTTTTTTATCTGTGAGGGTTCGACATTTGGCTGGCAAAAACTTTCTGCAAGACGTTTTCGTTTCACAGCTGGAACCTGTCGTAACGGTTGTTGTCGGCTGCCTTTACAACAGTTAGGAAGCGCTTTGCTGGCAAGGCGTGCACCTAATCAGATCTCCCTGTGGGGTTGCAGAAAGTTTTCGTCTGTACTTCTTTACTCGAGCTCGTACCGGTGCGTAAAACATATTTTTTTATCTGTGAGGGTTCGACATTTGGCTGGTAAAACTTTCTGCAAGACGTTTTCGTTTCACAGCTGGAACCTGTCGTAACGGTTGTTGTCGGCTGCCTTTACAACAGTTAGGAAGCGCTTTGCTGGCAAGGCGTGCACCTAATCAGATCTCCCTGTGGGGTTGCAGAAAGTTTTCGTCTGTACTTCTTTACTCGAGCTCGTACCGGTGCGTAAAACATATTTTTTTTATCTGTGAGGGTTCGACATTTGGCTGGCAAAAACTTTCTGCAAGACGTTTTCGTTTCACAGCTGGAACCTGTCGTATTGGTTGTTGTCGGCTGCCTTTACAACAGTTAGGAAGCGCTTTGCTGGCAAGGCGTGCACCTAATCAGATCTCCCTGTGGGGTTGCAGAAAGTTTTCGTCTGTACTTCTTTACTCGAGCTCGTACCGGTGTGTAAAACATATTTTTTTTTATCTGTGAGGGTTCGACATTTGGCTGGCAAAAACTTTCTGCAAGACGTTTTCGTTTCACAGCTGGAACCTGTCGTATTGGTTGTTGTCGGCTGCCTTTACAACAGTTAGGAAGCGCTTTGCTGGCAAGGCGTGCACCTAATCAGATCTCCCTGTGGGGTTGCAGAAAGTTTTCGTCTGTACTTCTTTACTCGAGCTCGTACCGGTGCGTAAAACATATTTTTTTATCTGTGAGGGTTCGACATTTGGCTGGCAAAAACTTTCTGCAAGACGTTTTCGTTTCACAGCTGGAACCTGTCGTAACGGTTGTTGTCGGCTGCCTTTACAACAGTTAGGAAGCGCTTTGCTGGCAAGGCGTGCACCTAATCAGATCTCCCTGTGGGGTTGCAGAAAGTTTTCGTCTGTACTTCTTTACTCGAGCTCGTACCGGTGCGTAAAACATATTTTTTTATCTGTGAGGGTTCGACATTTGGCTGGTAAAACTTTCTGCAAGACGTTTTCGTTTCACAGCTGGAACCTGTCGTAACGGTTGTTGTCGGCTGCCTTTACAACAGTTAGGAAGCGCTTTGCTGGCAAGGCGTGCACCTAATCAGATCTCCCTGTGGGGTTGCAGAAAGTTTTCGTCTGTACTTCTTTACTCGAGCTCGTACCGGTGCGTAAAACATATTTTTTTTATCTGTGAGGGTTCGACATTTGGCTGGCAAAAACTTTCTGCAAGACGTTTTCGTTTCACAGCTGGAACCTGTCGTAACGGTTGTTGTCGGCTGCCTTTACAACAGCTAGGAAGCGCTTTGCTGGCAGGGCGTGCGCCTAATCAGATCTCCCTGTGGGGTTGCAGAAAGTTTTCGTCTGTACTTCTTTACTCGAGCTCGTACCGGTGCGTAAAACATATTTTTTTTATCTGTGAGGGTTCGACATTTGGCTGGCAAAAACTTTCTGCAAGACGTTTTCGTTTCACAGCTGGAACCTGTCGTAACGGTTGTTGTCGGCTGCCTTTACAACAGTTAGGAAGCGCTTTGCTGGCAAGGCGTGCACCTAATCAGATCTCCCTGTGGGGTTGCAGAAAGTTTTCGTCTGTACTTCTTTACTCGAGCTCGTACCGGTGCGTAAAACATATTTTTTTATCTGTGAGGGTTCGACATTTGGCTGGCAAAAACTTTCTGCAAGACGTTTTCGTTTCACAGCTGGAACCTGTCGTAACGGTTGTTGTCGGCTGCCTTTACAACAGTTAGGAAGCGCTTTGCTGGCAAGGCGTGCACCTAATCAGATCTCCCTGTGGGGTTGCAGAAAGTTTTCGTCTGTACTTCTTTACTCGAGCTCGTACCGGTGCGTAAAACATATTTTTTTTATCTGTGAGGGTTCGACATTTGGCTGGCAAAAACTTTCTGCAAGACGTTTTCGTTTCACAGCTGGAACCTGTCGTAACGGTTGTTGTCGGCTGCCTTTACAACAGTTAGGAAGCGCTTTGCTGGCAAGGGGTGCACCTAATCAGATCTCCCTGTGGGGTTGCAGAAAGTTTTCGTCTGTACTTCTTTACTCGAGCTCGTGCCGGTGCGTAAAACATATTTTTTTTATCTGTGAGGGTTCGACATTTGGCTGGCAAAAACTTTCTGCAAGACGTTTTCGTTTCACAGCTGGAACCTGTCGTAACGGTTGTTGTCGGCTGCCTTTACAACAGCTAGGAAGCGCTTTGCTGGCAAGGCGTGCGCCTAATCAGATCTCTCTGTGGGGTTGCAGAAAGTTTTCGTCTGTACTTCTTTACTCGAGCTCGTGCCGGTGCGTAAAACATATTTTTTTTATCTGTGAGGGTTCGACATTTGGCTGGCAAAAACTTTCTGCAAGACGTTTTCGTTTCACAGCTGGAACCTGTCGTAACGGTTGTTGTCGGCTGCCTTTACAACAGTTAGGAAGCGCTTTGCTGGCAAGGCGTGCGCCTAATCAGATCTCTCTGTGGGGTTGCAGAAAGTTTTCGTCTGTACTTCTTTACTCGAGCTCGTGCCGGTGCGTAAAACATATTTTTTTTATCTGTGAGGGTTCGACATTTGGCTGGCAAAAACTTTCTGCAAGACGTTTTCGTTTCACAGCTGGAACCTGTCGTAACGGTTGTTGTCGGCTGCCTTTACAACAGCTAGGAAGCGCTTTGCTGGCAAGGCGTGCGCCTAATCAGATCTCTCTGTGGGGTTGCAGAAAGTTTTCGTCTGTACTTCTTTACTCGAGCTCGTGCCGGTGCGTAAAACATATTTTTTTTATCTGTGAGGGTTCGACATTTGGCTGGCAAAAACTTTCTGCAAGACGTTTTCGTTTCACAGCTGGAACCTGTCGTAACGGTTGTTGTCGGCTGCCTTTACAACAGTTAGGAAGCGCTTTGCTGGCAAGGCGTGCACCTAATCAGATCTCCCTGTGGGGTTGCAGAAAGTTTTCGTCTGTACTTCTTTACTCGAGCTCGTACCGGTGCGTAAAACATATTTTTTTTTATCTGTGAGGGTTCGACATTTGGCTGGCAAAAACTTTCTGCAAGACGTTTTCGTTTCACAGCTGGAACCTGTCGTAACGGTTGTTGTCGGCTGCCTTTACAACAGCTAGGAAGCGCTTTGCTGGCAAGGCGTGCGCCTAATCAGATCTCTCTGTGGGGTTGCAGAAAGTTTTCGTCTGTACTTCTTTACTCGAGCTCGTGCCGGTGCGTAAAACATATTTTTTTATCTGTGAGGGTTCGACATTTGGCTGGCAAAAACTTTCTGCAAGACGTTTTCGTTTCACAGCTGGAACCTGTCGTAACGGTTGTTGTCGGCTGCCTTTACAACAGTTAGGAAGCGCTTTGCTGGCAAGGCGTGCACCTAATCAGATCTCCCTGTGGGGTTGCAGAAAGTTTTCGTCTGTACTTCTTTACTCGAGCTCGTACCGGTGCGTAAAACATATTTTTTTTATCTATGAGGGTTCGACATTTGGCTGGCAAAAACTTTCTGCAAGACGTTTTCGTTTCACAGCTGGAACCTGTCGTAACTGTTGTTGTCGCCTGCCTTTACAACAGTTAGGAAGCGCTTTGCTGGCAAGGCGTGCACCTAATCAGATCTCCCTGTGGGGTTGCAGAAAGTTTTCGTCTGTACTTCTTTACTCGAGCTCGTACCGGTGCGTAAAACATATTTTTTTTATCTATGAGGGTTCGACATTTGGCTGGCAAAAACTTTCTGCAAGACGTTTTCGTTTCACAGCTGAAACCTGTCGTAACGGTTGTTGTCGGCTGCCTTTACAACAGTTAGGAAGCGCTTTGCTGGCAAGGCGTGCACCTAATCAGATCTCCCTGTGGGGTTGCAGAAAGTTTTCGTCTGTACTTCTTTACTCGAGCTCGTACCGGTGCGTAAAACATATTTTTTTTATCTGTGAGGGTTCGACATTTGGCTGGCAAAAACTTTCTGCAAGACGTTTTCGTTTCACAGCTGGAACCTGTCGTAACGGTTGTTGTCGGCTGCCTTTACAACAGTTAGGAAGCGCTTTGCTGGCAAGGCGTGCACCTAATCAGATCTCCCTGTGGGGTTGCAGAAAGTTTTCGTCTGTACTTCTTTACTCGAGCTCGTACCGGTGCGTAAAACATATTTTTTTTATCTGTGAGGGTTCGACATTTGGCTGGCAAAAACTTTCTGCAAGACGTTTTCGTTTCACAGCTGGAACCTGTCGTAACGGTTGTTGTCGGCTGCCTTTACAACAGTTAGGAAGCGCTTTGCTGGCAAGGCGTGCACCTAATCAGATCTCCCTGTGGGGTTGCAGAAAGTTTTCGTCTGTACTTCTTTACTCGAGCTCGTACCGGTGCGTAAAACATATTTTTTTTATCTGTGAGGGTTCGACATTTGGCTGGCAAAAACTTTCTGCAAGACGTTTTCGTTTCACAGCTGGAACCTGTCGTAACGGTTGTTGTCGGCTGCCTTTACAACAGTTAGGAAGCGCTTTGCTGGCAAGGCGTGCACCTAATCAGATCTCCATGTGGGGTTGCAGAAAGTTTTCGTCTGTACTTCTTTACTCGAGCTCGTACCGGTGCGTAAAACATATTTTTTTTATCTGTGAGGGTTCGACATTTGGCTGGCAAAAACTTTCTGCAAGACGTTTTCGTTTCACAGCTGGAACCTGTCGTAACGGTTGTTGTCGCCTGCCTTTACAAAAGTTAGGAAGCGCTTTGCTGGCAAGGCGTGCACCTAATCAGATCTCCCTGTGGGGTTGCAGAAAGTTTTCGTCTGTACTTCTTTACTCGAGCTCGTACCGGTGCGTATAACATATTTTTTTATCTGTGAGGGTTCGACATTTGGCTGGCAAAAACTTTCTGCAAGACGTTTTCGTTTCACAGCTGGAACCTGTCGTAACGGTTGTTGTCGGCTGCCTTTACAACAGTTAGGAAGCGCTTTGCTGGCAAGGCGTGCGCCTAATCAGATCTCTCTGTAGGGTTGCAGAAAGTTTTCGTCTGTACTTCTTTACTCGAGCTCGTACCGGTGCGTAAAACATATTTTTTTTATCTGTGAGGGTTCGACATTTGGCTGGCAAAAACTTTCTGCAAGACGTTTTCGTTTCACAGCTGGAACCTGTCGTAACGGTTGTTGTCGGCTGCCTTTACAACAGTTAGGAAGCGCTTTGCTGGCAAGGCGTGCACCTAATCAGATCTCCATGTGGGGTTGCAGAAAGTTTTCGTCTGTACTTCTTTACTCGAGCTCGTACCGGTGCGTAAAACATATTTTTTTTATCTGTGAGGGTTCGACATTTGGCTGGCAAAAACTTTCTGCAAGACGTTTTCGTTTCACAGCTGGAACCTGTCGTAACGGTTGTTGTCGGCTGCCTTTACAACAGTTAGGAAGCGCTTTGCTGGCAAGGCGTGCACCTAATCAGATCTCCCTCTGGGGTTGCAGAAAGTTTTCGTCTGTACTTCTTTACTCGAGCTCGTACCGGTGCGTAAAACATATTTTTTTTATCTGTGAGGGTTCGACATTTCGCTGGCAAAAACTTTCTGCAAGACGTTTTCGTTTCACAGCTGGAATCTGTCGTAACGGTTGTTGTCGGCTGCCTTTACAACAGCTAGGAAGCGCTTTGCTGGCAAGGCGTGCGCCTAATCAGATCTCCCTGTGGGGTTGCAGAAAGTTTTCGTCTGTACTTCTTTACTCGAGCTCGTACCGGTGCGTAAAACATATTTTTTTTATCTGTGAGGGTTCGACATTTGGCTGGCAAAAACTTTCTGCAAGACGTTTTCGTTTCACAGCTGGAACCTGTCGTAACGGTTGTTGTCGGCTGCCTTTACAACAGTTAGGAAGCGCTTTGCTGGCAAGGCGTGCACCTAATCAGATCTCCCTGTGGGGTTGCAGAAAGTTTTCGTCTGTACTTCTTTACTCGAGCTCGTACCGGTGCGTAAAACATATTTTTTTTATCTGTGAGGGTTCGACATTTGGCTGGCAAAAACTTTCTGCAAGACGTTTTCGTTTCACAGCTGGAACCTGTCGTAACGGTTGTTGTCGGCTGCCTTTACAACAGTTAGGAAGCGCTTTGCTGGCAAGGCGTGCACCTAATCAGATCTCCCTGTGGGGTTGCAGAAAGTTTTCGTCTGTACTTCTTTACTCGAGCTCGTACCGGTGCGTAAAACATATTTTTTTTATCTGTGAGGGTTCGACATTTGGCTGGCAAAAACTTTCTGCAAGACGTTTTCGTTTCACAGCTGGAACCTGTCGTAACGGTTGTTGTCGGCTGCCTTTACAACAGCTAGGAAGCGCTTTGCTGGCAAGGCGTGCGCCTAATCAGATCTCCCTGTGGGGTTGCAGAAAATTTTCGTCTTTACTTCTTTACTCGAGCTCGTACCGGTGCGTAAAACATATTTTTTTATCTGTGAGGGTTCGACATTTGGCTGGCAAAAACTTTCTGCAAGACGTTTTCGTTTCACAGCTGGAACCTGTCGTAACGGTTGCTGTCGGCTGCCTTTACAACAGTTAGGAAGCGCTTTGCTGGCAAGGCGTGCACCTAATCAGATCTCCCTGTGGGGTTGCAGAAAGTTTTCGTCTGTACTTCTTTACTCGAGCTCGTACCGGTGTGTAAAACATTTTTTTTTTTATCTGTGAGGGTTCGACATTTGGCTGGCAAAAACTTTCTGCAAGACGTTTTCGTTTCACAGCTGGAACCTGTCGTAACGGTTGTTGTCGGCTGCCTTTACAACAGTTAGGAAGCGCTTTGCTGGCAAGGCGTGCACCTAATCAGATCTCCCTGTGGGGTTGCAGAAAGTTTTCGTCTGTACTTCTTTACTCGAGCTCGTACCGGTGCGTAAAACATATTTTTTTTATCTGTGAGGGTTCGACATTTGGCTGGCAAAAACTTTCTGCAAGACGTTTTCGTTTCACAGCTGGAACCTGTCGTAACGGTTGTTGTCGGCTGCCTTTACAACAGTTAGGAAGCGCTTTGCTGGCAAGGCGTGCACCTAATCAGATCTCCCTGTGGGGTTGCAGAAAGTTTTCGTCTGTACTTCTTTACTCGAGCTCGTACCGGTGCGTAAAACATATTTTTTTTATCTGTGAGGGTTCGACATTTGGCTGGCAAAAACTTTCTGCAAGACGTTTTCGTTTCACAGCTGGAACCTGTCGTAACGGTTGTTGTCGGCTGCCTTTACAACAGTTAGGAAGCGCTTTGCTGGCAAGGCGTGCACCTAATCAGATCTCCCTGTGGGGTTGCAGAAAGTTTTCGTCTGTACTTCTTTACTCGAGCTCGTACCGGTGCGTAAAACATATTTTTTTTATCTGTGAGGGTTCGACATTTGGCTGGCAAAAACTTTCTGCAAGACGTTTTCGTTTCACAGCTGGAACCTGTCGTAACGGTTGTTGTCGCCTGCCTTTACAACAGTTAGGAAGCGCTTTGCTGGCAAGGCGTGCACCTAATCAGATCTCCCTGTGGGGTTGCAGAAAGTTTTCGTCTGTACTTCTTTACTCGAGCTCGTACCGGTGCGTAAAACATATTTTTTTATGTGTGAGGGTTCGACATTTGGCTGGCAAAAACTTTCTGCAAGACGTTTTCGTTTCACAGCTGGAACCTGTCGTAACGGTTGTTGTCGGCTGCCTTTACAACAGCTAGGAAGCGCTTTGCTGGCAAGGCGTGCACCTAATCAGATCTCCCTGTGGGGTTGCAGAAAGTTTTCGTCTGTACTTCTTTACTCGAGCTCGTACCGGTGCGTAAAACATATTTTTTTATCTGTGAGGGTTCGACATTTGGCTGGCAAAAACTTTCTGCAAGACGTTTTCGTTTCACAGCTGGAACCTGTCGTAACGGTTGTTGTCGGCTGCCTTTACAACAGTTAGGAAGCGCTTTGCTGGCAAGGCGTGCACCTAATCAGATCTCCCTCTGGGGTTGCAGAAAGTTTTCGTCTGTACTTCTTTACTCGAGCTCGTACCGGTGCGTAAAACATATTTTTTTTATCTGTGAGGGTTCGACATTTGGCCGGCAAAAACTTTCTGCAAGACGTTTTCGTTTCACAGCTGGAACCTGTCGTAACGGTTGTTGTCGGCTGCCTTTACAACAGTTAGGAAGCGCTTTGCTGGCAAGGCGTGCACCTAATCAGATCTCCCTGTGGGGTTGCAGAAAGTTTTCGTCTGTACTTCTTTACTCGAGCTCGTACCGGTGCGTAAAACATATTTTTTTTATCTGTGAGGGTTCGACATTTGGCTGGCAAAAACTTTCTGCAAGACGTTTTCGTTTCACAGCTGGAACCTGTCGTAACGGTTGTTGTCGGCTGCCTTTACAACAGCTAGGAAGCGCTTTGCTGGCAAGGCGTGCACCTAATCAGATCTCCCTGTGGGGTTGCAGAAAGTTTTCGTCTGTACTTCTTTACTCGAGCTCGTACCGGTGCGTAAAACATATTTTTTTTATCTGTGAGGGTTCGACATTTGGCTGGCAAAAACTTTCTGCAAGACGTTTTCGTTTCACAGCTGGAACCTGTCGTAACGGTTGTTGTCGGCTGCCTTTACAACAGTTAGGAAGCGCTTTGCTGGCAAGGCGTGCACCTAATCAGATCTCCCTGTGGGGTTGCAGAAAGTTTTCGTCTGTACTTCTTTACTCGAGCTCGTACCGGTGCGTAAAACATATTTTTTTTATCTGTGAGGGTTCGACATTTGGCTGGCAAAATTTTTCTGCAAGACGTTTTCGTTTCACAGCTGGAACCTGTCGTAACGGTTGTTGTCGGCTGCCTTTACAACAGTTAGGAAGCGCTTTGCTGGCAAGGCGTGCACCTAATCAGATCTCCCTGTGGGGTTGCAGAAAGTTTTCGTCTGTACTTCTTTACTCGAGCTCGTACCGGTGCGTAAAACATATTTTTTTTATCTGTGAGGGTTCGACATTTGGCTGGCAAAAACTTTCTGCAAGACGTTTTCGTTTCACAGCTGGAACCTGTCGTATTGGTTGTTGTCGGCTGCCTTTACAACAGTTAGGAAGCGCTTTGCTGGCAAGGCGTGCACCTAATCAGATCTCCCTGTGGGGTTGCAGAAAGTTTTCGTCTGTACTTCTTTACTCGAGCTCGTACCGGTGCGTAAAACATATTTTTTTATCTGTGAGGGTTCGACATTTGGCTGGCAAAAACTTTCTGCAAGACGTTTTCGTTTCACAGCTGGAACCTGTCGTAACGGTTGTTGTCGGCTGCCTTTACAACAGTTAGGAAGCGCTTTGCTGGCAAGGCGTGCACCTAATCAGATCTCCCTGTGGGGTTGCAGAAAGTTTTCGTCTGTACTTCTTTACTCGAGCTCGTACCGGTGCGTAAAACATATTTTTTTATCTGTGAGGGTTCGACATTTGGCTGGTAAAAACTTTCTGCAAGACGTTTTCGTTTCACAGCTGGAACCTGTCGTAACGGTTGTTGTCGGCTGCCTTTACAACAGTTAGGAAGCGCTTTGCTGGCAAGGCGTGCACCTAATCAGATCTCCCTGTGGGGTTGCAGAAAGTTTTCGTCTGTACTTCTTTACTCGAGCTCGTACCGGTGCGTAAAACATATTTTTTTTTATCTGTGAGGGTTCGACATTTGGCTGGCAAAAACTTTCTGCAAGACGTTTTCGTTTCACAGCTGGAACCTGTCGTAACGGTTGTTGTCGGCTGCCTTTACAACAGCTAGGAAGCGCTTTGCTGGCAAGGCGTGCGCCTAATCAGATCTCCCTGTGGGGTTGCAGAAAGTTTTCGTCTGTACTTCTTTACTCGAGCTCGTACCGGTGCGTAAAACATATTTTTTTTATCTGTGAGGGTTCGACATTTGGCTGGCAAAAACTTTCTGCAAGACGTTTTCGTTTCACAGCTGGAACCTGTCGTAACGGTTGTTGTCGGCTGCCTTTACAACAGTTAGGAAGCGCTTTGCTGGCAAGGCGTGCGCCTAATCAGATCTCCCTGTGGGGTTGCAGAAAGTTTTCGTCTGTACTTCTTTACTCGAGCTCGTACCGGTGCGTAAAACATATTTTTTTTATCTGTGAGGGTTCGACATTTGGCTGGCAAAAACTTTCTGCAAGACGTTTTCGTTTCACAGCTGGAACCTGTCGTAACGGTTGTTGTCGGCTGCCTTTACAACAGTTAGGAAGCGCTTTGCTGGCAAGGCGTGCGCCTAATCAGATCTCTCTGTAGGGTTGCAGAAAGTTTTCGTCTGTACTTCTTTACTCGAGCTCGTACCGGTGCGTAAAACATATTTTTTTTGTCTGTGAGGGTTCGACATTTGGCTGGCAAAAACTTTCTGCAAGACGTTTTCGTTTCACAGCTGGAACCTGTCGTAACGGTTGTTGTCGGCTGCCTTTACAACAGTTAGGAAGCGCTTTGCTGGCAAGGCGTGCACCTAATCAGATCTCCCTCTGGGGTTGCAGAAAGTTTTCGTCTGTACTTCTTTACTCGAGCTCGTACCGGTGCGTAAAACATATTTTTTTTATCTGTGAGGGTTCGACATTTGGCTGGCAAAAACTTTCTGCAAGACGTTTTCGTTTCACAGCTGGAACCTGTCGTAACGGTTGTTGTCGGCTGCCTTTACAACAGTTAGGAAGCGCTTTGCTGGCAAGGCGTGCGCCTAATCAGATCTCCATGTGGGGTTGCAGAAAGTTTTCGTCTGTACTTCTTTACTCGAGCTCGTACCGGTGCGTAAAACATATTTTTTTTATCTGTGAGGGTTCGACATTTGGCTGGCAAAAACTTTCTGCAAGACGTTTTCGTTTCACAGCTGGAACCTGTCGTAACGGTTGTTGTCGGCTGCCTTTACAACAGTTAGGAAGCGCTTTGCTGCCAAGGCGTGCGCCTAATCAGATCTCTCTGTAGGGCTGCAGAAAGTTTTCGTCTGTACTTCTTTACTCGAGCTCGTACCGGTGCGTAAAACATATTTTTTTTATCTGTGAGGGTTCGACATTTGGCTGGCAAAAACTTTCTGCAAGACGTTTTCGTTTCACAGCTGGAACCTGTCGTAACGGTTGTTGTCGGCTGCCTTTACAACAGTTAGGAAGCGCTTTGCTGGCAAGGCGTGCACCTAATCAGATCTCCCTGTGGGGTTGCAGAAAGTTTTCGTCTGTACTTCTTTACTCGAGCTCGTACCGGTGCGTAAAACATATTTTTTTTATCTGTGAGGGTTCGACATTTGGCTGGCAAAAACTTTCTGCAAGACGTTTTCGTTTCACAGCTGGAACCTGTCGTAACGGTTGTTGTCGGCTGCCTTTACAACAGTTAGGAAGCGCTTTGCTGGCAAGGCGTGCGCCTAATCAGATCTCCCTGTGGGGTTGCAGAAAGTTTTCGTCTGTACTTCTTTACTCGAGCTCGTACCGGTGCGTAAAACATATTTTTTTTATCTGTGAGGGTTCGACATTTGGCTGGCAAAAACTTTCTGCAAGACGTTTTCGTTTCACAGCTGGAACCTGTCGTAACGGTTGTTGTCGGCTGCCTTTACAACAGTTAGGAAGCGCTTTGCTGGCAAGGCGTGCGCCTAATCAGATCTCCCTGTGGGGTTGCAGAAAGTTTTCGTCTGTACTTCTTTACTCGAGCTCGTACCGGTGCGTAAAACATATTTTTTTTATCTGTGAGGGTTCGACATTTGGCTGGCAAAAACTTTCTGCAAGACGTTTTCGTTTCACAGCTGGAACCTGTCGTAACGGTTGTTGTCGGCTGCCTTTACAACAGTTAGGAAGCGCTTTGCTGGCAAGGCGTGCGCCTAATCAGATCTCTCTGTAGGGTTGCAGAAAGTTTTCGTCTGTACTTCTTTACTCGAGCTCGTACCGGTGCGTAAAACATATTTTTTTTATCTGTGAGGGTTCGACATTTGGCTGGCAAAAACTTTCTGCAAGACGTTTTCGTTTCACAGCTGGAACCTGTCGTAACGGTTGTTGTCGGCTGCCTTTACAACAGTTAGGAAGCGCTTTGCTGGCAAGGCGTGCACCTAATCAGATCTCCCTCTGGGGTTGCAGAAAGTTTTCGTCTGTACTTCTTTACTCGAGCTCGTACCGGTGCGTAAAACATATTTTTTTATCTGTGAGGGTTCGACATTTGGCTGGCAAAAACTTTCTGCAAGACGTTTTCGTTTCACAGCTGGAACCTGTCGTAACGGTTGTTGTCGGCTGCCTTTACAACAGCTAGGAAGCGCTTTGCTGGCAAGGCGTGCGCCTAATCAGATCTCCCTGAGGGGTTGCAGAAAGTTTTCGTCTGTACTTCTTTACTCGAGCTCGTACCGGTGCGTAAAACATATTTTTTTTATCTGTGAGGGTTCGACATTTGGCTGGCAAAAACTTTCTGCAAGACGTTTTCGTTTCACAGCTGGAACCTGTCGTAACGGTTCTTGTCGGCTGCCTTTACAACAGCTAGGAAGCGCTTTGCTGGCAAGGCGTGCGCCTAATCAGATCTCCCTGTGGGGTTGCAGAAAGTTTTCGTCTGTACTTCTTTACTCGAGCTCGTACCGGTGCGTAAAACATATTTTTTTTATCTGTGAGGGTTCGACATTTGGCTGGCAAAAACTTTCTGCAAGACGTTTTCGTTTCACAGCTGGAACCTGTCGTAACGGTTGTTGTCGGCTGCCTTTACAACAGTTAGGAAGCGCTTTGCTGGCAAGGCGTGCACCTAATCAGATCTCCCTGTGGGGTTGCAGAAAGTTTTCGTCTGTACTTCTTTACTCGAGCTCGTACCGGTGCGTAAAACATATTTTTTTTATCTGTGAGGGTTCGACATTTGGCTGGCAAAAACTTTCTGCAAGACGTTTTCGTTTCACAGCTGGAACCTGTCGTAACGGTTGTTGTCGGCTGCCTTTACAACAGTTAGGAAGCGCTTTGCTGGCAAGGCGTGCACCTAATCAGATCTCCCTGTGGGGTTGCAGAAAGTTTTCGTCTGTACTTCTTTACTCGAGCTCGTACCGGTGCGTAAAACATATTTTTTTTATCTGTGAGGGTTCGACATTTGGCTGGCAAAAACTTTCTGCAAGACGTTTTCGTTTCACAGCTGGAACCTGTCGTAACGGTTGTTGTCGGCTGCCTTTACAACAGTTAGGAAGCGCTTTGCTGGCAAGGCGTGCACCTAATCAGATCTCCCTGTGGGGTTGCAGAAAGTTTTCGTCTGTACTTCCTTACTCGAGCTCGTACCGGTGCGTAAAACATATTTTTTTTATCTGTGAGGGTTCGACATTTGGCTGGCAAAAACTTTCTGCAAGACGTTTTCGTTTCACAGCTGGAACCTGTCGTATTGGTTGTTGTCGGCTGCCTTTACAACAGTTAGGAAGCGCTTTGCTGGCAAGGCGTGCACCTAATCAGATCTCCCTGTGGGGTTGCAGAAAGTTTTCGTCTGTACTTCTTTACTCGAGCTCGTACCGGTGCGTAAAACATATTTTTTTATCTGTGAGGGTTCGACATTTGGCTGGCAAAAACTTTCTGCAAGACGTTTTCGTTTCACAGCTGGAACCTGTCGTAACGGTTGTTGTCGGCTGCATTTACAACAGTTAGGAAGCGCTTTGCTGGCAAGGCGTGCACCTAATCAGATCTCCCTGTGGGGTTGCAGAAAGTTTTCGTCTGTACTTCTTTACTCGAGCTCGTACCGGTGCGTAAAACATATTTTTTTATCTGTGAGGGTTCGACATTTGGCTGGTAAAAACTTTCTGCAAGACGTTTTCGTTTCACAGCTGGAACCTGTCGTAACGGTTGTTGTCGGCTGCCTTTACAACAGTTAGGAAGCGCTTTGCTGGCAAGGCGTGCACCTAATCAGATCTCCCTGTGGGGTTGCAGAAAGTTTTCGTCTGTACTTCTTTACTCGAGCTCGTACCGGTGCGTAAAACATATTTTTTTTATCTGTGAGGGTTCGACATTTGGCTGGCAAAAACTTTCTGCAAGACGTTTTCGTTTCACAGCTGGAACCTGTCGTAACGGTTGTTGTCGGCTGCCTTTACAACAGCTAGGAAGCGCTTTGCTGGCAAGGCGTGCGCCTAATCAGATCTCCCTGTGGGGTTGCAGAAAGTTTTCGTCTGTACTTCTTTACTCGAGCTCGTACCGGTGCGTAAAACATATTTTTTTTATCTGTGAGGGTTCGACATTTGGCTGGCAAAAACTTTCTGCAAGACGTTTTCGTTTCACAGCTGGAACCTGTCGTAACGGTTGTTGTCGGCTGCCTTTACAACAGTTAGGAAGCGCTTTGTTGGCAAGGCGTGCGCCTAATCAGATCTCTCTGTAGGGTTGCAGAAAGTTTTCGTCTGTACTTCTTTACTCGAGCTCGTACCGGTGCGTAAAACATATTTTTTTTATCTGTGAGGGTTCGACATTTGGCTGGCAAAAACTTTCTGCAAGACGTTTTCGTTTCACAGCTGGAACCTGTCGTAACGGTTGTTGTCGGCTGCCTTTACAACAGTTAGGAAGCGCTTTGCTGGCAAGGCGTGCGCCTAATCAGATCTCTCTGTAGGGTTGCAGAAAGTTTTCGTCTGTACTTCTTTACTCGAGGTCGTACCGGTGCGTAAAACATATTTTTTTTATCTGTGAGGGTTCGACATTTGGCTGGCAAAAACTTTCTGCAAGACGTTTTCGTTTCACAGCTGGAACCTGTCGTAACGGTTGTTGTCGGCTGCCTTTACAACAGTTAGGAAGCGCTTTGCTGGCAAGGCGTGCGCCTAATCAGATCTCCCTGTGGGGTTGCAGAAAGTTTTCGTCTGTACTTCTTTACTCGAGCTCGTACCGGTGCGTAAAACATATTTTTTTTATCTGTGAGGGTTCGACATTTGGCTGGCAAAAACTTTCTGCAAGACGTTTTCGTTTCACAGCTGGAACCTGTCGTAACGGTTGTTGTCGGCTGCCTTTACAACAGTTAGGAAGCGCTTTGCTGGCAAGGCGTGCGCCTAATCAGATCTCTCTGTAGGGTTGCAGAAAGTTTTCGTCTGTACTTCTTTACTCGAGCTCGTACCGGTGCGTAAAACATATTTTTTTTATCTGTGAGGGTTCGACATTTGGCTGGCAAAAACTTTCTGCAAGACGTTTTCGTTTCACAGCTGGAACCTGTCGTAACGGTTGTTGTCGGCTGCCTTTACAACAGTTAGGAAGCGCTTTGCTGCCAAGGCGTGCGCCTAATCAGATCTCTCTGTAGGGCTGCAGAAAGTTTTCGTCTGTACTTCTTTACTCGAGCTCGTACCGGTGCGTAAAACATATTTTTTTTATCTGTGAGGGTTCGACATTTGGCTGGCAAAAACTTTCTGCAAGACGTTTTCGTTTCACAGCTGGAATCTGTCGTAACGGTTGTTGTCGGCTGCCTTTACAACAGTTAGGAAGCGCTTTGCTGCCAAGGCGTGCGCCTAATCAGATCTCTCTGTAGGGCTGCAGAAAGTTTTCGTCTGTACTTCTTTACTCGAGCTCGTACCGGTGCGTAAAACATATTTTTTTTATCTGTGAGGGTTCGACATTTGGCTGGCAAAAACTTTCTGCAAGACGTTTTCGTTTCACAGCTGGAACCTGTCGTAACGGTTGTTGTCGGCTGCCTTTACAACAGTTAGGAAGCGCTTTGCTGGCAAGGCGTGCACCTAATCAGATCTCCCTCTGGGGTTGCAGAAAGTTTTCGTCTGTACTTCTTTACTCGAGCTCGTACCGGTGCGTAAAACATATTTTTTTTATCTGTGAGGGTTCGACATTTGGCTGGCAAAAACTTTCTGCAAGACGTTTTCGTTTCACAGCTGGAACCTGTCGTAACGGTTGTTGTCGGCTGCCTTTACAACAGTTAGGAAGCGCTTTGCTGGCAAGGCGTGCACCTAATCAGATCTCCCTCTGGGGTTGCAGAAAGTTTTCGTCTGTACTTCTTTACTCGAGCTCGTACCGGTGCGTAAAACATATTTTTTTTATCTGTGAGGGTTCGACATTTGGCTGGCAAAAACTTTCTGCAAGACGTTTTCGTTTCACAGCTGGAACCTGTCGTAACGGTTGTTGTCGGCTGCCTTTACAACAGTTAGGAAGCGCTTTGCTGGCAAGGCGTGCGCCTAATCAGATCTCCCTCTGGGGTTGCAGAAAGTTTTCGTCTGTACTTCTTTACTCGAGCTCGTACCGGTGCGTAAAACATATTTTTTTTATCTGTAAGGGTTCGACATTTGGCTGGCAAAAACTTTCTGCAAGACGTTTTCGTTTCACAGCTGGAACCTGTCGTAACGGTTGTTGTCGGCTGCCTTTACAACAGTTAGGAAGCGCTTTGCTGGCAAGGCGTGTGCCTAATCAGATCTCCCTGTGGGGTTGCAGAAAGTTTTCGTCTGTACTTCTTTACTCGAGCTCGTACCGGTGCGTAAAACATATTTTTTTTATCTGTGAGGGTTCGACATTTGGCTGGCAAAAACTTTCTGCAAGACGTTTTCGTTTCACAGCTGGAACCTGTCGTAACGGTTGTTGTCGGCTGCCTTTACAACAGTTAGGAAGCGCTTTGCTGCCAAGGCGTGCGCCTAATCAGATCTCTCTGTAGGGCTGCAGAAAGTTTTCGTCTGTACTTCTTTACTCGAGCTCGTACCGGTGCGTAAAACATATTTTTTTTTATCTGTGAGGGTTCGACATTTGGCTGGCAAAAACTTTCTGCAAGACGTTTTCGTTTCACAGCTGGAACCTGTCGTAACGGTTGTTGTCGGCTGCCTTTACAACAGTTAGGAAGCGCTTTGCTGGCAAGGCGTGCACCTGATCAGATCTCCCTGTGGGGTTGCAGAAAGTTTTCGTCTGTACTTCTTTACTCGAGCTCGTACCGGTGCGTAAAACATATTTTTTTTATCTGTGAGGGTTCGACATTTGGCTGGCAAAAACTTTCTGCAAGACGTTTTCGTTTCACAGCTGGAACCTGTCGTAACGGTTGTTGTCGGCTGCCTTTACAACAGTTAGGAAGCGCTTTGCTGGCAAGGCGTGCACCTAATCAGATCTCCCTCTGGGGTTGCAGAAAGTTTTCGTCTGTACTTCTTTACTCGAGCTCGTACCGGTGCGTAAAACATATTTTTTTTATCTGTGAGGGTTCGACATTTGGCTGGCAAAAACTTTCTGCAAGACGTTTTCGTTTCACAGCTGGAACCTGTCGTAACGGTTGTTGTCGGCTGCCTTTACAACAGTTAGGAAGCGCTTTGCTGGCAAGGCGTGCGCCTAATCAGATCTCCCTGTGGGGTTGCAGAAAGTTTTCGTCTGTACTTCTTTACTCGAGCTCGTACCGGTGCGTAAAACATATTTTTTTTATCTGTGAGGGTTCGACATTTGGCTGGCAAAAACTTTCTGCAAGACGTTTTCGTTTCACAGCTGGAACCTGTCGTAACGGTTGTTGTCGGCTGCCTTTACAACAGTTAGGAAGCGCTTTGCTGGCAAGGCGTGCGCCTAATCAGATCTCCCTGTGGGGTTGCAGAAAGTTTTCGTCTGTACTTCTTTACTCGAGCTCGTACCGGTGCGTAAAACATATTTTTTTTATCTGTGAGGGTTCGACATTTGGCTGGCAAAAACTTTCTGCAAGACGTTTTCGTTTCACAGCTGGAACCTGTCGTAACGGTTGTTGTCGGCTGCCTTTACAACAGTTAGGAAGCGCTTTGCTGGCAAGGCGTGCGCCTAATCAGATCTCTCTGTAGGGTTGCAGAAAGTTTTCGTCTGTACTTCTTTACTCGAGCTCGTACCGGTGCGTAAAACATATTTTTTTTATCTGTGAGGGTTCGACATTTGGCTGGCAAAAACTTTCTGCAAGACGTTTTCGTTTCACAGCTGGAACCTGTCGTAACGGTTGTTGTCGGCTGCCTTTACAACAGTTAGGAAGCGCTTTGCTGGCAAGGCGTGCGCCTAATCAGATCTCCCTGTGGGGTTGCAGAAAGTTTTCGTCTGTACTTCTTTACTCGAGCTCGTACCGGTGCGTAAAACATATTTTTTTTATCTGTGAGGGTTCGACATTTGGCTGGCAAAAACTTTCTGCAAGACGTTTTCGTTTCACAGCTGGAACCTGTCGTAACGGTTGTTGTCGGCTGCCTTTACAACAGTTAGGAAGCGCTTTGCTGGCAAGGCGTGCGCCTAATCAGATCTCTCTGTAGGGTTGCAGAAAGTTTTCGTCTGTACTTCTTTACTCGAGCTCGTACCGGTGCGTAAAACATATTTTTTTTATCTGTGAGGGTTCGACATTTGGCTGGCAAAAACTTTCTGCAAGACGTTTTCGTTTCACAGCTGGAACCTGTCGTAACGGTTGTTGTCGGCTGCCTTTACAACAGTTAGGAAGCGCTTTGCTGGCAAGGCGTGCGCCTAATCAGATCTCCCTGTGGGGTTGCAGAAAGTTTTCGTCTGTACTTCTTTACTCGAGCTCGTACCGGTGCGTAAAACATATTTTTTTTATCTGTGAGGGTTCGACATTTGGCTGGCAAAAACTTTCTGCAAGACGTTTTCGTTTCACAGCTGGAACCTGTCGTAACGGTTGTTGTCGGCTGCCTTTACAACAGTTAGGAAGCGCTTTGCTGGCAAGGCGTGCGCCTAATCAGATCTCCCTGTGGGGTTGCAGAAAGTTTTCGTCTGTACTTCTTTACTCGAGCTCGTACCGGTGCGTAAAACATATTTTTTTTATCTGTGAGGGTTCGACATTTGGCTGGCAAAAACTTTCTGCAAGACGTTTTCGTTTCACAGCTGGAACCTGTCGTAACGGTTGTTGTCGGCTGCCTTTACAACAGTTAGGAAGCGCTTTGCTGGCAAGGCGTGCGCCTAATCAGATCTCCCTGTGGGGTTGCAGAAAGTTTTCGTCTGTACTTCTTTACTCGAGCTCGTACCGGTGCGTAAAACATATTTTTTTTATCTGTGAGGGTTCGACATTTGGGTGGCAAAAACTTTCTGCAAGACGTTTTCGTTTCACAGCTGGAACCTGTCGTAACGGTTGTTGTCGGCTGCCTTTACAACAGTTAGGAAGCGCTTTGCTGGCAAGGCGTGCACCTAATCAGATCTCCCTCTGGGGTTGCAGAAAGTTTTCGTCTGTACTTCTTTACTCGAGCTCGTACCGGTGCGTAAAACATATTTTTTTTATCTGTGAGGGTTCGACATTTGGCTGGCAAAAACTTTCTGCAAGACGTTTTCGTTTCACAGCTGGAACCTGTCGTAACGGTTGTTTTCGGCTGCCTTTACAACAGCTAGGAAGCGCTTTGCTGGCAAGGCGTGCGCCTAATCAGATCTCCCTGTGGGGTTGCAGAAAGTTTTCGTCTGTACTTCTTTACTCGAGCTCGTACCGGTGCGTAAAACATATTTTTTTTATCTGTGAGGGTTCGACATTTGGCTGGCAAAAACTTTCTGCAAGACGTTTTCGTTTCACAGCTGGAACCTGTCGTAACGGTTCTTGTCGGCTGCCTTTACAACAGCTAGGAAGCGCTTTGCTGGCAAGGCGTGCGCCTAATCAGATCTCCCTGTGGGGTTGCAGAAAGTTTTCGTCTGTACTTCTTTACTCGAGCTCGTACCGGTGCGTAAAACATATTTTTTTTATCTGTGAGGGTTCGACATATGGCTGGCAAAAACTTTCTGCAAGACGTTTTCGTTTCACAGCTGGAACCTGTCGTAACGGTTGTTGTCGGCTGCCTTTACAACAGCTAGGAAGCGCTTTGCTGGCAAGGCGTGCGCCTAATCAGATCTCCCTGTGGGGTTGCAGAAAGTTTTCGTCTGTACTTCTTTACTCGAGCTCGTACCGGTGCGTAAAACATATTTTTTTATCTGTGAGGGTTCGACATTTCGCTGGCAAAAACTTTCTGCAAGACGTTTTCGTTTCACAGCTGGAACCTGTCGTAACGGGTGTTGTCGGCTGCCTTTACAACAGCTAGGAAGCGCTTTGCTGGCAAGGCGTGCGCCTAATCAGATCTCTCTGTGGGGTTGCAGAAAGTTTTCGTCTGTACTTCTTTACTCGAGCTCGTACCGGTGCGTAAAACATATTTTTTTATCTGTGAGGGTTCGACATTTGGCTGGCAAAAACTTTCTGCAAGACGTTTTCGTTTCACAGCTGGAACCTGTCGTAACGGTTGTTGTCGGCTGCCTTTACAACAGTTAGGAAGCGCTTTGCTGGCAAGGCGTGCACCTAATCAGATCTCCCTCTGGGGTTGCAGAAAGTTTTCGTCTGTACTTCTTTACTCGAGCTCGTACCGGTGCGTAAAACATATTTTTTTTATCTGTGAGGGTTCGACATTTCGCTGGCAAAAACTTTCTGCAAGACGTTTTCGTTTCACAGCTGGAATCTGTCGTAACGGTTGTTGTCGGCTGCCTTTACAACAGCTAGGAAGCGCTTTGCTGGCAAGGCGTGCGCCTAATCAGATCTCCCTGTGGGGTTGCAGAAAGTTTTCGTCTGTACTTCTTTACTCGAGCTCGTACCGGTGCGTAAAACATATTTTTTTTATCTGTGAGGGTTCGACATTTGGCTGGCAAAAACTTTCTGCAAGACGTTTTCGTTTCACAGCTGGAACCTGTCGTAACGGTTGTTGTCGGCTGCCTTTACAACAGTTAGGAAGCGCTTTGCTGGCAAGGCGTGCGCCTAATCAGATCTCCCTGTGGGGTTGCAGAAAGTTTTCGTCTGTACTTCTTTACTCGAGCTCGTACCGGTGCGTAAAACATATTTTTTTTATCTGTGAGGGTTCGACATTTGGCTGGCAAAAACTTTCTGCAAGACGTTTTCGTTTCACAGCTGGAACCTGTCGTAACGGTTGTTGTCGGCTGCCTTTACAACAGTTAGGAAGCGCTTTGCTGGCAAGGCGTGCGCCTAATCAGATCTCCCTGTGGGGTTGCAGAAAGTTTTCGTCTGTACTTCTTTACTCGAGCTCGTACCGGTGCGTAAAACATATTTTTTTTATCTGTGAGGGTTCGACATTTGGCTGGCAAAAACTTTCTGCAAGACGTTTTCGTTTCACAGCTGGAACCTGTCGTAACGGTTGTTGTCGGCTGCCTTTACAACAGTTAGGAAGCGCTTTGCTGGCAAGGCGTGCACCTAATCAGATCTCCCTGTGGGGTTGCAGAAAGTTTTCGTCTGTACTTCTTTACTCGAGCTCGTACCGGTGCGTAAAACATATTTTTTTTATCTGTGAGGGTTCGACATTTGGCTGGCAAAAACTTTCTGCAAGACGTTTTCGTTTCACAGCTGGAACCTGTCGTAACGGTTGTTGTCGGCTGCCTTTACAACAGCTAGGAAGCGCTTTGCTGGCAAGGCGTGCGCCTAATCAGATCTCCCTGTGGGGTTGCAGAAAATTTTCGTCTGTACTTCTTTACTCGAGCTCGTACCGGTGCGTAAAACATATTTTTTTATCTGTGAGGGTTCGACATTTGGCTGGCAAAAACTTTCTGCAAGACGTTTTCGTTTCACAGCTGGAACCTGTCGTAACGGTTGCTGTCGGCTGCCTTTACAACAGTTAGGAAGCGCTTTGCTGGCAAGGCGTGCACCTAATCAGATCTCCCTGTGGGGTTGCAGAAAGTTTTCGTCTGTACTTCTTTACTCGAGCTCGTACCGGTGTGTAAAACATATTTTTTTTATCTGTGAGGGTTCGACATTTGGCTGGCAAAAACTTTCTGCAAGACGTTTTCGTTTCACAGCTGGAACCTGTCGTATTGGTTGTTGTCGGCTGCCTTTACAACAGTTAGGAAGCGCTTTGCTGGCAAGGCGTGCACCTAATCAGATCTCCCTGTGGGGTTGCAGAAAGTTTTCGTCTGTACTTCTTTACTCGAGCTCGTACCGGTGTGTAAAACATATTTTTTTTTATCTGTGAGGGTTCGACATTTGGCTGGCAAAAACTTTCTGCAAGACGTTTTCGTTTCACAGCTGGAACCTGTCGTATTGGTTGTTGTCGGCTGCCTTTACAACAGTTAGGAAGCGCTTTGCTGGCAAGGCGTGCACCTAATCAGATCTCCCTGTGGGGTTGCAGAAAGTTTTCGTCTGTACTTCTTTACTCGAGCTCGTACCGGTGCGTAAAACATATTTTTTTATCTGTGAGGGTTCGACATTTGGCTGGCAAAAACTTTCTGCAAGACGTTTTCGTTTCACAGCTGGAACCTGTCGTAACGGTTGTTGTCGGCTGCCTTTACAACAGTTAGGAAGCGCTTTGCTGGCAAGGCGTGCACCTAATCAGATCTCCCTGTGGGGTTGCAGAAAGTTTTCGTCTGTACTTCTTTACTCGAGCTCGTACCGGTGCGTAAAACATATTTTTTTATCTGTGAGGGTTCGACATTTGGCTGGTAAAAACTTTCTGCAAGACGTTTTCGTTTCACAGCTGGAACCTGTCGTAACGGTTGTTGTCGGCTGCCTTTACAACAGTTAGGAAGCGCTTTGCTGGCAAGGCGTGCACCTAATCAGATCTCCCTGTGGGGTTGCAGAAAGTTTTCGTCTGTACTTCTTTACTCGAGCTCGTACCGGTGCGTAAAACATATTTTTTTTATCTGTGAGGGTTCGACATTTGGCTGGCAAAAACTTTCTGCAAGACGTTTTCGTTTCACAGCTGGAACCTGTCGTAACGGTTGTTGTCGGCTGCCTTTACAACAGCTAGGAAGCGCTTTGCTGGCAAGGCGTGCGCCTAATCAGATCTCCCTGTGGGGTTGCAGAAAGTTTTCGTCTGTACTTCTTTACTCGAGCTCGTACCGGTGCGTAAAACATATTTTTTTTATCTGTGAGGTTTCGACATTTGGCTGGCAAAAACTTTCTGCAAGACGTTTTCGTTTCACAGCTGGAACCTGTCGTAACGGTTGTTGTCGGCTGCCTTTACAACAGTTAGGAAGCGCTTTGTTGGCAAGGCGTGCACCTAATCAGATCTCCCTGTGGGGTTGCAGAAAGTTTTCGTCTATACTTCTTTACTCGAGCTCGTACCGGTGCGTAAAACATATTTTTTTTATCTGTGAGGGTTCGACATTTGGCTGGCAAAAACTTTCTGCAAGACGTTTTCGTTTCACAGCTGGAACCTGTCGTAACGGTTGTTGTCGGCTGCCTTTACAACAGTTAGGAAGCGCTTTGCTGGCAAGGCGTGCACCTAATCAGATCTCCCTGTGGGGTTGCAGAAAGTTTTCGTCTGTACTTCTTTACTCGAGCTCGTACCGGTGCGTAAAACATATTTTTTTTATCTGTGAGGGTTCGACATTTGGCTGGCAAAAACTTTCTGCAAGACGTTTTCGTTTCACAGCTGGAACCTGTCGTAACGGTTGTTGTCGGCTGCCTTTACAACAGTTAGGAAGCGCTTTGCTGGCAAGGCGTGCGCCTAATCAGATCTCCCTGTGGGGTTGCAGAAAGTTTTCGTCTGTACTTCTTTACTCGAGCTCGTACCGGTGCGTAAAACATATTTTTTTTATCTGTGAGGGTTCGACATTTGGCTGGCAAAAACTTTCTGCAAGACGTTTTCGTTTCACAGCTGGAACCTGTCGTAACGGTTGTTGTCGGCTGCCTTTACAACAGTTAGGAAGCGCTTTGCTGGCAAGGCGTGCGCCTAATCAGATCTCTCTGTAGGGTTGCAGAAAGTTTTCGTCTGTACTTCTTTACTCGAGCTCGTACCGGTGCGTAAAACATATTTTTTTTATCTGTGAGGGTTCGACATTTGGCTGGCAAAAACTTTCTGCAAGACGTTTTCGTTTCACAGCTGGAACCTGTCGTAACGGTTGTTGTCGGCTGCCTTTACAACAGTTAGGAAGCGCTTTGCTGGCAAGGCGTGCGCCTAATCAGATCTCCCTGTGGGGTTGCAGAAAGTTTTCGTCTGTACTTCTTTACTCGAGCTCGTACCGGTGCGTAAAACATATTTTTTTTATCTGTGAGGGTTCGACATTTGGCTGGCAAAAACTTTCTGCAAGACGTTTTCGTTTCACAGCTGGAACCTGTCGTAACGGTTGTTGTCGGCTGCCTTTACAACAGTTAGGAAGCGCTTTGCTGGCAAGGCGTGCGCCTAATCAGATCTCCCTGTGGGGTTGCAGAAAGTTTTCGTCTGTACTTCTTTACTCGAGCTCGTACCGGTGCGTAAAACATATTTTTTTATCTGTGAGGGTTCGACATTTGGCTGGCAAAAACTTTCTGCAAGACGTTTTCGTTTCACAGCTGGAACCTGTCGTAACGGTTGTTGTCGGCTGCCTTTACAACAGTTAGGAAGCGCTTTGCTGGCAAGGCGTGCGCCTAATCAGATCTCTCTGTAGGGTTGCAGAAAGTTTTCGTCTGTACTTCTTTACTCGAGCTCGTACCGGTGCGTAAAACATATTTTTTTTATCTGTGAGGGTTCGACATTTGGCTGGCAAAAACTTTCTGCAAGACGTTTTCGTTTCACAGCTGGAACCTGTCGTAACGGTTGTTGTCGGCTGCCTTTACAACAGTTAGGAAGCGCTTTGCTGGCAAGGCGTGCACCTAATCAGATCTCCCTGTGGGGTTGCAGAAAGTTTTCGTCTGTACTTCTTTACTCGAGCTCGTACCGGTGCGTAAAACATATTTTTTTTTTATCTGTGAGGGTTCGACATTTGGCTGGCAAAAACTTTCTGCAAGACGTTTTCGTTTCACAGCTGGAACCTGTCGTAACGGTTGTTGTCGGCTGCCTTTACAACAGTTAGGAAGCGCTTTGCTGGCAAGGCGTGCACCTAATCAGATCTCCCTGTGGGGTTGCAGAAAGTTTTCGTCTGTACTTCTTTACTCGAGCTCGTACCGGTGCGTAAAACATATTTTTTTTATCTGTGAGGGTTCGACATTTGGCTGGCAAAAACTTTCTGCAAGACGTTTTCGTTTCACAGCTGGAACCTGTCGTAACGGTTGTTGTCGGCTGCCTTTACAACAGTTAGGAAGCGCTTTGCTGGCAAGGCGTGCACCTAATCAGATCTCCCTGTGGGGTTGCAGAAAGTTTTCGTCTGTACTTCTTTACTCGAGCTCGTACCGGTGCGTAAAACATATTTTTTTTTTATCTGTGAGGGTTCGACATTTGGCTGGCAAAAACTTTCTGCAAGACGTTTTCGTTTCACAGCTGGAACCTGTCGTAACGGTTGTTGTCGGCTGCCTTTACAACAGTTAGGAAGCGCTTTGCTGGCAAGGCGTGCGCCTAATCAGATCTCCCTCTGGGGTTGCAGAAAGTTTTCGTCTGTACTTCTTTACTCGAGCTCGTACCGGTGCGTAAAACATATTTTTTTTATCTGTGAGGGTTCGACATTTGGCTGGCAAAAACTTTCTGCAAGACGTTTTCGTTTCACAGCTGGAACCTGTCGTAACGGTTGTTGTCGGCTGCCTTTACAACAGCTAGGAAGCGCTTTGCTGGCAAGGCGTGCGCCTAATCAGATCTCCCTGTGGGGTTGCAGAAAGTTTTGGTCTGTACTTCTTTACTCGAGCTCGTACCGGTGCGTAAAACATATTTTTTTTATCTGTGAGGGTTCGACATTTGGCTGGCAAAAACTTTCTGCAAGACGTTTTCGTTTCACAGCTGGAACCTGTCGTAACGGTTCTTGTCGGCTGCCTTTACAACAGCTAGGAAGCGCTTTGCTGGCAAGGCGTGCGCCTAATCAGATCTCCCTGTGGGGTTGCAGAAAGTTTTCGTCTGTACTTCTTTACTCGAGCTCGTACCGGTGCGTAAAACATATTTTTTTTATCTGTGAGGGTTCGACATATGGCTGGCAAAAACTTTCTGCAAGACGTTTTCGTTTCACAGCTGGAACCTGTCGTAACGGTTGTTGTCGGCTGCCTTTACAACAGTTAGGAAGCGCTTTGCTGGCAAGGCGTGCGCCTAATCAGATCTTTCTGTGGGGTTGCAGAAAGTTTTCGTCTGTACTTCTTTACTCGAGCTCGTACCGGTGCGTAAAACATATTTTTTATCTGTGAGGGTTCGACATTTGGCTGGAAAAAACTTTCTGCAAGACGTTTTCGTTTCACAGCTGGAACCTGTCGTAACGGTTGTTGTCGGCTGCCTTTACAACAGTTAGGAAGCGCTTTGCTGGCAAGGCGTGCGCCTAATCAGATCTCTCTGTGGGGTTGCAGAAAGTTTTCGTCTGTACTTCTTTACTCGAGCTCGTACCGGTGCGTAAAACATATTTTTTTATCTGTGAGGGTTCGACATTTGGCTGGCAAAAACTTTCTGCAAGACGTTTTCGTTTCACAGCTGGAACCTGTCGTAACGGTTGTTGTCGGCTGCCTTTACAACAGTTAGGAAGCGCTTTGCTGGCAAGGCGTGCGCCTAATCAGATCTCTCTGTAGGGTTGCAGAAAGTTTTCGTCTGTACTTCTTTACTCGAGCTCGTACCGGTGCGTAAAACATATTTTTTTATCTGTGAGGGTTCGACATTTGGCTGGCAAAAACTTTCTGCAAGACGTTTTCGTTTCACAGCTGGAACCTGTCGTAACGGTTGTTGTCGGCTGCCTTTACAACAGCTAGGAAGCGCTTTGCTGGCAAGGCGTGCGCCTAATCAGATCTCCCTGTGGGGTTGCAGAAAGTTTTCGTCTGTACTTCTTTACTCGAGCTCGTACCGGTGCGTAAAACATATTTTTTTTATCTGTGAGGGTTCGACATTTGGCTGGCAAAAACTTTCTGCAAGACGTTTTCGTTTCACAGCTGGAACCTGTCGTAACGGTTGTTGTCGGCTGCCTTTACAACAGCTAGGAAGCGCTTTGCTGGCAAGGCGTGCGCCTAATCAGATCTCCCTGTGGGGTTGCAGAAAGTTTTCGTCTGTACTTCTTTACTCGAGCTCGTACCGGTGCGTAAAACATATTTTTTTATCTGTGAGGGTTCGACATTTGGCTGGCAAAAACTTTCTGCAAGACGTTTTCGTTTCACAGCTGGAACCTGTCGTAACGGTTGTTGTCGGCTGCCTTTACAACAGCTAGGAAGCGCTTTGCTGGCAAGGCGTGCGCCTAATCAGATCTCCCTGTGGGGTTGCAGAAAGTTTTCGTCTGTACTTCTTTACTCGAGCTCGTACCGGTGCGTAAAACATATTTTTTTATCTGTGAGGGTTCGACATTTCGCTGGCAAAAACTTTCTGCAAGACGTTTTCGTTTCACAGCTGGAACCTGTCGTAACGGGTGTTGTCGGCTGCCTTTACAACAGCTAGGAAGCGCTTTGCTGGCAAGGCGTGCGCCTAATCAGATCTCTCTTTGGGGTTGCAGAAAGTTTTCGTCTGTACTTCTTTACTCGAGCTCGTACCGGTGCGTAAAACATATTTTTTTTATCTGTGAGGGTTCGACATTTGGCTGGCAAAAACTTTCTGCAAGACGTTTTCGTTTCACAGCTGGAACCTGTCGTAACGGTTGTTGTCGGCTGCCTTTACAACAGCTAGGAAGCGCTTTGCTGGCAAGGCGTGCGCCTAATCAGATCTCTCTGTAGGGTTGCAGAAAGTTTTCGTCTGTACTTCTTTACTCGAGCTCGTACCGGTGCGTAAAACATATTTTTTTATCTGTGAGGGTTCGACATTTGGCTGGCAAAAACTTTCTGCAAGACGTTTTCGTTTCACAGCTGGAACCTGTCGTAACGGTTGTTGTCGGCTGCCTTTACAACAGTTAGGAAGCGCTTTGCTGGCAAGGCGTGCGCCTAATGAGATCTCTCTGTAGGGTTGCAGAAAGTTTTCGTCTGTACTTCTTTACTCGAGCTCGTACCGGTGCGTAAAACATATTTTTTTATCTGTGAGGGTTCGACATTTGGCTGGCAAAAACTTTCTGCAAGACGTTTTCTTTTCACAGCTGGAACCTGTCGTAACGGTTGTTGTCGGCTGCCTTTACAACAGTTAGGAAGCGCTTTGCTGGCAAGGCGTGCGCCTAATCAGATCTCTCTGTAGGGTTGCAGAAAGTTTTCGTCTGTACTTCTTTACTCGAGCTCGTACCGGTGCGTAAAACATATTTTTTTTATCTGTGAGGGTTCGACATTTGGCTGGCAAGAACTTTCTGCAAGACGTTTTCGTTTCACAGCTGGAACCTGTCGTAACGGTTGTTGTCGGCTGCCTTTACAACAGTTAGGAAGCGCTTTGCTGGCAAGGCGTGCGCCTAATCAGATCTCTCTGTAGGGTTGCAGAAAGTTTTCGTCTGTACTTCTTTACTCGAGCTCGTACCGGTGCGTAAAACATATTTTTTTATCTGTGAGGGTTCGACATTTGGCTGGCAAAAACTTTCTGCAAGACGTTTTCGTTTCACAGCTGGAACCTGTCGTAACGGTTGTTGTCGGCTGCCTTTACAACAGTTAGGAAGCGCTTTGCTGGCAAGGCGTGCGCCTAATCAGATCTCTCTGTGGGGTTGCAGAAAGTTTTCGTCTGTACTTCTTTACTCGAGCTCGTACCGGTGCGTAAAACATATTTTTTTATCTGTGAGGGTTCGACATTTGGCTGGCAAAAACTTTCTGCAAGACGTTTTCGTTTCACAGCTGGAACCTGTCGTAACGGTTGTTGTCGGCTGCCTTTACAACAGTTAGGAAGCGCTTTGCTGGCAAGGCGTGCGCCTAATCAGATCTCTCTGTAGGGTTGCAGAAAGTTTTCGTCTGTACTTCTTTACTCGAGCTCGTACCGGTGCGTAAAACATATTTTTTTATCTGTGAGGGTTCGACATTTGGCTGGCAAAAACTTTCTGCAAGACGTTTTCGTTTCACAGCTGGAACCTGTCGTAACGGTTGTTGTCGGCTGCCTTTACAACAGCTAGGAAGCGCTTTGCTGGCAAGGCGTGCGCCTAATCAGATCTCTCTGTGGGGTTGCAGAAAGTTTTCGTCTGTACTTCTTTACTCGAGCTCGTACCGGTGCGTAAAACATATTTTTTTATCTGTGAGGGTTCGACATTTGGCTGGCAAAAACTTTCTGCAAGACGTTTTCGTTTCACAGCTGGAACCTGTCGTAACGGTTGTTGTCGGCTGCCTTTACAACAGCTAGGAAGCGCTTTGCTGGCAAGGCGTGCGCCTAATCAGATCTCTCTGTAGGGTTGCAGAAAGTTTTCGTCTGTACTTCTTTACTCGAGCTCGTACCGGTGCGTAAAACATATTTTTTATCTGTGAGGGTTCGACATTTGGCTGGCAAAAACTTTCTGCAAGACGTTTTCGTTTCACAGCTGGAACCTGTCGTAACGGTTGTTGTCGGCTGCCTTTACAACAGTTAGGAAGCGCTTTGCTGGCAAGGCGTGCGCCTAATCAGATCTCTCTGTAGGGTTGCAGAAAGTTTTCGTCTGTACTTCTTTACTCGAGCTCGTACCGGTGCGTAAAACATATTTTTTTATCTGTGAGGGTTCGACATTTGGCTGGCAAAAACTTTCTGCAAGACGTTTTCGTTTCACAGCGGGAACCTGTCGTAACGGTTGTTGTCGGCTGCCTTTACAACAGCTAGGAAGCGCTTTGCTGGCAAGGCGTGCGCCTAATCAGATCTCTCTGTAGGGTTGCAGAAAGTTTTCGTCTGTACTTCTTTACTCGAGCTCGTGCCGGTGCGTAAAACATATTTTTTTATCTGTGAGGGTTCGACATTTGGCTGGCAAAAACTTTCTGCAAGACGTTTTCGTTTCACAGCTGGAACCTGTCGTAACGGTTGTTGTCGGCTGCCTTTACAACAGTTAGGAAGCGCTTTGCTGGCAAGGCGTGCGCCTAATCAGATCTCTCTGTAGGGTTGCAGAAAGTTTTCGTCTGTACTTCTTTACTCGAGCTCGTACCGGTGCGTAAAACATATTTTTTATCTGTGAGGGTTCGACATTTGGCTGGCAAAAACTTTCTGCAAGACGTTTTCGTTTCACAGCTGGAACCTGTCGTAACGGTTGTTGTCGGCTGCCTTTACAACAGTTAGGAAGCGCTTTGCTGGCAAGGCGTGCGCCTAATCAGATCTCTCTGTAGGGTTGCAGAAAGTTTTCGTCTGTACTTCTTTACTCGAGCTCGTGCCGGTGCGTAAAACATATTTTTTATCTGTGAGGGTTCGACATTTGGCTGGCAAAAACTTTCTGCAAGACGTTTTCGTTTCACAGCTGGAACCTGTCGTAACGGTTGTTGTCGGCTGCCTTTACAACAGTTAGGAAGCGCTTTGCTGGCAAGGCGTGCGCCTAATCAGATCTCTCTGTAGGGTTGCAGAAAGTTTTCGTCTGTACTTCTTTACTCGAGGTCGTACCGGTGCGTAAAACATATTTTTTTATCTGTGAGTTCGACATTTGGCTGGCAAAAACTTTCTGCAAGACGTTTTCGTTTCACAGCTGGAACCTGTCGTAACGGTTGTTGTCGGCTGCCTTTACAACAGCTAGGAAGCGCTTTGCTGGCAAGGCGTGCGCCTAATCAGATCTCTCTGTAGGGTTGCAGAAAGTTTTCGTCTGTACTTCTTTACTCGAGCTCGTGCCGGTGCGTAAAACATATTTTTTTATCTGTGAGGGTTCGACATTTGGCTGGCAAAAACTTTGTGCAAGACGTTTTCGTTTCACAGCTGGAACCTGTCGTAACGGTTGTTGTCGGCTGCCTTTACAACAGTTAGGAAGCGCTTTGCTGGCAAGGCGTGCGCCTAATCAGATCTCTCTGTGGGGTTGCAGAAAGTTTTCGTCTGTACTTCTTTACTCGAGCTCGTACCGGTGCGTAAAACATATTTTTTTATCTGTGAGGGTTCGACATTTGGCTGGCAAAAACTTTCTGCAAGACCTTTTCGTTTCACAGCTGGAACCTGTCGTAACGGTTGTTGTCGGCTGCCTTTACAACAGCTAGGAAGCGCTTTGCTGGCAAGGCGTGCGCCTAATCAGATCTCTCTGTGGGGTTGCAGAAAGGTTTCGTCTGTACTTCTTTACTCGAGCTCGTACCGGTGCGTAAAACATATTTTTTTATCTGTGAGGGTTCGACATTTGGCTGGCAAAAACTTTCTGCAAGACGTTTTCGTTTCACAGCTGGAACCTGTCATAACGGTTGTTGTCGGCTGCCTTTACAACAGCTAGGAAGCGCTTTGCTGGCAAGGCGTGCACCTAATCAGATCGCTCTGTGGGGTTGCAGAAAGTTTTCGTCTGTACTTCTTTACTCGAGCTCGTACCGGTGCGTAAAACATATTTTTTTATCTGTGAGGGTTCGACATTTGGCTGGCAAAAACTTTCTGCAAGACGTCTTTGTTTCACAGCTGGAACCTGTCGTAACGGTTGTTGTCGGCTGCCTTTACAACAGCTAGGAAGCGCTTTGCTGGCAAGGCGTGCGCCTAATCAGATCTCTCTGTAGGGTTGCAGAAAGTTTTCGTCTGTACTTCTTTACTCGAGCTCGTACCGGTGCGTAAAACATATTTTTTTTATCTGTGAGGGTTCGACATTTGGCTGGCAAAAACTTTCTGCAAGACGTTTTCGTTTCACAGCTGGAACCTGTCGTAACGGTTGTTGTCGGCTGCCTTTACAACAGTTAGGAAGCGCTTTGCTGGCAAGGCGTGCACCTAATCAGATCTCCCTGTGGGGTTGCAGAAAGTTTTCGTCTGTACTTCTTTACTCGAGCTCGTACCGGTGCGTAAAACATATTTTTTTATCTGTGAGGGTTCGACATTTCGCTGGCAAAAACTTTCTGCAAGACGTTTTCGTTTCACAGCTGGAATCTGTCGTAACGGTTGTTGTCGGCTGCCTTTACAACAGCTAGGAAGCGCTTTGCTGGCAAGGCGTGCGCCTAATCAGATCTCCCTGTGGGGTTGCAGAAAGTTTTCGTCTGTACTTCTTTACTCGAGCTCGTACCGGTGCGTAAAACATATTTTTTTTATCTGTGAGGGTTCGACATTTGGCTGGCAAAAACTTTCTGCAAGACGTTTTCGTTTCACAGCTGGAACCTGTCGTAACGGTTGTTGTCGGCTGCCTTTACAACAGTTAGGAAGCGCTTTGCTGGCAAGGCGTGCGCCTAATCAGATCTCTCTGTAGGGTTGCAGAAAGTTTTCGTCTGTACTTCTTTACTCGAGCTCGTACCGGTGCGTAAAACATATTTTTTTTATCTGTGAGGGTTCGACATTTGGCTGGCAAAAACTTTCTGCAAGCCGTTTTCGTTTCACAGCTGGAACCTGTCGTAACGGTTGTTGTCGGCTGCCTTTACAACAGCTAGGAAGCGCTTTGCTGGCAAGGCGTGCGCCTAATCAGATCTCTCTGTAGGGTTGCAGAAAGTTTTCGTCTGTACTTCTTTACTCGAGCTCGTACCGGTGCGTAAAACATATTTTTTTTATCTGTGAGGGTTCGACATTTGGCTGGCAAAAACTTTCTGCAAGACGTTTTCGTTTCACAGCTGGAACCTGTCGTAACGGTTGTTGTCGGCTGCCTTTACAACAGCTAGGAAGCGCTTTGCTGGCAAGGCGTGCGCCTAATCAGATCTCCCTGTGGGGTTGCAGAAAGTTTTCGTCTGTACTTCTTTACTCGAGCTCGTACCGGTGCGTAAAACATATTTTTTTATCTGTGAGGGTTCGACATTTGGCTGGCAAAAACTTTCTGCAAGACGTTTTCGTTTCACAGCTGGAACCTGTCGTAACGGTTGTTGTCGGCTGCCTTTACAACAGTTAGGAAGCGCTTTGCTGGCAAGGCGTGCACCTAATCAGATCTCCCTGTGGGGTTGCAGAAAGTTTTCGTCTGTACTTCTTTACTCGAGCTCGTACCGGTGTGTAAAACATATTTTTTTTTTATCTGTGAGGGTTCGACATTTGGCTGGCAAAAACTTTCTGCAAGACGTTTTCGTTTCACAGCTGGAACCTGTCGTATTGGTTGTTGTCGGCTGCCTTTACAACAGTTAGGAAGCGCTTTGCTGGCAAGGCGTGCACCTAATCAGATCTCCCTGTGGGGTTGCAGAAAGTTTTCGTCTGTACTTCTTTACTCGAGCTCGTACCGGTGCGTAAAACATATTTTTTTATCTGTGAGGGTTCGACATTTGGCTGGCAAAAACTTTCTGCAAGACGTTTTCGTTTCACAGCTGGAACCTGTCGTAACGGTTGTTGTCGGCTGCCTTTACAACAGTTAGGAACCGCTTTGCTGGCAAGGCGTGCACCTAATCAGATCTCCCTGTGGGGTTGCAGAAAGTTTTCGTCTGTACTTCTTTACTCGAGCTCGTACCGGTGCGTAAAACATATTTTTTTATCTGTGAGGGTTCGACATTTCGCTGGCAAAAACTTTCTGCAAGACGTTTTCGTTTCACAGCTGGAACCTGTCGTAACGGTTGTTGTCGGCTGCCTTTACAACAGTTAGGAAGCGCTTTGCTGGCAAGGCGTGCACCTAATCAGATCTCCCTGTGGGGTTGCAGAAAGTTTTCGTCTGTACTTCTTTACTCAAGCTCGTACCGGTGCGTAAAACATATTTTTTTTATCTGTGAGGGTTCGACATTTGGCTGGCAAAACCTTTCTGCAAGACGTTTTCGTTTCACAGCTGGAACCTGTCGTAACGGTTGTTGTCGGCTGCCTTTACAACAGCTAGGAAGCGCTTTGCTGGCAAGGCGTGCACCTAATCAGATCTCCCTGTGGGGTTGCAGAAAGTTTTCGTCTGTACTTCTTTACTCGAGCTCGTACCGGTGCGTAAAACATATTTTTTTATCTGTGAGGGTTCGACATTTCGCTGGCAAAAACTTTCTGCAAGACGTTTTCGTTTCACAGCTGGAACCTGTCGTAACGGGTGTTGTCGGCTGCCTTTACAACAGCTAGGAAGCGCTTTGCTGGCAAGGCGTGCGCCTAATCAGATCTCTCTGTGGGGTTGCAGAAAGTTTTCGTCTGTACTTCTTTACTCGAGCTCGTACCGGTGCGTAAAACATATTTTTTTATCTGTGAGGGTTCGACATTTGGCTGGCAAAAACTTTCTGCAAGACGTTTTCGTTTCACAGCTGGAACCTGTCGTAACGGTTGTTGTCGGCTGCCTTTACAACAGTTAGGAAGCGCTTTGCTGGCAAGGCGTGCGCCTAATCAGATCTCTCTGTGGGGTTGCAGAAAGTTTTCGTCTGTACTTCTTTACTCGAGCTCGTACCGGTGCGTAAAACATATTTTTTTATCTGTGAGGGTTCGACATTTGGCTGGCAAAAACTTTCTGCAAGACGTTTTCGTTTCACAGCTGGAACCTGTCGTAACGGTTGTTGTCGGCTGCCTTTACAACAGTTAGGAAGCGCTTTGCTGGCAAGGCGTGCGCCTAATCAGATCTCTCTGTAGGGTTGCAGAAAGTTTTCGTCTGTACTTCTTTACTCGAGCTCGTACCGGTGCGTAAAACATATTTTTTTATCTGTGAGGGTTCGACATTTGGCTGGCAAAAACTTTCTGCAAGACGTTTTCGTTTCACAGCTGGAACCTGTCGTAACGGTTGTTGTCGGCTGCCTTTACAACAGCTAGGAAGCGCTTTGCTGGCAAGGCGTGCGCCTAATCAGATCTCTCTGTGGGGTTGCAGAAAGTTTTCGTCTGTACTTCTTTACTCGAGCTCGTACCGGTGCGTAAAACATATTTTTTTATCTGTGAGGGTTCGACATTTGGCTGGCAAAAACTTTCTGCAAGACGTTTTCGTTTCACAGCTGGAACCTGTCGTAACGGTTGTTGTCGGCTGCCTTTACAACAGCTAGGAAGCGCTTTGCTGGCAAGGCGTGCGCCTAATCAGATCTCTCTGTAGGGTTGCAGAAAGTTTTCGTCTGTACTTCTTTACTCGAGCTCGTGCCGGTGCGTAAAACATATTTTTTTATCTGTGAGGGTTCGACATTTGGCTGGCAAAAACTTTGTGCAAGACGTTTTCGTTTCACAGCTGGAACCTGTCGTAACGGTTGTTGTCGGCTGCCTTTACAACAGTTAGGAAGCGCTTTGCTGGCAAGGCGTGCGCCTAATCAGATCTCTCTGTGGGGTTGCAGAAAGTTTTCGTCTGTACTTCTTTACTCGAGCTCGTACCGGTGCGTAAAACATATTTTTTTATCTGTGAGGGTTCGACATTTGGCTGGCAAAAACTTTGTGCAAGACGTTTTCGTTTCACAGCTGGAACCTGTCGTAACGGTTGTTGTCGGCTGCCTTTACAACAGCTAGGAAGCGCTTTGCTGGCAAGGCGTGCGCCTAATCAGATCTCTCTGTAGGGTTGCAGAAAGTTTTCGTCTGTACTTCTTTACTCGAGCTCGTACCGGTGCGTAAAACATATTTTTTTATCTGTGAGGGTTCGACATTTGGCTGGCAAAAACTTTCTGCAAGACGTTTTCGTTTCACAGCTGGAACCTGTCGTAACGGTTGTTGTCGGCTGCCTTTACAACAGCTAGGAAGCGCTTTGCTGGCAAGGCGTGCGCCTAATCAGATCTCTCTGTGGGGTTGCAGAAAGTTTTCGTCTGTACTTCTTTACTCGAGCTCGTACCGGTGCGTAAAACATATTTTTTTTATCTGTGAGGGTTCGACATTTGGCTGGCAAAAACTTTGTGCAAGACGTTTTCGTTTCACAGCTGGAACCTGTCGTAACGGTTGTTGTCGGCTGCCTTTACAACAGCTAGGAAGCGCTTTGCTGGCAAGGCGTGCGCCTAATCAGATCTCTCTGTAGGGTTGCAGAAAGTTTTCGTCTGTACTTCTTTACTCGAGCTCGTACCGGTGCGTAAAACATATTTTTTTATCTGTGAGGGTTCGACATTTGGCTGGCAAAAACTTTCTGCAAGACGTTTTCGTTTCACAGCTGGAACCTGTCGTAACGGTTGTTGTCGGCTGCCTTTACAACAGCTAGGAAGCGCTTTGCTGGCAAGGCGTGCGCCTAATCAGATCTCTCTGTAGGGTTGCAGAAAGTTTTCGTCTGTACTTCTTTACTCGAGCTCGTACCGGTGCGTAAAACATATTTTTTTTATCTGTGAGGGTTCGACATTTGGCTGGCAAAAACTTTCTGCAAGACGTTTTCGTTTCACAGCTGGAACCTGTCGTAACGGTTGTTGTCGGCTGCCTTTACAACAGCTAGGAAGCGCTTTGCTGGCAAGGCGTGCGCCTAATCAGATCTCTCTGTGGGGTTGCAGAAAGTTTTCGTCTGTACTTCTTTACTCGAGCTCGTACCGGTGCGTAAAACATATTTTTTTTATCTGTGAGGGTTCGACATTTGGCTGGCAAAAACTTTCTGCAAGACGTTTTCGTTTCACAGCTGGAACCTGTCGTAACGGTTGCTGTCGGCTGCCTTGACAACAGTTAGGAAGCGCTTTGCTGGCAAGGCGTGCACCTAATCAGATCTCCCTGTGGGGTTGCAGAAAGTTTTCGTCTGTACTTCTTTACTCGAGCTCGTACCGGTGCGTAAAACATATTTTTTTTATCTGTGAGGGTTCGACATTTGGCTGGCAAAAACTTTCTGCAAGACGTTTTCGTTTCACAGCTGGAACCTGTCGTAACGGTTGTTGTCGGCTGCCTTTACAACAGCTAGGAAGCGCTTTGCTGGCAAGGCGTGCGCCTAATCAGATCTCTCTGTGGGGTTGCAGAAAGTTTTCGTCTGTACTTCTTTACTCGAGCTCGTACCGGTGCGTAAAACATATTTTTTTATCTGTGAGGGTTCGACATTTCGCTGGCAAAAACTTTCTGCAAGACGTTTTCGTTTCACAGCTGGAATCTGTCGTAACGGTTGTTGTCGGCTGCCTTTACAACAGCTAGGAAGCGCTTTGCTGGCAAGGCGTGCGCCTAATCAGATCTCCCTGTGGGGTTGCAGAAAGTTTTCGTCTGTACTTCTTTACTCGAGCTCGTACCGGTGCGTAAAACATATTTTTTTTATCTGTGAGGGTTCGACATTTGGCTGGCAAAAACTTTCTGCAAGACGTTTTCGTTTCACAGCTGGAATCTGTCGTAACGGTTGTTGTCGGCTGCCTTTACAACAGCTAGGAAGCGCTTTGCTGGCAAGGCGTGCACCTAATCAGATCTCCCTGTGGGGTTGCAGAAAGTTTTCGTCTGTACTTCTTTACTCGAGCTCGTACCGGTGCGTAAAACATATTTTTTTATCTGTGAGGGTTCGACATTTCGCTGGCAAAAACTTTCTGCAAGACGTTTTCGTTTCACAGCTGGAATCTGTCGTAACGGTTGTTGTCGGCTGCCTTTACAACAGCTAGGAAGCGCTTTGCTGGCAAGGCGTGCACCTAATCAGATCTCCCTGTGGGGTTGCAGAAAGTTTTCGTCTGTACTTCTTTACTCGAGCTCGTACCGGTGCGTAAAACATATTTTTTTTATCTGTGAGGGTTCGACATTTGGCTGGCAAAAACTTTCTGCAAGACGTTTTCGTTTCACAGCTGGAATCTGTCGTAACGGTTGTTGTCGGCTGCCTTTACAACAGCTAGGAAGCGCTTTGCTGGCAAGGCGTGCACCTAATCAGATCTCCCTGTGGGGTTGCAGAAAGTTTTCGTCTGTACTTCTTTACTCGAGCTCGTACCGGTGCGTAAAACATATTTTTTTATCTGTGAGGGTTCGACATTTCGCTGGCAAAAACTTTCTGCAAGACGTTTTCGTTTCACAGCTGGAATCTGTCGTAACGGTTGTTGTCGGCTGCCTTTACAACAGCTAGGAAGCGCTTTGCTGGCAAGGCGTGCACCTAATCAGATCTCCCTGTGGGGTTGCAGAAAGTTTTCGTCTGTACTTCTTTACTCGAGCTCGTACCGGTGCGTAAAACATATTTTTTTTATCTGTGAGGGTTCGACATTTGGCTGGCAAAAACTTTCTGCAAGACGTTTTCGTTTCACAGCTGGAACCTGTCGTAACGGTTGTTGTCGGCTGCCTTTACAACAGTTAGGAAGCGCTTTGCTGGCAAGGCGTGCACCTAATCAGATCTCCCTGTGGGGTTGCAGAAAGTTTTCGTCTGTACTTCTTTACTCGAGCTCGTACCGGTGCGTAAAACATATTTTTTTATCTGTGAGGGTTCGACATTTGGCTGGCAAAAACTTTCTGCAAGACGTTTTCGTTTCACAGCTGGAATCTGTCGTAACGGTTGTTGTCGGCTGCCTTTACAACAGTTAGGAAGCGCTTTGCTGGCAAGGCGTGCGCCTAATCAGATCTCCCTGTGGGGTTGCAGAAAGTTTTCGTCTGTACTTCTTTACTCGAGCTCGTACCGGTGCGTAAAACATATTTTTTTTATCTGTGAGGGTTCGACATTTGGCTGGCAAAAACTTTCTGCAAGACGTTTTCGTTTCACAGCTGGAATCTGTCGTAACGGTTGTTGTCGGCTGCCTTTAAAACAGCTAGGAAGCGCTTTGCTGGCAAGGCGTGCGCCTAATCAGATCTCCCTGTGGGGTTGCAGAAAGTTTTCGTCTGTACTTCTTTACTCGAGCTCGTACCGGTGCGTAAAACATATTTTTTTATCTGTGAGGGTTCGACATTTGGCTGGCAAAAACTTTCTGCAAGACGTTTTCGTTTCACAGCTGGAACCTGTCGTAACGGTTGTTGTCGGCTGCCTTTACAACAGTTAGGAAGCGCTTTGCTGGCAAGGCGTGCACCTAATCAGATCTCCCTGTGGGGTTGCAGAAAGTTTTCGTCTGTACTTCTTTACTCGAGCTCGTACCGGTGCGTAAAACATATTTTTTTTATCTGTGAGGGTTCGACATTTGGCTGGCAAAAACTTTCTGCAAGACGTTTTCGTTTCACAGCTGGAACCTGTCGTAACGGTTGTTGTCGGCTGCCTTTACAACAGCTAGGAAGCGCTTTGCTGGCAAGGCGTGCGCCTAATCAGATCTCTCTGTAGGGTTGCAGAAAGTTTTCGTCTGTACTTCTTTACTCGAGCTCGTACCGGTGCGTAAAACATATTTTTTATCTGTGAGGGTTCGACATTTGGCTGGCAAAAACTTTCTGCAAGACGTTTTCGTTTCACAGCTGGAACCTGTCGTAACGGTTGTTGTCGGCTGCCTTTACAACAGTTAGGAAGCGCTTTGCTGGCAAGGCGTGCGCCTAATCAGATCTCTCTGTAGGGTTGCAGAAAGTTTTCGTCTGTACTTCTTTACTCGAGCTCGTACCGGTGCGTAAAACATATTTTTTTATCTGTGAGGGTTCGACATTTGGCTGGCAAAAACTTTCTGCAAGACGTTTTCGTTTCACAGCTGGAACCTGTCGTAACGGTTGTTGTCGGCTGCCTTTACAACAGCTAGGAAGCGCTTTGCTGGCAAGGCGTGCGCCTAATCAGATCTCTCTGTAGGGTTGCAGAAAGTTTTCGTCTGTACTTCTTTACTCGAGCTCGTGCCGGTGCGTAAAACATATTTTTTTATCTGTGAGGGTTCGACATTTGGCTGGCAAAAACTTTCTGCAAGACGTTTTCGTTTCACAGCTGGAACCTGTCGTAACGGTTGTTGTCGGCTGCCTTTACAACAGTTAGGAAGCGCTTTGCTGGCAAGGCGTGCGCCTAATCAGATCTCTCTGTAGGGTTGCAGAAAGTTTTCGTCTGTACTTCTTTACTCGAGCTCGTACCGGTGCGTAAAACATATTTTTTATCTGTGAGGGTTCGACATTTGGCTGGCAAAAACTTTCTGCAAGACGTTTTCGTTTCACAGCTGGAACCTGTCGTAACGGTTGTTGTCGGCTGCCTTTACAACAGTTAGGAAGCGCTTTGCTGGCAAGGCGTGCGCCTAATCAGATCTCTCTGTAGGGTTGCAGAAAGTTTTCGTCTGTACTTCTTTACTCGAGCTCGTGCCGGTGCGTAAAACATATTTTTTATCTGTGAGGGTTCGACATTTGGCTGGCAAAAACTTTCTGCAAGACGTTTTCGTTTCACAGCTGGAACCTGTCGTAACGGTTGTTGTCGGCTGCCTTTACAACAGTTAGGAAGCGCTTTGCTGGCAAGGCGTGCGCCTAATCAGATCTCTCTGTAGGGTTGCAGAAAGTTTTCGTCTGTACTTCTTTACTCGAGGTCGTACCGGTGCGTAAAACATATTTTTTTATCTGTGAGTTCGACATTTGGCTGGCAAAAACTTTCTGCAAGACGTTTTCGTTTCACAGCTGGAACCTGTCGTAACGGTTGTTGTCGGCTGCCTTTACAACAGCTAGGAAGCGCTTTGCTGGCAAGGCGTGCGCCTAATCAGATCTCTCTGTAGGGTTGCAGAAAGTTTTCGTCTGTACTTCTTTACTCGAGCTCGTGCCGGTGCGTAAAACATATTTTTTTATCTGTGAGGGTTCGACATTTGGCTGGCAAAAACTTTGTGCAAGACGTTTTCGTTTCACAGCTGGAACCTGTCGTAACGGTTGTTGTCGGCTGCCTTTACAACAGTTAGGAAGCGCTTTGCTGGCAAGGCGTGCGCCTAATCAGATCTCTCTGTGGGGTTGCAGAAAGGTTTCGTCTGTACTTCTTTACTCGAGCTCGTACCGGTGCGTAAAACATATTTTTTTATCTGTGAGGGTTCGACATTTGGCTGGCAAAAACTTTCTGCAAGACCTTTTCGTTTCACAGCTGGAACCTGTCGTAACGGTTGTTGTCGGCTGCCTTTACAACAGCTAGGAAGCGCTTTGCTGGCAAGGCGTGCGCCTAATCAGATCTCTCTGTGGGGTTGCAGAAAGGTTTCGTCTGTACTTCTTTACTCGAGCTCGTACCGGTGCGTAAAACATATTTTTTTATCTGTGAGGGTTCGACATTTGGCTGGCAAAAACTTTCTGCAAGACCTTTTCGTTTCACAGCTGGAACCTGTCGTAACGGTTGTTGTCGGCTGCCTTTACAACAGCTAGGAAGCGCTTTGCTGGCAAGGCGTGCGCCTAATCAGATCTCTCTGTAGGGTTGCAGAAAGTTTTCGTCTGTACTTCTTTACTCGAGGTCGTACCGGTGCGTAAAACATATTTTTTTATCTGTGAGTTCGACATTTGGCTGGCAAAAACTTTCTGCAAGACGTTTTCGTTTCACAGCTGGAACCTGTCGTAACGGTTGTTGTCGGCTGCCTTTACAACAGCTAGGAAGCGCTTTGCTGGCAAGGCGTGCGCCTAATCAGATCTCTCTGTAGGGTTGCAGAAAGTTTTCGTCTGTACTTCTTTACTCGAGCTCGTGCCGGTGCGTAAAACATATTTTTTTATCTGTGAGGGTTCGACATTTGGCTGGCAAAAACTTTGTGCAAGACGTTTTCGTTTCACAGCTGGAACCTGTCGTAACGGTTGTTGTCGGCTGCCTTTACAACAGTTAGGAAGCGCTTTGCTGGCAAGGCGTGCGCCTAATCAGATCTCTCTGTGGGGTTGCAGAAAGTTTTCGTCTGTACTTCTTTACTCGAGCTCGTACCGGTGCGTAAAACATATTTTTTTATCTGTGAGGGTTCGACATTTGGCTGGCAAAAACTTTCTGCAAGACCTTTTCGTTTCACAGCTGGAACCTGTCGTAACGGTTGTTGTCGGCTGCCTTTACAACAGCTAGGAAGCGCTTTGCTGGCAAGGCGTGCGCCTAATCAGATCTCTCTGTGGGGTTGCAGAAAGGTTTCGTCTGTACTTCTTTACTCGAGCTCGTACCGGTGCGTAAAACATATTTTTTTATCTGTGAGGGTTCGACATTTGGCTGGCAAAAACTTTCTGCAAGACGTTTTCGTTTCACAGCTGGAACCTGTCATAACGGTTGTTGTCGGCTGCCTTTACAACAGCTAGGAAGCGCTTTGCTGGCAAGGCGTGCACCTAATCAGATCGCTCTGTGGGGTTGCAGAAAGTTTTCGTCTGTACTTCTTTACTCGAGCTCGTACCGGTGCGTAAAACATATTTTTTTATCTGTGAGGGTTCGACATTTGGCTGGCAAAAACTTTCTGCAAGACGTCTTTGTTTCACAGCTGGAACCTGTCGTAACGGTTGTTGTCGGCTGCCTTTACAACAGCTAGGAAGCGCTTTGCTGGCAAGGCGTGCGCCTAATCAGATCTCTCTGTAGGGTTGCAGAAAGTTTTCGTCTGTACTTCTTTACTCGAGCTCGTACCGGTGCGTAAAACATATTTTTTTTATCTGTGAGGGTTCGACATTTGGCTGGCAAAAACTTTCTGCAAGACGTTTTCGTTTCACAGCTGGAACCTGTCGTAACGGTTGTTGTCGGCTGCCTTTACAACAGTTAGGAAGCGCTTTGCTGGCAAGGCGTGCACCTAATCAGATCTCCCTGTGGGGTTGCAGAAAGTTTTCGTCTGTACTTCTTTACTCGAGCTCGTACCGGTGCGTAAAACATATTTTTTTATCTGTGAGGGTTCGACATTTCGCTGGCAAAAACTTTCTGCAAGACGTTTTCGTTTCACAGCTGGAATCTGTCGTAACGGTTGTTGTCGGCTGCCTTTACAACAGCTAGGAAGCGCTTTGCTGGCAAGGCGTGCGCCTAATCAGATCTCCCTGTGGGGTTGCAGAAAGTTTTCGTCTGTACTTCTTTACTCGAGCTCGTACCGGTGCGTAAAACATATTTTTTTTATCTGTGAGGGTTCGACATTTGGCTGGCAAAAACTTTCTGCAAGACGTTTTCGTTTCACAGCTGGAACCTGTCGTAACGGTTGTTGTCGGCTGCCTTTACAACAGTTAGGAAGCGCTTTGCTGGCAAGGCGTGCGCCTAATCAGATCTCTCTGTAGGGTTGCAGAAAGTTTTCGTCTGTACTTCTTTACTCGAGCTCGTACCGGTGCGTAAAACATATTTTTTTTATCTGTGAGGGTTCGACATTTGGCTGGCAAAAACTTTCTGCAAGCCGTTTTCGTTTCACAGCTGGAACCTGTCGTAACGGTTGTTGTCGGCTGCCTTTACAACAGCTAGGAAGCGCTTTGCTGGCAAGGCGTGCGCCTAATCAGATCTCTCTGTAGGGTTGCAGAAAGTTTTCGTCTGTACTTCTTTACTCGAGCTCGTACCGGTGCGTAAAACATATTTTTTTTATCTGTGAGGGTTCGACATTTGGCTGGCAAAAACTTTCTGCAAGACGTTTTCGTTTCACAGCTGGAACCTGTCGTAACGGTTGTTGTCGGCTGCCTTTACAACAGCTAGGAAGCGCTTTGCTGGCAAGGCGTGCGCCTAATCAGATCTCCCTGTGGGGTTGCAGAAAGTTTTCGTCTGTACTTCTTTACTCGAGCTCGTACCGGTGCGTAAAACATATTTTTTTATCTGTGAGGGTTCGACATTTGGCTGGCAAAAACTTTCTGCAAGACGTTTTCGTTTCACAGCTGGAACCTGTCGTAACGGTTGTTGTCGGCTGCCTTTACAACAGTTAGGAAGCGCTTTGCTGGCAAGGCGTGCACCTAATCAGATCTCCCTGTGGGGTTGCAGAAAGTTTTCGTCTGTACTTCTTTACTCGAGCTCGTACCGGTGTGTAAAACATATTTTTTTTTTATCTGTGAGGGTTCGACATTTGGCTGGCAAAAACTTTCTGCAAGACGTTTTCGTTTCACAGCTGGAACCTGTCGTATTGGTTGTTGTCGGCTGCCTTTACAACAGTTAGGAAGCGCTTTGCTGGCAAGGCGTGCACCTAATCAGATCTCCCTGTGGGGTTGCAGAAAGTTTTCGTCTGTACTTCTTTACTCGAGCTCGTACCGGTGCGTAAAACATATTTTTTTATCTGTGAGGGTTCGACATTTGGCTGGCAAAAACTTTCTGCAAGACGTTTTCGTTTCACAGCTGGAACCTGTCGTAACGGTTGTTGTCGGCTGCCTTTACAACAGTTAGGAACCGCTTTGCTGGCAAGGCGTGCACCTAATCAGATCTCCCTGTGGGGTTGCAGAAAGTTTTCGTCTGTACTTCTTTACTCGAGCTCGTACCGGTGCGTAAAACATATTTTTTTATCTGTGAGGGTTCGACATTTCGCTGGCAAAAACTTTCTGCAAGACGTTTTCGTTTCACAGCTGGAACCTGTCGTAACGGTTGTTGTCGGCTGCCTTTACAACAGTTAGGAAGCGCTTTGCTGGCAAGGCGTGCACCTAATCAGATCTCCCTGTGGGGTTGCAGAAAGTTTTCGTCTGTACTTCTTTACTCAAGCTCGTACCGGTGCGTAAAACATATTTTTTTTATCTGTGAGGGTTCGACATTTGGCTGGCAAAACCTTTCTGCAAGACGTTTTCGTTTCACAGCTGGAACCTGTCGTAACGGTTGTTGTCGGCTGCCTTTACAACAGCTAGGAAGCGCTTTGCTGGCAAGGCGTGCACCTAATCAGATCTCCCTGTGGGGTTGCAGAAAGTTTTCGTCTGTACTTCTTTACTCGAGCTCGTACCGGTGCGTAAAACATATTTTTTTATCTGTGAGGGTTCGACATTTCGCTGGCAAAAACTTTCTGCAAGACGTTTTCGTTTCACAGCTGGAACCTGTCGTAACGGGTGTTGTCGGCTGCCTTTACAACAGCTAGGAAGCGCTTTGCTGGCAAGGCGTGCGCCTAATCAGATCTCTCTGTGGGGTTGCAGAAAGTTTTCGTCTGTACTTCTTTACTCGAGCTCGTACCGGTGCGTAAAACATATTTTTTTATCTGTGAGGGTTCGACATTTGGCTGGCAAAAACTTTCTGCAAGACGTTTTCGTTTCACAGCTGGAACCTGTCGTAACGGTTGTTGTCGGCTGCCTTTACAACAGTTAGGAAGCGCTTTGCTGGCAAGGCGTGCGCCTAATCAGATCTCTCTGTGGGGTTGCAGAAAGTTTTCGTCTGTACTTCTTTACTCGAGCTCGTACCGGTGCGTAAAACATATTTTTTTATCTGTGAGGGTTCGACATTTGGCTGGCAAAAACTTTCTGCAAGACGTTTTCGTTTCACAGCTGGAACCTGTCGTAACGGTTGTTGTCGGCTGCCTTTACAACAGTTAGGAAGCGCTTTGCTGGCAAGGCGTGCGCCTAATCAGATCTCTCTGTAGGGTTGCAGAAAGTTTTCGTCTGTACTTCTTTACTCGAGCTCGTACCGGTGCGTAAAACATATTTTTTTATCTGTGAGGGTTCGACATTTGGCTGGCAAAAACTTTCTGCAAGACGTTTTCGTTTCACAGCTGGAACCTGTCGTAACGGTTGTTGTCGGCTGCCTTTACAACAGCTAGGAAGCGCTTTGCTGGCAAGGCGTGCGCCTAATCAGATCTCTCTGTGGGGTTGCAGAAAGTTTTCGTCTGTACTTCTTTACTCGAGCTCGTACCGGTGCGTAAAACATATTTTTTTATCTGTGAGGGTTCGACATTTGGCTGGCAAAAACTTTCTGCAAGACGTTTTCGTTTCACAGCTGGAACCTGTCGTAACGGTTGTTGTCGGCTGCCTTTACAACAGCTAGGAAGCGCTTTGCTGGCAAGGCGTGCGCCTAATCAGATCTCTCTGTAGGGTTGCAGAAAGTTTTCGTCTGTACTTCTTTACTCGAGCTCGTGCCGGTGCGTAAAACATATTTTTTTATCTGTGAGGGTTCGACATTTGGCTGGCAAAAACTTTGTGCAAGACGTTTTCGTTTCACAGCTGGAACCTGTCGTAACGGTTGTTGTCGGCTGCCTTTACAACAGTTAGGAAGCGCTTTGCTGGCAAGGCGTGCGCCTAATCAGATCTCTCTGTGGGGTTGCAGAAAGTTTTCGTCTGTACTTCTTTACTCGAGCTCGTACCGGTGCGTAAAACATATTTTTTTATCTGTGAGGGTTCGACATTTGGCTGGCAAAAACTTTGTGCAAGACGTTTTCGTTTCACAGCTGGAACCTGTCGTAACGGTTGTTGTCGGCTGCCTTTACAACAGCTAGGAAGCGCTTTGCTGGCAAGGCGTGCGCCTAATCAGATCTCTCTGTAGGGTTGCAGAAAGTTTTCGTCTGTACTTCTTTACTCGAGCTCGTACCGGTGCGTAAAACATATTTTTTTATCTGTGAGGGTTCGACATTTGGCTGGCAAAAACTTTCTGCAAGACGTTTTCGTTTCACAGCTGGAACCTGTCGTAACGGTTGTTGTCGGCTGCCTTTACAACAGCTAGGAAGCGCTTTGCTGGCAAGGCGTGCGCCCAATCAGATCTCTCTGTGGGGTTGCAGAAAGTTTTCGTCTGTACTTCTTTACTCGAGCTCGTACCGGTGCGTAAAACATATTTTTTTTATCTGTGAGGGTTCGACATTTGGCTGGCAAAAACTTTGTGCAAGACGTTTTCGTTTCACAGCTGGAACCTGTCGTAACGGTTGTTGTCGGCTGCCTTTACAACAGCTAGGAAGCGCTTTGCTGGCAAGGCGTGCGCCTAATCAGATCTCTTTGTAGGGTTGCAGAAAGTTTTCGTCTGTACTTCTTTACTCGAGCTCGTACCGGTGCGTAAAACATATTTTTTTATCTGTGAGGGTTCGACATTTGGCTGGCAAAAACTTTCTGCAAGACGTTTTCGTTTCACAGCTGGAACCTGTCGTAACGGTTGTTGTCGGCTGCCTTTACAACAGCTAGGAAGCGCTTTGCTGGCAAGGCGTGCGCCTAATCAGATCTCTCTGTAGGGTTGCAGAAAGTTTTCGTCTGTACTTCTTTACTCGAGCTCGTACCGGTGCGTAAAACATATTTTTTTTATCTGTGAGGGTTCGACATTTGGCTGGCAAAAACTTTCTGCAAGACGTTTTCGTTTCACAGCTGGAACCTGTCGTAACGGTTGTTGTCGGCTGCCTTTACAACAGCTAGGAAGCGCTTTGCTGGCAAGGCGTGCGCCTAATCAGATCTCTCTGTGGGGTTGCAGAAAGTTTTCGTCTGTACTTCTTTACTCGAGCTCGTACCGGTGCGTAAAACATATTTTTTTTATCTGTGAGGGTTCGACATTTGGCTGGCAAAAACTTTCTGCAAGACGTTTTCGTTTCACAGCTGGAACCTGTCGTAACGGTTGCTGTCGGCTGCCTTGACAACAGTTAGGAAGCGCTTTGCTGGCAAGGCGTGCACCTAATCAGATCTCCCTGTGGGGTTGCAGAAAGTTTTCGTCTGTACTTCTTTACTCGAGCTCGTACCGGTGCGTAAAACATATTTTTTTATCTGTGAGGGTTCGACATTTCGCTGGCAAAAACTTTCTGCAAGACGTTTTCGTTTCACAGCTGGAATCTGTCGTAACGGTTGTTGTCGGCTGCCTTTACAACAGCTAGGAAGCGCTTTGCTGGCAAGGCGTGCGCCTAATCAGATCTCCCTGTGGGGTTGCAGAAAGTTTTCGTCTGTACTTCTTTACTCGAGCTCGTACCGGTGCGTAAAACATATTTTTTTTATCTGTGAGGGTTCGACATTTGGCTGGCAAAAACTTTCTGCAAGACGTTTTCGTTTCACAGCTGGAACCTGTCGTAACGGTTGTTGTCGGCTGCCTTTACAACAGTTAGGAAGCGCTTTGCTGGCAAGGCGTGCACCTAATCAGATCTCCCTGTGGGGTTGCAGAAAGTTTTCGTCTGTACTTCTTTACTCGAGCTCGTACCGGTGCGTAAAACATATTTTTTTATCTGTGAGGGTTCGACATTTGGCTGGCAAAAACTTTCTGCAAGACGTTTTCGTTTCACAGCTGGAACCTGTCGTAACGGTTGTTGTCGGCTGCCTTTACAACAGTTAGGAAGCGCTTTGCTGGCAAGGCGTGCGCCTAATCAGATCTCTCTGTAGGGTTGCAGAAAGTTTTCGTCTGTACTTCTTTACTCGAGCTCGTACCGGTGCGTAAAACATATTTTTTTTATCTGTGAGGGTTCGACATTTGGCTGGCAAAAACTTTCTGCAAGACGTTTTCGTTTCACAGCTGGAACCTGTCGTAACGGTTGTTGTCGGCTGCCTTTACAACAGTTAGGAAGCGCTTTGCTGGCAAGGCGTGCACCTAATCAGATCTCCATGTGGGGTTGCAGAAAGTTTTCGTCTGTACTTCTTTACTCGAGCTCGTACCTGTGCGTAAAACATATTTTTTTTATCTGTGAGGGTTCGACATTTGGCTGGCAAAAACTTTCTGCAAGACGTTTTCGTTTCACAGCTGGAACCTGTCGTAACGGTTGTTGTCGGCTGCCTTTACAACAGTTAGGAAGCGCTTTGCTGGCAAGGCGTGCACCTAATCAGATCTCCCTCTGGGGTTGCAGAAAGTTTTCGTCTGTACTTCTTTACTCGAGCTCGTACCGGTGCGTAAAACATATTTTTTTTATCTGTGAGGGTTCGACATTTCGCTGGCAAAAACTTTCTGCAAGACGTTTTCGTTTCACAGCTGGAATCTGTCGTAACGGTTGTTGTCGGCTGCCTTTACAACAGCTAGGAAGCGCTTTGCTGGCAAGGCGTGCGCCTAATCAGATCTCCCTGTGGGGTTGCAGAAAGTTTTCGTCTGTACTTCTTTACTCGAGCTCGTACCGGTGCGTAAAACATATTTTTTTTATCTGTGAGGGTTCGACATTTGGCTGGCAAAAACTTTCTGCAAGACGTTTTCGTTTCACAGCTGGAACCTGTCGTAACGGTTGTTGTCGGCTGCCTTTACAACAGTTAGGAAGCGCTTTGCTGGCAAGGCGTGCACCTAATCAGATCTCCCTGTGGGGTTGCAGAAAGTTTTCGTCTGTACTTCTTTACTCGAGCTCGTACCGGTGCGTAAAACATATTTTTTTTATCTGTGAGGGTTCGACATTTGGCTGGCAAAAACTTTGTGCAAGACGTTTTCGTTTCACAGCTGGAACCTGTCGTAACGGTTGTTGTCGGCTGCCTTTACAACAGCTAGGAAGCGCTTTGCTGGCAAGGCGTGCGCCTAATCAGATCTCTTTGTAGGGTTGCAGAAAGTTTTCGTCTGTACTTCTTTACTCGAGCTCGTACCGGTGCGTAAAACATATTTTTTTATCTGTGAGGGTTCGACATTTGGCTGGCAAAAACTTTCTGCAAGACGTTTTTGTTTCACAGCTGGAACCTGTCGTAACGGTTGTTGTCGGCTGCCTTTACAACAGCTAGGAAGCGCTTTGCTGGCAAGGCGTGCGCCTAATCAGATCTCTCTGTAGGGTTGCAGAAAGTTTTCGTCTGTACTTCTTTACTCGAGCTCGTACCGGTGCGTAAAACATATTTTTTTTATCTGTGAGGGTTCGACATTTGGCTGGCAAAAACTTTCTGCAAGACGTTTTCGTTTCACAGCTGGAACCTGTCGTAACGGTTGTTGTCGGCTGCCTTTACAACAGCTAGGAAGCGCTTTGCTGGCAAGGCGTGCGCCTAATCAGATCTCTCTGTGGGGTTGCAGAAAGTTTTCGTCTGTACTTCTTTACTCGAGCTCGTACCGGTGCGTAAAACATATTTTTTTTATCTGTGAGGGTTCGACATTTGGCTGGCAAAAACTTTCTGCAAGACGTTTTCGTTTCACAGCTGGAACCTGTCGTAACGGTTGCTGTCGGCTGCCTTGACAACAGTTAGGAAGCGCTTTGCTGGCAAGGCGTGCACCTAATCAGATCTCCCTGTGGGGTTGCAGAAAGTTTTCGTCTGTACTTCTTTACTCGAGCTCGTACCGGTGCGTAAAACATATTTTTTTATCTGTGAGGGTTCGACATTTCGCTGGCAAAAACTTTCTGCAAGACGTTTTCGTTTCACAGCTGGAATCTGTCGTAACGGTTGTTGTCGGCTGCCTTTACAACAGCTAGGAAGCGCTTTGCTGGCAAGGCGTGCGCCTAATCAGATCTCCCTGTGGGGTTGCAGAAAGTTTTCGTCTGTACTTCTTTACTCGAGCTCGTACCGGTGCGTAAAACATATTTTTTTTATCTGTGAGGGTTCGACATTTGGCTGGCAAAAACTTTCTGCAAGACGTTTTCGTTTCACAGCTGGAACCTGTCGTAACGGTTGTTGTCGGCTGCCTTTACAACAGTTAGGAAGCGCTTTGCTGGCAAGGCGTGCACCTAATCAGATCTCCCTGTGGGGTTGCAGAAAGTTTTCGTCTGTACTTCTTTACTCGAGCTCGTACCGGTGCGTAAAACATATTTTTTTATCTGTGAGGGTTCGACATTTGGCTGGCAAAAACTTTCTGCAAGACGTTTTCGTTTCACAGCTGGAACCTGTCGTAACGGTTGTTGTCGGCTGCCTTTACAACAGTTAGGAAGCGCTTTGCTGGCAAGGCGTGCGCCTAATCAGATCTCTCTGTAGGGTTGCAGAAAGTTTTCGTCTGTACTTCTTTACTCGAGCTCGTACCGGTGCGTAAAACATATTTTTTTTATCTGTGAGGGTTCGACATTTGGCTGGCAAAAACTTTCTGCAAGACGTTTTCGTTTCACAGCTGGAACCTGTCGTAACGGTTGTTGTCGGCTGCCTTTACAACAGTTAGGAAGCGCTTTGCTGGCAAGGCGTGCACCTAATCAGATCTCCATGTGGGGTTGCAGAAAGTTTTCGTCTGTACTTCTTTACTCGAGCTCGTACCGGTGCGTAAAACATATTTTTTTTATCTGTGAGGGTTCGACATTTGGCTGGCAAAAACTTTCTGCAAGACGTTTTCGTTTCACAGCTGGAACCTGTCGTAACGGTTGTTGTCGGCTGCCTTTACAACAGTTAGGAAGCGCTTTGCTGGCAAGGCGTGCACCTAATCAGATCTCCCTCTGGGGTTGCAGAAAGTTTTCGTCTGTACTTCTTTACTCGAGCTCGTACCGGTGCGTAAAACATATTTTTTTTATCTGTGAGGGTTCGACATTTCGCTGGCAAAAACTTTCTGCAAGACGTTTTCGTTTCACAGCTGGAATCTGTCGTAACGGTTGTTGTCGGCTGCCTTTACAACAGCTAGGAAGCGCTTTGCTGGCAAGGCGTGCGCCTAATCAGATCTCCCTGTGGGGTTGCAGAAAGTTTTCGTCTGTACTTCTTTACTCGAGCTCGTACCGGTGCGTAAAACATATTTTTTTTATCTGTGAGGGTTCGACATTTGGCTGGCAAAAACTTTCTGCAAGACGTTTTCGTTTCACAGCTGGAACCTGTCGTAACGGTTGTTGTCGGCTGCCTTTACAACAGTTAGGAAGCGCTTTGCTGGCAAGGCGTGCACCTAATCAGATCTCCCTGTGGGGTTGCAGAAAGTTTTCGTCTGTACTTCTTTACTCGAGCTCGTACCGGTGCGTAAAACATATTTTTTTTATCTGTGAGGGTTCGACATTTGGCTGGCAAAAACTTTCTGCAAGACGTTTTCGTTTCACAGCTGGAACCTGTCGTAACGGTTGTTGTCGGCTGCCTTTACAACAGTTAGGAAGCGCTTTGCTGGCAAGGCGTGCACCTAATCAGATCTCCCTGTGGGGTTGCAGAAAGTTTTCGTCTGTACTTCTTTACTCGAGCTCGTACCGGTGCGTAAAACATATTTTTTTTATCTGTGAGGGTTCGACATTTGGCTGGCAAAAACTTTCTGCAAGACGTTTTCGTTTCACAGCTGGAACCTGTCGTAACGGTTGTTGTCGGCTGCCTTTACAACAGCTAGGAAGCGCTTTGCTGGCAAGGCGTGCGCCTAATCAGATCTCCCTGTGGGGTTGCAGAAAATTTTCGTCTTTACTTCTTTACTCGAGCTCGTACCGGTGCGTAAAACATATTTTTTTATCTGTGAGGGTTCGACATTTGGCTGGCAAAAACTTTCTGCAAGACGTTTTCGTTTCACAGCTGGAACCTGTCGTAACGGTTGCTGTCGGCTGCCTTTACAACAGTTAGGAAGCGCTTTGCTGGCAAGGCGTGCACCTAATCAGATCTCCCTGTGGGGTTGCAGAAAGTTTTCGTCTGTACTTCTTTACTCGAGCTCGTACCGGTGTGTAAAACATTTTTTTTTTTATCTGTGAGGGTTCGACATTTGGCTGGCAAAAACTTTCTGCAAGACGTTTTCGTTTCACAGCTGGAACCTGTCGTAACGGTTGTTGTCGGCTGCCTTTACAACAGTTAGGAAGCGCTTTGCTGGCAAGGCGTGCACCTAATCAGATCTCCCTGTGGGGTTGCAGAAAGTTTTCGTCTGTACTTCTTTACTCGAGCTCGTACCGGTGCGTAAAACATATTTTTTTTATCTGTGAGGGTTCGACATTTGGCTGGCAAAAACTTTCTGCAAGACGTTTTCGTTTCACAGCTGGAACCTGTCGTAACGGTTGTTGTCGGCTGCCTTTACAACAGTTAGGAAGCGCTTTGCTGGCAAGGCGTGCACCTAATCAGATCTCCCTGTGGGGTTGCAGAAAGTTTTCGTCTGTACTTCTTTACTCGAGCTCGTACCGGTGCGTAAAACATATTTTTTTTATCTGTGAGGGTTCGACATTTGGCTGGCAAAAACTTTCTGCAAGACGTTTTCGTTTCACAGCTGGAACCTGTCGTAACGGTTGTTGTCGGCTGCCTTTACAACAGTTAGGAAGCGCTTTGCTGGCAAGGCGTGCACCTAATCAGATCTCCCTGTGGGGTTGCAGAAAGTTTTCGTCTGTACTTCTTTACTCGAGCTCGTACCGGTGCGTAAAACATATTTTTTTTATCTGTGAGGGTTCGACATTTGGCTGGCAAAAACTTTCTGCAAGACGTTTTCGTTTCACAGCTGGAACCTGTCGTAACGGTTGTTGTCGCCTGCCTTTACAACAGTTAGGAAGCGCTTTGCTGGCAAGGCGTGCACCTAATCAGATCTCCCTGTGGGGTTGCAGAAAGTTTTCGTCTGTACTTCTTTACTCGAGCTCGTACCGGTGCGTAAAACATATTTTTTTATGTGTGAGGGTTCGACATTTGGCTGGCAAAAACTTTCTGCAAGACGTTTTCGTTTCACAGCTGGAACCTGTCGTAACGGTTGTTGTCGGCTGCCTTTACAACAGCTAGGAAGCGCTTTGCTGGCAAGGCGTGCACCTAATCAGATCTCCCTGTGGGGTTGCAGAAAGTTTTCGTCTGTACTTCTTTACTCGAGCTCGTACCGGTGCGTAAAACATATTTTTTTATCTGTGAGGGTTCGACATTTGGCTGGCAAAAACTTTCTGCAAGACGTTTTCGTTTCACAGCTGGAACCTGTCGTAACGGTTGTTGTCGGCTGCCTTTACAACAGTTAGGAAGCGCTTTGCTGGCAAGGCGTGCACCTAATCAGATCTCCCTCTGGGGTTGCAGAAAGTTTTCGTCTGTACTTCTTTACTCGAGCTCGTACCGGTGCGTAAAACATATTTTTTTTATCTGTGAGGGTTCGACATTTGGCCGGCAAAAACTTTCTGCAAGACGTTTTCGTTTCACAGCTGGAACCTGTCGTAACGGTTGTTGTCGGCTGCCTTTACAACAGTTAGGAAGCGCTTTGCTGGCAAGGCGTGCACCTAATCAGATCTCCCTGTGGGGTTGCAGAAAGTTTTCGTCTGTACTTCTTTACTCGAGCTCGTACCGGTGCGTAAAACATATTTTTTTTATCTGTGAGGGTTCGACATTTGGCTGGCAAAAACTTTCTGCAAGACGTTTTCGTTTCACAGCTGGAACCTGTCGTAACGGTTGTTGTCGGCTGCCTTTACAACAGCTAGGAAGCGCTTTGCTGGCAAGGCGTGCACCTAATCAGATCTCCCTGTGGGGTTGCAGAAAGTTTTCGTCTGTACTTCTTTACTCGAGCTCGTACCGGTGCGTAAAACATATTTTTTTTATCTGTGAGGGTTCGACATTTGGCTGGCAAAAACTTTCTGCAAGACGTTTTCGTTTCACAGCTGGAACCTGTCGTAACGGTTGTTGTCGGCTGCCTTTACAACAGTTAGGAAGCGCTTTGCTGGCAAGGCGTGCACCTAATCAGATCTCCCTGTGGGGTTGCAGAAAGTTTTCGTCTGTACTTCTTTACTCGAGCTCGTACCGGTGCGTAAAACATATTTTTTTTATCTGTGAGGGTTCGACATTTGGCTGGCAAAATTTTTCTGCAAGACGTTTTCGTTTCACAGCTGGAACCTGTCGTAACGGTTGTTGTCGGCTGCCTTTACAACAGTTAGGAAGCGCTTTGCTGGCAAGGCGTGCACCTAATCAGATCTCCCTGTGGGGTTGCAGAAAGTTTTCGTCTGTACTTCTTTACTCGAGCTCGTACCGGTGCGTAAAACATATTTTTTTTATCTGTGAGGGTTCGACATTTGGCTGGCAAAAACTTTCTGCAAGACGTTTTCGTTTCACAGCTGGAACCTGTCGTATTGGTTGTTGTCGGCTGCCTTTACAACAGTTAGGAAGCGCTTTGCTGGCAAGGCGTGCACCTAATCAGATCTCCCTGTGGGGTTGCAGAAAGTTTTCGTCTGTACTTCTTTACTCGAGCTCGTACCGGTGCGTAAAACATATTTTTTTATCTGTGAGGGTTCGACATTTGGCTGGCAAAAACTTTCTGCAAGACGTTTTCGTTTCACAGCTGGAACCTGTCGTAACGGTTGTTGTCGGCTGCCTTTACAACAGTTAGGAAGCGCTTTGCTGGCAAGGCGTGCACCTAATCAGATCTCCCTGTGGGGTTGCAGAAAGTTTTCGTCTGTACTTCTTTACTCGAGCTCGTACCGGTGCGTAAAACATATTTTTTTATCTGTGAGGGTTCGACATTTGGCTGGTAAAAACTTTCTGCAAGACGTTTTCGTTTCACAGCTGGAACCTGTCGTAACGGTTGTTGTCGGCTGCCTTTACAACAGTTAGGAAGCGCTTTGCTGGCAAGGCGTGCACCTAATCAGATCTCCCTGTGGGGTTGCAGAAAGTTTTCGTCTGTACTTCTTTACTCGAGCTCGTACCGGTGCGTAAAACATATTTTTTTTTATCTGTGAGGGTTCGACATTTGGCTGGCAAAAACTTTCTGCAAGACGTTTTCGTTTCACAGCTGGAACCTGTCGTAACGGTTGTTGTCGGCTGCCTTTACAACAGCTAGGAAGCGCTTTGCTGGCAAGGCGTGCGCCTAATCAGATCTCCCTGTGGGGTTGCAGAAAGTTTTCGTCTGTACTTCTTTACTCGAGCTCGTACCGGTGCGTAAAACATATTTTTTTTATCTGTGAGGGTTCGACATTTGGCTGGCAAAAACTTTCTGCAAGACGTTTTCGTTTCACAGCTGGAACCTGTCGTAACGGTTGTTGTCGGCTGCCTTTACAACAGTTACGAAGCGCTTTGCTGGCAAGGCGTGCGCCTAATCAGATCTCCCTGTGGGGTTGCAGAAAGTTTTCGTCTGTACTTCTTTACTCGAGCTCGTACCGGTGCGTAAAACATATTTTTTTTATCTGTGAGGGTTCGACATTTGGCTGGCAAAAACTTTCTGCAAGACGTTTTCGTTTCACAGCTGGAACCTGTCGTAACGGTTGTTGTCGGCTGCCTTTACAACAGTTAGGAAGCGCTTTGCTGGCAAGGCGTGCGCCTAATCAGATCTCTCTGTAGGGTTGCAGAAAGTTTTCGTCTGTACTTCTTTACTCGAGCTCGTACCGGTGCGTAAAACATATTTTTTTTGTCTGTGAGGGTTCGACATTTGGCTGGCAAAAACTTTCTGCAAGACGTTTTCGTTTCACAGCTGGAACCTGTCGTAACGGTTGTTGTCGGCTGCCTTTACAACAGTTAGGAAGCGCTTTGCTGGCAAGGCGTGCACCTAATCAGATCTCCCTCTGGGGTTGCAGAAAGTTTTCGTCTGTACTTCTTTACTCGAGCTCGTACCGGTGCGTAAAACATATTTTTTTTATCTGTGAGGGTTCGACATTTGGCTGGCAAAAACTTTCTGCAAGACGTTTTCGTTTCACAGCTGGAACCTGTCGTAACGGTTGTTGTCGGCTGCCTTTACAACAGTTAGGAAGCGCTTTGCTGGCAAGGCGTGCGCCTAATCAGATCTCCATGTGGGGTTGCAGAAAGTTTTCGTCTGTACTTCTTTACTCGAGCTCGTACCGGTGCGTAAAACATATTTTTTTTATCTGTGAGGGTTCGACATTTGGCTGGCAAAAACTTTCTGCAAGACGTTTTCGTTTCACAGCTGGAACCTGTCGTAACGGTTGTTGTCGGCTGCCTTTACAACAGTTAGGAAGCGCTTTGCTGCCAAGGCGTGCGCCTAATCAGATCTCTCTGTAGGGCTGCAGAAAGTTTTCGTCTGTACTTCTTTACTCGAGCTCGTACCGGTGCGTAAAACATATTTTTTTTATCTGTGAGGGTTCGACATTTGGCTGGCAAAAACTTTCTGCTAGACGTTTTCGTTTCACAGCTGGAACCTGTCGTAACGGTTGTTGTCGGCTGCCTTTACAACAGTTAGGAAGCGCTTTGCTGGCAAGGCGTGCACCTAATCAGATCTCCCTGTGGGGTTGCAGAAAGTTTTCGTCTGTACTTCTTTACTCGAGCTCGTACCGGTGCGTAAAACATATTTTTTTTATCTGTGAGGGTTCGACATTTGGCTGGCAAAAACTTTCTGCAAGACGTTTTCGTTTCACAGCTGGAACCTGTCGTAACGGTTGTTGTCGGCTGCCTTTACAACAGTTAGGAAGCGCTTTGCTGGCAAGGCGTGCGCCTAATCAGATCTCCCTGTGGGGTTGCAGAAAGTTTTCGTCTGTACTTCTTTACTCGAGCTCGTACCGGTGCGTAAAACATATTTTTTTTATCTGTGAGGGTTCGACATTTGGCTGGCAAAAACTTTCTGCAAGACGTTTTCGTTTCACAGCTGGAACCTGTCGTAACGGTTGTTGTCGGCTGCCTTTACAACAGTTAGGAAGCGCTTTGCTGGCAAGGCGTGCGCCTAATCAGATCTCCCTGTGGGGTTGCAGAAAGTTTTCGTCTGTACTTCTTTACTCGAGCTCGTACCGGTGCGTAAAACATATTTTTTTTATCTGTGAGGGTTCGACATTTGGCTGGCAAAAACTTTCTGCAAGACGTTTTCGTTTCACAGCTGGAACCTGTCGTAACGGTTGTTGTCGGCTGCCTTTACAACAGTTAGGAAGCGCTTTGCTGGCAAGGCGTGCGCCTAATCAGATCTCTCTGTAGGGTTGCAGAAAGTTTTCGTCTGTACTTCTTTACTCGAGCTCGTACCGGTGCGTAAAACATATTTTTTTTGTCTGTGAGGGTTCGACATTTGGCTGGCAAAAACTTTCTGCAAGACGTTTTCGTTTCACAGCTGGAACCTGTCGTAACGGTTGTTGTCGGCTGCCTTTACAACAGTTAGGAAGCGCTTTGCTGGCAAGGCGTGCACCTAATCAGATCTCCCTCTGGGGTTGCAGAAAGTTTTCGTCTGTACTTCTTTACTCGAGCTCGTACCGGTGCGTAAAACATATTTTTTTTATCTGTGAGGGTTCGACATTTGGCTGGCAAAAACTTTCTGCAAGACGTTTTCGTTTCACAGCTGGAACCTGTCGTAACGGTTGTTGTCGGCTGCCTTTACAACAGTTAGGAAGCGCTTTGCTGGCAAGGCGTGCGCCTAATCAGATCTCCATGTGGGGTTGCAGAAAGTTTTCGTCTGTACTTCTTTACTCGAGCTCGTACCGGTGCGTAAAACATATTTTTTTTATCTGTGAGGGTTCGACATTTGGCTGGCAAAAACTTTCTGCAAGACGTTTTCGTTTCACAGCTGGAACCTGTCGTAACGGTTGTTGTCGGCTGCCTTTACAACAGTTAGGAAGCGCTTTGCTGCCAAGGCGTGCGCCTAATCAGATCTCTCTGTAGGGCTGCAGAAAGTTTTCGTCTGTACTTCTTTACTCGAGCTCGTACCGGTGCGTAAAACATATTTTTTTTATCTGTGAGGGTTCGACATTTGGCTGGCAAAAACTTTCTGCAAGACGTTTTCGTTTCACAGCTGGAACCTGTCGTAACGGTTGTTGTCGGCTGCCTTTACAACAGTTAGGAAGCGCTTTGCTGGCAAGGCGTGCACCTAATCAGATCTCCCTGTGGGGTTGCAGAAAGTTTTCGTCTGTACTTCTTTACTCGAGCTCGTACCGGTGCGTAAAACATATTTTTTTTATCTGTGAGGGTTCGACATTTGGCTGGCAAAAACTTTCTGCAAGACGTTTTCGTTTCACAGCTGGAACCTGTCGTAACGGTTGTTGTCGGCTGCCTTTACAACAGTTAGGAAGCGCTTTGCTGGCAAGGCGTGCGCCTAATCAGATCTCCCTGTGGGGTTGCAGAAAGTTTTCGTCTGTACTTCTTTACTCGAGCTCGTACCGGTGCGTAAAACATATTTTTTTTATCTGTGAGGGTTCGACATTTGGCTGGCAAAAACTTTCTGCAAGACGTTTTCGTTTCACAGCTGGAACCTGTCGTAACGGTTGTTGTCGGCTGCCTTTACAACAGTTAGGAAGCGCTTTGCTGGCAAGGCGTGCGCCTAATCAGATCTCCCTGTGGGGTTGCAGAAAGTTTTCGTCTGTACTTCTTTACTCGAGCTCGTACCGGTGCGTAAAACATATTTTTTTTATCTGTGAGGGTTCGACATTTGGCTGGCAAAAACTTTCTGCAAGACGTTTTCGTTTCACAGCTGGAACCTGTCGTAACGGTTGTTGTCGGCTGCCTTTACAACAGTTAGGAAGCGCTTTGCTGGCAAGGCGTGCGCCTAATCAGATCTCTCTGTAGGGTTGCAGAAAGTTTTCGTCTGTACTTCTTTACTCGAGCTCGTACCGGTGCGTAAAACATATTTTTTTTATCTGTGAGGGTTCGACATTTGGCTGGCAAAAACTTTCTGCAAGACGTTTTCGTTTCACAGCTGGAACCTGTCGTAACGGTTGTTGTCGGCTGCCTTTACAACAGTTAGGAAGCGCTTTGCTGGCAAGGCGTGCACCTAATCAGATCTCCCTCTGGGGTTGCAGAAAGTTTTCGTCTGTACTTCTTTACTCGAGCTCGTACCGGTGCGTAAAACATATTTTTTTATCTGTGAGGGTTCGACATTTGGCTGGCAAAAACTTTCTGCAAGACGTTTTCGTTTCACAGCTGGAACCTGTCGTAACGGTTGTTGTCGGCTGCCTTTACAACAGCTAGGAAGCGCTTTGCTGGCAAGGCGTGCGCCTAATCAGATCTCCCTGAGGGGTTGCAGAAAGTTTTCGTCTGTACTTCTTTACTCGAGCTCGTACCGGTGCGTAAAACATATTTTTTTTATCTGTGAGGGTTCGACATTTGGCTGGCAAAAACTTTCTGCAAGACGTTTTCGTTTCACAGCTGGAACCTGTCGTAACGGTTCTTGTCGGCTGCCTTTACAACAGCTAGGAAGCGCTTTGCTGGCAAGGCGTGCGCCTAATCAGATCTCCCTGTGGGGTTGCAGAAAGTTTTCGTCTGTACTTCTTTACTCGAGCTCGTACCGGTGCGTAAAACATATTTTTTTTATCTGTGAGGGTTCGACATTTGGCTGGCAAAAACTTTCTGCAAGACGTTTTCGTTTCACAGCTGGAACCTGTCGTAACGGTTGTTGTCGGCTGCCTTTACAACAGTTAGGAAGCGCTTTGCTGGCAAGGCGTGCACCTAATCAGATCTCCCTGTGGGGTTGCAGAAAGTTTTCGTCTGTACTTCTTTACTCGAGCTCGTACCGGTGCGTAAAACATATTTTTTTTATCTGTGAGGGTTCGACATTTGGCTGGCAAAAACTTTCTGCAAGACGTTTTCGTTTCACAGCTGGAACCTGTCGTAACGGTTGTTGTCGGCTGCCTTTACAACAGTTAGGAAGCGCTTTGCTGGCAAGGCGTGCACCTAATCAGATCTCCCTGTGGGGTTGCAGAAAGTTTTCGTCTGTACTTCTTTACTCGAGCTCGTACCGGTGCGTAAAACATATTTTTTTTATCTGTGAGGGTTCGACATTTGGCTGGCAAAAACTTTCTGCAAGACGTTTTCGTTTCACAGCTGGAACCTGTCGTAACGGTTGTTGTCGGCTGCCTTTACAACAGTTAGGAAGCGCTTTGCTGGCAAGGCGTGCACCTAATCAGATCTCCCTGTGGGGTTGCAGAAAGTTTTCGTCTGTACTTCTTTACTCGAGCTCGTACCGGTGCGTAAAACATATTTTTTTTATCTGTGAGGGTTCGACATTTGGCTGGCAAAAACTTTCTGCAAGACGTTTTCGTTTCACAGCTGGAACCTGTCGTATTGGTTGTTGTCGGCTGCCTTTACAACAGTTAGGAAGCGCTTTGCTGGCAAGGCGTGCACCTAATCAGATCTCCCTGTGGGGTTGCAGAAAGTTTTCGTCTGTACTTCTTTACTCGAGCTCGTACCGGTGCGTAAAACATATTTTTTTATCTGTGAGGGTTCGACATTTGGCTGGCAAAAACTTTCTGCAAGACGTTTTCGTTTCACAGCTGGAACCTGTCGTAACGGTTGTTGTCGGCTGCATTTACAACAGTTAGGAAGCGCTTTGCTGGCAAGGCGTGCACCTAATCAGATCTCCCTGTGGGGTTGCAGAAAGTTTTCGTCTGTACTTCTTTACTCGAGCTCGTACCGGTGCGTAAAACATATTTTTTTATCTGTGAGGGTTCGACATTTGGCTGGTAAAAACTTTCTGCAAGACGTTTTCGTTTCACAGCTGGAACCTGTCGTAACGGTTGTTGTCGGCTGCCTTTACAACAGTTAGGAAGCGCTTTGCTGGCAAGGCGTGCACCTAATCAGATCTCCCTGTGGGGTTGCAGAAAGTTTTCGTCTGTACTTCTTTACTCGAGCTCGTACCGGTGCGTAAAACATATTTTTTTTATCTGTGAGGGTTCGACATTTGGCTGGCAAAAACTTTCTGCAAGACGTTTTCGTTTCACAGCTGGAACCTGTCGTAACGGTTGTTGTCGGCTGCCTTTACAACAGCTAGGAAGCGCTTTGCTGGCAAGGCGTGCGCCTAATCAGATCTCCCTGTGGGGTTGCAGAAAGTTTTCGTCTGTACTTCTTTACTCGAGCTCGTACCGGTGCGTAAAACATATTTTTTTTATCTGTGAGGGTTCGACATTTGGCTGGCAAAAACTTTCTGCAAGACGTTTTCGTTTCACAGCTGGAACCTGTCGTAACGGTTGTTGTCGGCTGCCTTTACAACAGTTAGGAAGCGCTTTGTTGGCAAGGCGTGCGCCTAATCAGATCTCTCTGTAGGGTTGCAGAAAGTTTTCGTCTGTACTTCTTTACTCGAGCTCGTACCGGTGCGTAAAACATATTTTTTTTATCTGTGAGGGTTCGACATTTGGCTGGCAAAAACTTTCTGCAAGACGTTTTCGTTTCACAGCTGGAACCTGTCGTAACGGTTGTTGTCGGCTGCCTTTACAACAGTTAGGAAGCGCTTTGCTGGCAAGGCGTGCGCCTAATCAGATCTCTCTGTAGGGTTGCAGAAAGTTTTCGTCTGTACTTCTTTACTCGAGGTCGTACCGGTGCGTAAAACATATTTTTTTTATCTGTGAGGGTTCGACATTTGGCTGGCAAAAACTTTCTGCAAGACGTTTTCGTTTCACAGCTGGAACCTGTCGTAACGGTTGTTGTCGGCTGCCTTTACAACAGTTAGGAAGCGCTTTGCTGGCAAGGCGTGCGCCTAATCAGATCTCCCTGTGGGGTTGCAGAAAGTTTTCGTCTGTACTTCTTTACTCGAGCTCGTACCGGTGCGTAAAACATATTTTTTTTATCTGTGAGGGTTCGACATTTGGCTGGCAAAAACTTTCTGCAAGACGTTTTCGTTTCACAGCTGGAACCTGTCGTAACGGTTGTTATCGGCTGCCTTTACAACAGTTAGGAAGCGCTTTGCTGGCAAGGCGTGCGCCTAATCAGATCTCTCTGTAGGGTTGCAGAAAGTTTTCGTCTGTACTTCTTTACTCGAGCTCGTACCGGTGCGTAAAACATATTTTTTTTATCTGTGAGGGTTCGACATTTGGCTGGCAAAAACTTTCTGCAAGACGTTTTCGTTTCACAGCTGGAACCTGTCGTAACGGTTGTTGTCGGCTGCCTTTACAACAGTTAGGAAGCGCTTTGTTGGCAAGGCGTGCGCCTAATCAGATCTCTCTGTAGGGTTGCAGAAAGTTTTCGTCTGTACTTCTTTACTCGAGCTCGTACCGGTGCGTAAAACATATTTTTTTTATCTGTGAGGGTTCGACATTTGGCTGGCAAAAACTTTCTGCAAGACGTTTTCGTTTCACAGCTGGAACCTGTCGTAACGGTTGTTGTCGGCTGCCTTTACAACAGTTAGGAAGCGCTTTGCTGGCAAGGCGTGCGCCTAATCAGATCTCTCTGTAGGGTTGCAGAAAGTTTTCGTCTGTACTTCTTTACTCGAGGTCGTACCGGTGCGTAAAACATATTTTTTTTATCTGTGAGGGTTCGACATTTGGCTGGCAAAAACTTTCTGCAAGACGTTTTCGTTTCACAGCTGGAACCTGTCGTAACGGTTGTTGTCGGCTGCCTTTACAACAGTTAGGAAGCGCTTTGCTGGCAAGGCGTGCGCCTAATCAGATCTCCCTGTGGGGTTGCAGAAAGTTTTCGTCTGTACTTCTTTACTCGAGCTCGTACCGGTGCGTAAAACATATTTTTTTTATCTGTGAGGGTTCGACATTTGGCTGGCAAAAACTTTCTGCAAGACGTTTTCGTTTCACAGCTGGAACCTGTCGTAACGGTTGTTGTCGGCTGCCTTTACAACAGTTAGGAAGCGCTTTGCTGGCAAGGCGTGCGCCTAATCAGATCTCTCTGTAGGGTTGCAGAAAGTTTTCGTCTGTACTTCTTTACTCGAGCTCGTACCGGTGCGTAAAACATATTTTTTTTATCTGTGAGGGTTCGACATTTGGCTGGCAAAAACTTTCTGCAAGACGTTTTCGTTTCACAGCTGGAACCTGTCGTAACGGTTGTTGTCGGCTGCCTTTACAACAGTTAGGAAGCGCTTTGCTGGCAAGGCGTGCGCCTAATCAGATCTCTCTGTAGGGTTGCAGAAAGTTTTCGTCTGTACTTCTTTACTCGAGCTCGTACCGGTGCGTAAAACATATTTTTTTTATCTGTGAGGGTTCGACATTTGGCTGGCAAAAACTTTCTGCAAGACGTTTTCGTTTCACAGCTGGAACCTGTCGTAACGGTTGTTGTCGGCTGCCTTTACAACAGTTAGGAAGCGCTTTGCTGGCAAGGCGTGCACCTAATCAGATCTCCCTGTGGGGTTGCAGAAAGTTTTCGTCTGTACTTCTTTACTCGAGCTCGTACCGGTGCGTAAAACATATTTTTTTTATCTGTGAGGGTTCGACATTTGGCTGGCAAAAACTTTCTGCAAGACGTTTTCGTTTCACAGCTGGAACCTGTCGTAACGGTTGTTGTCGGCTGCCTTTACAACAGTTAGGAAGCGCTTTGCTGGCAAGGCGTGCACCTAATCAGATCTCCCTCTGGGGTTGCAGAAAGTTTTCGTCTGTACTTCTTTACTCGAGCTCGTACCGGTGCGTAAAACATATTTTTTTTATCTGTAAGGGTTCGACATTTGGCTGGCAAAAACTTTCTGCAAGACGTTTTCGTTTCACAGCTGGAACCTGTCGTAACGGTTGTTGTCGGCTGCCTTTACAACAGTTAGGAAGCGCTTTGCTGGCAAGGCGTGTGCCTAATCAGATCTCCCTGTGGGGTTGCAGAAAGTTTTCGTCTGTACTTCTTTACTCGAGCTCGTACCGGTGCGTAAAACATATTTTTTTTATCTGTGAGGGTTCGACATTTGGCTGGCAAAAACTTTCTGCAAGACGTTTTCGTTTCACAGCTGGAACCTGTCGTAACGGTTGTTGTCGGCTGCCTTTACAACAGTTAGGAAGCGCTTTGCTGCCAAGGCGTGCGCCTAATCAGATCTCTCTGTAGGGCTGCAGAAAGTTTTCGTCTGTACTTCTTTACTCGAGCTCGTACCGGTGCGTAAAACATATTTTTTTTATCTGTGAGGGTTCGACATTTGGCTGGCAAAAACTTTCTGCAAGACGTTTTCGTTTCACAGCTGGAACCTGTCGTAACGGTTGTTGTCGGCTGCCTTTACAACAGTTAGGAAGCGCTTTGCTGGCAAGGCGTGCACCTGATCAGATCTCCCTGTGGGGTTGCAGAAAGTTTTCGTCTGTACTTCTTTACTCGAGCTCGTACCGGTGCGTAAAACATATTTTTTTTATCTGTGAGGGTTCGACATTTGGCTGGCAAAAACTTTCTGCAAGACGTTTTCGTTTCACAGCTGGAACCTGTCGTAACGGTTGTTGTCGGCTGCCTTTACAACAGTTAGGAAGCGCTTTGCTGGCAAGGCGTGCACCTAATCAGATCTCCCTCTGGGGTTGCAGAAAGTTTTCGTCTGTACTTCTTTACTCGAGCTCGTACCGGTGCGTAAAACATATTTTTTTTATCTGTGAGGGTTCGACATTTGGCTGGCAAAAACTTTCTGCAAGACGTTTTCGTTTCACAGCTGGAACCTGTCGTAACGGTTGTTGTCGGCTGCCTTTACAACAGTTAGGAAGCGCTTTGCTGGCAAGGCGTGCGCCTAATCAGATCTCCCTGTGGGGTTGCAGAAAGTTTTCGTCTGTACTTCTTTACTCGAGCTCGTACCGGTGCGTAAAACATATTTTTTTTATCTGTGAGGGTTCGACATTTGGCTGGCAAAAACTTTCTGCAAGACGTTTTCGTTTCACAGCTGGAACCTGTCGTAACGGTTGTTGTCGGCTGCCTTTACAACAGTTAGGAAGCGCTTTGCTGGCAAGGCGTGCGCCTAATCAGATCTCCCTGTGGGGTTGCAGAAAGTTTTCGTCTGTACTTCTTTACTCGAGCTCGTACCGGTGCGTAAAACATATTTTTTTTATCTGTGAGGGTTCGACATTTGGCTGGCAAAAACTTTCTGCAAGACGTTTTCGTTTCACAGCTGGAACCTGTCGTAACGGTTGTTGTCGGCTGCCTTTACAACAGTTAGGAAGCGCTTTGCTGGCAAGGCGTGCGCCTAATCAGATCTCTCTGTAGGGTTGCAGAAAGTTTTCGTCTGTACTTCTTTACTCGAGCTCGTACCGGTGCGTAAAACATATTTTTTTTATCTGTGAGGGTTCGACATTTGGGTGGCAAAAACTTTCTGCAAGACGTTTTCGTTTCACAGCTGGAACCTGTCGTAACGGTTGTTGTCGGCTGCCTTTACAACAGTTAGGAAGCGCTTTGCTGGCAAGGCGTGCACCTAATCAGATCTCCCTCTGGGGTTGCAGAAAGTTTTCGTCTGTACTTCTTTACTCGAGCTCGTACCGGTGCGTAAAACATATTTTTTTTATCTGTGAGGGTTCGACATTTGGCTGGCAAAAACTTTCTGCAAGACGTTTTCGTTTCACAGCTGGAACCTGTCGTAACGGTTGTTTTCGGCTGCCTTTACAACAGCTAGGAAGCGCTTTGCTGGCAAGGCGTGCGCCTAATCAGATCTCCCTGTGGGGTTGCAGAAAGTTTTCGTCTGTACTTCTTTACTCGAGCTCGTACCGGTGCGTAAAACATATTTTTTTTATCTGTGAGGGTTCGACATTTGGCTGGCAAAAACTTTCTGCAAGACGTTTTCGTTTCACAGCTGGAACCTGTCGTAACGGTTCTTGTCGGCTGCCTTTACAACAGCTAGGAAGCGCTTTGCTGGCAAGGCGTGCGCCTAATCAGATCTCCCTGTGGGGTTGCAGAAAGTTTTCGTCTGTACTTCTTTACTCGAGCTCGTACCGGTGCGTAAAACATATTTTTTTTATCTGTGAGGGTTCGACATATGGCTGGCAAAAACTTTCTGCAAGACGTTTTCGTTTCACAGCTGGAACCTGTCGTAACGGTTGTTGTCGGCTGCCTTTACAACAGCTAGGAAGCGCTTTGCTGGCAAGGCGTGCGCCTAATCAGATCTCCCTGTGGGGTTGCAGAAAGTTTTCGTCTGTACTTCTTTACTCGAGCTCGTACCGGTGCGTAAAACATATTTTTTTATCTGTGAGGGTTCGACATTTCGCTGGCAAAAACTTTCTGCAAGACGTTTTCGTTTCACAGCTGGAACCTGTCGTAACGGGTGTTGTCGGCTGCCTTTACAACAGCTAGGAAGCGCTTTGCTGGCAAGGCGTGCGCCTAATCAGATCTCTCTGTGGGGTTGCAGAAAGTTTTCGTCTGTACTTCTTTACTCGAGCTCGTACCGGTGCGTAAAACATATTTTTTTATCTGTGAGGGTTCGACATTTGGCTGGCAAAAACTTTCTGCAAGACGTTTTCGTTTCACAGCTGGAACCTGTCGTAACGGTTGTTGTCGGCTGCCTTTACAACAGTTAGGAAGCGCTTTGCTGGCAAGGCGTGCACCTAATCAGATCTCCCTCTGGGGTTGCAGAAAGTTTTCGTCTGTACTTCTTTACTCGAGCTCGTACCGGTGCGTAAAACATATTTTTTTTATCTGTGAGGGTTCGACATTTCGCTGGCAAAAACTTTCTGCAAGACGTTTTCGTTTCACAGCTGGAATCTGTCGTAACGGTTGTTGTCGGCTGCCTTTACAACAGCTAGGAAGCGCTTTGCTGGCAAGGCGTGCGCCTAATCAGATCTCCCTGTGGGGTTGCAGAAAGTTTTCGTCTGTACTTCTTTACTCGAGCTCGTACCGGTGCGTAAAACATATTTTTTTTATCTGTGAGGGTTCGACATTTGGCTGGCAAAAACTTTCTGCAAGACGTTTTCGTTTCACAGCTGGAACCTGTCGTAACGGTTGTTGTCGGCTGCCTTTACAACAGTTAGGAAGCGCTTTGCTGGCAAGGCGTGCGCCTAATCAGATCTCCCTGTGGGGTTGCAGAAAGTTTTCGTCTGTACTTCTTTACTCGAGCTCGTACCGGTGCGTAAAACATATTTTTTTTATCTGTGAGGGTTCGACATTTGGCTGGCAAAAACTTTCTGCAAGACGTTTTCGTTTCACAGCTGGAACCTGTCGTAACGGTTGTTGTCGGCTGCCTTTACAACAGTTAGGAAGCGCTTTGCTGGCAAGGCGTGCGCCTAATCAGATCTCCCTGTGGGGTTGCAGAAAGTTTTCGTCTGTACTTCTTTACTCGAGCTCGTACCGGTGCGTAAAACATATTTTTTTTATCTGTGAGGGTTCGACATTTGGCTGGCAAAAACTTTCTGCAAGACGTTTTCGTTTCACAGCTGGAACCTGTCGTAACGGTTGTTGTCGGCTGCCTTTACAACAGTTAGGAAGCGCTTTGCTGGCAAGGCGTGCACCTAATCAGATCTCCCTGTGGGGTTGCAGAAAGTTTTCGTCTGTACTTCTTTACTCGAGCTCGTACCGGTGCGTAAAACATATTTTTTTTATCTGTGAGGGTTCGACATTTGGCTGGCAAAAACTTTCTGCAAGACGTTTTCGTTTCACAGCTGGAACCTGTCGTAACGGTTGTTGTCGGCTGCCTTTACAACAGCTAGGAAGCGCTTTGCTGGCAAGGCGTGCGCCTAATCAGATCTCCCTGTGGGGTTGCAGAAAATTTTCGTCTGTACTTCTTTACTCGAGCTCGTACCGGTGCGTAAAACATATTTTTTTATCTGTGAGGGTTCGACATTTGGCTGGCAAAAACTTTCTGCAAGACGTTTTCGTTTCACAGCTGGAACCTGTCGTAACGGTTGCTGTCGGCTGCCTTTACAACAGTTAGGAAGCGCTTTGCTGGCAAGGCGTGCACCTAATCAGATCTCCCTGTGGGGTTGCAGAAAGTTTTCGTCTGTACTTCTTTACTCGAGCTCGTACCGGTGTGTAAAACATATTTTTTTATCTGTGAGGGTTCGACATTTGGCTGGCAAAAACTTTCTGCAAGACGTTTTCGTTTCACAGCTGGAACCTGTCGTATTGGTTGTTGTCGGCTGCCTTTACAACAGTTAGGAAGCGCTTTGCTGGCAAGGCGTGCACCTAATCAGATCTCCCTGTGGGGTTGCAGAAAGTTTTCGTCTGTACTTCTTTACTCGAGCTCGTACCGGTGTGTAAAACATATTTTTTTTTATCTGTGAGGGTTCGACATTTGGCTGGCAAAAACTTTCTGCAAGACGTTTTCGTTTCACAGCTGGAACCTGTCGTATTGGTTGTTGTCGGCTGCCTTTACAACAGTTAGGAAGCGCTTTGCTGGCAAGGCGTGCACCTAATCAGATCTCCCTGTGGGGTTGCAGAAAGTTTTCGTCTGTACTTCTTTACTCGAGCTCGTACCGGTGCGTAAAACATATTTTTTTATCTGTGAGGGTTCGACATTTGGCTGGCAAAAACTTTCTGCAAGACGTTTTCGTTTCACAGCTGGAACCTGTCGTAACGGTTGTTGTCGGCTGCCTTTACAACAGTTAGGAAGCGCTTTGCTGGCAAGGCGTGCACCTAATCAGATCTCCCTGTGGGGTTGCAGAAAGTTTTCGTCAGTACTTCTTTACTCGAGCTCGTACCGGTGCGTAAAACATATTTTTTTATCTGTGAGGGTTCGACATTTGGCTGGTAAAAACTTTCTGCAAGACGTTTTCGTTTCACAGCTGGAACCTGTCGTAACGGTTGTTGTCGGCTGCCTTTACAACAGTTAGGAAGCGCTTTGCTGGCAAGGCGTGCACCTAATCAGATCTCCCTGTGGGGTTGCAGAAAGTTTTCGTCTGTACTTCTTTACTCGAGCTCGTACCGGTGCGTAAAACATATTTTTTTTATCTGTGAGGGTTCGACATTTGGCTGGCAAAAACTTTCTGCAAGACGTTTTCGTTTCACAGCTGGAACCTGTCGTAACGGTTGTTGTCGGCTGCCTTTACAACAGTTAGGAAGCGCTTTGCTGGCAAGGCGTGCACCTAATCAGATCTCCCTGTGGGGTTGCAGAAAGTTTTCGTCTGTACTTCTTTACTCGAGCTCGTACCGGTGCGTAAAACATATTTTTTTATCTGTGAGGGTTCGACATTTGGCTGGTAAAAACTTTCTGCAAGACGTTTTCGTTTCACAGCTGGAACCTGTCGTAACGGTTGTTGTCGGCTGCCTTTACAACAGTTAGGAAGCGCTTTGCTGGCAAGGCGTGCACCTAATCAGATCTCCCTGTGGGGTTGCAGAAAGTTTTCGTCTGTACTTCTTTACTCGAGCTCGTACCGGTGCGTAAAACATATTTTTTTTTATCTGTGAGGGTTCGACATTTGGCTGGCAAAAACTTTCTGCAAGACGTTTTCGTTTCACAGCTGGAACCTGTCGTAACGGTTGTTGTCGGCTGCCTTTACAACAGCTAGGAAGCGCTTTGCTGGCAAGGCGTGCGCCTAATCAGATCTCCCTGTGGGGTTGCAGAAAGTTTTCGTCTGTACTTCTTTACTCGAGCTCGTACCGGTGCGTAAAACATATTTTTTTTATCTGTGAGGGTTCGACATTTGGCTGGCAAAAACTTTCTGCAAGACGTTTTCGTTTCACAGCTGGAACCTGTCGTAACGGTTGTTGTCGGCTGCCTTTACAACAGTTACGAAGCGCTTTGCTGGCAAGGCGTGCGCCTAATCAGATCTCCCTGTGGGGTTGCAGAAAGTTTTCGTCTGTACTTCTTTACTCGAGCTCGTACCGGTGCGTAAAACATATTTTTTTTATCTGTGAGGGTTCGACATTTGGCTGGCAAAAACTTTCTGCAAGACGTTTTCGTTTCACAGCTGGAACCTGTCGTAACGGTTGTTGTCGGCTGCCTTTACAACAGTTAGGAAGCGCTTTGCTGGCAAGGCGTGCGCCTAATCAGATCTCTCTGTAGGGTTGCAGAAAGTTTTCGTCTGTACTTCTTTACTCGAGCTCGTACCGGTGCGTAAAACATATTTTTTTTGTCTGTGAGGGTTCGACATTTGGCTGGCAAAAACTTTCTGCAAGACGTTTTCGTTTCACAGCTGGAACCTGTCGTAACGGTTGTTGTCGGCTGCCTTTACAACAGTTAGGAAGCGCTTTGCTGGCAAGGCGTGCACCTAATCAGATCTCCCTCTGGGGTTGCAGAAAGTTTTCGTCTGTACTTCTTTACTCGAGCTCGTACCGGTGCGTAAAACATATTTTTTTTATCTGTGAGGGTTCGACATTTGGCTGGCAAAAACTTTCTGCAAGACGTTTTCGTTTCACAGCTGGAACCTGTCGTAACGGTTGTTGTCGGCTGCCTTTACAACAGTTAGGAAGCGCTTTGCTGGCAAGGCGTGCGCCTAATCAGATCTCCATGTGGGGTTGCAGAAAGTTTTCGTCTGTACTTCTTTACTCGAGCTCGTACCGGTGCGTAAAACATATTTTTTTTATCTGTGAGGGTTCGACATTTGGCTGGCAAAAACTTTCTGCAAGACGTTTTCGTTTCACAGCTGGAACCTGTCGTAACGGTTGTTGTCGGCTGCCTTTACAACAGTTAGGAAGCGCTTTGCTGCCAAGGCGTGCGCCTAATCAGATCTCTCTGTAGGGCTGCAGAAAGTTTTCGTCTGTACTTCTTTACTCGAGCTCGTACCGGTGCGTAAAACATATTTTTTTTATCTGTGAGGGTTCGACATTTGGCTGGCAAAAACTTTCTGCTAGACGTTTTCGTTTCACAGCTGGAACCTGTCGTAACGGTTGTTGTCGGCTGCCTTTACAACAGTTAGGAAGCGCTTTGCTGGCAAGGCGTGCACCTAATCAGATCTCCCTGTGGGGTTGCAGAAAGTTTTCGTCTGTACTTCTTTACTCGAGCTCGTACCGGTGCGTAAAACATATTTTTTTTATCTGTGAGGGTTCGACATTTGGCTGGCAAAAACTTTCTGCAAGACGTTTTCGTTTCACAGCTGGAACCTGTCGTAACGGTTGTTGTCGGCTGCCTTTACAACAGTTAGGAAGCGCTTTGCTGGCAAGGCGTGCGCCTAATCAGATCTCCCTGTGGGGTTGCAGAAAGTTTTCGTCTGTACTTCTTTACTCGAGCTCGTACCGGTGCGTAAAACATATTTTTTTTATCTGTGAGGGTTCGACATTTGGCTGGCAAAAACTTTCTGCAAGACGTTTTCGTTTCACAGCTGGAACCTGTCGTAACGGTTGTTGTCGGCTGCCTTTACAACAGTTAGGAAGCGCTTTGCTGGCAAGGCGTGCGCCTAATCAGATCTCCCTGTGGGGTTGCAGAAAGTTTTCGTCTGTACTTCTTTACTCGAGCTCGTACCGGTGCGTAAAACATATTTTTTTTATCTGTGAGGGTTCGACATTTGGCTGGCAAAAACTTTCTGCAAGACGTTTTCGTTTCACAGCTGGAACCTGTCGTAACGGTTGTTGTCGGCTGCCTTTACAACAGTTAGGAAGCGCTTTGCTGGCAAGGCGTGCGCCTAATCAGATCTCTCTGTAGGGTTGCAGAAAGTTTTCGTCTGTACTTCTTTACTCGAGCTCGTACCGGTGCGTAAAACATATTTTTTTTGTCTGTGAGGGTTCGACATTTGGCTGGCAAAAACTTTCTGCAAGACGTTTTCGTTTCACAGCTGGAACCTGTCGTAACGGTTGTTGTCGGCTGCCTTTACAACAGTTAGGAAGCGCTTTGCTGGCAAGGCGTGCACCTAATCAGATCTCCCTCTGGGGTTGCAGAAAGTTTTCGTCTGTACTTCTTTACTCGAGCTCGTACCGGTGCGTAAAACATATTTTTTTTATCTGTGAGGGTTCGACATTTGGCTGGCAAAAACTTTCTGCAAGACGTTTTCGTTTCACAGCTGGAACCTGTCGTAACGGTTGTTGTCGGCTGCCTTTACAACAGTTAGGAAGCGCTTTGCTGGCAAGGCGTGCGCCTAATCAGATCTCCATGTGGGGTTGCAGAAAGTTTTCGTCTGTACTTCTTTACTCGAGCTCGTACCGGTGCGTAAAACATATTTTTTTTATCTGTGAGGGTTCGACATTTGGCTGGCAAAAACTTTCTGCAAGACGTTTTCGTTTCACAGCTGGAACCTGTCGTAACGGTTGTTGTCGGCTGCCTTTACAACAGTTAGGAAGCGCTTTGCTGCCAAGGCGTGCGCCTAATCAGATCTCTCTGTAGGGCTGCAGAAAGTTTTCGTCTGTACTTCTTTACTCGAGCTCGTACCGGTGCGTAAAACATATTTTTTTTATCTGTGAGGGTTCGACATTTGGCTGGCAAAAACTTTCTGCAAGACGTTTTCGTTTCACAGCTGGAACCTGTCGTAACGGTTGTTGTCGGCTGCCTTTACAACAGTTAGGAAGCGCTTTGCTGGCAAGGCGTGCACCTAATCAGATCTCCCTGTGGGGTTGCAGAAAGTTTTCGTCTGTACTTCTTTACTCGAGCTCGTACCGGTGCGTAAAACATATTTTTTTTATCTGTGAGGGTTCGACATTTGGCTGGCAAAAACTTTCTGCAAGACGTTTTCGTTTCACAGCTGGAACCTGTCGTAACGGTTGTTGTCGGCTGCCTTTACAACAGTTAGGAAGCGCTTTGCTGGCAAGGCGTGCGCCTAATCAGATCTCCCTGTGGGGTTGCAGAAAGTTTTCGTCTGTACTTCTTTACTCGAGCTCGTACCGGTGCGTAAAACATATTTTTTTTATCTGTGAGGGTTCGACATTTGGCTGGCAAAAACTTTCTGCAAGACGTTTTCGTTTCACAGCTGGAACCTGTCGTAACGGTTGTTGTCGGCTGCCTTTACAACAGTTAGGAAGCGCTTTGCTGGCAAGGCGTGCGCCTAATCAGATCTCCCTGTGGGGTTGCAGAAAGTTTTCGTCTGTACTTCTTTACTCGAGCTCGTACCGGTGCGTAAAACATATTTTTTTTATCTGTGAGGGTTCGACATTTGGCTGGCAAAAACTTTCTGCAAGACGTTTTCGTTTCACAGCTGGAACCTGTCGTAACGGTTGTTGTCGGCTGCCTTTACAACAGTTAGGAAGCGCTTTGCTGGCAAGGCGTGCGCCTAATCAGATCTCTCTGTAGGGTTGCAGAAAGTTTTCGTCTGTACTTCTTTACTCGAGCTCGTACCGGTGCGTAAAACATATTTTTTTTATCTGTGAGGGTTCGACATTTGGCTGGCAAAAACTTTCTGCAAGACGTTTTCGTTTCACAGCTGGAACCTGTCGTAACGGTTGTTGTCGGCTGCCTTTACAACAGTTAGGAAGCGCTTTGCTGGCAAGGCGTGCACCTAATCAGATCTCCCTCTGGGGTTGCAGAAAGTTTTCGTCTGTACTTCTTTACTCGAGCTCGTACCGGTGCGTAAAACATATTTTTTTATCTGTGAGGGTTCGACATTTGGCTGGCAAAAACTTTCTGCAAGACGTTTTCGTTTCACAGCTGGAACCTGTCGTAACGGTTGTTGTCGGCTGCCTTTACAACAGCTAGGAAGCGCTTTGCTGGCAAGGCGTGCGCCTAATCAGATCTCCCTGAGGGGTTGCAGAAAGTTTTCGTCTGTACTTCTTTACTCGAGCTCGTACCGGTGCGTAAAACATATTTTTTTTATCTGTGAGGGTTCGACATTTGGCTGGCAAAAACTTTCTGCAAGACGTTTTCGTTTCACAGCTGGAACCTGTCGTAACGGTTCTTGTCGGCTGCCTTTACAACAGCTAGGAAGCGCTTTGCTGGCAAGGCGTGCGCCTAATCAGATCTCCCTGTGGGGTTGCAGAAAGTTTTCGTCTGTACTTCTTTACTCGAGCTCGTACCGGTGCGTAAAACATATTTTTTTTATCTGTGAGGGTTCGACATTTGGCTGGCAAAAACTTTCTGCAAGACGTTTTCGTTTCACAGCTGGAACCTGTCGTAACGGTTGTTGTCGGCTGCCTTTACAACAGTTAGGAAGCGCTTTGCTGGCAAGGCGTGCACCTAATCAGATCTCCCTGTGGGGTTGCAGAAAGTTTTCGTCTGTACTTCTTTACTCGAGCTCGTACCGGTGCGTAAAACATATTTTTTTTATCTGTGAGGGTTCGACATTTGGCTGGCAAAAACTTTCTGCAAGACGTTTTCGTTTCACAGCTGGAACCTGTCGTAACGGTTGTTGTCGGCTGCCTTTACAACAGTTAGGAAGCGCTTTGCTGGCAAGGCGTGCACCTAATCAGATCTCCCTGTGGGGTTGCAGAAAGTTTTCGTCTGTACTTCTTTACTCGAGCTCGTACCGGTGCGTAAAACATATTTTTTTTATCTGTGAGGGTTCGACATTTGGCTGGCAAAAACTTTCTGCAAGACGTTTTCGTTTCACAGCTGGAACCTGTCGTAACGGTTGTTGTCGGCTGCCTTTACAACAGTTAGGAAGCGCTTTGCTGGCAAGGCGTGCACCTAATCAGATCTCCCTGTGGGGTTGCAGAAAGTTTTCGTCTGTACTTCTTTACTCGAGCTCGTACCGGTGCGTAAAACATATTTTTTTTATCTGTGAGGGTTCGACATTTGGCTGGCAAAAACTTTCTGCAAGACGTTTTCGTTTCACAGCTGGAACCTGTCGTATTGGTTGTTGTCGGCTGCCTTTACAACAGTTAGGAAGCGCTTTGCTGGCAAGGCGTGCACCTAATCAGATCTCCCTGTGGGGTTGCAGAAAGTTTTCGTCTGTACTTCTTTACTCGAGCTCGTACCGGTGCGTAAAACATATTTTTTTATCTGTGAGGGTTCGACATTTGGCTGGCAAAAACTTTCTGCAAGACGTTTTCGTTTCACAGCTGGAACCTGTCGTAACGGTTGTTGTCGGCTGCATTTACAACAGTTAGGAAGCGCTTTGCTGGCAAGGCGTGCACCTAATCAGATCTCCCTGTGGGGTTGCAGAAAGTTTTCGTCTGTACTTCTTTACTCGAGCTCGTACCGGTGCGTAAAACATATTTTTTTATCTGTGAGGGTTCGACATTTGGCTGGTAAAAACTTTCTGCAAGACGTTTTCGTTTCACAGCTGGAACCTGTCGTAACGGTTGTTGTCGGCTGCCTTTACAACAGTTAGGAAGCGCTTTGCTGGCAAGGCGTGCACCTAATCAGATCTCCCTGTGGGGTTGCAGAAAGTTTTCGTCTGTACTTCTTTACTCGAGCTCGTACCGGTGCGTAAAACATATTTTTTTTATCTGTGAGGGTTCGACATTTGGCTGGCAAAAACTTTCTGCAAGACGTTTTCGTTTCACAGCTGGAACCTGTCGTAACGGTTGTTGTCGGCTGCCTTTACAACAGCTAGGAAGCGCTTTGCTGGCAAGGCGTGCGCCTAATCAGATCTCCCTGTGGGGTTGCAGAAAGTTTTCGTCTGTACTTCTTTACTCGAGCTCGTACCGGTGCGTAAAACATATTTTTTTTATCTGTGAGGGTTCGACATTTGGCTGGCAAAAACTTTCTGCAAGACGTTTTCGTTTCACAGCTGGAACCTGTCGTAACGGTTGTTGTCGGCTGCCTTTACAACAGTTAGGAAGCGCTTTGTTGGCAAGGCGTGCGCCTAATCAGATCTCTCTGTAGGGTTGCAGAAAGTTTTCGTCTGTACTTCTTTACTCGAGCTCGTACCGGTGCGTAAAACATATTTTTTTTATCTGTGAGGGTTCGACATTTGGCTGGCAAAAACTTTCTGCAAGACGTTTTCGTTTCACAGCTGGAACCTGTCGTAACGGTTGTTGTCGGCTGCCTTTACAACAGTTAGGAAGCGCTTTGCTGGCAAGGCGTGCGCCTAATCAGATCTCTCTGTAGGGTTGCAGAAAGTTTTCGTCTGTACTTCTTTACTCGAGGTCGTACCGGTGCGTAAAACATATTTTTTTTATCTGTGAGGGTTCGACATTTGGCTGGCAAAAACTTTCTGCAAGACGTTTTCGTTTCACAGCTGGAACCTGTCGTAACGGTTGTTGTCGGCTGCCTTTACAACAGTTAGGAAGCGCTTTGCTGGCAAGGCGTGCGCCTAATCAGATCTCCCTGTGGGGTTGCAGAAAGTTTTCGTCTGTACTTCTTTACTCGAGCTCGTACCGGTGCGTAAAACATATTTTTTTTATCTGTGAGGGTTCGACATTTGGCTGGCAAAAACTTTCTGCAAGACGTTTTCGTTTCACAGCTGGAACCTGTCGTAACGGTTGTTGTCGGCTGCCTTTACAACAGTTAGGAAGCGCTTTGCTGGCAAGGCGTGCGCCTAATCAGATCTCTCTGTAGGGTTGCAGAAAGTTTTCGTCTGTACTTCTTTACTCGAGCTCGTACCGGTGCGTAAAACATATTTTTTTTATCTGTGAGGGTTCGACATTTGGCTGGCAAAAACTTTCTGCAAGACGTTTTCGTTTCACAGCTGGAACCTGTCGTAACGGTTGTTGTCGGCTGCCTTTACAACAGTTAGGAAGCGCTTTGTTGGCAAGGCGTGCGCCTAATCAGATCTCTCTGTAGGGTTGCAGAAAGTTTTCGTCTGTACTTCTTTACTCGAGCTCGTACCGGTGCGTAAAACATATTTTTTTTATCTGTGAGGGTTCGACATTTGGCTGGCAAAAACTTTCTGCAAGACGTTTTCGTTTCACAGCTGGAACCTGTCGTAACGGTTGTTGTCGGCTGCCTTTACAACAGTTAGGAAGCGCTTTGCTGGCAAGGCGTGCGCCTAATCAGATCTCTCTGTAGGGTTGCAGAAAGTTTTCGTCTGTACTTCTTTACTCGAGGTCGTACCGGTGCGTAAAACATATTTTTTTTATCTGTGAGGGTTCGACATTTGGCTGGCAAAAACTTTCTGCAAGACGTTTTCGTTTCACAGCTGGAACCTGTCGTAACGGTTGTTGTCGGCTGCCTTTACAACAGTTAGGAAGCGCTTTGCTGGCAAGGCGTGCGCCTAATCAGATCTCCCTGTGGGGTTGCAGAAAGTTTTCGTCTGTACTTCTTTACTCGAGCTCGTACCGGTGCGTAAAACATATTTTTTTTATCTGTGAGGGTTCGACATTTGGCTGGCAAAAACTTTCTGCAAGACGTTTTCGTTTCACAGCTGGAACCTGTCGTAACGGTTGTTGTCGGCTGCCTTTACAACAGTTAGGAAGCGCTTTGCTGGCAAGGCGTGCGCCTAATCAGATCTCTCTGTAGGGTTGCAGAAAGTTTTCGTCTGTACTTCTTTACTCGAGCTCGTACCGGTGCGTAAAACATATTTTTTTTATCTGTGAGGGTTCGACATTTGGCTGGCAAAAACTTTCTGCAAGACGTTTTCGTTTCACAGCTGGAACCTGTCGTAACGGTTGTTGTCGGCTGCCTTTACAACAGTTAGGAAGCGCTTTGCTGGCAAGGCGTGCGCCTAATCAGATCTCTCTGTAGGGTTGCAGAAAGTTTTCGTCTGTACTTCTTTACTCGAGCTCGTACCGGTGCGTAAAACATATTTTTTTTATCTGTGAGGGTTCGACATTTGGCTGGCAAAAACTTTCTGCAAGACGTTTTCGTTTCACAGCTGGAACCTGTCGTAACGGTTGTTGTCGGCTGCCTTTACAACAGTTAGGAAGCGCTTTGCTGGCAAGGCGTGCACCTAATCAGATCTCCCTGTGGGGTTGCAGAAAGTTTTCGTCTGTACTTCTTTACTCGAGCTCGTACCGGTGCGTAAAACATATTTTTTTTATCTGTGAGGGTTCGACATTTGGCTGGCAAAAACTTTCTGCAAGACGTTTTCGTTTCACAGCTGGAACCTGTCGTAACGGTTGTTGTCGGCTGCCTTTACAACAGTTAGGAAGCGCTTTGCTGGCAAGGCGTGCACCTAATCAGATCTCCCTCTGGGGTTGCAGAAAGTTTTCGTCTGTACTTCTTTACTCGAGCTCGTACCGGTGCGTAAAACATATTTTTTTTATCTGTAAGGGTTCGACATTTGGCTGGCAAAAACTTTCTGCAAGACGTTTTCGTTTCACAGCTGGAACCTGTCGTAACGGTTGTTGTCGGCTGCCTTTACAACAGTTAGGAAGCGCTTTGCTGGCAAGGCGTGTGCCTAATCAGATCTCCCTGTGGGGTTGCAGAAAGTTTTCGTCTGTACTTCTTTACTCGAGCTCGTACCGGTGCGTAAAACATATTTTTTTTATCTGTGAGGGTTCGACATTTGGCTGGCAAAAACTTTCTGCAAGACGTTTTCGTTTCACAGCTGGAACCTGTCGTAACGGTTGTTGTCGGCTGCCTTTACAACAGTTAGGAAGCGCTTTGCTGCCAAGGCGTGCGCCTAATCAGATCTCTCTGTAGGGCTGCAGAAAGTTTTCGTCTGTACTTCTTTACTCGAGCTCGTACCGGTGCGTAAAACATATTTTTTTTATCTGTGAGGGTTCGACATTTGGCTGGCAAAAACTTTCTGCAAGACGTTTTCGTTTCACAGCTGGAACCTGTCGTAACGGTTGTTGTCGGCTGCCTTTACAACAGTTAGGAAGCGCTTTGCTGGCAAGGCGTGCACCTGATCAGATCTCCCTGTGGGGTTGCAGAAAGTTTTCGTCTGTACTTCTTTACTCGAGCTCGTACCGGTGCGTAAAACATATTTTTTTTATCTGTGAGGGTTCGACATTTGGCTGGCAAAAACTTTCTGCAAGACGTTTTCGTTTCACAGCTGGAACCTGTCGTAACGGTTGTTGTCGGCTGCCTTTACAACAGTTAGGAAGCGCTTTGCTGGCAAGGCGTGCACCTAATCAGATCTCCCTCTGGGGTTGCAGAAAGTTTTCGTCTGTACTTCTTTACTCGAGCTCGTACCGGTGCGTAAAACATATTTTTTTTATCTGTGAGGGTTCGACATTTGGCTGGCAAAAACTTTCTGCAAGACGTTTTCGTTTCACAGCTGGAACCTGTCGTAACGGTTGTTGTCGGCTGCCTTTACAACAGTTAGGAAGCGCTTTGCTGGCAAGGCGTGCGCCTAATCAGATCTCCCTGTGGGGTTGCAGAAAGTTTTCGTCTGTACTTCTTTACTCGAGCTCGTACCGGTGCGTAAAACATATTTTTTTTATCTGTGAGGGTTCGACATTTGGCTGGCAAAAACTTTCTGCAAGACGTTTTCGTTTCACAGCTGGAACCTGTCGTAACGGTTGTTGTCGGCTGCCTTTACAACAGTTAGGAAGCGCTTTGCTGGCAAGGCGTGCGCCTAATCAGATCTCCCTGTGGGGTTGCAGAAAGTTTTCGTCTGTACTTCTTTACTCGAGCTCGTACCGGTGCGTAAAACATATTTTTTTTATCTGTGAGGGTTCGACATTTGGCTGGCAAAAACTTTCTGCAAGACGTTTTCGTTTCACAGCTGGAACCTGTCGTAACGGTTGTTGTCGGCTGCCTTTACAACAGTTAGGAAGCGCTTTGCTGGCAAGGCGTGCGCCTAATCAGATCTCTCTGTAGGGTTGCAGAAAGTTTTCGTCTGTACTTCTTTACTCGAGCTCGTACCGGTGCGTAAAACATATTTTTTTTATCTGTGAGGGTTCGACATTTGGCTGGCAAAAACTTTCTGCAAGACGTTTTCGTTTCACAGCTGGAACCTGTCGTAACGGTTGTTGTCGGCTGCCTTTACAACAGTTAGGAAGCGCTTTGCTGGCAAGGCGTGCGCCTAATCAGATCTCTCTGTAGGGTTGCAGAAAGTTTTCGTCTGTACTTCTTTACTCGAGCTCGTACCGGTGCGTAAAACATATTTTTTTTATCTGTGAGGGTTCGACATTTGGCTGGCAAAAACTTTCTGCAAGACGTTTTCGTTTCACAGCTGGAACCTGTCGTAACGGTTGTTGTCGGCTGCCTTTACAACAGTTAGGAAGCGCTTTGCTGGCAAGGCGTGCGCCTAATCAGATCTCTCTGTAGGGTTGCAGAAAGTTTTCGTCTGTACTTCTTTACTCGAGCTCGTACCGGTGCGTAAAACATATTTTTTTTATCTGTGAGGGTTCGACATTTGGCTGGCAAAAACTTTCTGCAAGACGTTTTCGTTTCACAGCTGGAACCTGTCGTAACGGTTGTTGTCGGCTGCCTTTACAACAGCTAGGAAGCGCTTTGCTGGCAAGGCGTGCGCCTAATCAGATCTCCCTGTGGGGTTGCAGAAAGTTTTCGTCTGTACTTCTTTACTCGAGCTCGTACCGGTGCGTAAAACATATTTTTTTATCTGTGAGGGTTCGACATTTCGCTGGCAAAAACTTTCTGCAAGACGTTTTCGTTTCACAGCTGGAACCTGTCGTAACGGGTGTTGTCGGCTGCCTTTACAACAGCTAGGAAGCGCTTTGCTGGCAAGGCGTGCGCCTAATCAGATCTCTCTGTGGGGTTGCAGAAAGTTTTCGTCTGTACTTCTTTACTCGAGCTCGTACCGGTGCGTAAAACATATTTTTTTATCTGTGAGGGTTCGACATTTGGCTGGCAAAAACTTTCTGCAAGACGTTTTCGTTTCACAGCTGGAACCTGTCGTAACGGTTGTTGTCGGCTGCCTTTACAACAGTTAGGAAGCGCTTTGCTGGCAAGGCGTGCACCTAATCAGATCTCCCTCTGGGGTTGCAGAAAGTTTTCGTCTGTACTTCTTTACTCGAGCTCGTACCGGTGCGTAAAACATATTTTTTTTATCTGTGAGGGTTCGACATTTCGCTGGCAAAAACTTTCTGCAAGACGTTTTCGTTTCACAGCTGGAATCTGTCGTAACGGTTGTTGTCGGCTGCCTTTACAACAGCTAGGAAGCGCTTTGCTGGCAAGGCGTGCGCCTAATCAGATCTCCCTGTGGGGTTGCAGAAAGTTTTCGTCTGTACTTCTTTACTCGAGCTCGTACCGGTGCGTAAAACATATTTTTTTTATCTGTGAGGGTTCGACATTTGGCTGGCAAAAACTTTCTGCAAGACGTTTTCGTTTCACAGCTGGAACCTGTCGTAACGGTTGTTGTCGGCTGCCTTTACAACAGTTAGGAAGCGCTTTGCTGGCAAGGCGTGCGCCTAATCAGATCTCCCTGTGGGGTTGCAGAAAGTTTTCGTCTGTACTTCTTTACTCGAGCTCGTACCGGTGCGTAAAACATATTTTTTTTATCTGTGAGGGTTCGACATTTGGCTGGCAAAAACTTTCTGCAAGACGTTTTCGTTTCACAGCTGGAACCTGTCGTAACGGTTGTTGTCGGCTGCCTTTACAACAGTTAGGAAGCGCTTTGCTGGCAAGGCGTGCGCCTAATCAGATCTCCCTGTGGGGTTGCAGAAAGTTTTCGTCTGTACTTCTTTACTCGAGCTCGTACCGGTGCGTAAAACATATTTTTTTTATCTGTGAGGGTTCGACATTTGGCTGGCAAAAACTTTCTGCAAGACGTTTTCGTTTCACAGCTGGAACCTGTCGTAACGGTTGTTGTCGGCTGCCTTTACAACAGTTAGGAAGCGCTTTGCTGGCAAGGCGTGCACCTAATCAGATCTCCCTGTGGGGTTGCAGAAAGTTTTCGTCTGTACTTCTTTACTCGAGCTCGTACCGGTGCGTAAAACATATTTTTTTTATCTGTGAGGGTTCGACATTTGGCTGGCAAAAACTTTCTGCAAGACGTTTTCGTTTCACAGCTGGAACCTGTCGTAACGGTTGTTGTCGGCTGCCTTTACAACAGCTAGGAAGCGCTTTGCTGGCAAGGCGTGCGCCTAATCAGATCTCCCTGTGGGGTTGCAGAAAATTTTCGTCTGTACTTCTTTACTCGAGCTCGTACCGGTGCGTAAAACATATTTTTTTATCTGTGAGGGTTCGACATTTGGCTGGCAAAAACTTTCTGCAAGACGTTTTCGTTTCACAGCTGGAACCTGTCGTAACGGTTGCTGTCGGCTGCCTTTACAACAGTTAGGAAGCGCTTTGCTGGCAAGGCGTGCACCTAATCAGATCTCCCTGTGGGGTTGCAGAAAGTTTTCGTCTGTACTTCTTTACTCGAGCTCGTACCGGTGTGTAAAACATATTTTTTTTATCTGTGAGGGTTCGACATTTGGCTGGCAAAAACTTTCTGCAAGACGTTTTCGTTTCACAGCTGGAACCTGTCGTATTGGTTGTTGTCGGCTGCCTTTACAACAGTTAGGAAGCGCTTTGCTGGCAAGGCGTGCACCTAATCAGATCTCCCTGTGGGGTTGCAGAAAGTTTTCGTCTGTACTTCTTTACTCGAGCTCGTACCGGTGTGTAAAACATATTTTTTTTTATCTGTGAGGGTTCGACATTTGGCTGGCAAAAACTTTCTGCAAGACGTTTTCGTTTCACAGCTGGAACCTGTCGTATTGGTTGTTGTCGGCTGCCTTTACAACAGTTAGGAAGCGCTTTGCTGGCAAGGCGTGCACCTAATCAGATCTCCCTGTGGGGTTGCAGAAAGTTTTCGTCTGTACTTCTTTACTCGAGCTCGTACCGGTGCGTAAAACATATTTTTTTATCTGTGAGGGTTCGACATTTGGCTGGCAAAAACTTTCTGCAAGACGTTTTCGTTTCACAGCTGGAACCTGTCGTAACGGTTGTTGTCGGCTGCCTTTACAACAGTTAGGAAGCGCTTTGCTGGCAAGGCGTGCACCTAATCAGATCTCCCTGTGGGGTTGCAGAAAGTTTTCGTCAGTACTTCTTTACTCGAGCTCGTACCGGTGCGTAAAACATATTTTTTTATCTGTGAGGGTTCGACATTTGGCTGGTAAAAACTTTCTGCAAGACGTTTTCGTTTCACAGCTGGAACCTGTCGTAACGGTTGTTGTCGGCTGCCTTTACAACAGTTAGGAAGCGCTTTGCTGGCAAGGCGTGCACCTAATCAGATCTCCCTGTGGGGTTGCAGAAAGTTTTCGTCTGTACTTCTTTACTCGAGCTCGTACCGGTGCGTAAAACATATTTTTTTTATCTGTGAGGGTTCGACATTTGGCTGGCAAAAACTTTCTGCAAGACGTTTTCGTTTCACAGCTGGAACCTGTCGTAACGGTTGTTGTCGGCTGCCTTTACAACAGTTAGGAAGCGCTTTGCTGGCAAGGCGTGCGCCTAATCAGATCTCCCTGTGGGGTTGCAGAAAGTTTTCGTCTGTACTTCTTTACTCGAGCTCGTACCGGTGCGTAAAACATATTTTTTTTATCTGTGAGGGTTCGACATTTGGCTGGCAAAAACTTTCTGCAAGACGTTTTCGTTTCACAGCTGGAACCTGTCGTAACGGTTGTTGTCGGCTGCCTTTACAACAGTTAGGAAGCGCTTTGCTGGCAAGGCGTGCACCTAATCAGATCTCCCTGTGGGGTTGCAGAAAGTTTTCGTCTGTACTTCTTTACTCGAGCTCGTACCGGTGCGTAAAACATATTTTTTTTATCTGTGAGGGTTCGACATTTGGCTGGCAAAAACTTTCTGCAAGACGTTTTCGTTTCACAGCTGGAACCTGTCGTAACGGTTGTTGTCGGCTGCCTTTACAACAGTTAGGAAGCGCTTTGCTGGCAAGGCGTGCGCCTAATCAGATCTCCCTGTGGGGTTGCAGAAAGTTTTCGTCTGTACTTCTTTACTCGAGCTCGTACCGGTGCGTAAAACATATTTTTTTTATCTGTGAGGGTTCGACATTTGGCTGGCAAAAACTTTCTGCAAGACGTTTTCGTTTCACAGCTGGAACCTGTCGTAACGGTTGTTGTCGGCTGCCTTTACAACAGTTAGGAAGCGCTTTGCTGGCAAGGCGTGCACCTAATCAGATCTCCCTGTGGGGTTGCAGAAAGTTTTCGTCTGTACTTCTTTACTCGAGCTCGTACCGGTGCGTAAAACATATTTTTTTTATCTGTGAGGGTTCGACATTTGGCTGGCAAAAACTTTCTGCAAGACGTTTTCGTTTCACAGCTGGAACCTGTCGTAACGGTTGTTGTCGGCTGCCTTTACAACAGTTAGGAAGCGCTTTGCTGGCAAGGCGTGCGCCTAATCAGATCTCCCTGTGGGGTTGCAGAAAGTTTTCGTCTGTACTTCTTTACTCGAGCTCGTACCGGTGCGTAAAACATATTTTTTTTATCTGTGAGGGTTCGACATTTGGCTGGCAAAAACTTTCTGCAAGACGTTTTCGTTTCACAGCTGGAACCTGTCGTAACGGTTGTTGTCGGCTGCCTTTACAACAGTTAGGAAGCGCTTTGTTGGCAAGGCGTGCACCTAATCAGATCTCCCTGTGGGGTTGCAGAAAGTTTTCGTCTATACTTCTTTACTCGAGCTCGTACCGGTGCGTAAAACATATTTTTTTTATCTGTGAGGGTTCGACATTTGGCTGGCAAAAACTTTCTGCAAGACGTTTTCGTTTCACAGCTGGAACCTGTCGTAACGGTTGTTGTCGGCTGCCTTTACAACAGTTAGGAAGCGCTTTGCTGGCAAGGCGTGCACCTAATCAGATCTCCCTGTGGGGTTGCAGAAAGTTTTCGTCTGTACTTCTTTACTCGAGCTCGTACCGGTGCGTAAAACATATTTTTTTTATCTGTGAGGGTTCGACATTTGGCTGGCAAAAACTTTCTGCAAGACGTTTTCGTTTCACAGCTGGAACCTGTCGTAACGGTTGTTGTCGGCTGCCTTTACAACAGTTAGGAAGCGCTTTGCTGGCAAGGCGTGCGCCTAATCAGATCTCCCTGTGGGGTTGCAGAAAGTTTTCGTCTGTACTTCTTGACTCGAGCTCGTACCGGTGCGTAAAACATATTTTTTTTATCTGTGAGGGTTCGACATTTGGCTGGCAAAAACTTTCTGCAAGACGTTTTCGTTTCACAGCTGGAACCTGTCGTAACGGTTGTTGTCGGCTGCCTTTACAACAGTTAGGAAGCGCTTTGCTGGCAAGGCGTGCGCCTAATCAGATCTCTCTGTAGGGTTGCAGAAAGTTTTCGTCTGTACTTCTTTACTCGAGCTCGTACCGGTGCGTAAAACATATTTTTTTTATCTGTGAGGGTTCGACATTTGGCTGGCAAAAACTTTCTGCAAGACGTTTTCGTTTCACAGCTGGAACCTGTCGTAACGGTTGTTGTCGGCTGCCTTTACAACAGTTAGGAAGCGCTTTGCTGGCAAGGCGTGCGCCTAATCAGATCTCCCTGTGGGGTTGCAGAAAGTTTTCGTCTGTACTTCTTTACTCGAGCTCGTACCGGTGCGTAAAACATATTTTTTTTATCTGTGAGGGTTCGACATTTGGCTGGCAAAAACTTTCTGCAAGACGTTTTCGTTTCACAGCTGGAACCTGTCGTAACGGTTGTTGTCGGCTGCCTTTACAACAGTTAGGAAGCGCTTTGCTGGCAAGGCGTGCGCCTAATCAGATCTCCCTGTGGGGTTGCAGAAAGTTTTCGTCTGTACTTCTTTACTCGAGCTCGTACCGGTGCGTAAAACATATTTTTTTATCTGTGAGGGTTCGACATTTGGCTGGCAAAAACTTTCTGCAAGACGTTTTCGTTTCACAGCTGGAACCTGTCGTAACGGTTGTTGTCGGCTGCCTTTACAACAGTTAGGAAGCGCTTTGCTGGCAAGGCGTGCGCCTAATCAGATCTCTCTGTAGGGTTGCAGAAAGTTTTCGTCTGTACTTCTTTACTCGAGCTCGTACCGGTGCGTAAAACATATTTTTTTTATCTGTGAGGGTTCGACATTTGGCTGGCAAAAACTTTCTGCAAGACGTTTTCGTTTCACAGCTGGAACCTGTCGTAACGGTTGTTGTCGGCTGCCTTTACAACAGTTAGGAAGCGCTTTGCTGGCAAGGCGTGCACCTAATCAGATCTCCCTGTGGGGTTGCAGAAAGTTTTCGTCTGTACTTCTTTACTCGAGCTCGTACCGGTGCGTAAAACATATTTTTTTTTTATCTGTGAGGGTTCGACATTTGGCTGGCAAAAACTTTCTGCAAGACGTTTTCGTTTCACAGCTGGAACCTGTCGTAACGGTTGTTGTCGGCTGCCTTTACAACAGTTAGGAAGCGCTTTGCTGGCAAGGCGTGCACCTAATCAGATCTCCCTGTGGGGTTGCAGAAAGTTTTCGTCTGTACTTCTTTACTCGAGCTCGTACCGGTGCGTAAAACATATTTTTTTTATCTGTGAGGGTTCGACATTTGGCTGGCAAAAACTTTCTGCAAGACGTTTTCGTTTCACAGCTGGAACCTGTCGTAACGGTTGTTGTCGGCTGCCTTTACAACAGTTAGGAAGCGCTTTGCTGGCAAGGCGTGCACCTAATCAGATCTCCCTGTGGGGTTGCAGAAAGTTTTCGTCTGTACTTCTTTACTCGAGCTCGTACCGGTGCGTAAAACATATTTTTTTTTTATCTGTGAGGGTTCGACATTTGGCTGGCAAAAACTTTCTGCAAGACGTTTTCGTTTCACAGCTGGAACCTGTCGTAACGGTTGTTGTCGGCTGCCTTTACAACAGTTAGGAAGCGCTTTGCTGGCAAGGCGTGCGCCTAATCAGATCTCCCTCTGGGGTTGCAGAAAGTTTTCGTCTGTACTTCTTTACTCGAGCTCGTACCGGTGCGTAAAACATATTTTTTTTATCTGTGAGGGTTCGACATTTGGCTGGCAAAAACTTTCTGCAAGACGTTTTCGTTTCACAGCTGGAACCTGTCGTAACGGTTGTTGTCGGCTGCCTTTACAACAGCTAGGAAGCGCTTTGCTGGCAAGGCGTGCGCCTAATCAGATCTCCCTGTGGGGTTGCAGAAAGTTTTGGTCTGTACTTCTTTACTCGAGCTCGTACCGGTGCGTAAAACATATTTTTTTTATCTGTGAGGGTTCGACATTTGGCTGGCAAAAACTTTCTGCAAGACGTTTTCGTTTCACAGCTGGAACCTGTCGTAACGGTTCTTGTCGGCTGCCTTTACAACAGCTAGGAAGCGCTTTGCTGGCAAGGCGTGCGCCTAATCAGATCTCCCTGTGGGGTTGCAGAAAGTTTTCGTCTGTACTTCTTTACTCGAGCTCGTACCGGTGCGTAAAACATATTTTTTTTATCTGTGAGGGTTCGACATATGGCTGGCAAAAACTTTCTGCAAGACGTTTTCGTTTCACAGCTGGAACCTGTCGTAACGGTTGTTGTCGGCTGCCTTTACAACAGTTAGGAAGCGCTTTGCTGGCAAGGCGTGCGCCTAATCAGATCTTTCTGTGGGGTTGCAGAAAGTTTTCGTCTGTACTTCTTTACTCGAGCTCGTACCGGTGCGTAAAACATATTTTTTATCTGTGAGGGTTCGACATTTGGCTGGAAAAAACTTTCTGCAAGACGTTTTCGTTTCACAGCTGGAACCTGTCGTAACGGTTGTTGTCGGCTGCCTTTACAACAGTTAGGAAGCGCTTTGCTGGCAAGGCGTGCGCCTAATCAGATCTCTCTGTGGGGTTGCAGAAAGTTTTCGTCTGTACTTCTTTACTCGAGCTCGTACCGGTGCGTAAAACATATTTTTTTATCTGTGAGGGTTCGACATTTGGCTGGCAAAAACTTTCTGCAAGACGTTTTCGTTTCACAGCTGGAACCTGTCGTAACGGTTGTTGTCGGCTGCCTTTACAACAGTTAGGAAGCGCTTTGCTGGCAAGGCGTGCGCCTAATCAGATCTCTCTGTAGGGTTGCAGAAAGTTTTCGTCTGTACTTCTTTACTCGAGCTCGTACCGGTGCGTAAAACATATTTTTTTATCTGTGAGGGTTCGACATTTGGCTGGCAAAAACTTTCTGCAAGACGTTTTCGTTTCACAGCTGGAACCTGTCGTAACGGTTGTTGTCGGCTGCCTTTACAACAGCTAGGAAGCGCTTTGCTGGCAAGGCGTGCGCCTAATCAGATCTCCCTGTGGGGTTGCAGAAAGTTTTCGTCTGTACTTCTTTACTCGAGCTCGTACCGGTGCGTAAAACATATTTTTTTTATCTGTGAGGGTTCGACATTTGGCTGGCAAAAACTTTCTGCAAGACGTTTTCGTTTCACAGCTGGAACCTGTCGTAACGGTTGTTGTCGGCTGCATTTACAACAGCTAGGAAGCGCTTTGCTGGCAAGGCGTGCGCCTAATCAGATCTCCCTGTGGGGTTGCAGAAAGTTTTCGTCTGTACTTCTTTACTCGAGCTCGTACCGGTGCGTAAAACATATTTTTTTATCTGTGAGGGTTCGACATTTCGCTGGCAAAAACTTTCTGCAAGACGTTTTCGTTTCACAGCTGGAACCTGTCGTAACGGGTGTTGTCGGCTGCCTTTACAACAGCTAGGAAGCGCTTTGCTGGCAAGGCGTGCGCCTAATCAGATCTCTCTTTGGGGTTGCAGAAAGTTTTCGTCTGTACTTCTTTACTCGAGCTCGTACCGGTGCGTAAAACATATTTTTTTTATCTGTGAGGGTTCGACATTTGGCTGGCAAAAACTTTCTGCAAGACGTTTTCGTTTCACAGCTGGAACCTGTCGTAACGGTTGTTGTCGGCTGCCTTTACAACAGCTAGGAAGCGCTTTGCTGGCAAGGCGTGCGCCTAATCAGATCTCTCTGTAGGGTTGCAGAAAGTTTTCGTCTGTACTTCTTTACTCGAGCTCGTACCGGTGCGTAAAACATATTTTTTTATCTGTGAGGGTTCGACATTTGGCTGGCAAAAACTTTCTGCAAGACGTTTTCGTTTCACAGCTGGAACCTGTCGTAACGGTTGTTGTCGGCTGCCTTTACAACAGTTAGGAAGCGCTTTGCTGGCAAGGCGTGCGCCTAATGAGATCTCTCTGTAGGGTTGCAGAAAGTTTTCGTCTGTACTTCTTTACTCGAGCTCGTACCGGTGCGTAAAACATATTTTTTTATCTGTGAGGGTTCGACATTTGGCTGGCAAAAACTTTCTGCAAGACGTTTTCTTTTCACAGCTGGAACCTGTCGTAACGGTTGTTGTCGGCTGCCTTTACAACAGTTAGGAAGCGCTTTGCTGGCAAGGCGTGCGCCTAATCAGATCTCTCTGTAGGGTTGCAGAAAGTTTTCGTCTGTACTTCTTTACTCGAGCTCGTACCGGTGCGTAAAACATATTTTTTTATCTGTGAGGGTTCGACATTTGGCTGGCAAGAACTTTCTGCAAGACGTTTTCGTTTCACAGCTGGAACCTGTCGTAACGGTTGTTGTCGGCTGCCTTTACAACAGTTAGGAAGCGCTTTGCTGGCAAGGCGTGCGCCTAATCAGATCTCTCTGTAGGGTTGCAGAAAGTTTTCGTCTGTACTTCTTTACTCGAGCTCGTACCGGTGCGTAAAACATATTTTTTTATCTGTGAGGGTTCGACATTTGGCTGGCAAAAACTTTCTGCAAGACGTTTTCGTTTCACAGCTGGAACCTGTCGTAACGGTTGTTGTCGGCTGCCTTTACAACAGTTAGGAAGCGCTTTGCTGGCAAGGCGTGCGCCTAATCAGATCTCTCTGTGGGGTTGCAGAAAGTTTTCGTCTGTACTTCTTTACTCGAGCTCGTACCGGTGCGTAAAACATATTTTTTTATCTGTGAGGGTTCGACATTTGGCTGGCAAAAACTTTCTGCAAGACGTTTTCGTTTCACAGCTGGAACCTGTCGTAACGGTTGTTGTCGGCTGCCTTTACAACAGTTAGGAAGCGCTTTGCTGGCAAGGCGTGCGCCTAATCAGATCTCTCTGTAGGGTTGCAGAAAGTTTTCGTCTGTACTTCTTTACTCGAGCTCGTACCGGTGCGTAAAACATATTTTTTTATCTGTGAGGGTTCGACATTTGGCTGGCAAAAACTTTCTGCAAGACGTTTTCGTTTCACAGCTGGAACCTGTCGTAACGGTTGTTGTCGGCTGCCTTTACAACAGCTAGGAAGCGCTTTGCTGGCAAGGCGTGCGCCTAATCAGATCTCTCTGTGGGGTTGCAGAAAGTTTTCGTCTGTACTTCTTTACTCGAGCTCGTACCGGTGCGTAAAACATATTTTTTATCTGTGAGGGTTCGACATTTGGCTGGCAAAAACTTTCTGCAAGACGTTTTCGTTTCACAGCTGGAACCTGTCGTAACGGTTGTTGTCGGCTGCCTTTACAACAGTTAGGAAGCGCTTTGCTGGCAAGGCGTGCGCCTAATCAGATCTCTCTGTAGGGTTGCAGAAAGTTTTCGTCTGTACTTCTTTACTCGAGCTCGTACCGGTGCGTAAAACATATTTTTTTATCTGTGAGGGTTCGACATTTGGCTGGCAAAAACTTTCTGCAAGACGTTTTCGTTTCACAGCTGGAACCTGTCGTAACGGTTGTTGTCGGCTGCCTTTACAACAGCTAGGAAGCGCTTTGCTGGCAAGGCGTGCGCCTAATCAGATCTCTCTGTGGGGTTGCAGAAAGTTTTCGTCTGTACTTCTTTACTCGAGCTCGTACCGGTGCGTAAAACATATTTTTTTATCTGTGAGGGTTCGACATTTGGCTGGCAAAAACTTTCTGCAAGACGTTTTCGTTTCACAGCTGGAACCTGTCGTAACGGTTGTTGTCGGCTGCCTTTACAACAGTTAGGAAGCGCTTTGCTGGCAAGGCGTGCGCCTAATCAGATCTCTCTGTAGGGTTGCAGAAAGTTTTCGTCTGTACTTCTTTACTCGAGCTCGTACCGGTGCGTAAAACATATTTTTTATCTGTGAGGGTTCGACATTTGGCTGGCAAAAACTTTCTGCAAGACGTTTTCGTTTCACAGCTGGAACCTGTCGTAACGGTTGTTGTCGGCTGCCTTTACAACAGTTAGGAAGCGCTTTGCTGGCAAGGCGTGCGCCTAATCAGATCTCTCTGTAGGGTTGCAGAAAGTTTTCGTCTGTACTTCTTTACTCGAGCTCGTACCGGTGCGTAAAACATATTTTTTATCTGTGAGGGTTCGACATTTGGCTGGCAAAAACTTTCTGCAAGACGTTTTCGTTTCACAGCTGGAACCTGTCGTAACGGTTGTTGTCGGCTGCCTTTACAACAGCTAGGAAGCGCTTTGCTGGCAAGGCGTGCGCCTAATCAGATCTCTCTGTAGGGTTGCAGAAAGTTTTCGTCTGTACTTCTTTACTCGAGCTCGTACCGGTGCGTAAAACATATTTTTTTATCTGTGAGGGTTCGACATTTGGCTGGCAAAAACTTTCTGCAAGACGTTTTCGTTTCACAGCTGGAACCTGTCGTAACGGTTGTTGTCGGCTGCCTTTACAACAGCTAGGAAGCGCTTTGCTGGCAAGGCGTGCGCCTAATCAGATCTCTCTGTAGGGTTGCAGAAAGTTTTCGTCTGTACTTCTTTACTCGAGCTCGTGCCGGTGCGTAAAACATATTTTTTTATCTGTGAGGGTTCGACATTTGGCTGGCAAAAACTTTCTGCAAGACGTTTTCGTTTCACAGCTGGAACCTGTCGTAACGGTTGTTGTCGGCTGCCTTTACAACAGTTAGGAAGCGCTTTGCTGGCAAGGCGTGCGCCTAATCAGATCTCTCTGTAGGGTTGCAGAAAGTTTTCGTCTGTACTTCTTTACTCGAGCTCGTACCGGTGCGTAAAACATATTTTTTATCTGTGAGGGTTCGACATTTGGCTGGCAAAAACTTTCTGCAAGACGTTTTCGTTTCACAGCTGGAACCTGTCGTAACGGTTGTTGTCGGCTGCCTTTACAACAGTTAGGAAGCGCTTTGCTGGCAAGGCGTGCGCCTAATCAGATCTCTCTGTAGGGTTGCAGAAAGTTTTCGTCTGTACTTCTTTACTCGAGCTCGTGCCGGTGCGTAAAACATATTTTTTATCTGTGAGGGTTCGACATTTGGCTGGCAAAAACTTTCTGCAAGACGTTTTCGTTTCACAGCTGGAACCTGTCGTAACGGTTGTTGTCGGCTGCCTTTACAACAGTTAGGAAGCGCTTTGCTGGCAAGGCGTGCGCCTAATCAGATCTCTCTGTAGGGTTGCAGAAAGTTTTCGTCTGTACTTCTTTACTCGAGGTCGTACCGGTGCGTAAAACATATTTTTTTATCTGTGAGTTCGACATTTGGCTGGCAAAAACTTTCTGCAAGACGTTTTCGTTTCACAGCTGGAACCTGTCGTAACGGTTGTTGTCGGCTGCCTTTACAACAGCTAGGAAGCGCTTTGCTGGCAAGGCGTGCGCCTAATCAGATCTCTCTGTAGGGTTGCAGAAAGTTTTCGTCTGTACTTCTTTACTCGAGCTCGTGCCGGTGCGTAAAACATATTTTTTTATCTGTGAGGGTTCGACATTTGGCTGGCAAAAACTTTGTGCAAGACGTTTTCGTTTCACAGCTGGAACCTGTCGTAACGGTTGTTGTCGGCTGCCTTTACAACAGTTAGGAAGCGCTTTGCTGGCAAGGCGTGCGCCTAATCAGATCTCTCTGTGGGGTTGCAGAAAGTTTTCGTCTGTACTTCTTTACTCGAGCTCGTACCGGTGCGTAAAACATATTTTTTTATCTGTGAGGGTTCGACATTTGGCTGGCAAAAACTTTCTGCAAGACCTTTTCGTTTCACAGCTGGAACCTGTCGTAACGGTTGTTGTCGGCTGCCTTTACAACAGCTAGGAAGCGCTTTGCTGGCAAGGCGTGCGCCTAATCAGATCTCTCTGTGGGGTTGCAGAAAGGTTTCGTCTGTACTTCTTTACTCGAGCTCGTACCGGTGCGTAAAACATATTTTTTTATCTGTGAGGGTTCGACATTTGGCTGGCAAAAACTTTCTGCAAGACGTTTTCGTTTCACAGCTGGAACCTGTCATAACGGTTGTTGTCGGCTGCCTTTACAACAGCTAGGAAGCGCTTTGCTGGCAAGGCGTGCACCTAATCAGATCGCTCTGTGGGGTTGCAGAAAGTTTTCGTCTGTACTTCTTTACTCGAGCTCGTACCGGTGCGTAAAACATATTTTTTTATCTGTGAGGGTTCGACATTTGGCTGGCAAAAACTTTCTGCAAGACGTCTTTGTTTCACAGCTGGAACCTGTCGTAACGGTTGTTGTCGGCTGCCTTTACAACAGCTAGGAAGCGCTTTGCTGGCAAGGCGTGCGCCTAATCAGATCTCTCTGTAGGGTTGCAGAAAGTTTTCGTCTGTACTTCTTTACTCGAGCTCGTACCGGTGCGTAAAACATATTTTTTTTATCTGTGAGGGTTCGACATTTGGCTGGCAAAAACTTTCTGCAAGACGTTTTCGTTTCACAGCTGGAACCTGTCGTAACGGTTGTTGTCGGCTGCCTTTACAACAGTTAGGAAGCGCTTTGCTGGCAAGGCGTGCACCTAATCAGATCTCCCTGTGGGGTTGCAGAAAGTTTTCGTCTGTACTTCTTTACTCGAGCTCGTACCGGTGCGTAAAACATATTTTTTTATCTGTGAGGGTTCGACATTTCGCTGGCAAAAACTTTCTGCAAGACGTTTTCGTTTCACAGCTGGAATCTGTCGTAACGGTTGTTGTCGGCTGCCTTTACAACAGCTAGGAAGCGCTTTGCTGGCAAGGCGTGCGCCTAATCAGATCTCCCTGTGGGGTTGCAGAAAGTTTTCGTCTGTACTTCTTTACTCGAGCTCGTACCGGTGCGTAAAACATATTTTTTTTATCTGTGAGGGTTCGACATTTGGCTGGCAAAAACTTTCTGCAAGACGTTTTCGTTTCACAGCTGGAACCTGTCGTAACGGTTGTTGTCGGCTGCCTTTACAACAGTTAGGAAGCGCTTTGCTGGCAAGGCGTGCGCCTAATCAGATCTCTCTGTAGGGTTGCAGAAAGTTTTCGTCTGTACTTCTTTACTCGAGCTCGTACCGGTGCGTAAAACATATTTTTTTTATCTGTGAGGGTTCGACATTTGGCTGGCAAAAACTTTCTGCAAGCCGTTTTCGTTTCACAGCTGGAACCTGTCGTAACGGTTGTTGTCGGCTGCCTTTACAACAGCTAGGAAGCGCTTTGCTGGCAAGGCGTGCGCCTAATCAGATCTCTCTGTAGGGTTGCAGAAAGTTTTCGTCTGTACTTCTTTACTCGAGCTCGTACCGGTGCGTAAAACATATTTTTTTTATCTGTGAGGGTTCGACATTTGGCTGGCAAAAACTTTCTGCAAGACGTTTTCGTTTCACAGCTGGAACCTGTCGTAACGGTTGTTGTCGGCTGCCTTTACAACAGCTAGGAAGCGCTTTGCTGGCAAGGCGTGCGCCTAATCAGATCTCCCTGTGGGGTTGCAGAAAGTTTTCGTCTGTACTTCTTTACTCGAGCTCGTACCGGTGCGTAAAACATATTTTTTTATTTGTGAGGGTTCGACATTTGGCTGGCAAAAACTTTCTGCAAGACGTTTTCGTTTCACAGCTGGAACCTGTCGTAACGGTTGTTGTCGGCTGCCTTTACAACAGTTAGGAAGCGCTTTGCTGGCAAGGCGTGCACCTAATCAGATCTCCCTGTGGGGTTGCAGAAAGTTTTCGTCTGTACTTCTTTACTCGAGCTCGTACCGGTGTGTAAAACATATTTTTTTTTTATCTGTGAGGGTTCGACATTTGGCTGGCAAAAACTTTCTGCAAGACGTTTTCGTTTCACAGCTGGAACCTGTCGTATTGGTTGTTGTCGGCTGCCTTTACAACAGTTAGGAAGCGCTTTGCTGGCAAGGCGTGCACCTAATCAGATCTCCCTGTGGGGTTGCAGAAAGTTTTCGTCTGTACTTCTTTACTCGAGCTCGTACCGGTGCGTAAAACATATTTTTTTATCTGTGAGGGTTCGACATTTGGCTGGCAAAAACTTTCTGCAAGACGTTTTCGTTTCACAGCTGGAACCTGTCGTAACGGTTGTTGTCGGCTGCCTTTACAACAGTTAGGAACCGCTTTGCTGGCAAGGCGTGCACCTAATCAGATCTCCCTGTGGGGTTGCAGAAAGTTTTCGTCTGTACTTCTTTACTCGAGCTCGTACCGGTGCGTAAAACATATTTTTTTATCTGTGAGGGTTCGACATTTCGCTGGCAAAAACTTTCTGCAAGACGTTTTCGTTTCACAGCTGGAACCTGTCGTAACGGTTGTTGTCGGCTGCCTTTACAACAGTTAGGAAGCGCTTTGCTGGCAAGGCGTGCACCTAATCAGATCTCCCTGTGGGGTTGCAGAAAGTTTTCGTCTGTACTTCTTTACTCAAGCTCGTACCGGTGCGTAAAACATATTTTTTTTATCTGTGAGGGTTCGACATTTGGCTGGCAAAACCTTTCTGCAAGACGTTTTCGTTTCACAGCTGGAACCTGTCGTAACGGTTGTTGTCGGCTGCCTTTACAACAGCTAGGAAGCGCTTTGCTGGCAAGGCGTGCACCTAATCAGATCTCCCTGTGGGGTTGCAGAAAGTTTTCGTCTGTACTTCTTTACTCGAGCTCGTACCGGTGCGTAAAACATATTTTTTTATCTGTGAGGGTTCGACATTTGGCTGGCAAAAACTTTCTGCAAGACGTTTTCGTTTCACAGCTGGAACCTGTCGTAACGGGTGTTGTCGGCTGCCTTTACAACAGCTAGGAAGCGCTTTGCTGGCAAGGCGTGCGCCTAATCAGATCTCTCTGTGGGGTTGCAGAAAGTTTTCGTCTGTACTTCTTTACTCGAGCTCGTACCGGTGCGTAAAACATATTTTTTTATCTGTGAGGGTTCGACATTTGGCTGGCAAAAACTTTCTGCAAGACGTTTTCGTTTCACAGCTGGAACCTGTCGTAACGGTTGTTGTCGGCTGCCTTTACAACAGTTAGGAAGCGCTTTGCTGGCAAGGCGTGCGCCTAATCAGATCTCTCTGTGGGGTTGCAGAAAGTTTTCGTCTGTACTTCTTTACTCGAGCTCGTACCGGTGCGTAAAACATATTTTTTTATCTGTGAGGGTTCGACATTTGGCTGGCAAAAACTTTGTGCAAGACGTTTTCGTTTCACAGCTGGAACCTGTCGTAACGGTTGTTGTCGGCTGCCTTTACAACAGCTAGGAAGCGCTTTGCTGGCAAGGCGTGCGCCTAATCAGATCTCTCTGTAGGGTTGCAGAAAGTTTTCGTCTGTACTTCTTTACTCGAGCTCGTACCGGTGCGTAAAACATATTTTTTTATCTGTGAGGGTTCGACATTTGGCTGGCAAAAACTTTCTGCAAGACGTTTTCGTTTCACAGCTGGAACCTGTCGTAACGGTTGTTGTCGGCTGCCTTTACAACAGCTAGGAAGCGCTTTGCTGGCAAGGCGTGCGCCTAATCAGATCTCTCTGTGGGGTTGCAGAAAGTTTTCGTCTGTACTTCTTTACTCGAGCTCGTACCGGTGCGTAAAACATATTTTTTTTATCTGTGAGGGTTCGACATTTGGCTGGCAAAAACTTTGTGCAAGACGTTTTCGTTTCACAGCTGGAACCTGTCGTAACGGTTGTTGTCGGCTGCCTTTACAACAGCTAGGAAGCGCTTTGCTGGCAAGGCGTGCGCCTAATCAGATCTCTCTGTAGGGTTGCAGAAAGTTTTCGTCTGTACTTCTTTACTCGAGCTCGTACCGGTGCGTAAAACATATTTTTTTATCTGTGAGGGTTCGACATTTGGCTGGCAAAAACTTTCTGCAAGACGTTTTCGTTTCACAGCTGGAACCTGTCGTAACGGTTGTTGTCGGCTGCCTTTACAACAGCTAGGAAGCGCTTTGCTGGCAAGGCGTGCGCCTAATCAGATCTCTCTGTAGGGTTGCAGAAAGTTTTCGTCTGTACTTCTTTACTCGAGCTCGTACCGGTGCGTAAAACATATTTTTTTTATCTGTGAGGGTTCGACATTTGGCTGGCAAAAACTTTCTGCAAGACGTTTTCGTTTCACAGCTGGAACCTGTCGTAACGGTTGTTGTCGGCTGCCTTTACAACAGCTAGGAAGCGCTTTGCTGGCAAGGCGTGCGCCTAATCAGATCTCTCTGTGGGGTTGCAGAAAGTTTTCGTCTGTACTTCTTTACTCGAGCTCGTACCGGTGCGTAAAACATATTTTTTTTATCTGTGAGGGTTCGACATTTGGCTGGCAAAAACTTTCTGCAAGACGTTTTCGTTTCACAGCTGGAACCTGTCGTAACGGTTGCTGTCGGCTGCCTTGACAACAGTTAGGAAGCGCTTTGCTGGCAAGGCGTGCACCTAATCAGATCTCCCTGTGGGGTTGCAGAAAGTTTTCGTCTGTACTTCTTTACTCGAGCTCGTACCGGTGCGTAAAACATATTTTTTTATCTGTGAGGGTTCGACATTTCGCTGGCAAAAACTTTCTGCAAGACGTTTTCGTTTCACAGCTGGAATCTGTCGTAACGGTTGTTGTCGGCTGCCTTTACAACAGCTAGGAAGCGCTTTGCTGGCAAGGCGTGCGCCTAATCAGATCTCCCTGTGGGGTTGCAGAAAGTTTTCGTCTGTACTTCTTTACTCGAGCTCGTACCGGTGCGTAAAACATATTTTTTTTATCTGTGAGGGTTCGACATTTGGCTGGCAAAAACTTTCTGCAAGACGTTTTCGTTTCACAGCTGGAACCTGTCGTAACGGTTGTTGTCGGCTGCCTTTACAACAGTTAGGAAGCGCTTTGCTGGCAAGGCGTGCACCTAATCAGATCTCCCTGTGGGGTTGCAGAAAGTTTTCGTCTGTACTTCTTTACTCGAGCTCGTACCGGTGCGTAAAACATATTTTTTTATCTGTGAGGGTTCGACATTTGGCTGGCAAAAACTTTCTGCAAGACGTTTTCGTTTCACAGCTGGAATCTGTCGTAACGGTTGTTGTCGGCTGCCTTTACAACAGTTAGGAAGCGCTTTGCTGGCAAGGCGTGCGCCTAATCAGATCTCCCTGTGGGGTTGCAGAAAGTTTTCGTCTGTACTTCTTTACTCGAGCTCGTACCGGTGCGTAAAACATATTTTTTTTATCTGTGAGGGTTCGACATTTGGCTGGCAAAAACTTTCTGCAAGACGTTTTCGTTTCACAGCTGGAATCTGTCGCAACGGTTGTTGTCGGCTGCCTTTACAACAGCTAGGAAGCGCTTTGCTGGCAAGGCGTGCGCCTAATCAGATCTCCCTGTGGGGTTGCAGAAAGTTTTCGTCTGTACTTCTTTACTCGAGCTCGTACCGGTGCGTAAAACATATTTTTTTATCTGTGAGGGTTCGACATTTGGCTGGCAAAAACTTTCTGCAAGACGTTTTCGTTTCACAGCTGGAACCTGTCGTAACGGTTGTTGTCGGCTGCCTTTACAACAGTTAGGAAGCGCTTTGCTGGCAAGGCGTGCACCTAATCAGATCTCCCTGTGGGGTTGCAGAAAGTTTTCGTCTGTACTTCTTTACTCGAGCTCGTACCGGTGCGTAAAACATATTTTTTTTATCTGTGAGGGTTCGACATTTGGCTGGCAAAAACTTTCTGCAAGACGTTTTTGTTTCACAGCTGGAACCTGTCGTAACGGTTGTTGTCGGCTGCCTTTACAACAGCTAGGAAGCGCTTTGCTGGCAAGGCGTGCGCCTAATTAGATCTCCCTGTGGGGTTGCAGAAAGTTTTCGTCTGTACTTCTTTACTCGAGCTCGTACCGGTGCGTAAAACATATTTTTTTATCTGTGAGGGTTCGACATTTGGCTGGCAAAAACTTTCTGCAAGACGTTTTCGTTTCACAGCTGGAACCTGTCGTAACGGTTGTTGTCGGCTGCCTTTACAACAGATAGGAAGCGCTTTGCTGGCAAGGCGTGCGCCTAATCAGATCTCTCTGTAGGGTTGCAGAAAGTTTTCGTCTGTACTTCTTTACTCGAGCTCGTACCGGTGCGTAAAACATATTTTTTATCTGTGAGGGTTCGACATTTGGCTGGCAAAAACTTTCTGCAAGACGTTTTCGTTTCACAGCTGGAACCTGTCGTAACGGTTGTTGTCGGCTGCCTTTACAACAGTTAGGAAGCGCTTTGCTGGCAAGGCGTGCGCCTAATCAGATCTCTCTGTAGGGTTGCAGAAAGTTTTCGTCTGTACTTCTTTACTCGAGCTCGTACCGGTGCGTAAAACATATTTTTTTATCTGTGAGGGTTCGACATTTGGCTGGCAAAAACTTTCTGCAAGACGTTTTCGTTTCACAGCTGGAACCTGTCGTAACGGTTGTTGTCGGCTGCCTTTACAACAGCTAGGAAGCGCTTTGCTGGCAAGGCGTGCGCCTAATCAGATCTCTCTGTAGGGTTGCAGAAAGTTTTCGTCTGTACTTCTTTACTCGAGCTCGTGCCGGTGCGTAAAACATATTTTTTTATCTGTGAGGGTTCGACATTTGGCTGGCAAAAACTTTCTGCAAGACGTTTTCGTTTCACAGCTGGAACCTGTCGTAACGGTTGTTGTCGGCTGCCTTTACAACAGTTAGGAAGCGCTTTGCTGGCAAGGCGTGCGCCTAATCAGATCTCTCTGTAGGGTTGCAGAAAGTTTTCGTCTGTACTTCTTTACTCGAGCTCGTACCGGTGCGTAAAACATATTTTTTATCTGTGAGGGTTCGACATTTGGCTGGCAAAAACTTTCTGCAAGACGTTTTCGTTTCACAGCTGGAACCTGTCGTAACGGTTGTTGTCGGCTGCCTTTACAACAGTTAGGAAGCGCTTTGCTGGCAAGGCGTGCGCCTAATCAGATCTCTCTGTAGGGTTGCAGAAAGTTTTCGTCTGTACTTCTTTACTCGAGCTCGTGCCGGTGCGTAAAACATATTTTTTATCTGTGAGGGTTCGACATTTGGCTGGCAAAAACTTTCTGCAAGACGTTTTCGTTTCACAGCTGGAACCTGTCGTAACGGTTGTTGTCGGCTGCCTTTACAACAGTTAGGAAGCGCTTTGCTGGCAAGGCGTGCGCCTAATCAGATCTCTCTGTAGGGTTGCAGAAAGTTTTCGTCTGTACTTCTTTACTCGAGGTCGTACCGGTGCGTAAAACATATTTTTTTATCTGTGAGTTCGACATTTGGCTGGCAAAAACTTTCTGCAAGACGTTTTCGTTTCACAGCTGGAACCTGTCGTAACGGTTGTTGTCGGCTGCCTTTACAACAGCTAGGAAGCGCTTTGCTGGCAAGGCGTGCGCCTAATCAGATCTCTCTGTAGGGTTGCAGAAAGTTTTCGTCTGTACTTCTTTACTCGAGCTCGTGCCGGTGCGTAAAACATATTTTTTTATCTGTGAGGGTTCGACATTTGGCTGGCAAAAACTTTGTGCAAGACGTTTTCGTTTCACAGCTGGAACCTGTCGTAACGGTTGTTGTCGGCTGCCTTTACAACAGTTAGGAAGCGCTTTGCTGGCAAGGCGTGCGCCTAATCAGATCTCTCTGTGGGGTTGCAGAAAGTTTTCGTCTGTACTTCTTTACTCGAGCTCGTACCGGTGCGTAAAACATATTTTTTTATCTGTGAGGGTTCGACATTTGGCTGGCAAAAACTTTCTGCAAGTCCTTTTCGTTTCACAGCTGGAACCTGTCGTAACGGTTGTTGTCGGCTGCCTTTACAACAGCTAGGAAGCGCTTTGCTGGCAAGGCGTGCGCCTAATCAGATCTCTCTGTGGGGTTGCAGAAAGGTTTCGTCTGTACTTCTTTACTCGAGCTCGTACCGGTGCGTAAAACATATTTTTTTATCTGTGAGGGTTCGACATTTGGCTGGCAAAAACTTTCTGCAAGACGTTTTCGTTTCACAGCTGGAACCTGTCGTAACGGTTGTTGTCGGCTGCCTTTACAACAGCTAGGAAGCGCTTTGCTGGCAAGGCGTGCGCCTAATCAGATCTCTCTGTGGGGTTGCAGAAAGTTTTCGTCTGTACTTCTTTTCTCGGGTTCCTACCGGTGCGTAAAACATATTTTTTTATCTGTGAGGGTTCGACATTTGGCTGGCAAAAACTTTCTGCAAGACCTTTTCGTTTCACAGCTGGAACCTGTCGTAACGGTTGTTGTCGGCTGCCTTTACAACAGCTAGGAAGCGCTTTGCTGGCAAGGCGTGCGCCTAATCAGATCTCTCTGTGGGGTTGCAGAAAGGTTTCGTCTGTACTTCTTTACTCGAGCTCGTACCGGTGCGTAAAACATATTTTTTTATCTGTGAGGGTTCGACATTTGGCTGGCAAAAACTTTCTGCAAGACCTTTTCGTTTCACAGCTGGAACCTGTCGTAACGGTTGTTGTCGGCTGCCTTTACAACAGCTAGGAAGCGCTTTGCTGGCAAGGCGTGCGCCTAATCAGATCTCTCTGTGGGGTTGCAGAAAGGTTTCGTCGGTACTTCTTTACTCGAGCTCGTACCGGTGCGTAAAACATATTTTTTTATCTGTGAGGGTTCGACATTTGGCTGGCAAAAACTTTCTGCAAGACGTTTTCGTTTCACAGCTGGAACCTGTCATAACGGTTGTTGTCGGCTGCCTTTACAACAGCTAGGAAGCGCTTTGCTGGCAAGGCGTGCACCTAATCAGATCGCTCTGTGGGGTTGCAGAAAGTTTTCGTCTGTACTTCTTTACTCGAGCTCGTACCGGTGCGTAAAACATATTTTTTTATCTGTGAGGGTTCGACATTTGGCTGGCAAAAACTTTCTGCAAGACGTCTTTGTTTCACAGCTGGAACCTGTCGTAACGGTTGTTGTCGGCTGCCTTTACAACAGCTAGGAAGCGCTTTGCTGGCAAGGCGTGCGCCTAATCAGATCTCTCTGTAGGGTTGCAGAAAGTTTTCGTCTGTACTTCTTTACTCGAGCTCGTACCGGTGCGTAAAACATATTTTTTTTATCTGTGAGGGTTCGACATTTGGCTGGCAAAAACTTTCTGCAAGACGTTTTCGTTTCACAGCTGGAACCTGTCGTAACGGTTGTTGTCGGCTGCCTTTACAACAGTTAGGAAGCGCTTTGCTGGCAAGGCGTGCACCTAATCAGATCTCCCTGTGGGGTTGCAGAAAGTTTTCGTCTGTACTTCTTTACTCGAGCTCGTACCGGTGCGTAAAACATATTTTTTTATCTGTGAGGGTTCGACATTTCGCTGGCAAAAACTTTCTGCAAGACGTTTTCGTTTCACAGCTGGAATCTGTCGTAACGGTTGTTGTCGGCTGCCTTTACAACAGCTAGGAAGCGCTTTGCTGGCAAGGCGTGCGCCTAATCAGATCTCCCTGTGGGGTTGCAGAAAGTTTTCGTCTGTACTTCTTTACTCGAGCTCGTACCGGTGCGTAAAACATATTTTTTTTATCTGTGAGGGTTCGACATTTGGCTGGCAAAAACTTTCTGCAAGACGTTTTCGTTTCACAGCTGGAACCTGTCGTAACGGTTGTTGTCGGCTGCCTTTACAACAGTTAGGAAGCGCTTTGCTGGCAAGGCGTGCGCCTAATCAGATCTCTCTGTAGGGTTGCAGAAAGTTTTCGTCTGTACTTCTTTACTCGAGCTCGTACCGGTGCGTAAAACATATTTTTTTTATCTGTGAGGGTTCGACATTTGGCTGGCAAAAACTTTCTGCAAGCCGTTTTCGTTTCACAGCTGGAACCTGTCGTAACGGTTGTTGTCGGCTGCCTTTACAACAGCTAGGAAGCGCTTTGCTGGCAAGGCGTGCGCCTAATCAGATCTCTCTGTAGGGTTGCAGAAAGTTTTCGTCTGTACTTCTTTACTCGAGCTCGTACCGGTGCGTAAAACATATTTTTTTTATCTGTGAGGGTTCGACATTTGGCTGGCAAAAACTTTCTGCAAGACGTTTTCGTTTCACAGCTGGAACCTGTCGTAACGGTTGTTGTCGGCTGCCTTTACAACAGCTAGGAAGCGCTTTGCTGGCAAGGCGTGCGCCTAATCAGATCTCCCTGTGGGGTTGCAGAAAGTTTTCGTCTGTACTTCTTTACTCGAGCTCGTACCGGTGCGTAAAACATATTTTTTTATCTGTGAGGGTTCGACATTTGGCTGGCAAAAACTTTCTGCAAGACGTTTTCGTTTCACAGCTGGAACCTGTCGTAACGGTTGTTGTCGGCTGCCTTTACAACAGTTAGGAAGCGCTTTGCTGGCAAGGCGTGCACCTAATCAGATCTCCCTGTGGGGTTGCAGAAAGTTTTCGTCTGTACTTCTTTACTCGAGCTCGTACCGGTGTGTAAAACATATTTTTTTTTTATCTGTGAGGGTTCGACATTTGGCTGGCAAAAACTTTCTGCAAGACGTTTTCGTTTCACAGCTGGAACCTGTCGTATTGGTTGTTGTCGGCTGCCTTTACAACAGTTAGGAAGCGCTTTGCTGGCAAGGCGTGCACCTAATCAGATCTCCCTGTGGGGTTGCAGAAAGTTTTCGTCTGTACTTCTTTACTCGAGCTCGTACCGGTGCGTAAAACATATTTTTTTATCTGTGAGGGTTCGACATTTGGCTGGCAAAAACTTTCTGCAAGACGTTTTCGTTTCACAGCTGGAACCTGTCGTAACGGTTGTTGTCGGCTGCCAAAACTTTCTGCAAGACGTTTTCGTTTCACAGCTGGAACCTGTCGTATTGGTTGTTGTCGGCTGCCTTTACAACAGTTAGGAAGCGCTTTGCTGGCAAGGCGTGCACCTAATCAGATCTCCCTGTGGGGTTGCAGAAAGTTTTCGTCTGTACTTCTTTACTCGAGCTCGTACCGGTGCGTAAAACATATTTTTTTATCTGTGAGGGTTCGACATTTCGCTGGCAAAAACTTTCTGCAAGACGTTTTCGTTTCACAGCTGGAACCTGTCGTAACGGTTGTTGTCGGCTGCCTTTACAACAGTTAGGAAGCGCTTTGCTGGCAAGGCGTGCACCTAATCAGATCTCCCTGTGGGGTTGCAGAAAGTTTTCGTCTGTACTTCTTTACTCAAGCTCGTACCGGTGCGTAAAACATATTTTTTTTATCTGTGAGGGTTCGACATTTGGCTGGCAAAACCTTTCTGCAAGACGTTTTCGTTTCACAGCTGGAACCTGTCGTAACGGTTGTTGTCGGCTGCCTTTACAACAGCTAGGAAGCGCTTTGCTGGCAAGGCGTGCACCTAATCAGATCTCCCTGTGGGGTTGCAGAAAGTTTTCGTCTGTACTTCTTTACTCGAGCTCGTACCGGTGCGTAAAACATATTTTTTTATCTGTGAGGGTTCGACATTTCGCTGGCAAAAACTTTCTGCAAGACGTTTTCGTTTCACAGCTGGAACCTGTCGTAACGGGTGTTGTCGGCTGCCTTTACAACAGCTAGGAAGCGCTTTGCTGGCAAGGCGTGCGCCTAATCAGATCTCTCTGTGGGGTTGCAGAAAGTTTTCGTCTGTACTTCTTTACTCGAGCTCGTACCGGTGCGTAAAACATATTTTTTTATCTGTGAGGGTTCGACATTTGGCTGGCAAAAACTTTCTGCAAGACGTTTTCGTTTCACAGCTGGAACCTGTCGTAACGGTTGTTGTCGGCTGCCTTTACAACAGTTAGGAAGCGCTTTGCTGGCAAGGCGTGCGCCTAATCAGATCTCTCTGTGGGGTTGCAGAAAGTTTTCGTCTGTACTTCTTTACTCGAGCTCGTACCGGTGCGTAAAACATATTTTTTTATCTGTGAGGGTTCGACATTTGGCTGGCAAAAACTTTCTGCAAGACGTTTTCGTTTCACAGCTGGAACCTGTCGTAACGGTTGTTGTCGGCTGCCTTTACAACAGTTAGGAAGCGCTTTGCTGGCAAGGCGTGCGCCTAATCAGATCTCTCTGTAGGGTTGCAGAAAGTTTTCGTCTGTACTTCTTTACTCGAGCTCGTACCGGTGCGTAAAACATATTTTTTTATCTGTGAGGGTTCGACATTTGGCTGGCAAAAACTTTCTGCAAGACGTTTTCGTTTCACAGCTGGAACCTGTCGTAACGGTTGTTGTCGGCTGCCTTTACAACAGCTAGGAAGCGCTTTGCTGGCAAGGCGTGCGCCTAATCAGATCTCTCTGTGGGGTTGCAGAAAGTTTTCGTCTGTACTTCTTTACTCGAGCTCGTACCGGTGCGTAAAACATATTTTTTTATCTGTGAGGGTTCGACATTTGGCTGGCAAAAACTTTCTGCAAGACGTTTTCGTTTCACAGCTGGAACCTGTCGTAACGGTTGTTGTCGGCTGCCTTTACAACAGTTAGGAAGCGCTTTGCTGGCAAGGCGTGCGCCTAATCAGATCTCTCTGTGGGGTTGCAGAAAGTTTTCGTCTGTACTTCTTTACTCGAGCTCGTGCCGGTGCGTAAAACATATTTTTTTATCTGTGAGGGTTCGACATTTGGCTGGCAAAAACTTTGTGCAAGACGTTTTCGTTTCACAGCTGGAACCTGTCGTAACGGTTGTTGTCGGCTGCCTTTACAACAGCTAGGAAGCGCTTTGCTGGCAAGGCGTGCGCCTAATCAGATCTCTCTGTAGGGTTGCAGAAAGTTTTCGTCTGTACTTCTTTACTCGAGCTCGTGCCGGTGCGTAAAACATATTTTTTTATCTGTGAGGGTTCGACATTTGGCTGGCAAAAACTTTCTGCAAGACGTTTTCGTTTCACAGCTGGAACCTGTCGTAACGGTTGTTGTCGGCTGCCTTTACAACAGCTAGGAAGCGCTTTGCTGGCAAGGCGTGCGCCTAATCAGATCTCTCTGTGGGGTTGCAGAAAGTTTTCGTCTGTACTTCTTTACTCGAGCTCGTACCGGTGCGTAAAACATATTTTTTTTATCTGTGAGGGTTCGACATTTGGCTGGCAAAAACTTTGTGCAAGACGTTTTCGTTTCACAGCTGGAACCTGTCGTAACGGTTGTTGTCGGCTGCCTTTACAACAGCTAGGAAGCGCTTTGCTGGCAAGGCGTGCGCCTAATCAGATCTCTTTGTAGGGTTGCAGAAAGTTTTCGTCTGTACTTCTTTACTCGAGCTCGTACCGGTGCGTAAAACATATTTTTTTATCTGTGAGGGTTCGACATTTGGCTGGCAAAAACTTTCTGCAAGACGTTTTCGTTTCACAGCTGGAACCTGTCGTAACGGTTGTTGTCGGCTGCCTTTACAACAGCTAGGAAGCGCTTTGCTGGCAAGGCGTGCGCCTAATCAGATCTCTCTGTAGGGTTGCAGAAAGTTTTCGTCTGTACTTCTTTACTCGAGCTCGTACCGGTGCGTAAAACATATTTTTTTTATCTGTGAGGGTTCGACATTTGGCTGGCAAAAACTTTCTGCAAGACGTTTTCGTTTCACAGCTGGAACCTGTCGTAACGGTTGTTGTCGGCTGCCTTTACAACAGCTAGGAAGCGCTTTGCTGGCAAGGCGTGCGCCTAATCAGATCTCTCTGTGGGGTTGCAGAAAGTTTTCGTCTGTACTTCTTTACTCGAGCTCGTACCGGTGCGTAAAACATATTTTTTTTATCTGTGAGGGTTCGACATTTGGCTGGCAAAAACTTTCTGCAAGACGTTTTCGTTTCACAGCTGGAACCTGTCGTAACGGTTGCTGTCGGCTGCCTTGACAACAGTTAGGAAGCGCTTTGCTGGCAAGGCGTGCACCTAATCAGATCTCCCTGTGGGGTTGCAGAAAGTTTTCGTCTGTACTTCTTTACTCGAGCTCGTACCGGTGCGTAAAACATATTTTTTTATCTGTGAGGGTTCGACATTTCGCTGGCAAAAACTTTCTGCAAGACGTTTTCGTTTCAAAGCTGGAATCTGTCGTAACGGTTGTTGTCGGCTGCCTTTACAACAGTTAGGAAGCGCTTTGCTGGCAAGGCGTGCGCCTAATCAGATCTCCCTGTGGGGTTGCAGAAAGTTTTCGTCTGTACTTCTTTACTCGAGCTCGTACCGGTGCGTAAAACATATTTTTTTTATCTGTGAGGGTTCGACATTTGGCTGGCAAAAACTTTCTGCAAGACGTTTTCGTTTCACAGCTGGAACCTGTCGTAACGGTTGTTGTCGGCTGCCTTTACAACAGTTAGGAAGCGCTTTGCTGGCAAGGCGTGCACCTAATCAGATCTCCCTGTGGGGTTGCAGAAAGTTTTCGTCTGTACTTCTTTACTCGAGCTCGTACCGGTGCGTAAAACATATTTTTTTATCTGTGAGGGTTCGACATTTGGCTGGCAAAAACTTTCTGCAAGACGTTTTCGTTTCACAGCTGGAATCTGTCGTAACGGTTGTTGTCGGCTGCCTTTACAACAGTTAGGAAGCGCTTTGCTGGCAAGGCGTGCGCCTAATCAGATCTCCCTGTGGGGTTGCAGAAAGTTTTCGTCTGTACTTCTTTACTCGAGCTCGTACCGGTGCGTAAAACATATTTTTTTTATCTGTGAGGGTTCGACATTTGGCTGGCAAAAACTTTCTGCAAGACGTTTTCGTTTCACAGCTGGAATCTGTCGTAACGGTTGTTGTCGGCTGCCTTTACAACAGCTAGGAAGCGCTTTGCTGGCAAGGCGTGCGCCTAATCAGATCTCCCTGTGGGGTTGCAGAAAGTTTTCGTCTGTACTTCTTTACTCGAGCTCGTACCGGTGCGTAAAACATATTTTTTTATCTGTGAGGGTTCGACATTTGGCTGGCAAAAACTTTCTGCAAGACGTTTTCGTTTCACAGCTGGAACCTGTCGTAACGGTTGTTGTCGGCTGCCTTTACAACAGTTAGGAAGCGCTTTGCTGGCAAGGCGTGCACCTAATCAGATCTCCCTGTGGGGTTGCAGAAAGTTTTCGTCTGTACTTCTTTACTCGAGCTCGTACCGGTGCGTAAAACATATTTTTTTTATCTGTGAGGGTTCGACATTTGGCTGGCAAAAACTTTCTGCAAGACGTTTTCGTTTCACAGCTGGAACCTGTCGTAACGGTTGTTGTCGGCTGCCTTTACAACAGTTAGGAAGCGCTTTGCTGGCAAGGCGTGCACCTAATCAGATCTCCCTGTGGGGTTGCAGAAAGTTTTCGTCTGTACTTCTTTACTCGAGCTCGTACCGGTGCGTAAAACATATTTTTTTTATCTGTGAGGGTTCGACATTTGGCTGGCAAAAACTTTCTGCAAGACGTTTTTGTTTCACAGCTGGAACCTGTCGTAACGGTTGTTGTCGGCTGCCTTTACAACAGCTAGGAAGCGCTTTGCTGGCAAGGCGTGCGCCTAATTAGATCTCCCTGTGGGGTTGCAGAAAGTTTTCGTCTGTACTTCTTTACTCGAGCTCGTACCGGTGCGTAAAACATATTTTTTTATCTGTGAGGGTTCGACATTTGGCTGGCAAAAACTTTCTGCAAGACGTTTTCGTTTCACAGCTGGAACCTGTCGTAACGGTTGTTGTCGGCTGCCTTTACAACAGTTAGGAAGCGCTTTGCTGGCAAGGCGTGCACCTAATCAGATCTCCCTGTGGGGTTGCAGAAAGTTTTCGTCTGTACTTCTTTACTCGAGCTCGTACCGGTGCGTAAAACATATTTTTTTTATCTGTGAGGGTTCGACATTTGGCTGGCAAAAACTTTCTGCAAGACGTTTTCGTTTCACAGCTGGAACCTGTCGTAACGGTTGTTGTCGGCTGCCTTTACAACAGTTAGGAAGCGCTTTGCTGGCAAGGCGTGCACCTAATCAGATCTCCCTGTGGGGTTGCAGAAAGTTTTCGTCTGTACTTCTTTACTCGAGCTCGTACCGGTGCGTAAAACATATTTTTTTATCTGTGAGGGTTCGACATTTGGCTGGCAAAAACTTTCTGCAAGACGTTTTCGTTTCACAGCTGGAACCTGTCGTAACGGTTGTTGTCGGCTGCCTTTACAACAGTTAGGAAGCGCTTTGCTGGCAAGGCGTGCACCTAATCAGATCTCCCTGTGGGGTTGCAGAAAGTTTTCGTCTGTACTTCTTTACTCGAGCTCGTACCGGTGTGTAAAACATATTTTTTTATCTGTGAGGGTTCGACATTTCGCTGGCAAAAACTTTCTGCAAGACGTTTTCGTTTCACAGCTGGAACCTGTCGTAACGGTTGTTGTCGGCTGCCTTTACAACAGTTAGGAAGCGCTTTGCTGGCAAGGCGTGTACCTAATCAGATCTCCCTGTGGGGTTGCAGAAAGTTTTCGTCTGTACTTCTTTACTCGAGCTCGTACCGGTGCGTAAAACATATTTTTTTATCTGTGAGGGTTCGACATTTCGCTGGCAAAAACTTTCTGCAAGACGTTTTCGTTTCACAGCTGGAACCTGTCGTAACGGTTGTTGTCGGCTGCCTTTACAACCGTTAGGAAGCGCTTTGCTGGCAAGGCGTGCACCTAATCAGATCTCCCTGTGGGGTTGCAGAAAGTTTTCGTCTGTACTTCTTTACTCGAGCTCGTACCGGTGCGTAAAACATATTTTTTTATCTGTGAGGGTTCGACATTTCGCTGGCAAAAACTTTCTGCAAGACGTTTTCGTTTCACAGCTGGAACCTGTCGTAACGGTTGTTGTCGGCTGCCTTTACAACAGCTAGGAAGCGCTTTGCTGGCAAGGCGTGCGCCTAATCAGATCTCCCTGTGGGGTTGCAGAAAGTTTTCGTCTGTACTTCTTTACTCGAGCTCGTACCGGTGCGTAAAACATATTTTTTTATCTGTGAGGGTTCGACATTTCGCTGGCAAAAACTTTCTGCAAGACGTTTTCGTTTCACAGCTGGAATCTGTCGTAACGGTTGTTGTCGGCTGCCTTTACAACAGCTAGGAAGCGCTTTGCTGGCAAGGCGTGCGCCTAATCAGATCTCCCTGTGGGGTTGCAGAAAGTTTTCGTCTGTACTTCTTTACTCGAGCTCGTACCGGTGCGTAAAACATATTTTTTTTTATCTGTGAGGGTTCGACATTTGGCTGGCAAAAACTTTCTGCAAGACGTTTTCGTTTCACAGCTGGAACCTGTCGTAACGGTTGTTGTCGGCTGCCTTTACAACAGTTAGGAAGCGCTTTGCTGGCAAGGCGTGCACCTAATCAGATCTCCCTGTGGGGTTGCAGAAAGTTTTCGTCTGTACTTCTTTACTCGAGCTCGTACCGGTGCGTAAAACATATTTTTTTTATCTGTGAGGGTTCGACATTTGGCTGGCAAAAACTTTCTGCAAGACGTTTTCGTTTCACAGCTGGAACCTGTCGTAACGGTTGTTGTCGGCTGCCTTTACAACAGTTAGGAAGCGCTTTGCTGGCAAGGCGTGCACCTAATAAGATCTCCGTGTGGGGTTGCAGAAAGTTTTCGTCTGTACTTCTTTACTCGAGCTCGTACCGGTGCGTAAAACATATTTTTTTTATCTGTGAGGGTTCGACATTTGGCTGGCAAAAACTTTCTGCAAGACGTTTTGGTTTCACAGCTGGAACCTGTCGTAACGGTTGTTGTCGGCTGCCTTTACAACAGCTAGGAAGCGCTTTGCTGGCAAGGCGTGCGCCTAATTAGATCTCCCTGTGGGGTTGCAGAAAGTTTTCGTCTGTACTTCTTTACTCGAGCTCGTACCGGTGCGTAAAACATATTTTTTTATCTGTGAGGGTTCGACATTTGGCTGGCAAAAACTTTCTGCAAGACGTTTTCGTTTCACAGCTGGAACCTGTCGTAACGGTTGTTGTCGGCTGCCTTTACAACAGTTAGGAAGCGCTTTGCTGGCAAGGCGTGCACCTAATCAGATCTCCCTGTGGGGTTGCAGAAAGTTTTCGTCTGTACTTCTTTACTCGAGCTCGTACCGGTGCGTAAAACATATTTTTTTTATCTGTGAGGGTTCGACATTTGGCTGGCAAAAACTTTCTGCAAGACGTTTTCGTTTCACAGCTGGAACCTGTCGTGACGGTTGTTGTCGGCTGCCTTTACAACAGTTAGGAAGCGCTTTGCTGGCAAGGCGTGCACCTAATCAGATCTCCCTGTGGGGTTGCAGAAAGTTTTCGTCTGTACTTCTTTACTCGAGCTCGTACCGGTGCGTAAAACATATTTTTTTATCTGTGAGGGTTCGACATTTGGCTGGCAAAAACTTTCTGCAAGACGTTTTCGTTTCACAGCTGGAACCTGTCGTAACGGTTGTTGTCGGCTGCCTTTACAACAGTTAGGAAGCGCTTTGCTGGCAAGGCGTGCACCTAATCAGATCTCCCGGTGGGGTTGCAGAAAGTTTTCGTCTGTACTTCTTTACTCGAGCTCGTACCGGTGTGTAAAACATATTTTTTTATCTGTGAGGGTTCGACATTTCGCTGGCAAAAACTTTCTGCAAGACGTTTTCGTTTCACAGCTGGAACCTGTCGTAACGGTTGTTGTCGGCTGCCTTTACAACAGTTAGGAAGCGCTTTGCTGGCAAGGCGTGCACCTAATCAGATCTCCCTGTGGGGTTGCAGAAAGTTTTCGTCTGTACTTCTTTACTCGAGCTCGTACCGGTGCGTAAAACATATTTTTTTATCTGTGAGGGTTCGACATTTCGCTGGCAAAAACTTTCTGCAAGACGTTTTCGTTTCACAGCTGGAACCTGTCGTAACGGTTGTTGTCGGCTGCCTTTACAACTGTTAGGAAGCGCTTTGCTGGCAAGGCGTGCACCTAATCAGATCTCCCTGTGGGGTTGCAGAAAGTTTTCGTCTGTACTTCTTTACTCGAGCTCGTACCGGTGCGTAAAACATATTTTTTTATCTGTGAGGGTTCGACATTTCGCTGGCAAAAACTTTCTGCAAGACGTTTTCGTTTCACAGCTGGAACCTGTCGTAACGGTTGTTGTCGGCTGCCTTTACAACAGCTAGGAAGCGCTTTGCTGGCAAGGCGTGCGCCTAATCAGATCTCCCTGTGGGGTTGCAGAAAGTTTTCGTCTGTACTTCTTTACTCGAGCTCGTACCGGTGCGTAAAACATATTTTTTTATCTGTGAGGGTTCGACATTTCGCTGGCAAAAACTTTCTGCAAGACGTTTTCGTTTCACAGCTGGAACCTGTCGTAACGGTTGTTGTCGGCTGCCTTTACAACAGCTAGGAAGCGCTTTGCTGGCAAGGCGTGCGCCTAATCAGATCTCTCTGTGGGGTTGCAGAAAGTTTTCGTCTGTACTTCTTTACTCGAGCTCGTACCGGTGCGTAAAACATATTTTTTTATCTGTGAGGGTTCGACATTTGGCTGGCAAAAACTTTCTGCAAGACGTTTTCGTTTCACAGCTGGAACCTGTCGTAACGGTTGTTGTCGGCTGCCTTTACAACAGCTAGGAAGCGCTTTGCTGGCAAGGCATGCGCCTAATCAGATCTCTCTGTGGGGTTGCAGAAAGTTTTCGTCTGTACTTCCTTTCTCGAGCTCGTACCGGTGCGTAAAACATATTTTTTTATCTGTGAAGGTTCGACATTTGGCTGGCAAAAACTTTCTGCAAGACGTTTTCGTTTCACAGCTGGAACCTGTCGTAACGGTTGTTGTCGGCTGCCTTTACAACAGCTAGGAAGCGCTTTGCTGGCAAGGCATGCGCCTAATCAGATCTCTCTGTGGGGTTGCAGAAAGTTTTAGTCTGTACTTCTTTACTCGAGCTCGTACCGGTGCGTAAAACATATTTTTTTATCTGTGAGGGTTCGACATTTGGCTGGCAAAAACTTTCTGCAAGACGTTTTCGTTTCACAGCTGGAACCTGTCGTAACGGTTGTTGTCGGCTGCCTTTACAACAGCTAGGAAGCGCTTTGCTGGCAAGGCGTGCACCTAATCAGATCTCTCTGTGGGGTTGCAGAAAGTTTTAGTCTGTACTTCTTTACTCGAGCTCGTACCGGTGCGTAAAACATATTTTTTTATCTGTGAGGGTTCGACATTTGACTGGCAAAAACTTTCTGCAAGACGTTTTCGTTTCACAGCTGGAACCTGTCGTAACGGTTGTTGTCAGCTGCCTTTACAACAGCTAGGAAGCGCTTTGCTGGCAAGGCATGCGCCTAATCAGATCTCTCTGTGGGGTTGCAGAAAGTTTTCGTCTGTACTTCTTTTCTCGAGCTCGTACCGGTGCGTAAAACATATTTTTTTATCTGTGAGGGTTCGACATTTGGCTGGCAAAAACTTTCTGCAAGACGTTTTCGTTTCACAGCTGGAACCTGTCGTAACGGTTGTTGTCGGCTGCCTTTACAACAGCTAGGAAGCGCTTTGCTGGCAAGGCATGCGCCTAATCAGATCTCTCTGTGGGGTTGCAGAAAGTTTTCGTCTGTACTTCTTTACTCGAGCTCGTACCGGTGCGTAAAACATATTTTTTTTATCTGTGAGGGTTCGACATTTGGCTGGCAAAAACTTTCAGCAAGACATTTTCGTTTCACAGCTGGAACCTGTCGTAACGGTTGTTGTCGGCTGCCTTTACAACAGCTAGGAAGCGCTTTGCTGGCAAGGCGTGCGCCTAATCAGATCTCCCTGTGGGGTTGCAGAAAGTTTTCGTCTGTACTTCTTTACTCGAGCTCGTACCGGTGCGTAAAACATTTTTTTATCTGTGAGGGTTCGACATTTGGCTGGCAAAAACTTTCTGCAAGACGTTTTCGTTTCACAGCTGGAACCTGTCGTAACGGTTGTTGTCGGCTGCCTTTACAACAGCTAGGAAGCGCTTTGCTGGCAAGGCGTGCGCCTAATCAGATCTCTCTGTGGGGTTGCAGAAAGTTTTCGTCTGTACTTCTTTACTCGAGCTCGTACCGGTGCGTAAAACATATTTTTTTATCTGTGAGGGTTCGACATTTGGCTGGCAAAAACTTTCTGCAAGACGTTTTCGTTTCACAGCTGGAACCTGTCGTAACGGTTGTTGTTGGCTGCCTTTACAACAGCTAGGAAGCGCTTTGCTGGCAAGGCGTGCACCTAATCAGATCTCTCTGTGGGGTTGCAGAAAGTTTTCGTCTGTACTTCTTTACTCGAGCTCGTACCGGTGCGTAAAACATATTTTTTTTATCTGTGAGGGTTCGACATTTGGCTGGCAAAAACTTTCTGCAAGACGTTTTCGTTTCACAGCTGGAACCTGTCGTAACGGTTGTTGTCGGCTGCCTTTACAACAGCTAGGAAGCGCTTTGCTGGCAAGGCGTGCGCCTAATCAGATCTCTCTGTGGGGTTGCAGAAAGTTTTCGTCTGTACTTCTTTACTCGAGCTCGTACCGGTGCGTAAAACATATTTTTTTATCTGTGAGGGTTCGACATTTGGCTGGCAAAAACTTTCTGCAAGACGTTTTCGTTTCACAGCTGGAACCTGTCGTAACGGTTGTTGTCGGCTGCCTTTACAACAGCTAGGAAGCGCTTTGCTGGCAAGGCATGCGCCTAATCAGATCTCTCTGTGGGGTTGCAGAAAGTTTTCGTCTGTACTTCTTTTCTCGAGCTCGTACCGGTGCGTAAAACATATTTTTTTATCTGTGAAGGTTCGACATTTGGCTGGCAAAAACTTTCTGCAAGACGTTTTCGTTTCACAGCTGGAACCTGTCGTAACGGTTGTTGTCGGCTGCCTTTACAACAGCTAGGAAGCGCTTTGCTGGCAAGGCGTGCACCTAATCAGATCTCTCTGTGGGGTTGCAGAAAGTTTTAGTCTGTACTTCTTTACTCGAGCTCGTACCGGTGCGTAAAACATATTTTTTTATCTGTGAGGGTTCGACATTTGACTGGCAAAAACTTTCTGCAAGACGTTTTCGTTTCACAGCTGGAACCTGTCGTAACGGTTGTTGTCAGCTGCCTTTACAACAGCTAGGAAGCGCTTTGCTGGCAAGGCATGCGCCTAATCAGATCTCTCTGTGGGGTTGCAGAAAGTTTTCGTCTGTACTTCTTTTCTCGAGCTCGTACCGGTGCGTAAAACATATTTTTTTATCTGTGAGGGTTCGACATTTGGCTGGCAAAAACTTTCTGCAAGACGTTTTCGTTTCACAGCTGGAACCTGTCGTAACGGTTGTTGTCGGCTGCCTTTACAACAGCTAGGAAGCGCTTTGCTGGCAAGGCATGGGCCTAATCAGATCTCTCTGTGGGGTTGCAGAAAGTTTTCGTCTGTACTTCTTTACTCGAGCTCGTACCGGTGCGTAAAACATATTTTTTTTATCTGTGAGGGTTCGACATTTGGCTGGCAAAAACTTTCAGCAAGACATTTTCGTTTCACAGCTGGAACCTGTCGTAACGGTTGTTGTCGGCTGCCTTTACAACAGCTAGGAAGCGCTTTGCTGGCAAGGCGTGCGCCTAATCAGATCTCCCTGTGGGGTTGCAGAAAGTTTTCGTCTGTACTTCTTTACTCGAGGTCGTACCGGTGCGTAAAACATTTTTTTATCTGTGAGGGTTCGACATTTGGCTGGCAAAAACTTTCTGCAAGACGTTTTCGTTTCACAGCTGGAACCTGTCGTAACGGTTGTTGTCGGCTGCCTTTACAACAGCTAGGAAGCGCTTTGCTGGCAAGTCGTGCACCTAATCAGATCTCCCTGTGGGGTTGCAGAAAGTTTTCGTCTGTACTTCTTTACTCGAGCTCGTACCGGTGCGTAAAACATTTTTTTATCTGTGAGGGTTCGACATTTGGCTGGCAAAAACTTTCTGCAAGACGTTTTCGTTTCACAGCTGGAACCTGTCGTAACGGTTGTTGTCGGCTGCCTTTACAACAGCTAGGAAGCGCTTTGCTGGCAAGGCGTGCGCCTAATCAGATCTCTCTGTGGGGTTGCAGAAAGTTTTCGTCTGTACTTCTTTACTCGAGCTCGTACCGGTGCGTAAAACATATTTTTTTATCTGTGAGGGTTCGACATTTGGCTGGCAAAAACTTTCTGCAAGACGTTTTCGTTTCACAGCTGGAACCTGTCGTAACGGTTGTTGTTGGCTGCCTTTACAACAGCTAGGAAGCGCTTTGCTGGCAAGTCGTGCACCTAATCAGATCTCTCTGTGGGGTTGCAGAAAGTTTTCGTCTGTACTTCTTTACTCGAGCTCGTACCGGTGCGTAAAACATATTTTTTTTATCTGTGAGGGTTCGACATTTGGCTGGCAAAAACTTTCTGCAAGACGTATTCGTTTCAGAGCTGGAACCTGTCGTAACGGTTGTTGTCGGCTGCCTTTACAACAGCTAGGAAGCGCTTTGCTGGCAAGGCGTGCGCCTAATCAGATCTCTCTGTGGGGTTGCAGAAAGTTTTCGTCTGTACTTCTTTACTCGAGCTCGTACCGGTGCGTAAAACATATTTTTTTATCTGTGAGGGTTCGACATTTGGCTGGCAAAAACTTTCTGCAAGACGTTTTCGTTTCACAGCTGGAACCTGTCGTAACGGTTGTTGTCGGCTGCCTTTACAACAGCTAGGAAGCGCTTTGCTGGCAAGGCGTGCACCTAATCAGATCTCTCTGTGGGGTTGCAGAAAGTTTTAGTCTGTACTTCTTTACTCGAGCTCGTACCGGTGCGTAAAACATATTTTTTTATCTGTGAGGGTTCGACATTTGGCTGGCAAAAACTTTCTGCAAGACGTTTTCGTTTCACAGCTGGAACCTGTCGTAACGGTTGTTGTCGGCTGCCTTTACAACAGCTAGGAAGCGCTTTGCTGGCAAGCCATGCGCCTAATCAGATCTCTCTGTGGGGTTGCAGAAAGTTTTCGTCTGTACTTCTTTTCTCGAGCTCGTACCGGTGCGTAAAACATATTTTTTTATCTGTGAGGGTTCGACATTTGGCTGGCAAAAACTTTCTGCAAGACGTTTTCGTTTCACAGCTGGAACCTGTCGTAACGGTTGTTGTCGGCTGCCTTTACAACAGCTAGGAAGCGCTTTGCTGGCAAGCCATGCGCCTAATCAGATCTCTCTGTGGGGTTGCAGAAAGTTTTCGTCTGTACTTCTTTTCTCGAGCTCGTACCGGTGCGTGAAACATATTTTTTTATCTGTGAGGGTTCGACATTTGGCTGGCAAAAACTTTCTGCAAGACGTTTTCGTTTCACAGCTGGAACCTGTCGTAACGGTTGTTGTCGGCTGCCTTTACAACAGCTAGGAAGCGCTTTGCTGGCAAGGCGTGCGCCTAATCAGATCTCCCTGTGGGGTTGCAGAAAGTTTTCGTCTGTACTTCTTTTCTCGAGCTCGTACCGGTGCGTAAAACATATTTTTTTATCTGTGAGGGTTCGACATTTCGCTGGCAAAAACTTTCTGCAAGACGTTTTCGTTTCACAGCTGGAACCTGTCGTAACGGTTGTTGTCGGCTGCCTTTACAACAGCTAGGAAGCGCTTTGCTGGCAAGGCGTGCGCCTAATCAGATCTCCCTGTGGGGTTGCAGAAAGTTTTCGTCTGTACTTCTTTTCCCGAGCTCGTACCGGTGCGTAAAACATATTTTTTTATCTGTGAGGGTTCGACATTTGGCTGGCAAAAACTTTCTGCAAGACGTTTTCGTTTCACAGCTGGAACCTGTCGTAACGGTTGTTGTCGGCTGCCTTTACAACAGCTAGGAAGAGCTTTGCTGGCAAGGCGTGCGCCTAATCAGATCTCCCTGTGGGGTTGCAGAAAGTTTTCGTCTGTACTTCTTTTCTCGAGCTCGTACCGGTGCGTAAAACATATTTTTTTATCTGTGAGGGTTCGACATTTGGCTGGCAAAAACTTTCTGCAAGACGTTTTCGTTTCACAGCTGGAACCTGTCGTAACGGTTGTTGTCGGCTGCCTTTACAACAGCTAGGAAGCGCTTTGCTGGCAAGGCGTGCGCCTAATCAGATCTCTCTGTGGGGTTGCAGAAAGTTTTCGTCTGTACTTCTTTTCTCGAGCTCGTACCGGTGCGTAAAACATATTTTTTTATCTGTGAGGGTTCGACATTTGGCTGGCAAAAACTTTCTGCAAGACGTTTTCGTTTCACAGCTGGAACCTGTCGTAACGGTTGTTGTCGGCTGCCTTTACAACAGCTAGGAAGCGCTTTGCTGGCAAGGCGTGCGCCTAATCAGATCTCCCTGTGGGGTTGCAGAAAGTTTTCGTCTGTACTTCTTTTCTCGAGCTCGTACCGGTGCGTAAAACATATTTTTTTATCTGTGAGGGTTCGACATTTGGCTGGCAAAAACTTTCTGCAAGACGTTTTCGTTTCACAGCTGGAACCTGTCGTAACGGTTGTTGTCGGCTGCCTTTACAACAGCTAGGAAGCGCTTTGCTGGCAAGGCGTGCGCCTAATCAGATCTCCCTGTGGGGTTGCAGAAAGTTTTCGTCTGTACTTCTTTTCTCGAGCTCGTACCGGTGCGTAAAACATATTTTTTTATCTGTGAGGGTTCGACATTTCGCTGGCAAAAACTTTCTGCAAGACGTTTTCGTTTCACAGCTGGAACCTGTCGTAACGGTTGTTGTCGGCTGCCTTTACAACAGCTAGGAAGCGCTTTGCTGGCAAGCCATGCGCCTAATCAGATCTCTCTGTGGGGTTGCAGAAAGTTTTCGTCTGTACTTCTTTACTCGAGCTCGTACCGGTGCATAAAACATATTTTTTTATCTGTGAGGGTTCGACATTTGGCTGGCAAAAACTTTCTGCAAGACGTTTTCGTTTCACAGCTGGAACCTGTCGTAACGGTTGTTGTCGGCTGCCTTTACAACAGCTAGGAAGCGCTTTGCTGGCAAGCCATGCGCCTAATCAGATCTCTCTGTGGGGTTGCAGAAAGTTTTCGTCTGTACTTCTTTTCTCGAGCTCGTACCGGTGCGTAAAACATATTTTTTTATCTGTGAGGGTTCGACATTTGGCTGGCAAAAACTTTCTGCAAGACGTTTTCGTTTCACAGCTGGAACCTGTCGTAACGGTTGTTGTCGGCTGCCTTTACAACAGCTAGGAAGCGCTTTGCTGGCAAGCCATGCGCCTAATCAGATCTCTCTGTGGGGTTGCAGAAAGTTTTCGTCTGTACTTCTTTACTCGAGCTCGTACCGGTGCGTAAAACATATTTTTTTATCTGTGAGGGTTCGACATTTGGCTGGCAAAAACTTTCTGCAAGACGTTTTCGTTTCACAGCTGGAACCTGTCGTAACGGTTGTTGTCGGCTGCCTTTACAACAGCTAGGAAGCGCTTTGCTGGCAAGGCGTGCGCCTAATCAGATCTCCCTGTGGGGTTGCAGAAAGTTTTCGTCTGTACTTCTTTTCCCGAGCTCGTACCGGTGCGTAAAACATATTTTTTTATCTGTGAGGGTTCGACATTTGGCTGGCAAAAACTTTCTGCAAGACGTTTTCGTTTCACAGCTGGAACCTGTCGTAACGGTTGTTGTCGGCTGCCTTTACAACAGCTAGGAAGCGCTTTGCTGGCAAGGCGTGCGCCTAATCAGATCTCCCTGTGGGGTTGCAGAAAGTTTTCGTCTGTACTTCTTTTCTCGAGCTCGTACCGGTGCGTAAAACATATTTTTTTATCTGTGAGGGTTCGACATTTCGCTGGCAAAAACTTTCTGCAAGACGTTTTCGTTTCACAGCTGGAACCTGTCGTAACGGTTGTTGTCGGCTGCCTTTACAACAGCTAGGAAGCGCTTTGCTGGCAAGCCATGCGCCTAATCAGATCTCTCTGTGGGGTTGCAGAAAGTTTTCGTCTGTACTTCTTTACTCGAGCTCGTACCGGTGCATAAAACATATTTTTTTATCTGTGAGGGTTCGACATTTGGCTGGCAAAAACTTTCTGCAAGACGTTTTCGTTTCACAGCTGGAACCTGTCGTAACGGTTGTTGTCGGCTGCCTTTACAACAGCTAGGAAGCGCTTTGCTGGCAAGCCATGCGCCTAATCAGATCTCTCTGTGGGGTTGCAGAAAGTTTTCGTCTGTACTTCTTTTCTCGAGCTCGTACCGGTGCGTAAAACATATTTTTTTATCTGTGAGGGTTCGACATTTGGCTGGCAAAAACTTTCTGCAAGACGTTTTCGTTTCACAGCTGGAACCTGTCGTAACGGTTGTTGTCGGCTGCCTTTACAACAGCTAGGAAGCGCTTTGCTGGCAAGGCGTGCGCCTAATCAGATCTCCCTGTGGGGTTGCAGAAAGTTTTCGTCTGTACTTCTTTTCTCGAGCTCGTACCGGTGCGTAAAACATATTTTTTTATCTGTGAGGGTTCGACATTTCGCTGGCAAAAACTTTCTGCAAGACGTTTTCGTTTCACAGCTGGAACCTGTCGTAACGGTTGTTGTCGGCTGCCTTTACAACAGCTAGGAAGCGCTTTGCTGGCAAGGCGTGCGCCTAATCAGATCTCCCTGTGGGGTTGCAGAAAGTTTTCGTCTGTACTTCTTTTCCCGAGCTCGTACCGGTGCGTAAAACATATTTTTTTTATCTGTGAGGGTTCGACATTTCGCTGGCAAAAACTTTCTGCAAGACGTTTTCGTTTCACAGCTGGAACCTGTCGTAACGGTTGTTGTCGGCTGCCTTTACAACAGCTAGGAAGCGCTTTGCTGGCAAGGCGTGCGCCTAATCAGATCTCCCTGTGGGGTTGCAGAAAGTTTTCGTCTGTACTTCTTTTCTCGAGCTCGTACCGGTGCGTAAAACATATTTTTTTATCTGTGAGGGTTCGACATTTCGCTGGCAAAAACTTTCTGCAAGACGTTTTCGTTTCACAGCTGGAACCTGTCGTAACGGTTGTTGTCGGCTGCCTTTACAACAGCTAGGAAGCGCTTTGCTGGCAAGGCATGCGCCTAATCAGATCTCCCTGTGGGGTTGCAGAAAGTTTTCGTCTGTACTTCTTTACTCGAGCTCGTACCGGTGCGTAAAACATATTTTTTTATCTGTGAGGGTTCGACTTTTCGCTGGCAAAAACTTTCTGCAAGACGTTTTCGTTTCACAGCTGGAACCTGTCGTAACGGTTGTTGTCGGCTGCCTTTACAACAGCTAGGAAGCGCTTTTATGGCAAGGCATGCGCCTAATCAGATCTCCCTGTGTGGTTGCAGAAAGTTTTCGTCTGTACTTCTTTACTCGAGCTCGTACCGGTGCGTAAAACATATTTTTTTATCTGTGAGGGTTCGACATTTCGCGGGCAAAAACTTTCTGCAAGACGTTTTCGTTTCACAGCTGGAACCTGTCGTAACGGTTGTTGTCGGCTGCCTTTACAACAGCTAGGAAGCGCTTTGCTGGCAAGGCGTGCGCCTAATCAGATCTCCCTGTGGGGTTGCAGAAAGTTTTCGTCTGTACTTCTTTTCTCGAGCTCGTACCGGTGCATAAAACATATTTTTTTTATCTGTGAGGGTTCGACATTTCGCTGGCAAAAACTTTCTGCAAGACGTTTTCGTTTCACAGCTGGAACCTGTCGTAACGGTTGTTGTCGGCTGCCTTTACAACAGCTAGGAAGCGCTTTGCTGGCAAGGCGTGCGCCTAATCAGATCTCCCTGTGGGGTTGCAGAAAGTTTTCGTCTGTACTTCTTTTCTCGAGCTCGTACCGGTGCGTAAAACATATTTTTTTATCTGTGAGGGTTCGACATTTCGCTGGCAAAAACTTTCTGCAAGACGTTTTCGTTTCACAGCTGGAACCTGTCGTAACGGTTGTTGTCGGCTGCCTTTACAACAGCTAGGAAGCGCTTTGTTGGCAAGGCATGCGCCTAATCAGATCTCCCTGTGGGGTTGCAGAAAGTTTTCGTCTGTACTTCTTTACTCGAGCTCGTACCGGTGCGTAAAACATATTTTTTTATCTGTGAGGGTTCGACATTTCGCTGGCAAAAACTTTCTGCAAGACGTTTTCGTTTCACAGCTGGAACCTGTCGTAACGGGTGTTGTCGGCTGCCTTTACAACAGCTAGGAAGCGCTTTTATGGCAAGGCATGCGCCTAATCAGATCTCCCTGTGTGGTTGCAGAAATTTTTCGTCTGTACTTCTTTACTCGAGCTCGTACCGGTGCGTAAAACATATTTTTTTATCTGTGAGGGTTCGACATTTCGCGGGCAAAAACTTTCTGCAAGACGTTTTCGTTTCACAGCTGGAACCTGTCGTAACGGTTGTTGTCGGCTGCCTTTACAACAGCTAGGAAGCGCTTTGCTGGCAAGGCGTGCGCCTAATCAGATCTCCCTGTGGGGTTGCAGAAAGTTTTCGTCTGTACTTCTTTTCTCGAGCTCGTACCGGTGCGTAAAACATATTTTTTTATCTGTGAGGGTTCGACATTTGGCTGGCAAAAACTTTCTGCAAGACGTTTTCGTTTCACAGCTGGAACCTGTCGTAACGGTTGTTGTCGGCTGCCTTTACAACAGCTAGGAAGCGCTTTGCTGGCAAGGCGTGCGCCTAATCAGATCTCCCTGTGGGGTTGCAGAAAGTTTTCGTCTGTACTTCTTTTCTCGAGCTCGTACCGGTGCGTAAAACATATTTTTTTATCTGTGAGGGTTCGACATTTCGCTGGCAAAAACTTTCTGCAAGACGTTTTCGTTTCACAGCTGGAACCTGTCGTAACGGTTGTTGTCGGCTGCCTTTACAACAGCTAGGAAGCGCTTTGCTGGCAAGGCGTGCGCCTAATCAGATCTCCCTGTGGGGTTGCAGAAAGTTTTCGTCTGTACTTCTTTTCTCGAGCTCGTACCGGTGCGTAAAACATATTTTTTTATCTGTGAGGGTTCGACATTTGGCTGGCAAAAACTTTCTGCAAGACGTTTTCGTTTCACAGCTGGAACCTGTCGTAACGGTTGTTGTCGGCTGCCTTTACAACAGCTAGGAAGCGCTTTGCTGGCAAGGCGTGCGCCTAATCAGATCTCCCTGTGGGGTTGCAGAAAGTTTTCGTCTGTACTTCTTTTCTCGAGCTCGTACCGGTGCGTAAAACATATTTTTTTATCTGTGAGGGTTCGACATTTCGCTGGCAAAAACTTTCTGCAAGACGTTTTCGTTTCACAGCTGGAACCCGTCGTAACGGTTGTTGTCGGCTGCCTTTACAAGAGCTAGGAAGCGCTTTGCTGGCAAGGCGTGCGCCTAATCAGATCTCCCTGTGGGGTTGCAGAAAGTTTTCGTCTGTACTTCTTTTCTCGAGCTCGTACCGGTGCGTAAAACATATTTTTTTATCTGTGAGGGTTCGACATTTCGCTGGCAAAAACTTTCTGCAAGACGTTTTCGTTTCACAGCTGGAACCTGTCGTAACGGTTGTTGTCGGCTGCCTTTACAACAGCTAGGAAGCGCTTTGCTCGCAAGGCGTGCGCCTAATCAGATCTCCCTGTGGGGTTGCAGAAAGTTTTCGTCTGTACTTCTTTTCTCGAGCTCGTACCGGTGCGTAAAACATATTTTTTTATCTGTGAGGGTTCGACATTTCGCGGGCAAAAACTTTCTGCAAGACGTTTTCGTTTCACAGCTGGAACCTGTCGTAACGGTTGTTGTCGGCTGCCTTTACAACAGCTAGGAAGCGCTTTGCTGGCAAGGCGTGCGCCTAATCAGATCTCCCTGTGGGGTTGCAGAAAGTTTTCGTCTGTACTTCTTTTCTCGAGCTCGTACCGGTGCGTAAAACATATTTTTTTTATCTGTGAGGGTTCGACATTTCGCTGGCAAAAACTTTCTGCAAGACGTTTTCGTTTCACAGCTGGAACCTGTCGTAACGGTTGTTGTCGGCTGCCTTTACAACAGCTAGGAAGCGCTTTGCTGGCAAGGCGTGCGCCTAATCAGATCTCCCTGTGGGGTTGCAGAAAGTTTTCGTCTGTACTTCTTTTCTCGAGCTCGTACCGGTGCGTAAAACATATTTTTTTATCTGTGAGGGTTCGACATTTGGCTGGCAAAAACTTTCTGCAAGACGTTTTCGTTTCACAGCTGGAACCTGTCGTAACGGTTGTTGTCGGCTGCCTTTACAACAGCTAGGAAGCGCTTTGCTGGCAAGGCGTGCGCCTAATCAGATCTCCCTGTGGGGTTGCAGAAAGTTTTCGTCTGTACTTCTTTTCTCGAGCTCGTAACGGTGCGTAAAACATATTTTTTTATCTGTGAGGGTTCGACATTTGGCGTGCAAAAACTTTCTGCAAGACGTTTTCGTTTCACAGCTGGAACCTGTCGTAACGGTTGTTGTCGGCTGCCTTTACAACAGCTAGGAAGCGCTTTGCTGGCAAGGCGTGCGCCTAATCAGATCTCCCTGTGGGGTTGCAGAAAGTTTTCGTCTGTACTTCTTTTCTCGAGCTCGTACCGGTGCGTAAAACATATTTTTTTATCTGTGAGGGTTCGACATTTGGCTGGCAAAAACTTTCTGCAAGACGTTTTCGCTTCACAGCTGGAACCTGTCGTAACGGTTGTTGTCGGCTGCCTTTACAACAGCTAGGAAGCGCTTTGCTGGCAAGGCGTGCGCCTAATCAGATCTCTCTGTGGGGTTGCAGAAAGTTTTCGTCTGTACTTCTTTACTCGAGCTCGTACCGGTGCGTAAAACATATTTTTTTATCTGTGAGGGTTCGACATTTGGCTGGCAAAAACTTTCTGCAAGACGTTTTCGTTTCACAGCTGGAACCTGTCGTAACGGTTGTTGTCGGCTGCCTTTACAACAGCTAGGAAGCGCTTTGCTGGCAAGGCGTGCGCCTAATCAGATCTCTCTGTGGGGTTGCAGAAAGTTTTCGTCTGTACTTCTTTTCTCGAGCTCGTACCGGTGCGTAAAACATATTTTTTTATCTGTGAGGGTTCGACATTTGGCTGGCAAAAACTTTCTGCAAGACGTTTTCGTTTCACAGCTGGAACCTGTCGTAACGGTTGTTGTCGGCTGCCTTTACAACAGCTAGGAAGCGCTTTGCTGGCAAGGCGTGCGCCTAATCAGATCTCTCTGTGGGGTTGCAGAAAGTTTTCGTCTGTACTTCTTTTCTCGAGCTCGTACCGGTGCGTAAAACATATTTTTTTATCTGTGAGGGTTCGACATTTGGCGTGCAAAAACTTTCTGCAAGACGTTTTCGTTTCACAGCTGGAACCTGTCGTAACGGTTGTTGTCGGCTGCCTTTACAACAGCTAGGAAGCGCTTTGCTGGCAAGGCGTGCGCCTAATCAGATCTCCCTGTGGGGTTGCAGAAAGTTTTCGTCTGTACTTCTTTTCTCGAGCTCGTACCGGTGCGTAAAACATATTTTTTTATCTGTGAGGGTTCGACATTTGGCTGGCAAAAACTTTCTGCAAGACGTTTTCGTTTCACAGCTGGAACCTGTCGTAACGGTTGTTGTCGGCTGCCTTTACAACAGCTAGGAAGCGCTTTGCTGGCAAGGCGTGCGCCTAATCAGATCTCTCTGTGGGGTTGCAGAAAGTTTTCGTCTGTACTTCTTTACTCGAGCTCGTACCGGTGCGTAAAACATATTTTTTTATCTGTGAGGGTTCGACATTTGGCTGGCAAAAACTTTCTGCAAGACGTTTTCGTTTCACAGCTGGAACCTGTCGTAACGGTTGTTGTCGGCTGCCTTTACAACAGCTAGGAAGCGCTTTGCTGGCAAGGCGTGCGCCTAATCAGATCTCTCTGTGGGGTTGCAGAAAGTTTTCGTCTGTACTTCTTTTCTCGAGCTCGTACCGGTGCGTAAAACATATTTTTTTATCTGTGAGGGTTCGACATTTGGCTGGCAAAAACTTTCTGCAAGACGTTTTCGTTTCACAGCTGGAACCTGTCGTAACGGTTGTTGTCGGCTGCCTTTACAACAGCTAGGAAGCGCTTTGCTGGCAAGGCGTGCGCCTAATCAGATCTCTCTGTGGGGTTGCAGAAAGTTTTCGTCTGTACTTCTTTACTCGAGCTCGTACCGGTGCGTAAAACATATTTTTTTATCTGTGAGGGTTCGACATTTGGCTGGCAAAAACTTTCTGCAAGACGTTTTCGTTTCACAGCTGGAACCTGTCGTAACGGTTGTTGTTGGCTGCCTTTACAACAGCTAGGAAGCGCTTTGCTGGCAAGGCGTGCACCTAATCAGATCTCTCTGTGGGGTTGCAGAAAGTTTTCGTCTGTACTTCTTTACTCGAGCTCGTACCGGTGCGTAAAACATATTTTTTTTATCTGTGAGGGTTCGACATTTGGCTGGCAAAAACTTTCTGCAAGACGTTTTCGTTTCACAGCTGGAACCTGTCGTAACGGTTGTTGTCGGCTGCCTTTACAACAGCTAGGAAGCGCTTTGCTGGCAAGGCGTGCGCCTAATCAGATCTCTCTGTGGGGTTGCAGAAAGTTTTCGTCTGTACTTCTTTACTCGAGCTCGTACCGGTGCGTAAAACATATTTTTTTATCTGTGAGGGTTCGACATTTGGCTGGCAAAAACTTTCTGCAAGACGTTTTCGTTTCACAGCTGGAACCTGTCGTAACGGTTGTTGTCGGCTGCCTTTACAACAGCTAGGAAGCGCTTTGCTGGCAAGGCATGCGCCTAATCAGATCTCTCTGTGGGGTTGCAGAAAGTTTTCGTCTGTACTTCTTTTCTCGAGCTCGTACCGGTGCGTAAAACATATTTTGTTTATCTGTGAAGGTTCGACATTTGGCTGGCAAAAACTTTCTGCAAGACGTTTTCGTTTCACAGCTGGAACCTGTCGTAACGGTTGTTGTCGGCTGCCTTTACAACAGCTAGGAAGCGCTTTGCTGGCAAGGCGTGCACCTAATCAGATCTCTCTGTGGGGTTGCAGAAAGTTTTAGTCTGTACTTCTTTACTCGAGCTCGTACCGGTGCGTAAAACATATTTTTTTATCTGTGAGGGTTCGACATTTGACTGGCAAAAACTTTCTGCAAGACGTTTTCGTTTCACAGCTGGAACCTGTCGTAACGGTTGTTGTCAGCTGCCTTTACAACAGCTAGGAAGCGCTTTGCTGGCAAGGCATGCGCCTAATCAGATCTCTCTGTGGGGTTGCAGAAAGTTTTCGTCTGTACTTCTTTTCTCGAGCTCGTACCGGTGCGTAAAACATATTTTTTTATCTGTGAGGGTTCGACATTTGGCTGGCAAAAACTTTCTGCAAGACGTTTTCGTTTCACAGCTGGAACCTGTCGTAACGGTTGTTGTCGGCTGCCTTTACAACAGCTAGGAAGCGCTTTGCTGGCAAGGCATGGGCCTAATCAGATCTCTCTGTGGGGTTGCAGAAAGTTTTCGTCTGTACTTCTTTACTCGAGCTCGTACCGGTGCGTAAAACATATTTTTTTTATCTGTGAGGGTTCGACATTTGGCTGGCAAAAACTTTCAGCAAGACATTTTCGTTTCACAGCTGGAACCTGTCGTAACGGTTGTTGTCGGCTGCCTTTACAACAGCTAGGAAGCGCTTTGCTGGCAAGGCGTGCGCCTAATCAGATCTCCCTGTGGGGTTGCAGAAAGTTTTCGTCTGTACTTCTTTACTCGAGCTCGTACCGGTGCGTAAAACATTTTTTTATCTGTGAGGGTTCGACATTTGGCTGGCAAAAACTTTCTGCAAGACGTTTTCGTTTCACAGCTGGAACCTGTCGTAACGGTTGTTGTCGGCTGCCTTTACAACAGCTAGGAAGCGCTTTGCTGGCAAGTCGTGCACCTAATCAGATCTCCCTGTGGGGTTGCAGAAAGTTTTCGTCTGTACTTCTTTACTCGAGCTCGTACCGGTGCGTAAAACATTTTTTTATCTGTGAGGGTTCGACATTTGGCTGGCAAAAACTTTCTGCAAGACGTTTTCGTTTCACAGCTGGAACCTGTCGTAACGGTTGTTGTCGGCTGCCTTTACAACAGCTAGGAAGCGCTTTGCTGGCAAGGCGTGCGCCTAATCAGATCTCTCTGTGGGGTTGCAGAAAGTTTTCGTCTGTACTTCTTTACTCGAGCTCGTACCGGTGCGTAAAACATATTTTTTTATCTGTGAGGGTTCGACATTTGGCTGGCAAAAACTTTCTGCAAGACGTTTTCGTTTCACAGCTGGAACCTGTCGTAACGGTTGTTGTTGGCTGCCTTTACAACAGCTAGGAAGCGCTTTGCTGGCAAGTCGTGCACCTAATCAGATCTCTCTGTGGGGTTGCAGAAAGTTTTCGTCTGTACTTCTTTACTCGAGCTCGTACCGGTGCGTAAAACATATTTTTTTTATCTGTGAGGGTTCGACATTTGGCTGGCAAAAACTTTCTGCAAGACGTTTTCGTTTCAGAGCTGGAACCTGTCGTAACGGTTGTTGTCGGCTGCCTTTACAACAGCTAGGAAGCGCTTTGCTGGCAAGGCGTGCGCCTAATCAGATCTCTCTGTGGGGTTGCAGAAAGTTTTCGTCTGTACTTCTTTACTCGAGCTCGTACCGGTGCGTAAAACATATTTTTTTATCTGTGAGGGTTCGACATTTGGCTGGCAAAAACTTTCTGCAAGACGTTTTCGTTTCACAGCTGGAACCTGTCGTAACGGTTGTTGTCGGCTGCCTTTACAACAGCTAGGAAGCGCTTTGCTGGCAAGGCGTGCACCTAATCAGATCTCTCTGTGGGGTTGCAGAAAGTTTTAGTCTGTACTTCTTTACTCGAGCTCGTACCGGTGCGTAAAACATATTTTTTTATCTGTGAGGGTTCGACATTTGGCAGGCAAAAACTTTCTGCAAGACGTTTTCGTTTCACAGCTGGAACCTGTCGTAACGGTTGTTGTCGGCTGCCTTTACAACAGCTAGGAAGCGCTTTGCTGGCAAGCCATGCGCCTAATCAGATCTCTCTGTGGGGTTGCAGAAAGTTTTCGTCTGTACTTCTTTTCTCGAGCTCGTACCGGTGCGTAAAACATATTTTTTTATCTGTGAGGGTTCGACATTTGGCTGGCAAAAACTTTCTGCAAGACGTTTTCGTTTCACAGCTGGAACCTGTCGTAACGGTTGTTGTCGGCTGCCTTTACAACAGCTAGGAAGCGCTTTGCTGGCAAGGCGTGCGCCTAATCAGATCTCCCTGTGGGGTTGCAGAAAGTTTTCGTCTGTACTTCTTTTCTCGAGCTCGTACCGGTGCGTAAAACATATTTTTTTATCTGTGAGGGTTCGACATTTCGCTGGCAAAAACTTTCTGCAAGACGTTTTCGTTTCACAGCTGGAACCTGTCGTAACGGTTGTTGTCGGCTGCCTTTACAACAGCTAGGAAGCGCTTTGCTGGCAAGGCGTGCGCCTAATCAGATCTCCCTGTGGGGTTGCAGAAAGTTTTCGTCTGTACTTCTTTTCCCGAGCTCGTACCGGTGCGTAAAACATATTTTTTTTATCTGTGAGGGTTCGACATTTCGCTGGCAAAAACTTTCTGCAAGACGTTTTCGTTTCACAGCTGGAACCTGTCGTAACGGTTGTTGTCGGCTGCCTTTACAACAGCTAGGAAGCGCTTTGCTGGCAAGGCGTGCGCCTAATCAGATCTCCCTGTGGGGTTGCAGAAAGTTTTCGTCTGTACTTCTTTTCTCGAGCTCGTACCGGTGCGTAAAACATATTTTTTTATCTGTGAGGGTTCGACATTTCGCTGGCAAAAACTTTCTGCAAGACGTTTTCGTTTCACAGCTGGAACCTGTCGTAACGGTTGTTGTCGGCTGCCTTTACAACAGCTAGGAAGCGCTTTGCTGGCAAGGCATGCGCCTAATCAGATCTCCCTGTGGGGTTGCAGAAAGTTTTCGTCTGTACTTCTTTACTCGAGCTCGTACCGGTGCGTAAAACATATTTTTTTATCTGTGAGGGTTCGACTTTTCGCTGGCAAAAACTTTCTGCAAGACGTTTTCGTTTCACAGCTGGAACCTGTCGTAACGGTTGTTGTCGGCTGCCTTTACAACAGCTAGGAAGCGCTTTTATGGCAAGGCATGCGCCTAATCAGATCTCCCTGTGTGGTTGCAGAAAGTTTTCGTCTGTACTTCTTTACTCGAGCTCGTACCGGTGCGTAAAACATATTTTTTTATCTGTGAGGGTTCGACATTTCGCGGGCAAAAACTTTCTGCAAGACGTTTTCGTTTCACAGCTGGAACCTGTCGTAACGGTTGTTGTCGGCTGCCTTTACAACAGCTAGGAAGCGCTTTGCTGGCAAGGCGTGCGCCTAATCAGATCTCCCTGTGGGGTTGCAGAAAGTTTTCGTCTGTACTTCTTTTCTCGAGCTCGTACCGGTGCATAAAACATATTTTTTTTATCTGTGAGGGTTCGACATTTCGCTGGCAAAAACTTTCTGCAAGACGTTTTCGTTTCACAGCTGGAACCTGTCGTAACGGTTGTTGTCGGCTGCCTTTACAACAGCTAGGAAGCGCTTTGCTGGCAAGGCGTGCGCCTAATCAGATCTCCCTGTGGGGTTGCAGAAAGTTTTCGTCTGTACTTCTTTTCTCGAGCTCGTACCGGTGCGTAAAACATATTTTTTTATCTGTGAGGGTTCGACATTTCGCTGGCAAAAACTTTCTGCAAGACGTTTTCGTTTCACAGCTGGAACCTGTCGTAACGGTTGTTGTCGGCTGCCTTTACAACAGCTAGGAAGCGCTTTGTTGGCAAGGCATGCGCCTAATCAGATCTCCCTGTGGGGTTGCAGAAAGTTTTCGTCTGTACTTCTTTACTCGAGCTCGTACCGGTGCGTAAAACATATTTTTTTATCTGTGAGGGTTCGACATTTCGCTGGCAAAAACTTTCTGCAAGACGTTTTCGTTTCACAGCTGGAACCTGTCGTAACGGGTGTTGTCGGCTGCCTTTACAACAGCTAGGAAGCGCTTTTATGGCAAGGCATGCGCCTAATCAGATCTCCCTGTGTGGTTGCAGAAATTTTTCGTCTGTACTTCTTTACTCGAGCTCGTACCGGTGCGTAAAACATATTTTTTTATCTGTGAGGGTTCGACATTTCGCGGGCAAAAACTTTCTGCAAGACGTTTTCGTTTCACAGCTGGAACCTGTCGTAACGGTTGTTGTCGGCTGCCTTTACAACAGCTAGGAAGCGCTTTGCTGGCAAGGCGTGCGCCTAATCAGATCTCCCTGTGGGGTTGCAGAAAGTTTTCGTCTGTACTTCTTTTCTCGAGCTCGTACCGGTGCGTAAAACATATTTTTTTATCTGTGAGGGTTCGACATTTGGCTGGCAAAAACTTTCTGCAAGACGTTTTCGTTTCACAGCTGGAACCTGTCGTAACGGTTGTTGTCGGCTGCCTTTACAACAGCTAGGAAGCGCTTTGCTGGCAAGGCGTGCGCCTAATCAGATCTCCCTGTGGGGTTGCAGAAAGTTTTCGTCTGTACTTCTTTTCTCGAGCTCGTACCGGTGCGTAAAACATATTTTTTTATCTGTGAGGGTTCGACATTTCGCTGGCAAAAACTTTCTGCAAGACGTTTTCGTTTCACAGCTGGAACCTGTCGTAACGGTTGTTGTCGGCTGCCTTTACAACAGCTAGGAAGCGCTTTGCTGGCAAGGCGTGCGCCTAATCAGATCTCCCTGTGGGGTTGCAGAAAGTTTTCGTCTGTACTTCTTTTCTCGAGCTCGTACCGGTGCGTAAAACATATTTTTTTATCTGTGAGGGTTCGACATTTGGCTGGCAAAAACTTTCTGCAAGACGTTTTCGTTTCACAGCTGGAACCTGTCGTAACGGTTGTTGTCGGCTGCCTTTACAACAGCTAGGAAGCGCTTTGCTGGCAAGGCGTGCGCCTAATCAGATCTCCCTGTGGGGTTGCAGAAAGTTTTCGTCTGTACTTCTTTTCTCGAGCTCGTACCGGTGCGTAAAACATATTTTTTTATCTGTGAGGGTTCGACATTTCGCTGGCAAAAACTTTCTGCAAGACGTTTTCGTTTCACAGCTGGAACCCGTCGTAACGGTTGTTGTCGGCTGCCTTTACAACAGCTAGGAAGCGCTTTGCTGGCAAGGCGTGCGCCTAATCAGATCTCCCTGTGGGGTTGCAGAAAGTTTTCGTCTGTACTTCTTTTCTCGAGCTCGTACCGGTGCGTAAAACATATTTTTTTATCTGTGAGGGTTCGACATTTCGCTGGCAAAAACTTTCTGCAAGACGTTTTCGTTTCACAGCTGGAACCTGTCGTAACGGTTGTTGTCGGCTGCCTTTACAACAGCTAGGAAGCGCTTTGCTCGCAAGGCGTGCGCCTAATCAGATCTCCCTGTGGGGTTGCAGAAAGTTTTCGTCTGTACTTCTTTTCTCGAGCTCGTACCGGTGCGTAAAACATATTTTTTTATCTGTGAGGGTTCGACATTTCGCGGGCAAAAACTTTCTGCAAGACGTTTTCGTTTCACAGCTGGAACCTGTCGTAACGGTTGTTGTCGGCTGCCTTTACAACAGCTAGGAAGCGCTTTGCTGGCAAGGCGTGCGCCTAATCAGATCTCCCTGTGGGGTTGCAGAAAGTTTTCGTCTGTACTTCTTTTCTCGAGCTCGTACCGGTGCGTAAAACATATTTTTTTTATCTGTGAGGGTTCGACATTTCGCTGGCAAAAACTTTCTGCAAGACGTTTTCGTTTCACAGCTGGAACCTGTCGTAACGGTTGTTGTCGGCTGCCTTTACAACAGCTAGGAAGCGCTTTGCTGGCAAGGCGTGCGCCTAATCAGATCTCCCTGTGGGGTTGCAGAAAGTTTTCGTCTGTACTTCTTTTCTCGAGCTCGTACCGGTGCGTAAAACATATTTTTTTATCTGTGAGGGTTCGACATTTGGCTGGCAAAAACTTTCTGCAAGACGTTTTCGTTTCACAGCTGGAACCTGTCGTAACGGTTGTTGTCGGCTGCCTTTACAACAGCTAGGAAGCGCTTTGCTGGCAAGGCGTGCGCCTAATCAGATCTCCCTGTGGGGTTGCAGAAAGTTTTCGTCTGTACTTCTTTTCTCGAGCTCGTACCGGTGCGTAAAACATATTTTTTTATCTGTGAGGGTTCGACATTTGGCGTGCAAAAACTTTCTGCAAGACGTTTTCGTTTCACAGCTGGAACCTGTCGTAACGGTTGTTGTCGGCTGCCTTTACAACAGCTAGGAAGCGCTTTGCTGGCAAGGCGTGCGCCTAATCAGATCTCCCTGTGGGGTTGCAGAAAGTTTTCGTCTGTACTTCTTTTCTCGAGCTCGTACCGGTGCGTAAAACATATTTTTTTATCTGTGAGGGTTCGACATTTGGCTGGCAAAAACTTTCTGCAAGACGTTTTCGCTTCACAGCTGGAACCTGTCGTAACGGTTGTTGTCGGCTGCCTTTACAACAGCTAGGAAGCGCTTTGGTGGCAAGGCGTGCGCCTAATCAGATCTCCCTGTGGGGTTGCAGAAAGTTTTCGTCTGTACTTCTTTTCTCGAGCTCGTACCGGTGCGTAAAACATATTTTTTTATCTGTGAGGGTTCGACATTTGGCTGGCAAAAACTTTCTGCAAGACGTTTTCGTTTCACAGCTGGAACCTGTCGTAACGGTTGTTGTCGGCTGCCTTTACAACAGCTAGGAAGCGCTTTGCTGGCAAGGCGTGCGCCTAATCAGATCTCCCTGTGGGGTTGCAGAAAGTTTTCGTCTGTACTTCTTTTCTCGAGCTCGTACCGGTGCGTAAAACATATTTTTTTATCTGTGAGGGTTCGACATTTGGCTGGCAAAAACTTTCTGCAAGACGTTTTCGTTTCACAGCTGGAACCTGTCGTAACGGTTGTTGTCGGCTGCCTTTACAACAGCTAGGAAGCGCTTTGCTGGCAAGGCGTGCGCCTAATCAGATCTCTCTGTGGGGTTGCAGAAAGTTTTCGTCTGTACTTCTTTACTCGAGCTCGTACCGGTGCGTAAAACATATTTTTTTATCTGTGAGGGTTCGACATTTGGCTGGCAAAAACTTTCTGCAAGACGTTTTCGTTTCACAGCTGGAACCTGTCGTAACGGTTGTTGTCGGCTGCCTTTACAACAGCTAGGAAGCGCTTTGCTGGCAAGGCGTGCGCCTAATCAGATCTCTCTGTGGGGTTGCAGAAAGTTTTCGTCTGTACTTCTTTTCTCGAGCTCGTACCGGTGCGTAAAACATATTTTTTTATCTGTGAGGGTTCGACATTTGGCTGGCAAAAACTTTCTGCAAGACGTTTTCGCTTCACAGCTGGAACCTGTCGTAACGGTTGTTGTCGGCTGCCTTTACAACAGCTAGGAAGCGCTTTGCTGGCAAGGCGTGCGCCTAATCAGATCTCCCTGTGGGGTTGCAGAAAGTTTTCGTCTGTACTTCTTTTCTCGAGCTCGTACCGGTGCGTAAAACATATTTTTTTATCTGTGAGGGTTCGACATTTGGCGTGCAAAAACTTTCTGCAAGACGTTTTCGTTTCACAGCTGGAACCTGTCGTAACGGTTGTTGTCGGCTGCCTTTACAACAGCTAGGAAGCGCTTTGCTGGCAAGGCGTGCGCCTAATCAGATCTCCCTGTGGGGTTGCAGAAAGTTTTCGTCTGTACTTCTTTTCTCGAGCTCGTACCGGTGCGTAAAACATATTTTTTTATCTGTGAGGGTTCGACATTTGGCTGGCAAAAACTTTCTGCAAGACGTTTTCGTTTCACAGCTGGAACCTGTCGTAACGGTTGTTGTCGGCTGCCTTTACAACAGCTAGGAAGCGCTTTGCTGGCAAGGCGTGCGCCTAATCAGATCTCTCTGTGGGGTTGCAGAAAGTTTTCGTCTGTACTTCTTTACTCGAGCTCGTACCGGTGCGTAAAACATATTTTTTTATCTGTGAGGGTTCGACATTTGGCTGGCAAAAACTTTCTGCAAGACGTTTTCGTTTCACAGCTGGAACCTGTCGTAACGGTTGTTGTCGGCTGCCTTTACAACAGTTAGGAAGCGCTTTGCTGGCAAGGCGTGCGCCTAATCAGATCTCTCTGTGGGGTTGCAGAAAGTTTTCGTCTGTACTTCTTTTCTCGAGCTCGTACCGGTGCGTAAAACATATTTTTTTATCTGTGAGGGTTCGACATTTGGCTGGCAAAAACTTTCTGCAAGACGTTTTCGCTTCACAGCTGGAACCTGTCGTAACGGTTGTTGTCGGCTGCGTTTACAACAGCTAGGAAGCGCTTTGCTGGCAAGGCGTGCGCCTAATCAGATCTCTCTGTGGGGTTGCAGAAAGTTTTCGTCTGTACTTCTTTACTCGAGCTCGTACCGGTGCGTAAAACATATTTTTTTATCTGTGAGGGTTCGACATTTGGCTGGCAAAAACTTTCTGCAAGACGTTTTCGTTTCACAGCTGGAACCTGTCGTAACGGTTGTTGTCGGCTGCCTTTACAACAGCTAGGAAGCGCTTTGCTGGCAAGGCGTGCGCCTAATCAGATCTCTCTGTGGGGTTGCAGAAAGTTTTCGTCTGTACTTCTTTTCTCGAGCTCGTACCGGTGCGTAAAACATATTTTTTTATCTGTGAGGGTTCGACATATGGCTGGCAAAAACTTTCTGCAAGACGTTTTCGTTTCACAGCTGGAACCTGTCGTAACGGTTGTTGTCGGCTGCCTTTACAACAGCTAGGAAGCGCTTTGCTGGCAAGGCTTGCGCCTAATCAGATCTCTCTGTGGGGTTGCAGAAAGTTTTCGTCTGTACTTCTTTTCTCGAGCTCGTACCGGTGCGTAAAACATATTTTTTCATCTGTGAGGGTTCGACATTTGGCTGGCAAAAACTTTCTGCAAGACGTTTTCGCTTCACAGCTGGAACCTGTCGTAACGGTTGTTGTCGGCTGCCTTTACAACAGCTAGGAAGCGCTTTGCTGGCAAGGCGTGCGCCTAATCAGATCTCCCTGTGGGGTTGCAGAAAGTTTTCGTCTGTACTTCTTTTCTCGAGCTCGTACCGGTGCGTAAAACATATTTTTTTATCTGTGAGGGTTCGACATTTGGCGTGCAAAAACTTTCTGCAAGACGTTTTCGTTTCACAGCTGGAACCTGTCGTAACGGTTGTTGTCGGCTGCCTTTACAACAGCTAGGAAGCGCTTTGCTGGCAAGGCGTGCGCCTAATCAGATCTCCCTGTGGGGTTGCAGAAAGTTTTCGTCTGTACTTCTTTTCTCGAGCTCGTACCGGTGCCTAAAACATATTTTTTTATCTGTGAGGGTTCGACATTAGGCTGGCAAAAACTTTCTGCAAGACGTTTTCGCTTCACAGCTGGAACCTGTCGTAACGGTTGTTGTCGGCTGCCTTTACAACAGCTAGGAAGCGCTTTGCTGGCAAGGCGTGCGCCTAATCAGATCTCCCTGTGGGGTTGCAGAAAGTTTTCGTCTGTACTTCTTTTCTCGAGCTCGTACCGGTGCGTAAAACATATTTTTTTATCTGTGAGGGTTCGACATTTGGCTGGGAAAAACTTTCTGCAAGACGTTTTCGTTTCACAGCTGGAACCTGTCGTAACGGTTGTTGTCGGCTGCCTTTACAACAGCTAGGAAGCGCTTTGCTGGCAAGGCGTGCGCCTAATCAGATCTCCCTGTGGGGTTGCAGAAAGTTTTCGTCTGTACTTCTTTTCTCGAGCTCGTACCGGTGCGTAAAACATATTTTTTTATCTGTGAGGGTTCGACATTTGGCTGGGAAAAACTTTCTGCAAGACGTTTTCGTTTCACAGCTGGAACCTGTCGTAACGGTTGTTGTCGGCTGCCTTTACAACAGCTAGGAAGCGCTTTGCTGGCAAGGCGTGCGCCTAATCAGATCTCCCTGTGGGGTTGCAGAAAGTTTTCGTCTGTACTTCTTTTCTCGAGCTCGTACCGGTGCGTAAAACATATTTTTTTATCTGTGAGGGTTCGACATTTGGCTGGCAAAAACTTTCTGCAAGACGTTTTCGTTTCACAGCTGGAACCTGTCGTAACGGTTGTTGTCGGCTGCCTTTACAACAGCTAGGAAGCGCTTTGCTGGCAAGGCGTGCGCCTAATCAGATCTCTCTGTGGGGTTGCAGAAAGTTTTCGTCTGTACTTCTTTACTCGAGCTCGTACCGGTGCGTAGAACATATTTTTTTATCTGTGAGGGTTCGACATTTGGCGTGCAAAAACTTTCTGCAAGACGTTTTCGCTTCACAGCTGGAACCTGTCGTAACGGTTGTTGTCGGCTGCCTTTACAACAGCTAGGAAGCGCTTTGCTGGCAAGGCGTGCGCCTAATCAGATCTCTCTGTGGGGTTGCAGAAAGTTTTCGTCTGTACTTCTTTACTCGAGCTCGTACCGGTGCGTAAAACATATTTTTTTATCTGTGAGGGTTCGACATTTGGCTGGCAAAAACTTTCTGCAAGACGTTTTCGTTTCACAGCTGGAACCTGTCGTAACGGTTGTTGTCGGCTGCCTTTACAACAGCTAGGAAGCGCTTTGCTGGCAAGGCGTGCGCCTAATCAGATCTCTCTGTGGGGTTGCAGAAAGTTTTCGTCTGTACTTCTTTTCTCGGGTTCCTACCGGTGCGTAAAACATATTTTTTTATCTGTGAGGGTTCGACATTTGGCTGGCAAAAACTTTCTGCAAGACGTTTTCGTTTCACAGCTGGAACCTGTCGTAACGGTTGTCGTCAGCTGTCCTTACGACTGCTCAGTAGTGCTTTGCTGGCAAGGCGTGTGTGGGTTTTGAGTTGTGTGCAGTGGCACACGCAGTTTTCATTTGCACTTCTCTTGTCGTGTTCCTCCTGTTGTGTAAAACTGAATGTTCGGACTCTGCAGCTTCGAAATTTGGCTGGCAAAAATTTTTCTGCCGGTCATTTTCGCCTTTAAGATAGAACCTGCCATGAAGGCTGCTAGCTGTTTTCATGTGGACATGGCTGTCTTTTCTTTTGTAGAGTTTGTAGTGGCACGTTTCAATGAGTGTTTATTATGTTTGGCTTTGACATCAAGTGCTTTCCTGGTAAGTCGTGTTTGGTTGTTGGAGTGTGTAAGGAAGTGCGCGCTGTTTTCATCTTAAATTCTTACCTTTCTATTTGACGGTCACAAGCCCTTGGTCTTCGTGGTGCAGTTTTGCAGTTAGGGACTCTGCAAGAGGCGTGATGTTCATAAGAGGCGTGATGTTTCATCTGGATTACATTACCAAAGGCAGCTTCGAAACAAATTCTCCTATTCTAGAAAATTTCTTTATGTAGTCGGCATCACGCGGCAAATCCCCCATAACAAAGTCATGCTAGCACAATTTGAGTTAACTTCTGTTGCCGTTTTTCTGTTTTGGAGGTCGTGTCTTACTTTTTTTTTTTGCCCTCCCAAGTCACTTCAAGAGACTGGAATATTTATAAAAAAATTTTAGCAGAAAATAAACATCTTTTTTTTTCACATAATTATGTGCAATTTTATTACATGTAAAGAAATCAGCTGCATTATACAAATATATAAAATATATATACCCAGATCTTATTGTTGTGTAATTAGGGGAGAAATGAAGCTGATTTCTTTAGACGTGGTAAAATTGTAAAATGCTTTTAAAGATGCCAATTTTTATGCTTGTAAAGTTATTTCGTGGTAAATAATTTTGGAATGTTTTAAAAATATGTGGAATGATTGATTTTTTTATAGAAATATTTTTTTTTGTCTACATCCTCTAACTGTCCTCTAACTGTTAAATAAAATAAGTATGAAACAGTTATTACTATGTGCATGATTTTGTTTGATGGCTGTGCAGAGTACCATAATGAAACCTTGGTAGTCCCCACACCTTGACCTTCTAAATTTCATGTCATGAAAAAAATAGCTAAAATGTTGGAATATAGTTTAATACTCCTCCCAGGAACATGGCTTTCACATAAATATATTTATACAAAAAAATTACTAAATATTCCCTGGTTCATCATTGTACGATCCAATATCGAAACACCTAATAGCTTCTGTAAAAATTTTGCTTAGTCATGGATGTTGGCAGTTTGGTGGGGAAGGTGCTTGGACCAGGTGCTTGGACTCATTAAAGAATGACAATTCATTTTGTGAAATAGATGGATTGTCTATGCAGAGCAAGATTCATTATTTATAAAGAAAGTTTCATAGAGTTTATAGCAGCAGTATGACGCTAGTTAGGAAACACGCAGATTTCTTGAAGGACACATGCAAAGGAAAAAACTTTGTTTTAAAACAGGCTAGATGGAAAAAGAATATTATAAAACAAATTTACAACGAAGAAAAGAAAATTTAGAGCTACATTTACGGCGCTATCCGAATTTGTAGTTGGTGCCCGCAGAGCAGCCGCTGGTCACGTGGTAGGCCCGCGCGCTGCCGCACTGCGCCGCCGCAAAGTCACGCCGCCGCCGCACGCTGAGCGTTGTGTGACACCGCTTCAACGGGTTTCTCCACACCGCCTTTGCCGCACCAGTTCGTCTGCTTCGAGGCGCTGCTGCCATCATCTGACCGGCGCACAGGTCTGTCACATCTGCTTGCGCTTTTTCAGAAGTTTCCTTTGGGCTCTAAAAGTTACTTATTCATCTTAGTTTTTTTTTATGCTTCCAACAAAGATGAATAAGTTACTTTTAGGGGCCATAGGAAGCTTCCAAAAGAGCGCAAGCACCGCGTATCAAATATGGGCCTCTCACGTGATAAAAGGGCCACTTTTCCGCGGTGCCTGCGGGCACCAACTACAAATTTGTATAGCGCCGTATATATAGCTCTAAAAATATTTTTTCTTTGTTGTAAAATCGTTTGATGACATCCTTTTTCCATCTAATCTGTCTAAAAAAATTTTTTTTCTTTGCATGTGTCCTTTAACTGATTCTAAGAAATAATTTAGGTTTTCCATGGCGAGGTCCCAGATGAAAAGATTCATGCTTCTATCTTAGCTGTGACTTGAAAAAGTGAAGTTTAAGGGATTAGGGCATAGGAATAAAATTTCTTGTCATGAAACCAAGCATGCGGTTAGCAGTCTTAATGACGCGCTCTATGCGAAAGTTCCATGAAAGGTTGCATCTAGGGTGACCACCTTCCTGCTAGCGAAATGCGGGACACGCGGAACAGGGGGGGGAGGGAGAGGGGGAGGGGGTAGAGGAAATTTGTGAACACGCACACCACGAACCGAGGGTCTGTTAACACATTTAATATACTGTGCTGTTTATAGAGCTGGAAACTGTATTGCAGCTATTAAGCTAAAATAATTTTCACTCCCAGTGATATGTTTTTATGCCAAATGTGTTATTTAATGAAGGCATAAAATCCAGCTGCAGCAGAACTCAATGCATCAAATGAAATTAAGAAACAGTAAATCTTTTACGGGTTATTGTTTCCTATCAACGTTTACTTTAATCAACATCGTCCTACACACATTTTTAACATTATGTTCTTTTTCCACCTTTGTGAGTTGCAGGCTTTTTGCCTTGTCTGGTTGTCGTCACTAAAAAAAATCTCCACAACAACCTTTTCGCATTAAGACAACTATATGAAATAATTACAATAATTTATAGTTACCACATTAACTACACACAACTATTGGTGAGCATTTTTCTGAATATTTGGCCACCAAGGGAAGAGGCACAACGGCGCATGCACGTCAGTCTTCCTACAAGAACGACGGTGGCTTTCTGCAATGCTTAGATACAAAAATGGCGTACCACTCCGATTCACATGATTACCAGCGACCTCCGCGCTTCTTCGTGGCCCGTTGTTCGGTAGCACCATGAGTTGCAGAGTGAATTTTACGATGGTATAAAATGCGGGACATTTTGAAAATTTGGGGATTTCTCGCGGGGCGCGGGACACGAGCCCTCAATGTGGGACAGTCCCGCGAGTCGTGGGACGGGTGGTCACCCTACTTGCATCTTGCGTGAACACCAAGCTACTGGCAAGAACAAATGAACTCCAAACCAATGTTATTTATGTATTGGGTAGTACAAATGGCATATTACAACGAGACATGCGTTGATTTGCATCTTGCAATGTTCAGTTCCATTAGCCATGTACAACGTCGGCTATTTATTCTTACGAAGCCAAACTGCAAGAAGCTCGTCTCGTTGTCAGTCTATATCTTTTGCTAAATAACTCAGTCATGTGTAAATAAACAGGCAGGGGACAAAATGCAGGCTGCTGGAGTTCTTGACGTAAACGAGGGAAACTTAATGAACCTAAAACATGAGCCCTGTAGAACACCGGAGTTAACGCTTTGTTAATGAGTAAGTAGACTCAATGTTTAAAAAATGTAAGCAATGAAGCGATAAACTAAATAAACTAGAGTGGGCTTAAGGTGCAGTATGGCGACTGCATAGCCATGTAACAGTTATAACCACCTAAATACACCGAGTAAAAAGTGTAATAAAAACGGCCTCCGCAAAGCAATAAACTAGAGTGGGCTTAAGGTGCAGTGTAGCGACTGCATAGCCATGTAACAGTTATAACCACCTAAATACACCGAGTAAAAAGTGTATTAAAAACGGCCTCCGCAAAGCAATAAACTAGAGTGGGCTTAAGGTGCAGTGTAGCGACTGCATAGCCATGTAACAGTTATAACCACCTAAATACACCGAGTAAAAAGTGTATTAAAAACGGCCTCCGCAAAGCATTAAACTAGAGTGGGCTTAAGGTGCAGTGTAGCGACTGCATAGCCATGTAACAGTTATAACCACCTAAATACACCGAGTAAAAAGTGTATTAAAAACGGCCTCCGCAAAGCAATAAACGAGTGGGCTTAAGGTGCAGTGTAGCGACTGCATAGCCATGTAACAGTTATAACCACGTAAATACACCGAGTAAAAAGTGTATTAAAAACGGCCTCCGCAAAGCAGTGCGGCGGTCCTATTTGAGATAGACCAACGAATAGGCCGCTACGGAGGTGCCAGGATCACAATGTCCTTTGCTTTTGGCTGCTTAAAAAATGATTTCTTTAAACAACCTAATTTAGACAAGCATGTGAAAAAACAACTCTTCTGTGGGCAAAAAAAATTGTACAGCAATATTTATTGTGTGAGACTGATTTTAGTTTGCAGCCATCTTAAATTGCATGAATTACAAAGTGGGTGTTCTGCGACGTTTAGCACCCATTGGCTGCTATACTTCTCGTTGGCTAAGAGTTTGACTGAGAGCTTAGATCTTGGTTGTTAAACCTTTGTTAGACGTTGTAATTTCCTTTTGAGCGGTATATTTTTACGTTTAAAGAATAACTCATGTAATGAAAGTGATCATTTTTTTTTCCAAAGGTTTTAAAAGACGGGCACTTTCATTTGGATTGTCCCCAACAGTTATCTGCAAACAACCTGATGGTGGACGTTGAGGTAGATGGAAGGTCGTTGATGTATATCAGGAATAGGAGGGGTCCTATTATGCTCCCTGTGGGACACCTGATGTGACAGGACATTGGGATGAAAGGGCGTTGTTTCATCTCACTGACTGCGTTCGGCCACGTAAGAAGGCTGCTATCCAGTCTACAATCAAAGGGTCTATTTGGAGGTGTGAAAGCTTTAGTAGTAAGCGACAATGCGGAACTGTATCGGATGCCTTAGCCAAGTCGATGAAGATGCCACGAGTCTAGGTACCAGCATGGGTGTTGAAGTGCAAATCAGTGATAAATTCAAAGAGGGGAGTATTACATGAGCATTTTTGTCTGAAGCCATGCTGAAGCAGAAAAATGTGGTCAATCCTGTCGAGGTGTTCCATGATAGTTGAAAAAATGACATGTTCCATCACTTTGCACGTGACGCTCGTAAGGGATATAGGACAGCAGTTGGAGGGGTCGGATTTTATACCCATTCGAAAATTGGTTAAATGATAAAGAAATTCCAATCTGTTGGGACGATACGTGAGTCAGGGCTGAAAAAGTAGAGAAGCGGAATTATTTAGAATTTTTGAAGATATTCCAGTGTCTTGGCAGCAAAGTGGGACGGGAGCGATAATTTGTAAATGAAAGTGTAGACATGCGCACAAAGAGGCGGGGGCAAAGGAAGCGTCTCCTGCTTGAATACTGTCGAAAAAAAGCTGTTCCACCTATGCATCACTGTCGCAGAGGCAGGCAACCTCCTGGTTTGTAAACAGTGGACTACATCGGGTTTCCCTAGGATTTACAATTTTCCAAAACTTGCTTTTTCATTATTACCTGTCACAACTCCAAATAATTCATTTTTCGCTTTTTTTTATTTCTTTTTTTATATTTTTTTTTACCAAAGACTATGTTCTGACCAGTCACCGTCCCTGTTCTTTTTTCCCTCTGAAAGAGCCTTTCCGTTTTGTTTAACATGCACTTTAATGCATTTGTAAACCATGGCAATAGCGAGTCTCATCCAGCAAAAAATGTTTTAAAATTGATTGACCTATATTTGTGAACTTCATGTTTAATCAGACTCCATTTTTTTATTCCACTGAGAGACCTAAATAATGTTTGTATGAAATCATGTAGGAAAAGGTCCAGCGACAAATTAATTGCATCAATATTCGCCCTAGCATAGTTAAAAATTCGCTTCCGATCATTTTCTTGGTTTCCAAAAGGAAATGTTATTTGAACGTGGACAATTGCATGATCGCTAATGAAGTCGAGAACATTTGTGGCGCTTACCTATTTGGGTTGCTCGAATATTCGAAATTTCAAATTGTAGTTCCGAATAATACACTATTCGATATTACCTTCGAGAAGAACTGCACTATTCGCGTTTGTTTAAGTGTTGATTGTGGTGGGTTAGCCCCATTGAGTGTGCTTCTTACCAAGCAGCGGTGTGCTGCGGAGAAGCAATACCCGCGTAAGCGAGCTCCGCGGGTGTTGCTACTCCACAGCGCACCAGTGCTTGGTAAGAAGCACACTCAATGCGGTAACCCGCCACGATAAGCATTTGAAAAAGTAAGAATATTGTAATTGCGTGCTTGGAAGTAAAGCATACATTCAAAACAGGATGGTGCGCCTTGTGGGGTTCTTTACGGAAATCCCTCCACAAATAATCGCCGCCCGATCAGTATGCGCTCCACCCGTCACCCAGGGAGTGACATAACACAACGAGAAGACAGCAAATGGGTTTACTGTACCTCTCGGTTGTTCATCGTCGAGAACCGGCAGTTCAGGCCCGCTGACCCTTGTTGTCGCCCGTCGATCAGAGCTCACAGTCGAAGTCCGTGTCCAGGCCTGCGGATCGCCTTTCCCACGTTAGCGCTGCGTAGGCTGGCTATCCCGGGCTATCAATGCCCGAGTCTCGCTGCGGAATCACCCCGGGATCATCATAGCCCAGGTCATATGGCCAGGGCTTGCCGTTTTTACCGGTCTTGCTCCAGACCTCGCTGGTGGACCGCTCCAGGGTTCGCCATGGGCCAGGCCAGACAGCTTGGCCCCCAACGTTCTTGTTCAGCTTCAGCCTCGCTCAGCACGCACTGTCTCGCGCCAGCTCGTGTCTTCTCCGCCGTCCGCCTGTCACGTGCCGTCTGCCTCATCTTTCACCCTCGGCTCCCACACCCTCCCCCCCTCAAGGCCCGGACTTCGGGGGACTTCATGGGCCTCAGGGAGCCACTGGGCTTCATGGGCGGCCGCTATTGTCGGAGTGGCCACCATGCAGCGTCCGAAAGCGGCGTAGGTGGTGGTGGCTAGCGAAGCCGTCAGACAATGACGACCTGCCTGTCGCTCGCTGTCCCACTCACCGCGATGCAGCAGGGGGCTTGCTCGAAGCTGGTCCAACCGACGCAGACAGACCTGCCCCGTTCCGCTTAGAGGTCACAGCGGGCTTAAAACTGCCTGCCTGAATTGTTCATCAGGCCGAAAAACTGTCAGCCACCCTGAGCACTTGGGAAAACGAATGGACCCGTCTTCCCTCCCGGTGGGCTTCCTGGGTTACGCCGTCTATGGCCGTCTTTCCAAGAAGCTATTCTGCGCAGAACAAAGTGTTAAAACAATACACAACGAACAAGTATTCTGCTGCAGACTGTGGCAGTGGCCATAGCCTCTACCGCCAAATAGCTTGCCGACGGGTTCGTATACCATGCGGCTAACTCAGCAGGTCCGCATTCCGGAACTCGCTCCTGGGTCGCCAAGAACAGGAAATTTCTTGTGTCCTACCGTACCCTCATGTTATACGTCTTCCCAAATGCGACGACGGTAGTATATCCTTTCAAGCCAGCGATGTGAGCCGGGCAAGCCTCCTCGTTTGTATCTCGCCGAGTAAGCCTAGAAGTAAGACACGACGCTCGCGTCTTTATACCTCGGGTGCCCTTCTCACCTCGGAGCAAGCGATGCGGCAAAACCACTAGCTGCATTGCCCAACGCGCGAGTTTCCTTCAGAACAGTTAACGATGGACTAAACCTAGTCCATCTTTTGCGTAAGCGAAAGGATCCAAAGCTTGTGGCGGGATGGCCATATGCTATACCCGCGTACCGCAACGGCTACATATACCATGTGCTACCCAACGTCAGCGTCCCGTTCCGTCTACGTGCGTACGAGATCTAGGGACCAATCGGTCCTCGGAGGGGGCGGCAGCCCAGCGAGTAAGCACGCTTAAACCGTTCACGCGTCAAGGCAAACTGGACAGCTGCAAGCCACCTAAATGTCTACCACCTCATCCCCCGCCAGGTCGTGACGCGACATAACTTATTAAAAGTCTTGCTGTCACTGCCACGACCGGCCAGAGTGAAGTCGAGAAAGAACCATATAGAACATTTCTTAGCTTTCTTGGAACGACCCCCCTCAAGGGAGAGTCGTCCCTCTGCCCTTCGTCGGTTGTTGGAGTGACGCGAAGCAACTAGCCGTCTTGGCCCAGCAGTTACAAATCATAGTGCTATTAACTCGCCTGCCAGCGTTCCCAATGTCAACCGCAATTTCCGCTAGTTTATCCGACACCCGCTGACAATCTCGTCCGCCAGTGTTCCCGGTGTCAACTGCTATTCCCGCAGTCTTTCCGACACCCACCGATAAAAACCCATCTGCACCCCGGGCCTCGACAAGCGCTTGCTTGCCTACCGCATCACCCCAAGCCTAAATCCTAAATCTGCAATGAGTCCTGGCTGTTTCCCTATTGCTAGTCGTTATCCTGCCTTCCAGCGAACATGCCGTTCCTCTTTTCTGCCTCCGAAGTCGACTTTCTTACATCTTAATTGCGCTCCTCGCCTCCTGCCAACCACTATTCTGGGGTACCCGAGAAGGGTGTATCTCAAAACGTCCCATTCGCATTTGAACCTTGCACATTTCGACCCATTCTCATTTGGTCCTTTCTCGTTTGAACCTTCTCATAAGATCCGAATCGTGTTTTTCGCAACTGGTCCCATTCTCATTTCGCCCGTTCGCGCTACGACCGAATGGCACTAGCTCGGCATGCTTTTAACGTCTTTATGCTTTCGCGGCTTTGTTGATGAGTCTTACCTTGCTTGAGCCCACAACATACCATCAGATATATGTTATGTGTAGAGGTACGCACTGAGAATCGTACATTGACGCCTGCTTCCCTTCCTCTAAGCATACGAGAAAAAAAAGCGATGAACATTTAATTTGGAAACTTTGAACAAAAATAGCATACATTACGGCAGTGGTTCTCAACCATTGATGTTTCGCAGACGCCTTGTAGAAAGGCGGAGATGATGGAGGACCCCGTTCGGGGTGAGGGGAATAGAAAGGTATAGGTTATCATGATAATTATTTAATAAATAAATATAACTAATTGCTAGTGTACAGTAGATTGATCTCATTGACATACATACGAGAGTACTCTCCCGAAAACTGGAACGTTTCTTCTGAAGGTGAAGAAAGACAACTAATATTGCCGTGCCTGATCTGACAAGACAGGGCCTCGCGGACCCCTAGGATGTCTTCGCATGGTGGTGCACGAATGCACCCGATGTCAAAAGCCCAGTGTCCAATACCCCGCGGCAAACACCCCGTCCTTTTTACCCCGCTTTCAAAAGCCCCAGTTTCAGAAGCCCATGATGCGAATCCCCCGTGTCAGGTGGCCAGGTCCTCAACTTGACGGCTGATCATTCTGCTTTTAACTAAAAGAAAATGTGTAGTCCAGCTTGTGTAACGTAATCATGAGGTACCCGGGGCTTAAGTAATGAATAACTGGATAAAGCTTCCGTTCTTCAGGCGTGCACTAAACACATTCACGTCTTGCGACGTTAGAAGTGAAAATACGAAGACAATATCATTCACTGGCAAAACATTTGATGTTACAGCTATTATCAATAAGCATTTAACCGAAGCTTTCGTTGACTCTGAAGCACGCGCGGATTCACAATTCCGACGAAGTGGGTTCTGTCAAAGCTGTTAAACCGCAGATCATGGCGCCATATTTATCGCAGCAAAAGTATTTGTACTCGTCTAGCTAGATAAACTTTATAACTTTGCGTCTGAGTATCCTTCTATGATAGCGGAGTGCATTGCTGGTGATGCAGATTTATGCAGTTGGCCACTTGTACATCTTTCTAAGTGTTTCGGCGATTGAAGTAACCTTATTTTGTTTTTTCTTTCAATTGCATGACCCTTAGTAGGCGCATGGAACAATGCAGGTTGAAGCGCAAAGAGGGTGGGAGGGGCAGTGAGGACGGGGCTTTTGGCACGCGAAGAATACGGGACGGGGTAATTGAACGCGGGGTTTTTCGAAATGTGGGGCTAATGAAGCGGGGCTTTTGCGACAGGGATTCTGTACACGGGGCAATCGTGCTACACCCGTCTTCGCAGACCCCCTTTTGAGAACCACTGCATTGCAGAAGTAGCGGCATAGTCCCAAGTCGAGAGACCTCAAACGACGTGACATTTTGGAATATGATCTGGCTGCGATAAATAGTTTGTCTGTTTTACTGTCAACTAGTAGCTTTTCACGACGACCCCGACGCACTGCTAAAATCCTTAGCAGAGAGAGTATGCCTGTAGTGCGGCACACACACACGCACAAAATATGTCGATGTATTTATTAATATTACCATAAAAAACGATTGTGGTATAGAAAGAGTCAAGTGCGACGGGTCAAAGCGAGATATTCTTGAGAATGGCCGTTTTGAAAAGGGCCAGGGGAAAAGGGCGAAACGAGAACGGGCCCAAATGACGAGGGTTGGAATGCGAAAGAGAGAAGATCTTTTTGAGAATGGTTGTTTTGAGAAGGGCCAAGTGAGAAGGTCGAAACAAGAACGGGCTCAAATGATAACCACCCACCCGAGAAAGCGCGTCCGCAAACTCGTCCTTCGAGCCCTTTAGGTACTCAATTAGAGGAGACACCTGCTAAGCTCTGCTGTGAGACAAGTCTCCCAAATTCCAACATACTTTGTCTCAATGGGCATCGTTAGCGTTAGTGAACAACCCGCTCAACGAATCCGTCGGACTCCCTGGGGATGACTAGAAGCAGAGGCATACCGAACGGGCCCCACGTTGGATGCGCCATTTTAATGTGAGGTTCTTTACGGAGATCCCTCTACTAATAATCGCTGCCCGATCGGTATGCGCTCCGCCCGTCACCCAGGGAGTGACATAACACAACGAGAAGACAGCGAATTGGTTTACTGTACCTCTCGGTTGCCCGTCGTCGAGAACCGGCAGTCCAGGCCCGCCGACCCTTGTTGTTGCCCATCAATCAGAGCTCACAGTCGAAGTCCGTGTCCAGGCCTGCGGATCGTCTTTCCCACGCCAGCATGCGTAGGCTGGCTGTCCCAGGCTATCAATGCCCGAGTCTCGCTGCAGAACTACCCCGTGATTGTCATAGCCCAGGTCATATGGCCAGGGCTCGCCGTTTCCACCGGTCTTGCTCCAGACCTCGATGGTGGACCGCTCCGGGGTTCGCCATGGGCCAGGCCAGGCAGCTTGGCTCCGACGTTCTTGTTCGGCTTTAGCCTCGCACAGTACGCACTGTCTTGCACCAGCTCGTGTCATCTCCGCCGACCGCCTGTCACGTGCCGTCTGCCTCATCTTTCACCCTCGGCTCCCACAACCTGTGCCGACTGTATTGGAAAATAAAGGATCGGTGGCCGAGTGGTCTAGCGCACACCAGCTCGGAGCAAGTGGAGCGAAAGCTCGCGCTGCAGAACCCAGGGATCCTGGGTTCGAGCCCCACCCCTGCCCGTTTCGATCTGGATGAGCATCGTACCGGCGTGCGGTCGTGTATCACTACTGCGTGATGCACGTTAAAGACCCCAGGCTAGCGGCTGAACCGCACTGGCTAAATTTCTCATCTACAGCTGGGAGACTCGTCGCCCCTGTGAGGCAGACCAAGTTCTAGGCTGTATAAACACACACACAACCCAATTTTTTTTTAAAGGAAAACCTTGTGAATGTGTATATCTGCATTGTAGTAAAAGTTTCAAAATTATACTGTTATGCAAGAGTATACTATGTTAGGCAGAGATGCCCTTACAACCTGCATTCATTATGCATCATTCATTTTTTTTACTAGAGATTAAAGAAAGAATATTTTATATAGCAAGATTTGTAAATTAACTCCATCAATTAATAACCTACCATAACCCAGTTGGCCATCTCTACAGTATTCATTTAATGTCAAATTCATTGTTTAATTGCCATCGACACCAGACCTTCTGAGGTCAAAGTTCATAAATATAGATAGATTAAACTTAGTTTATAAATGAACAAGTGGAACAACCTTCACAAGTTTCCGTCTAAGTATTATGCAATGGTAGTGAAAGGCGTGGAAAAACTACTCGATATTCAAATTGAAAATATTCGGTCAAAACCTCTATTCGCTTCGAACCCAAAATCCAATATTCGCACAGGACTAGTTCCTAATGTTAATAATGAATAGATCTAAAATTGCGTCAATGCGGGTAGGGGAGTTTACAACTTGGTGCAATCCGAAACAGCCTACCAAGGCAAGAAAATCATTGCACTGAGCAGGATTTGAACACTACATGGACGGGCTGAGAGTCACCCAGATGAATCCAGGGCAATTAAAATCACCTTCTGATATTAAATCATTGTTTGGGTAGAATTCTGTTAAGTGCCCCAAAGAACTATACATGGCTTCATGAAAGTCACTTATATTTGACTTTGGCAGCCAATGACAAGCACCAATGAATAACCTACGATAACCCAGCTGAAGACGTACCCACAGGGTTTCGAGCAAGGAGTCGGAAGATATTAGTGAACATTTTAGATTGCACTTTAGAGCAATAAGTACACAGCCACCCCTTGCGCTAAAGCTATCTTTTCGGTATACATTGTACTCTTTGCTCAATGTCAGGTACTTACCGTCTACGCATGATGTAAATTAGGTTTCAGTTGCTATGATAATGTCCATTTCGCAAGAGGTGGTGATGCTTTCAAATTCTACCTCTTAAGAGGCTACTAAAATTTACTACAAAAAAAGACAGTGTTGAACAGAAGATTTGTGCACATTCGGGGGTTGTCAGTCAACTGCACGGGGAACTTCAAGTGGCCTTTAAATTGAAATGACAGTTTCAGCAACACTGTCATATATTTCACTGCCGACATGCAATTTATCAAATGACAGCTTGTATCAGACATGGTGCTCCCTAAACCGAGCGGCAAACTCCAACAGTTTCTTTCACCCGAAACGCACTTTTGGAGAGAAGTCCTCCGAAATGCACACCCTGGGTGATACATTCTTTAATTTTGAATCAGAGTACATTATCTTTGTTTTCGAAACTGAGTAATGTGACAATAATGGGACGGTTCGAACCGACACGTTTTGGCCCAAGACAATGCACTCTTTCAATTTCGCCAACGTTTGGCATGAGATTATCGTTGATGAAATTATATAACAGTTGTTCGTTGTCATTCCAGGTCTCATTTTCGCATTGTGGCAAACCGCCAAAGATGAGATCGTTTCTGCACATCTGGCCATTCATGTTGTTCAAAGTGTCCCTAAATACAGAGACACTCGCAGACACTCCACTCAACAAGATGAAGCATTGCGGTTACACAAGCCAAACTTTCTTTTATTTGCCCCATTTGAGTAACTCTGGCCTCTAAACTAGCACACGTCTGGCCAGGTGGGCTATGCCCTTGTTAATTTTGTTTAGCTTGCCCATACTTTCCCTCTGGTTTTGGTTTCTGACTGCTAATGGGCTATCAATAGCTTCTTGCAGTTTGTCTATTTTCTCACTGTTTGTAATCTCGGGGCCGGGGATGAGCTCAATGTCGCCGGCCGACCCTAGTAACAGGACCAGAAGAGCAAAGAGTTGGACATGGTTGAACATTCCAGGAGATATTAAACTGCTTCGGCAGGAACAGACGAGACTTTCTTTTTGAGCACATTGTAAACCTTCCGATACGAATTTGGTAGGTTGCAATGTCAACTCACATTGGTACACACTGGTGGGATTTGCAGCAGGGTTGGGCAGAAATACTCAAAAAATGTATTTGGAAATACAAATACTGGGATACATTAAAATAGTAGCTAAAATACTGATACTGAAAAATATCTGTAAAAGGGTGTCGCAATACATATCGGAATTACATTTTAGAGGCAAGAAGTATTTGGAAATATAAATACAGGAATGCATTTAAGGGAAGGCAGAAATACAAACACAGAAATACTGATACTGCAATTCATTTTTCAAATTTGTTTGAGACGCCAAATGAGATGAAGCTTGAAGTTGGAAGCGTAAGTTTTCGATCCTGAAATTACTTTCCCGTAGGCTTGGCACTTTGCTACAAAGGTAGTGATTTCGGACGATGAGGAGTCTTCAGTGGGCTCAAAAAAACGTTCCATCAAGGATTGACCGTGGTCCCTTCGCTGACATCCTGTCTGTCTGACGAGGGATGCGGAAAAACTGACCTCTAAATAAATTCTATGTCATACTAAATCGCATCAAAACGTCACCGGGCCGTGCCCAATAAGGACGCCCCTGTCAACAATTATCACATGACGTCACCGTGAAATTAAGTGGTATTCTCAATCTGTAGGTGTGGCCTTGAACATGAAACTTTACCACGCTGCTGTATGAAAGGACAATACATACTTTCGTTGTAGGTTACCTCGTGGAAGATTGTGCAGGCAGTGTCATCTGGAATTTTAGAAAATAGTGAACCACCTGAAGCATCCTAAAACACGTATGTCTTTTCTTCTGTTAAGATTGAAAAACCGATTGATACGGTGGCATCCCTTTTGTGAAGGTCCTTCCTGCCGACCCTCCGCCACCAACGCATGGACTGCAGTCCTCAAGTTTTGCCTTGCATACTCCAAATAGAAACCTCGTGGATTGCGGCCTGAGATGGCCGGCACAGGTGCGAGCTCTCTGAGAAACAGCGCGCTTGAGACGAGTCGCAGGTGTACAAAGTCTGGGTCGTCACAGCGAGGCCATGTCTGGCCTCCTTCCTGGGTTTCGGATCACCAGAGCAGCATGTCACGTTCATGTCGGCTGATGACGTACTCTTGAGCCGCCCAATATTACGGGCACCACCGCAGACACATTCGAATATAACTTCACAGCGTGAGTCTTCCTACTATTTCAAGTCAACCACCGCCAGGCTCGTGCTGCAGCGGACTGTGACTCAGCTTTGCCGGCTGGGAGGACTGTGTACGCTAAGGCAAGAGAGACAGTTAAAAGCAGGCTTTGGATGCCCAGCAAACAATGACTGAATTAACCCCCACCTAAGGACTTGCGGCCCAAGATGCTCCGGCTCCACTCCTGGAACGCCACCTGGTTCGAGTCCCCAACTACGCAATGCTTCTCAGAAGAGAGGACACATACAGAAATAGTTTGGAGAATCGGAAGGAATTTTGGTCACTACCATGGCAACAATGCCCCAGCGTCTCCTTGACCCTGGTGCCCTCAGAAGTAAAAAAAAAGAATGTGTTTCAATCTGTATTTGTTTTGTTTTTTTGAGGGGCGGGGGGGAGTATTTCTGAACAAATGTAACGAAATACATTTCATCCTGATTGTATCGCGATACAAAGGAAAATTCAAAATGTATTTCGATACAGGAATACAAATACTGGTGAAAAACATGTATCGCAATACACAAATAAAGATACCAAATGAATTTCTAAAATACTATTGTATCGCGATACTGCCTAACCCTGGACACAACGCAACATTTCCACTCGCAAAATGTTGTGCCCGTGAAATATTTCTCAAAACATGTTATGCCCAACCCTCATTTGCAGCCAAACGGAAACTTAAAATGTATTACAAAAACTGAAGTGTACGCACCTGCGAGAGATTATTAATACGGTTGGTGCTCTGGCACACTTGGCTGCAAATCCCGAGGCGATGCTTGTGCCAATCTGTTTTGTAGTCCTGTGATGTGGTCACGTGTTGATGACGTGTTGACCAGATCTCCTGACGATGATGGCCACTGGCGCTCTGCACTGGAGTGGTGATTCTTGAAATCACAAAGTGTGTGACGGGCAGAACGCTGTCTAGAGGATACAGCACTTTCCACACAAGAGTAGCCGGGGTGCCTGCGAGAGATTATTGACACGTTTAGTGCTCTGGCATACTTGGCTGCAAATCCCCTTTATTTTAGGATAGCAATGCTTGTAAAACGAAAAAAAATTATATAGAGGTGTTGATGTATAAATCAACTTTTCAGCCGAAATGGCTCAATATATAGAAATGCCACTTACACAAGGGTATGACTTATAGTCTGGAAAATATTGTATATCAAAACATATGACAAGGAAATTTGTTTCCCTTTGCTATTTTCTAGCCTTGTTATTGGTTTTGCACGCAAAAAGGACAACTTTATTTACAGGTAGTGTAATACCCCTGTCAGACGGGCTAGTTTAGTGTCACTACAAGCGAGTGCACTTCGCACTTAGTGTCATTTCTGTAGTTTGCCACACGGCTCCTTCCTGAGGAACAGACTTGGCTTGGAGTGAGTTTGACGAACTCACATTGCTCGATCGAGCGCGTGGAATCAGTAGGAGTGTTTCAACAGTAAAACATAACAACACAGAAACCAAAAGCGTTGCGCAAGTTTTATTTTATAAAGAAAAAGAAATTCGGGAAAGAGACGACATGTAGAAGAGTGGCATTGCAAAAAAAGTAGTGGGGTGGACTTGGAGTTTAGCCTTACCTGAATCAAGATTAGCGCAGTGGTGAATTGATAAAAGACGACGAGCAAAGTCAGTCATTCATGGCTATCTTGGTTAGCAGAGAATGATAGAGCCTACTTTTGTTGCAGCATGTGACTACTTGAGACAACACAATAATTATGATCTGATTAGGCAGTGCAGGGCCTCCTCATAAAGTTCCGTGGAACGAAGCGGAACGCCAAAGTTGGATATGCTTCGTTCTTTATCTCAATTAATCTAACTTAGTTTCAGAGCACAGCTCCTAGGCACCCGCTTCTGAGTTGAGCTGCGTCGGCGTAATCGCGCGTTGAAGCAGTTGCACTAAGGGCAGTTTCCCAAAATGACGTCACACGTGACGTCATGTGTTACGTCACGAGGGTAAAATTTTCCCGCTAAATTTTGCGGTAAAAGTTTTTGCTAAGTTTGGCGGAAAGTTGTTCCGCTAAATTTAGAAGAAAAATTTTACCCGTGTGACGTCACATGACGTCACAGTTAAAATTTCAGATGACGTGTCATGTGACGTCACACGTCCATTCAGCGGTAAAATTTCCCGGCTAAATTTAGCGGGAAATTTAGCGAAAGTTTTACGCTGAGTGAGATGGGAACAGGAGAGGAGGATGGGAGGGTACGGAGGGGGAGCAGCTGGCATACCCTCCCCTTCGTACCCTTCTTCCCTCCTCCTCAAGAGCTGCGCTCCAATTCGGCATTACAGTGAATTGTAAACGTCTAATTTTTTTAACGTGTCTTTATTAAGGGGTATCGGTGGCCGAGTGGGCTAGCGCCCACCAGGTCGGAGTACGTGGAGAGAAAGCTCGCGCTGGAGAACCCAGTGATCCAGCCCTGCCCGAAGAACACACTTCCAACGAAGTGAGTTCGGGGAGCACACTACGCTCGCTTCGGTAGACCAAGTGTGTAATCTCGATAGCACTGTTCAAGGAGTAGAAAGAATAGAAGGAATTAACGCTGCATAAATTTAGTATTATTTGGATAGGAGTAATATTAGATGCGCACTTGTTTTCTGTTGGCAAGATAGTAGTGCATTGTAGAAAAACAAGCGGCGAATCTAGTTTCCAGCCTCGGCCCCAGCGCGACGGCCAGCGACGGCCGGGAGGCACCTGCAAGACTCCACCAGGAATCTGAAGGTGGCAGGAGAGACGCGATAGGCTTGCTTGAAATGGAACTCGCCCAAATGGCGCAAGGTGTCTTCGAACCACCGCTCGTTCCTCTGGAAAGTCCACCGTTCTCGAGTGATCACGGGTAGGTTGTCGGTCACGAGAGCGGCTATGGTGAAGGCATTGGCCTGCAGCTGCTGATCGATGTCACTTGAAATTCTTGCCTGTCCGTCGGCATCCAGGTCCAGCTGCCTCTCATCTGAAAGGCGTTGGGCTCTCACGAAGAAACGTGCCCCAACCACGCGCTTCCACTGTCCGACATCGCGGATATCACGCTCCAGCTCGTCCTCCACACACTCCAAGATGTTTCGTTATGGCGAGTGGCGAGTGGCCAGTGGGCTCACCCACACCAGCTTGGAGCACGCGGAACGAAAGCTCGCGCTGCAGAACCCAGGAATGCTGGGTTCAATCCCTACCTTCTGCTCGTTTTGATCTATGATCCGTTTCACCTTATGTTGTACCACAAACAAGGATAGAAGCGCGAGCTCATAGCGTTGGGAGCTACTCTTAACGCACAAGAGCTTGTGCCGCCAAGATGGGCCCTACAGCAAGGAGCTTGCGCTTGTAAACTTTCCTGCGGTACATCATAAGGTGAAACAGAGTATAGATGAGCATCGTACCGGTGTGCGGACGTGTATCACTGGCTTTTAATGACTGATCGTAACGATTAAATTGGATTCGAATTTGGATTAAAGCTCGTGACTTAGCGCAACATTGTGTGGTAACGTGTTTCTAATAAGATGGCGAGGTTATTTATGAAAAAATGCGCATGCACTGTAATATTTTGCGTGCCCATTACTTACCCATCGCAATTGCCATCATTTTGGAGTGACACTAAGTTTTCCCGTGTGGCACCAACACACTTGGAGTGTGTTTCGATGGGTTGAAGTGCACTCGCTTGTAGTGACACTAAACTAGCCCGTCTGACAGGGGTATAAGAGTTCTTTCGCCTCCCTCCATTTCATCTCCCTTGGTGAGGTGTCCCATAGCCGTCACTCTATGGAATGCCTCAAATTTTTGTTCCTTTCTCTTGAACCTCTCAGGGAGCACATCTCTAGAAGAAGAAGAGGCACTGGTACAATACACACAAAATCATAAATAACCTAAAAATTGTTGTCAAACAGAAAATCTTCCAGGAATTCTTTTATCTATTCAGATTTACTTCTACAAGACAGGGCCGCCAGTTTCCATGATTTTTTTATCATAAATATTTGAAAAATGTTCTTATCATCGAACTGCTGTAATATATTATTCACCAGGTACATGTTTCTTCGGTTTCTATTTGCTTTTCAGCTATCGACAAATTGAAAAAAAGGCTTTCTTTGGTTTAGGTGTACAAAACAAAATTTTCCATTTAAATTTTTTTGCTCGAGCTCTATGGGAAGCACATGTGTCTTCCTTTATTTTACCAGTTTATTAAACCTAAATAGTTTGCTAGTTTTATCTTAGTTCAAGCTAGGACTGAATCCTGCATACCCACCCCACAATATGTATCGTAATTTTATTTCTTTACCCCATTCATTATCCTGGGTCCATGCCTACCTTTAGCTTTTTTTTTTTTTTTTTGAGCAAGAAATATGCATTTCTTGCTCAAATATGCATTTCTTGCGTACATTTTTTTACATTTTATTATGTCATTCAGTTTAATTTGCGTAATAAATAAAAATCATTAATTTTTACAATTTCTCCCACACATCTTTTTTTTGTCTAGCTGTATGGTGCAAGAGACATTCGAGGTTCTTTTGTGGAGTGAGTTGATAAACTGGTTTTATAAATACACCATAACCACTGTTCGATTACGTAATATCAAAGCGACCAGGAAAGGAATGTAGCGGGTGAGTCTTCCCACGTACGGTTGCCGAAAAAGGCTCGACAAACCAGGTTGTCATTATGAGATGAGGTCACAGAAGTGGTGCACGTACATTTGTTCCTAACTGGCATCTGTTCCCACGCTCGGAGAGTAGACATGTGAAACCCCAGCTCCACCCAGGGACTCCAGCCTCAGTCCAAGGGCAGAAGGCAGAGCCAAGTCTGCAAGGACGTGCCTTGTTGCATTGGGCAAACGGGACCCACTAAACCTGGTTGGCCTTCCCGACTGGGCTGGATCCAAGGGACCTGACCCAATTCATCCACTAAAGTATCGCACCATGTTAAAAACAAATGTAGCATAAGAATCGCTCCTAGGCTGAAAGTCATCTCATAGTCTAGTTTTAGCGCGTCCAAACACCCTAAAAGCTGTTCAAACAGGACGCTGCAGAGCTCACGTCAAATGAAAGTCGCTTTCTGCCAGTCCCGTTTCAGTTTTCACATTGAACATGAAAATGGCACCGGTTTCTGTAAAGATTTATTGATAATCGTCTAACCCTCTTTTTTAAGAATGCAAGAAAAAGTGTTTTCCTCCTCCCCAAAAAAAGAAAAAATTACTAGAGAGGATTACAGTACATAATATGCTGGTGCTGCGTTGCAGGACACCATCCTGCTGTGTCCTCTCGGGGCAGCCCTTTAGTCAGTAAAACTCTGATAATGTAAAAGCTATCATCCCACCTGGGTCATCATCTGCAACTCGTCAACTTACATTTTCTGGATCAATGCTGCATTGGAATGTTTTCAGCAATGTGTGAGAGTGAGTCATGTTGTTTTTTTCCCGCACAACTTTGAAATGACTGAATGGTTTACCTCGGCAAAAAATGCACCGTTTGGGGCATGGCCATGCAGGAGGCAATACTTTGACACCAAGAGGTCCCATTCCCTTCCCTTGGCCGGCTCTTGTGGTACCCTTGTTTCTGTGGCCTGAAAGGATTATCCCTTCAGCGCCGTGCATACTTGGGCCTGCATTGAAACCAAAATAATTCCATATGCACCGACTTGCCATTAAAGGCCAAAGTACACTTCTTAACTCTTACTTTCTACTCACCTGACACAGCAGGATGTTGTTAACAGGAATGCCACTGTTCACTAGAAAAATTATTTGTAAATGCTCCATAGTAATAAATCATCGTCAAGATCTAATGAAATAACAAGCATGGCCACTAAAGACGCTGTCCTATATCGTGAAGTAGTAGTGGACGTGATTTGGCTATCATTTGCAAGGCCTAGCTTGATGACATTGTAAATAACTCCGTGTCCGGTCACATAATCTTTTTTTTTTTATGCCTTCGCATTAATCCTTTCGTACAAGTGTTGAACTTGGACTGGTTTTGAGCACACTTATATAATTGCTTGAAGCTTTGCTATGGGAATCACGAAAAAAAGAAAGTTGTACTAATGCACCAAGACGATTACCATTGTAATGTCCGAACCAGTTCTCACCTGTTTTCCAGCAAAAGAAACAAATAGCAAAGTTATGCATGAATGATATATTGTGAAGAAGCCTTTCGACAACCTGATGAACAATGTATTGAATGCGAAGAACAGAGGAACTAACAAGTTTTCTGTTCACCGCATGGTTCACGAAAACTCAAAGCATTTGTGAACTGTGCATTGACATTGTGTAGGCTCATTCTTTTTAAATGAATAAAGTACTCAGAAAATATTTAAGTAGTCTAACGCAGGCCGAGCAGGAAATTTGCAGAAGAATCTGCTCCACAACAGTACTTATAACCGCATTTCTTGAATATTGGCCTGAGAAAATAAACAATTATGTTGTATATTGACATATGCTTACGACGTTATTAAAGGTTCCCTGAAAAGAAATGTTTGTTTAAACAGTCTGCTTTGGCATACGGGTGTCTAAAAATAAATTTTATGCAAAAAAAAAGAATTATTTATTATACGCATATTAATGACGATAGATTTATCTGAAATTCTGCGCATGAAGTCTCTGACTTCACGGAATGGTCACTCATTCTTTCGACCTCAACAAGATGGTCATTTGCTCTTTCCACCTCAACGTGAAGGCAAAGTCGATGAACCTGTCCTCCACGCGACTGAAATGCCAAGAGACAAATCACATGGAGAGGAGATGACTACCAACTAAATCGTGTTTTGCGTCACCAAAAATTGCTTTCAAAACATATATATATTTTTTTGTGTGTGTGTAAAACTAATTTTTTGAGATGCATGTCTCCCAACCAGATTTTTAATTTTTTTTTTTTTTAGGTTTTCTTTAAAGGGGTAGAAAAACAAAATTTCAGCGCTCATTTTCTAGCTTGAATGTGTCGCATGCTGCACCCTAACCTCAAAAACACCAGTCTTCCGTTGAAAGGCACAAGAAAACTAATTTTAAAGCTAAATAAACAATCTTTCAATGTGCACCTGGTGGATGCATGCGGAGCCTATTTGGGAGGTAGTCTAGCAACTTTGGGTAACTTATTACGTAGTCTTGACGGAGCAGATTCTTTCGAAGCAGCGCTGACCTTTGGAATTTCAACATTTTCCTTCTTAGCTTTCCTTCAAGCTCAACTCACAAATCGCGCATTGTACCAAACGGTCCAAGAAGACGGAACGACTCCCCTCTTTCTCAGACCCTTGTTCGTGCAACCGGAAATAGCCAATTTAGCCTGTCGCTCAAAACTCGAACAAAAGTTGCTTTTCCGACCCCGTTCAGCCCTAGGTTGACAGTGCTGTGGAAGCTACGTGCCCCTTGGGCCAGCCGCACGCTCGTCACTCCATGGGTACTTCGAACGGCTCGGTTGTAACGAACTGACGCTACTGACACCACCACAACGCTGACAACGCCACCAAGGGCAAAGCTCATAACCACGCCTGCCTTGCTACGTCACGAATATCTTTGCTTTCTGTTCTTGTTTCCGCCGGATATCTCGTGATGCATCGCGCTCTCCGTTCGCTTCTCTTATATAGCCAGTTGTTCAAAATACAAGCGTGCGATTATCATTTAGTATGGTTATTATCCGTCATGATTGACTCATTCCCGAACGAAATTTGAATATTTAAATTTTTGTTTCCGTACCCCTTTAAGATACCAGAGAAGTGGCAGTGCCCCCAAATGAAACAAGGCGTGAAGTTGGGCTAGTTGGTTCATATTGCAAACTTGGAAACAGTGCAAAAAATACAAGGGACAAGAACGAAAAGTGAACAAACACAACCCAGTGTTCATTCACTTCTCGTTCTTGGCCCGCCTTTTTTGCGCTGTTTCCAAGTTTGCCCCCAAATGAAGCCCGACACTCGTTTTGCATAAAATTTCAGACACGACTAAACAGCTTCAAGAGAAGCTACCTTCGGCAACTTTGATTGAGCTCGAATGCCAGGTGACGCTTCATGAACCTGCCTAGACACATCTTTATTTGTCTCAAGAGATGCGCTTTGAAGAAATCAGCATGGTCACGAATTAAAAGGAAATCTCTATTCACTATTGTGAACGCTGCAATTTTTATGCAGATGCCTTCCTTTCAGCGTCACACTGCGTAACCGAGGCACTGTAGGAATCTCAGCCAATATGGAACGCAAGGGTCCTCAACCTTTTTTGGTAAAAATAAATAATTCAATTGAACTTATTTATCTTAAAGGACCTTTGCAATCATTTTTAAGCCTCTACTTTTTTTGTGGTTTCCACGTCTCTCGGGGTTCGGACAAGCCAGCGGGCGCGGAGAGAGTAACTAAATACCAGTGCGTCATATTTTAATGGGACGACGAAAAATCCTCCTCCACTTACGGGGGCGACCCGCGGTGCCGAAAGCGCGCACTATGGAAAGTCTTTGGTCCTGGGCTTACCACTGGTCAGAGCTGCTAAAAGCTTCTTTTTAGTCAAAATACAAAATATAAGTGGTGCGAACCGTTTCAATTATTTATAAAAGTAGCTTTTGTTCAGTATTTTAGATCAAAAAAGAGACAAGTGCAGTTTATAAAGTATGGAAACAAGAAATGACCCGTCAACATACCCGCCACCAAGCGGTGGAAAAAGGCGGCGCATACTAGAAAGGAGTAGTGGGATCAGGCATCTACGAGCGGCAAGCGTAGAAAGGTCCTGGATGTACGCGGCGGCGCTGCGGTCATATACCGGCTCGAGTATCCGACCAGTTCCGAGCGTTCTGAAGGCCTTCGGCGAGCAGCTTTGGCTTGCAGTTTGGCCGTTTGGCAGTATGGCAGCGCAAAGCGGCTCCTGTTCTGAACTAAACTTTACCCCGTGTTTGCTGTCGTTTCTGGGCAATAAACTGTCATGCCGAATTAGTGTTTAAACCAGCAGCAAATGCAATGCAAACCGCCCTAGCCACCCCCTTCATCCAGCCAATCCAGCACGCGCTTTAGTGGCGTCCTCTCGAGCCGTCGACGCGGAGTGCGGCAGCCGTGAGCATTCGCTGAGCTCACTACCCCTCCTCTAGTTCACGGCCACTCAAGCGACCAATAACGTCATGAAGGAGGTTAGTTTTTGCTTGTTTTTGTAATTTTGATTTGGCTAAAACGTTTAAAATAAGCAAAATTTGAGAAAAGTTTTATTAAGTTACTATGTTCAGTGTGCTCAATTTGGGTGCAAATTAAAAACCATTAAAAAGTCCTTGCAGGGCCCCCTTTAAGAAAGTAATTAAAGCACTCAAAAAAATTCAAGCATATGTGACGGAGCACGGTAGACAGTTTCTTGAAATTAATAAATGAACTGGTCAAATGAATTTTAGTATCGGAATGATCCACAACTGCAAACATTTGTAGCTGTGGTCTTGTCAAAAAACAAATTGCGTTATTCCTACGTATTGTTATTCATAACGACTTTTTTTTTTACGTAAATGTACATGTTAATGCTTTTGTTACCCGTGCTCACGAAGAGTTACCTGACATAATCCATGGCAACTCTTCTACATCCGTTATCAATACAAAGCAGGATGGTTTCAGGAAGCATGCATAGTGGCCCCTTACTCTGATTATGCGTAATCGTAAATACAATACTCCAAAGAATTTTTTGTTCTCAATGTTTTGCCAATCTAGGAAAGTGTATGTTTTGAGAAATATTTCACGGGCACAACATTTTGCGAGTGGAAATGTTGTGTTGAGTCCAGGGTTGGGCATGCTATCGCGATGTATCGCGATAGTATTTCAGAAATTCATTTGGTATCTGCATTGCTGTATCGCGATACATTCTTTTAAGCAGTATTTGTATTCCTGTATAGAAATATATTTTGAACGTTCCTTTGTATTGCGATACAATCAGAGTTAAATGCATTTCGTTACATTTCTTGAGAAATACTCCCCTTCTCCCCCATCCCCTCCCCCTCCTCTCCTCTCCTCCCTCCCTCCCTCCCTCCCTCCCTCCCTCCCTCCCTCCCTCCCCCCCCCCCCCAAAAAAAAAGATCAATAAATCCAAACGCATCTTTTTTTTCCTTTTTTTACTTCTTAGAGCACCAGAGTCCAGGAGATGCTGAGGCACTGTAATATGCTGACCAAGGTTCCTTCCGATTCTCCATACTTCTCTATGTGTCCTCCTGGCACACCAGGTGGCGTGCCAGGAGTGGAGCCAGAGCATCTTGTGCCGGAGGTCCCTAGGGGTTTCTTGAGTCATTGTTCGCTGGCATCCAAAGCCTGCTTTTTACTGTCTCTCTTGCCTTTACGGACACAGTACACCCCGCCGGCAAAGCTGATTCACAGTCCGCTGCAGCTCGAGCCTGGTGGTGGTTGACTTGAAATAGTAGGATGACTCACACAGTGAAGTTCAACACATATTCGAATGCGTTTGCGGCTGCACTCATAATATTGCACGCTCAATGGTACGTCAACGTGACCCACGCTCAACGTGACCCACTGCTCTGGTGATCCGAAACCCAGGAAGAAGGCCAGATGTGGCCTCGCCATACCGACCCAGACTTCGTACACCTACGACTCGTCTCGAGCGCGCTGTTTATGGGAGAGCTCGCACCTGTACCGGGCAATATCAGGTAGCAATCCACGATGTCTCTGTTTGAATTAAGTAAGGCGAAACTTGAGGACTGCAGTCCATGCGTTGGTGGCTGAGGGTCGGCAGAAAGGACCTTCACAGCAGGGATGCCACCGTATCTTTTTTTTCAACCGTAACAGAATATAAGACATGTGTTCCAGAATGCTTAAGGTTGTCCACTATTCTCGAAAATTACAAATGACACTGCCTGCACGATCTTCAACGAGGTAACCTACAACGAAAGTATGTATTCTCCTTTCATACATTAGCGTGGCAAAGTTTCATGTTCAAGGCCACACCTACAGATTGAGAATACCAGTTCTTTCCACCGTGACATCATGTGATCATTGTTGATAGGGACGTCCTTATTGGATAGGGGCATGGTGACGTTTTGATGGGATTTAGGATGACATAGAATTTGTTTAGAGGTCGAAGTCTTTTCGGATCCCTCGTAAGAGAGACAGGATGTCAGGTAAGGGACCGCGGTCAGTCCTTGATGGAACGTTTTTTTGAGCCCATTGAAGACTCCTCGTCGTCCGAAATCACTACCTTCAAGGCAAAGTGTTGTGGGAATTGTGATCCCTTAACATTCTGTCGCGTCAGCGTTTTGGCACGCCGTGGCGGCCGCGCCGACGTAGCGAGAGGTGGCGCTGCTTACCACTGTGAGTGGCTTCCTCCTCTCCCCCTTGGGGCGATTTCCGTGACGAACCCCCGCGAAAGGAGATCGACGTGTCGCTCCTTGATTGGCCACTTCGCCCCCGCCGTGATCTTAAAACCAGCGGACAGCAGTCTCGCTGGTCTCTTCTTCCTGGGATTCGGCGGCGGCGACAACGGGGACCCTTCCGGCGCACCGGTGAGCGTTTACCCCGTACTTTGTACCTTAGTGGACGACCGTTCGGCCGTGGGCGATCTCCACACCAACGGCGTTCACCAGCTTATAGTCGCTGTTTTGTTGTTATTTTGTTTCATTGTAAATAAACAGTTTATCACCGTTACCAACGTGACTGGTGTTTGTTTGCGCTCAACGAGCAGCATGCCACGCGAGCACGAACCCGCTTCGCGGTAGAGCGTCTCGCCGCGAACGTGGAACTCCCAAAGGCAGTGGCCCTAAGGAGAACCACAGTGTCAAGCCTACGGGAAAGTAATTTCGGGATTCAAAACTTCCACTTCCGACTTAAAGCCTCATCTCATTTGGCGTCTTAAACAAATTGAAAGAAATGTATTGCAGTGTCAGCATTTCTGTGTTTGTATTTCTGCCCTCCCTAATATGTATTCCTGTAGTTGCATTTCCAAAGAGATTTTGCCTCTATTTAAAATGTATTTTCGATATGTATCGCGATACACATTTGCAGATATATTTCAGTATCAGTATTTAAGCTACTCTTTCAATGTATCCCAGTATTTGTATTTCCAAATACATTTTTGAGTATTTCTGCCCGACCCTGGTTGTGTCTTTGTTATTACTACGTATTTGCTCATTTAAACTTTTCTTATTTTTCCAATACCATATTCGCAAAAATTGTTTTTTTTTAATTAAGCAGTTTACACTACCTTTCACTGTTTATTGCAAATGTTCCTCCACTCTCAGTAAGGAAATCAATGTTTTCGTAATACTTGGTATTTGAATCCTCCTGTTGCGTTATAATCGTGTATGTACTCAATGCGGTGCATAATGGGAAATGTCCCATAATGCACCGTGCGGGGACGAGGAGGAGGAGGATAGGGGAGGAGCTTGAAGGAGGAGGGGAGGAGGAGGAGGAGGGAGGGAGGAGGTGTATACCCTTTCCACACTATTCTCCCTCTTTCTCTTCAAGAGCTGTGCTCCAATTCAGCGTCACGGGGTGTTGAAAGCGTATAATTTTTTTTAAGGTTCAAAGACATTTGCCGCGTGACACACCATTTACTTAGTTTGGCCAAGAAGAAGAAGAAGAAGAAACTTAGGTGTTTAATGGCACAGCGGCAACTAAGGCCATAGTGTGCCAAACACAAGGTAAGTTAAAGGCAATACTGAAAAGACCTATAGTAGGTAGTTCCATCTTAAAACTATGGAAAATAAATGATTAAAACCTTACAAGATACAGGCCTATTAAAGCCTCCAGAAATTTTAACCAATGCTCCACTAACCAGAGGCACTCTAAAGGAATTTCATTCACGCAAGGAAGTATGGAAAATGTGCCGACGATACAAGATCGCCGGCTGTCTGCCACCACTAATTTTCAGGTAAACGTAATAGAAAAGAAAACAAACTAAATTTCACAGCCGATGTAGGATGCCAATGCTATCTAAAAACTGAAAGACTTGACGGTGCGGTACAAGAGGTTCATCACCCAATAATAATGCCGGGTGGAACGGGACGCGATTCCGAAAAAAGGTAGAGAAAAAAGTGGTGCGTTCGTGATGGTACTTAGGACATATGATAACAATATGCAAGACACTCAAAGACTCGTTACAGTGTTCACATTTCGGAGCTGCCTCTGCCCGTAGGAGGTACCCATGCGTGAGATGGGTGTGTCCCAGTCTCAGACGACAGAGCACAACCTCAAAGAAGCGCTCCCTGTGTCGGCAACTTGCCCATTCCGCAGGGTAGGTTTCACACAATGAAGCTTGTTGTGTATTTCCGTGTCCCATTCTAACTGCCACTTTTTCTGGATTGCTTTTTTTAGACTGTGTTTGTAACGAGTGCACAGAATGTCCTTGATATCCACTTGCCTCTCAATGCACGTACTGGCAGCTCTATCAGCATCCTCATTTCCTTGAATACCGACGTGACTAGGCGCCCAGCAGAAATTGATGTGTAAATCTGATTTTGCTGCAGTGTGCACAATGTTCCGGAGCCTAGTAACGAAGGTATTCTTTGGTACTTCCAAAGAAGCAAGTGCCTTTAAAGCGCTGAGAGAATCAGAGCAGATAACAGAATGCTGGATAGCGTTTTCTATAATGAATTCAACAGCTAAAATTAAAGCATATAATTCTGCAGTAAATATTGAGGCTCTGGCATCAAGACGCCTAACAACCTTCCATGTCTCGCTTATAACAGCACAACCGACAGCACAGTCACTCTTAGTACCATTTGTGAAGAAACTCCTATAGTCACTGTACGTATAAGCAACCTGGGAAAACTCCTGCTGCAGGGCAGCAACAGGAGTTTGCCGCTTATTATATTTGATCAGAGTAAAATTGATTATGGGTGCTACGCACTCCCAAGGAGCCACTGCCAGTGGAAGTTGGGCAACTAGGCTGAAACTGTGAAGGCTGTAAGCCTGTGAATATGTTTTAATTCTCTGCGTAAAAGGGGGTACGACAGATGGCTTGTTCTGGAATGGAGTTTCATAGCGAGAATCCTGAATTGCTTCCTGGATCGGATGAGAAGGGACAGAGCGAATTCTTAATGCATACTGGAAGCCTAAATAAAACCGTCTTTTTTCAAGTGAATATTCATTACTCTCAGCATATAGGCTAGGAATAGGGGACGTCCGAAAAGCACCAGTGGAAAGCCTCAGACCTTGATGGTGGATCGGGTCCAACACCTGAAGGGTAGATTGACGTGCGGATCCATACACTACACATCCGTAGTCCAATTTTGAAAGAACCAAGCAGCGATAGAGACGAAGGAGACATTCCCGATCGCTACCCCAAGACTTGTGTGAAAGCACCTTTAGGAGGTTCATTGACCTTGAGCATTTCTGTTTCAGGTAAAGTACATGACTACGGAAATTCAACTTTTTACCAAATATCACTCCTAGAAACTTGTGTTCATTACGAACAGGAATTGCCAGCCCCCTTAAGGTCAAACTAGGCTCTAGGATCACGCCACTACGTAATGAAAAGTTGACACATACTGACTTCTCTGGTGAAAAACTAAACCCATTGGCATCAGCCCACCTCATCAGACTATTAATTCCCAGCTGAAGTTGTCTCTCGCAGACCGAAATGTTACACGAACAGCAAGAGATCTGCAAGTCATCCACGTAAAGAGAATAGGAAAGTGATTGTGGGATAGACTTTCCAATAGAGTTCATTTTTATTAAAAATAGTGTTACGCTAAGAACACCACCTTGTGGAACTCCATTCTCTTGGACAAAACTACGAGAGAAGGTTGTACCAAGCTTGACATGAAAGTATCTGTCTTCCAAAAAGCTTTTGATGAGTGAGAGCATTCGGCCACGAATTCCGTACGAGACAAGATCGTTCAAAATTCCATACCTCCATGTTGTGTCATAAGCCTTCTCTATATATAAAAAAAACAGAAACACAATGCTGTCTATTAACAAAAGCCTCACGAATAGTTTTCTTATGTCGTACGAGGTGGTCCACCGTTGATCTGTGAGCACGGAAACCGCACTGAAACTTGTCTTGGAGGTTATTTTTCTCTAAAAAATGGACCAATCTTGAGTTTACCATTCGTTCAAAGGTTTTCCCTAAGGAACTTGTGAGGGCTATGGGCCGGTAACTTGAGGGTAATGATGGATCTTTTCCTTGCTTGAGGAGCGGGATAACCTCAGCTCTTTTCCAAGAATCTGAGAAGACCCCTTCTCTCCAGATCTGGTTAAAAAAGCTTAAAAGCACCTGCAGGGTATTGGAATGCAAATGCTTGAGCATACAGTAGTGAATTTGATCTGGTCCCGGGGACGTATTTTTACTTTTATTTAATGCTGCCTGTAACTCTCGAAAAGTAAAAGGTCTATTATAGGGTTCTTGTAGTCCTCCAGAGAAATTTATCCTCTTCTTCTCTATAACACTTTTATGCTTTAGAAATGCAGCCGAGTAATGCGATGAACCTGATACAGATGCGAAGTGCTCCCCTAGAATATTGGCCTGCTGCTCAAAACTAGGCAGTACACCACCTGGCAGAACAAAAAGCGGTATGGAGAAGGCTCGATAATCCCCATTAATCTTGTGCACTTTTTCCCAGACAACTTTTACACTGGTGTGACTATTAACGGAGCAGGTGTATTTCTTTCATGTCGTCTTTTTTGATTGACGACGGACATATCGAGCCTTCGCCCGAGCCTGTTTGAAGGCTAAAACATTTGGAGGGGTCGGGTACCGGCGTAGCACATCCCATGAACAATTTTGTTTTTTTCGAGTCTCACTGCACTCCTTAGTGCACCAAGGTTTTGGCTTAGCAGGAAGGCGTGTAGAAGACTGCGGAATAGCTTTATGAGCTGCCTCAATTATAGAGGCAGTAAGGCATTTGCAGGCATCATTTACATCCAAGCCAACTACAGTTTCAGGGTTAATCTCAGATGCACTTTCAAACATGGCCCAGTTCGCCTGGTCTACTTTCCAGCGTGGTGAACGTGTCATGAGAGAGGATGAAGGAGCAGTGCACTTTAAAATAATGGGGAAATGGTCGCTACCATATGGGTTAGGATGCACATGCCATGAGAAGTTAGGGAAAAGTGTGGCAGTCCCAATAGAGAGATCAATGCATGATGAAGAAAGGTGTTGACAGCTAAAAAAGGTAGGCTCACCAGTGTTAAAAAGACAAAGTGTTCGAGAGAATAACACAGACTCAATCATTTTTCCTCGGATGTCACGACGTGTACTCCCCCATAGAGGGTTGTGACAATTAAAATCACCCATCAAAAGGAATGGCTCAGGAAGCTGGTCTAAAAACGAATTAAAATCTGAGGATTTCAAAGTAAAGGATGGCGGTAGATACAAAGAGCACACTGTCAGAGCTTTGTGAAGCATGAACCGTACAGCCACTGCTTACAGTGAGGTAGACAGTGGGACTTGTACGCAGGGCACTTCTCTCGGGAGAACCACCGCAACTCCTCCAGAAGAACTGACAGAGCACGGACGATCCTTTCGGAATACCTGGTACCGTCTGAGGAAGTTGGTATGGCTGGGATTTAAATGAGTCTCCTGTAAGCAAAGCACACGTGGCTTGAGTTCCTCCAGCAAAAACTCCACATCATCCAGGTTATGTAGTAGCCCTCGACAGTTCCACTGCATTAGCATTGAAACCATAATTAAGATATGAAATTATGAGCACACGGATGAACAGTAAAAAAATCATCCCTTCGGAGGGATCACAGGTTTTTTAGTTTTTTGCTTGGTTTTCGGATTCTGCCACTCCATCTCCTCCTGGTCAGACTCAGGGGTAGATGGGGAGGTGGATAGGGCAGGAGCACCGCTCTCCTGAGCTCCGCAAGCAGGCTTGCCTGCCGGCTTGGGAGGGTCGGAGCTGCGAGATCCTAACCTGCGGCCACGACCAGAACCTGACGGGAGGGTGGCAGATGTACTGGGGAGGGATTCAACCCCGTCCATCTTCTCCACCTCCTTCTGTCTTACAGAAGCTGCATGAGGGCCATGCAGCTCCTTGGTTGCAGGCGGTCTCTCCAGGGAGTGAGGCCGAGGGCCTCGCTTTTTCTCCCTGGTAGGAGACCGTGCAGACTGTACAGGCGCAGCAGGCGCTGGCCTGTCTCGGGATGTGGGAGCAGCCCGCGAACCCTCTCCGCGAAGAGAGGGAGCCTGCTGCCCCTGGGTAGGCTTTGGGGTCCTGAGGGCGGCAGCCAGGTCTTCGAGCAAGACCTGGGTTGCCCTCGACTCCATACGCGGCGCAAGACCCCGGCGCGCCACGTCAGCATACGAGCCTTGTGCAAGGAATGACCAGCGTTTCTTGGCCTCAAGGTATGTAATGTTCTCTTTAGCCTTTAAACTCAGTATCTCCTTTTCCTGCTTCCACAGGGGACAGGCACGGGAGTATGCTGCATGGGTGCCTTTGCAGTTGGAGCAGCACACAGTGCTTTCACAGACGTCTGCGACATGTTCGTTGCTGCCACACTTGGCGCAGATCTCTCTTCCACGGCAGCTCCTGGACCCATGCCCGAACCTTTGGCACCTGAAGCACCTTTGGGGGGTTCGGCACATAAGGACGGACACGGCAGTTCAGATAGCCTGCCTTTACTGTTGCTGGGAGACAGTGCCGTTCAAAAGAAAGAATAAGATGTTTTGGGGGAATCTCCTGACCCTCGCGGCGAAGTATAATCCGCTTTACTGCAATGACACCCGAGTTTCGTAGGCCTTCAAGGATCTCATCCTCACTTACATCTAGCAGGTCCTCTTCGGAGATGACACCACGCACAGTGTTCAAAGTCCTGTGCGGTGTTAGCGTGACTGAGGTCTCCACGATGCTCTTCATCTTCTGAATGGCCACACTTTGCTCTTGTGTGGTGACCTCAACAAGGAGGTCCCCAGAATGCAACTTTTTTGCTTGGTAGGAGTGTCCGATCAAATGCTCAAGAACCTTGGCAACAATGAACGGAGACAGCTTGGCGGCAGGGCGTTGATTGTCTTCAGAGTGGACTACAAAAAACTTAACAAAGTGTTCTGTTTCAGGTGCTTTGGCGATGACTTGTTCCGGACAGAGCCGTTTGGATGCCTCCCTGGAACCGGGTTTAGAGAGAGAGGGAGCCATAAGAGGCGGAAAGTGTTCAGAACCTGTGGTGTGCCGCCCACCACGGAGCCCAACAAGGGAATAGTTAACGGACCATAACAAAAAGGGCTTTGCTGGAACCGTTAGACTATTAGCACTGCCCAGGTACTATAACCAAGTGTGGTTTTGGACGAGGAGTCTGTCGCCACCCAAGGTTAGCCCTTGCCGCCAAAGGAAATGAAAAAAGGAAAGAAGAGAAAATGAGAAGAGTGAAAAGAAGGAGAAGACAAAGGTAAAAGAGAGGAGGGGATAGTAGAAGTGGCGACTGACTGAATCATCCTGTTTGGGCCAAGCCAGGACACCCGTCTACGGGAAGCGGGGACCGAAGTGGTGTATTGCCTCACTCGGGGGGCCCCGAAGGGTCCAAACCTACCCCGGGTTCGACTCAACCACCAGGATGCCCTTTTCCCCGGACACGGGAAAGCCACGCACAGCCAGACGTGGGCGGGCGAACCCGCATGGCTCGGGGTCCGTGGAGACGCCACCCTCCAAACACCTGTTTTCACAGGTGCCCCCTGCGGGGTTAGTTTGGCCAAACAATGATTTAGCTTTTCTTACGGTGACCGTCTGGACTTCAGTAAATACTAAACAATCATCTGCAAACAGTCTAGCGTGCACATTTTCATCACATATTAAGTTGTTTATAAATAGTAAAAACAGTAATGGCCCCAACACCGATCCTTGGGGAACCCCTGATGTCACCTCATACACACAAGAGTGGGCGTTCTGAATACTAACAAACTGTCTATGTTTATTTAAAATGCAATCAATCCACCCAAGCAAGAGCTGGTTTTTTAAAATCAATCTTAATTTGATCATTTAATTCTGATGGCTTAGTTTATCGAAGGCTTTCTTGAAATCTAGAAAGATGACATCTACCTGACCTGTGGCGTCTAAAATGTGCAAGAAAGAATGTACGACTTCAGTTAACTGTGTCGCAGTGGACAGGCCCTTCTAAATCTGTGTTGCCTATTATTGAGTATGTAATGATTAGCTAAAAAGGTGCTAATATGCTTCGAAATTACCTGTTTAAGAAGTTTGCAGCAGCTTGAGGTTAGTGAAATCGGCCTATAGTTTGATACCATCTTACACGTCACCTGAATTTAGGATTTGGAAAACTTTAGCCATTTTACAACCGTCTGGAATAGAAACAGATAGCAATGATGCCTGAAAAATAATGAAAAGATATTTGGCAGACCATTCAGCGTCTCTTCAAAAATGAGTTTGTGACTTTGTCAGGTCCTTCTGACTTGGAATAGTCAATGTTAAGGAGTATCGAAAAAATTCCTTCATAAGACAAGGGTACATCATCGATCGCTGGAATATCAGAGTATTCATTGAACACTCGTGACAGAACATCATTGCTGGAGAAAACTGTGGAAAAAGAATGATTAAACGTGTTGGCTATGTCAACTTTTTCAATATTGGCTCACCATCATGAACAAAATTTGAAATGTCATTTCTCATACGTTAAATGATGCCGCCAAAATTTCTTGGGAGCAGTCAGCAGAAAACTAGACATTGTGATGTTGTATAATTTGTTTTTAGCACTTTTTATGGCAGTTTTTAGGTCTGTGCTCTGAATTCTAATAGTTTCACCTATGCGTTCACTAGGAGTTTTGCGGATGTTTGCTGTATATCTCGAGATTTTTCGCCTTTTGATGGACTACATGTTTCGTAATCCACTGGTTTTTGTTATGCGACATTTTAATTTTGAGTGGAATGTACTGGTCAATGCATTAGTTTAGTATTTCCTTTAAATTTCATCCATATATTGTTAACATCATGTGCAGGGTCAAGGCTCAATTGCCTCAAACAGTGATAACAAGATTCCAGTTTGTCTAAAAGGCCCATCTCCATGATGAAAATCTTTGTATGTTGTCACATCGCTATGCGCACTAGGTACCAAACGATAAGGGCAGTAAAACCATCAAGTGATGCCTGGGAATACCCAGTACCGGTACAGAATATCGCTTATACAGATCAAGAATAGATTGGCATTCACCCTGCACTCGTGTGTACCATTTCACTATCCGAGTTCAATCGTGCAAAGAGGTCATATCAATCAAAGTGGAACAAAGAGTGACGTCTTAGTTTACCGGTCTTAACCCCTTCACTTCCGCTATTACGCAGCCTTTTCCCGCGTGGTATTCCGCGCCCCGTTTTCACTGTACCCGTGCCTTCTGTGGCTCCGAGGAAAAAGTTTAATAACTTCCGCAAAAAAAGACACAGGAGGATAACTTTTGTTTTATTTCAATCCTTAATCACAGGCAAACGGTATTCACTTAAAAAGACTTTCGAGTGTGAAATAGCTTAAAGCACACGGGCATGTGAAGGGCGACTTCACATTTTTCGCATTCCCAGCGGCTCTCGCTTCTTTCGCCCTGAACCTTGCAGATGTGGCACCGCCTAGATGGGTTTGGTTTCGTAGCATTGGCTGTGATCTGGCGAGGAAAATGCGCCCATTCGTATCCCTCTAGGCGCATCGGCGAGGCACTCACTGATGGCTTTCCCCGTCGCTTGTAACCGGGCAACACCGTCTCCTCCACGATCTGCTCGGCAAGGTCGACTTTCCAGTCCGTGTAGCCAGACTTCTTGCCTGTGGTCTTTCCAAAAAGTATATAGCTGTTGTAGACAGCTATATCCATGACGTAGAAGCAGGGCCGTACCCAAAAAAAAATTTCGGGGGGGGGGGGGGGTTTCGTGGACAACGGTGGCCATTTTGAAAGTGTCTATTGTCTTATTTTCGCCTACGAATCATGTTCATCGGAGGCATATAATGGAGAGTTGCAGCAAACCGGAGAACCGGTCCCGGTTTGGTATCCGGTAGCCGACCGGCACCACTGCGCGTGCGCAGAGGTGGAGATTAAAATCGGCTGGCTGCAAGTGCACCGACCAGGGCTGTACCCAGAAAAAAATTTCGGGGGGGGGGGTCAGAACCCCCTAACCCCCCCCCCCCCCCCCCTGGTTACGGCCCTGCGTAGAAGAAGATCTTTTTGTACCCCCTGGCATATCTCCGCATAATGGGAAACGAAGCCAGCTGCTGATCCTCACGGTCGACGCCTCCCATACCTCTGTTGTAATCAAGCACAACCTGGGGTTTGAGGATTGGCTGGTTGTGTTTTCTCTGTTTTCCTGTGTCTGTCAGGTTTGTTGTGTCATGGGAGGTCGAAAGCAAGGTTACGGGCTTCTTGTCCTGCCATGTCACAGCCATCAGTCCACGGGAAAAGAGGCTGCGACAGTCACCCTTTTGAAGGTTGATTTTTTTCAGATCCTGCGGCATGTTCTTTCGATGCACCCGAACTGTCTTGACAGCGTTAGACCCCGCTTCCTTGATGTGAAGAAAGAGTAACCGGGACGAGTACAAGTTGTCTGTATGGATGGTGTAGTGTCTAGTTTCAGCTTGTGTTTGAACTCCTCAACTCCAAGCAGCCGAAGGAACATTGACTATCGAGAGGCATGCTTGGACAGGCCTCCCGCGGTGTATGCGGAGCATCGCAATGTAACCTCCAACAATCCTATGTAATCTCAGTATTAAACGGTGTTAAACCACTACAGATGGTGTGACCATTTCCAAGACGGTGTCCCACAAGGTCGATTACAACAGCCTCGCTGCATAACATTCCAGCTGTTGCCGGGGTCCTCTCATTTTTGCCTGTTGAAATAGAAAAGTTCAGGCAGTATCCGCTTGACGACTCGCACAGCTTGTAATATTTGATTCCAAAGTGTGCGCAATTCGACGGATTGAATTGAATGTAGGACAGACGACCACGAAACTTCATGAGGCTCTCGTCTACCGCCAGTCCCTCTCCTAGAGAATACGACTCGCCAAACACCTTCAAAACATAGTCGAGGACTGAACGCAGCTTTTGAAGTTTGTCGTCATCAACTGGCAGGCTGTTGTCGCACAGGTGAAGGTATCGTGTGAGCGCCCAAAACCACTGACTGGGCATCATGGACGCGAAGAAGGGCGTGCTAATGACGCTTCTCTGAAACCAGTAGGCTTGAATCCTCCTTTTTTTCACTTGGCTCATGAGAATACAAAGGGCAAAGTACGCCTTCATCTCACCTGGAGTCGTGGGAAACCACAAAGGGTCCGGAAAGGAGGCCTGCTTCTCAAGTGCGTACGCATTCGTGTGACGTGCAAGCATCTGCCAAAAGTCCTTGCCTATCAAAGCATTGAACATTGAGAGGGCTGTAGGACTGTCCCCTACAGCTATCTGAATGGTTCTCTTTACACCTGCTGTTCCGGCGAAAGGGATCTTCGCGACTTTGTCGGCACTGTCGTCGTCCTCCCATTGCCAGACGTCGAGCCTTCGAGCTTTCGATCGTGGTGGCGCGACGGGCACCGAAGAATCAAGTGGTTCTTCTGAGTCCGAAGCCTCAGCATTGTTGTCACTGTCCGAATCACTGCTTTCGATGTCCATGGTAATTTCCGGGTCGTCGCAGTCGTCATCCTCATCACTTTCAAACACCAGATCAAGAATTTCCTCGCTGGTGAGACACCTCCTCTTCCGCGACGCAATGTTTTCATACAAAGAAAAAGAACTGCAAACTTCTTCCTTTTCACTTCTAAATATCATAAAATAATCACGTATGTGGTACCATCTGCTGTCAAAAGTACTAATCAAAACACCTACCGCCTGTAAAGTGTTGCCATTTATCAATATATTTTGGAAACAAATTATTTTGCGGAGGACGGCGATTCGCCGTCTTATTGCACTTTGGCCCTTTCTCCCGCGGACGGTGGATCGCCATCTTCGGAAGCGAATGGGTTAAGCATCCCAATCGATGCTTGGAACATTAAAATACTTGGAGATTATAACATTACGGGTGCTGACACGCATTTTAACTAAAAACTCTTTCAACTTTTCTAAAATGTCGAAACTGAAGTTAGGTGGTCGATAGATGGTACGTATCATTATTTTGATATTAGACAATTTTAGTGTGCACCAAATACTTTCTATTTGCTTTGAGTCTTCGATTGTGGTGCAATCAAGATCATGCCTAGCAATTATGGCAACGCTTTTGATACCCCAATCCTTCCTAAATATTTTATATCCTGCAGGAACTATTTCGCCATTCACCACGAAATCATGCAACCATATCTCTACAATAACCATGATATCGGGGTCATGCTCAATTAAAATGTGTTCAAGTTCCTCAACTTTGTTAATGATACTTCTTGAACGTAAATTAATAATAACAATATTTCGTATGTATTTTGTGGCACTTTGTCATACCATTTCGCAACTTAGTGCCCCGAAATTATCTTTCTGGTATAAGTCTTACTTTATCATTTATGCTATCATCCCAGGCGTATGTAGCTCCATTTATTTTTATCTTATCAAATGCGAGGAAACACTTTTCACCATTTGCTCGGTTTGCGCTGCCATTTTCCCACAGCCTAATGTCTCTGACCTGTCCTGAATAGTCCTCATTTACGGGAATGTGTGTTCCTTGTATTTTTTTTTGTGTTACGAAGGATTGCAGTATTGTTGCCTGAGCTACCAAGTTATAGAAAAACAGGTTGTATCTTATCGGATAACAGGCTGCCTAGCCTCTTGATCTGCTGTACACTGCAGACATAAATCCCTAATTTTCCACTGACTACCTGGTCAATAACATGTGTAGTTAAGAAAGCCTGTGTTTCGCTCAAGGTTTCTTCAAAACTATATAAGGTTTTTACACTTTTCTTGGTTGGCCTTCAAAAACGCATCCAGTGACGAAATTTGATTTCGGGCTTTCTGCACTTCACCTGACAGACGCTTTAAATTCGCCACCGAAGACTGTATGGATTCTAGTCGTTGACCAAAACTGTTTTGGTTTATCATGATCTCAGCAACATCCCAGGCAATCTGTTTCTTACTTTCGAGCAGCTGTTGCATAATAATAGTGTCAGGCCCAGGATTGTGCTCGACACTGCCACTAAGATGTAACAATATTGCAATCACACTCCAACACTCGGAGATTATGTTACACAAGCTGCGTAGGCTCGGCAGCATTATCAAGGTCCTGCAATTGTGTTTAAAACACTTGTAGAAGTATATTCTACTAACCTGTACGTAGAACAGGAAGCAATATGACATCCCTGCTTCGATTGGGCCGCCGAGCCTACTAAAGCCGCAGCGTTTCCAGGGGCAGTTTGGAGAGCAGCCACGCCTCTGTCGCAGTAGCTGATCCTTGGTTTTCCGGCGCATACTTTCTTGTTCTGTTGTCGTCGATGACGGGAAACCCACTTTGCAGGTGCCAGGATTGCGTTTGATTATCAGGGACGTACTGCAGGTTGACAGCACATGACGCCGCAGCTACTGGTCTTGCATTCCCGCAGTCGACTTTGCTGGTGTAGAAAGACTGCCACAGCAGTATCTGTACATAGAACAGGAGGCGATTAGACATCCCTGCTTCGATCGTGCCGCCAAGCCCACTCTAGGTGGAGGCACGATACCATGTTTTACTTTATGAACCTAGTTAGTTACTATACGAACCTAATTCCTATATTCAAGGACAAAACATGACTGAAAGTTGACACAGAGTGCTCCTTCAGTACGACAATGCGCCTGGCCTCATGTCTTGCATTACAATGGTCCCCTAAATAAAGCTTTTGGGAATGATATCAACCCTATTTATTGTATCTGGCACCCCGTGACTACAGGCTGTTAAATTAAAAAAATGACACACCTGCATGGTAGATTTTTCATCTGTATATGGTTTAGGTAATAGAGGTTAGGTGCAGAGGTTCGACAAACTTTTTTTCCAGGAAGCAGCATAAATTCTATATGGCGAGCAACTGTTCTAAAATGTGTCTGATGCACATGAATGCAAAGAGGGGCCATATAAAGTGGACCATAGAGAATGCATAAAAAAGAGTGATGACGACCCAGCCAAGCTGGCCCCATCATTGGCTGCGGTTGCACGTACGAATGCACGAGGTCTGCAAGGAGCAGACCAAGGGGGTTATATTAAGACTTCTGGAGTGGAGGTACTTGGGAAAAAAAATGGGTAGACGCTGTGTGAGGCATGGGAATTTTGCCTTCAATTAGTTTTATCTGCGGCGTTTCATTCAAGGCAAGTCTTTATGAAACAACTGCAGCCGTTCCCAAAGGCGATATTTGGCTTTTGTGGCGCTTTTGGTTGCGTAAATAGCCTTAAAAAGCCAGGAATTACTTTTCATCTGTAAGATACGCAGCAAGCACACGGCAACAAATCTCGCAGTATCTAAGCTGGCTTACGCGAGAGGAAGCTTGCCAATTATGTGCCTTTGCATTGCAACCGCAAAATAGAGACTTAAATATGTTTGCATGTTGCAGGTTTCCCCGAAGACAACACTCAGCATGCTGTGTGAGAGCAGCTGGGCGTGGTGGGGGGGGGGGGGGGTTGGCTCTGTGTTTCATGTACTAGGAAAATGACTGCTTTAAAAGAGGCGGTGAAATGAGATTTCAATCGGGTAGCATTCCAATTGCGTTTCCTGTATTTCCAGCATAGCTGCGGAAGGCACTGAGTATTGTAGCAACAGTGAACACTTATTTTCTATTACAGTTTTATCTAAAACTCTAAATGGTTCTTTTATAAGAGCTGTGCATCAGGAAAAGAAGTACTACAAACAACTTTATTTTTCCGAACTTGATGTTTTCCCACTTTCTAAAAGTGCCTTTTTCGGTGAAAGTTCACGTGCAGGAATTTTCTTGATCGTGAGAGGTATGCTGTGTAATCATTGCCATGGGGTGTATTATTTGCGGAACCATTTCTTGCAACTCATCATTGTGAGAATAAAGGAATATTTTACATTAATTTGTGCTATGGTGTGTTCCACAGAATAAAGTAATTTCTGTTGTGTTGTGTTGCATTGCGTTTGCGTTTGCTGTTGCTGTTGCTCTTGTTGTTGTTGTTGTTGTTGTTGTTGTTGTTGTTGTTGTTGTTGTTGCTGTTGCTGTTGCTGTTGTTGTTTTAAATGCCATGAGCGGCATTATGCAGCAGACGACGCGGCAGAGTGTCCCGGAGGCAACAGATCCTAGCCGGAGTAATTTTGTACGCATTTTTATGGAGATGTACTTCCGTGTAATACGACAAATTACCACCCTTTCATAGGGTAGTTCCCTAGGCCGTGCGCCGCCAGCAGTACGGCTGGCCCCTTAGCTACGATGACGCCGTTGCTATAGAGCCATATGACACGTAGCAGCTAATGGCGATTTAGGTGCCGTTTTCCGCTACTACATACAACGCCGGCTTCCTTGCATTGGACCCATTTAATACTTTCGCATTAAAAAATCGTACGAACCGTCAGGTCGAAAATCATCTTGAATTGCGGCATTCTCGATCCCAAAATTATTTTACAATATAATTGTTACCTTTCTTTTAACATGAATGTGGGAATTAGGTGAAGGTTCTGTAGGTTGACAATACTTTCCATTTATAATGCAGCGAACTTCTCATTTCGATATATTGCACGCCTTCGAACTAATGTCCCAGGAACCTCGAAATTCATTTCATATGTACCGAACTATCTCCGAGAGGTCATTATCCTCTAGTGCAGGGGACCCACGGCCCGCGGGGCAGTTTTATCCGGCCCCGGGCACGACCCCAGAAAAGCCCCCCTTCCCCCTCCCTTTGCAGCTTACTCACAGACCCAAGCAGCACTCGGAAAAGCAAGCACCACAAAAGGCAGGAAAATGGAACGCTACCACGTAGCATTGTCCGGCATCCCCATACTGGGGCAGAGAACGCCTTCTTTTTTGCCTTTTTTTTGTCCCCCGTCTTTCCGACTTGCCGTCCGGCCCCCTCCGTGTCAACTTCGTGACGACTCGGCCCGCCGCTGCCAAAGGTTGCCGACCACTGCTCTAGTGTATCTCGCTACCATTTTTTTGCGGTTACTTCAAGTCGCAAGATGTCACATATGAATGAAATTGGCTTCTTTTATGTGTTTATGTGAAGTAGAGAACTTTTTTCTTGCCCAAGTAAATGGGGCTGGCAGAGTAATGTGCATATAGAAAGCCTGTACTCACAGCTCTTTTAACATTTTCATTTTACAAAAATGTTCCTCCAACTGAAGCACACTGGAAGACATTTTGACCGGAAAAATTTTGATGTACAGCCATAGACAACTGAACATGGGGTCATTAAAATGAACAGGATCTATAGTCTGGACTATAGTCCAGAAAATACGGTAATATAGTCGTCATAGTAAAGAAAGACACTTCCCCAGAGGCGTAAGGCGTGAGAAACCTTAGAACATCGTCCACAATTTTTTGATTGCTATTCCATCGTCCGAATACAGAGATGCAGTACATCGGCAAGCCAATGTCTCTGATCTCATTTGGCTTTAACTAGTGGTTTTTTTTTTGTTTTGTTTTTTTGCTGATTAGCATTTTGTGAAATTTCGAACCAGTTGTTGCAAGCCGGCCGCTTCTCTGCCGGTTTGCCAGAACAGCTTAGACTCTGTCAAAGAAAGCACTGTAAATGGTAGGGCCCGCGAGCGTCTTGAGACGCGAGAAGAGTCCCTCTTAGCTCATCCGCTGGCTTTGACAGTGCTTTCTTTCCCCCAGTCTCAGCTGAGACGCTGTTCCTAGCAAGTCGCCCCCAGGCGGCCCCAAGGGACATGGCGCCGCCTGAGACATCTGCTGCGCCTGTAACCTCGGCCTTAGCGAACCGTGTCCCTCTACGTGAGCGCACCGCATATCAGCTAAGGTTGCCGAAGGACGACAATTATGCTTTGGATTCACAACTCATAAAAAATGCTTAAAACATTAAAAACATTTTTTTTTCAAGAAATTGTAGATGACGATTCCAAGGCTGCTCCTCTATCAAGCGACGAACCGTGGTAAGTGAGGTTAATTTTTTTCGTTTATTTTTGTTTATTTCTCCATGATAAATGAGTAACAAAAGCTTTAACTGCGCAATTTTTCTCTGAACAGTTAAGGGTTCAAGTCCACAAATATTTATTATTTCTGTCAGAGAGGCAGTTCATCTGTAACTGGAAGTTATAAAAAGCACTGCCTTATTCCGTATTTTCTGTAGCCTGCTTATGTCGGTTTTGGTTGCGGGGTCGTACTAGACTTTTGTATGTTGTAGGTCTTTATGTTCTTGCTACTTTTAAGTTTACGTTTGAGTAAGGATAATTTGCAAAATGCAGCTGCGCAGATATTTAGAATATGTCTTTTTGCGATGTAAAATTGTGACTTATTGTCACCCCTATGTAGTTGAAATTTTCTGTTCATGACAGTTCTACATTTGCAATGTGATAGTGAAACAGAGATACATCCCTCTCATTAGTTATGTTGGTATATGATGATCTTTTTAAGTTAATTTCCATTTGCCATTGGAAGCACCATTGCTTAATATAGTCGAAACTGTCATTTAATGCTGCCTAGTCTTCGGATGTCTTAATTGGCAAATAAACCAAACAATCATCCCTAAATTTATTTGTACTGGTGGTTTAATTACCATTGATATATCATTGATATATAAAATAAACAGCAATGCCACAAACAGCAATACTGCTGCTTGTGGCACCTCTGAAGTTAGCTATATTAAGTCTGAAAGTGCTCCTTGAACTTCAACCGCCAGCGATCTATTTCCTGAACAAGCCTCAATTCAACTTATAATATTTTAGTTTAGTGCAAACATCTTAAGTTTTGTTAGTAAATTGTTATGCGTAGCACGATGAAATGCTTTTGCAAAATCTATGCTCATGACATAAATTTGTAGTCTCGAATTCATTGCAGAAGTAACATCGTGAAAATGTTTTACAAGTTCTGTCCTTGTTGACAAACCTGCCCTGAAGCCTTTTTTTTTTAAATAAAGGAAAGCATTGTTTTTCAGGAATTTAATTTTATGTTTTGCAACTACATGCTCCATCACTTTGCAGCATATCCTAATGGCACTGGACGTTAATTATTTATTTGTAGACGACAACATTTTTTAAATATTGGCACCATTTTAGCCCTTAACGAATCAGGAGGAAGAATACTTGTTTCTAGAGACTTCTTCAAAAAAAATATTCCAGGTAGAATCACAACCATTCAGCGTATCTTCCGATAAATTCTCCGGGGATGTTATGTGGTCGTTGAGCCCTTTTTTATCAAGATGCAATATCGATCAAAAATTCCATCCTGCGTTATTACTAGCTGAGCCATCTGAGGTAGCCTTGTGCTGGTAGAAATTGAAACCCTTTTTTTCTTTTTTTGTCTTTCTTCGTAATAACCGATTGAAAAAGTACATAAAACCTGTTTGCAATATCCTTACATTCCGTGACTACTCAATTATCTACAATGATCTGTTCAATTTGCTCCTTTTTATTGCTGACGTACCTCTAGAATCTGGCTCGTGAACTCCTCAGAATGTCATGTAGAGTGACCACAAAGAACCTTTCTTTCTCTTATTTTAGTAATGGTCTCGTTATTCTGGTAATCTCTTAAATAACTTCCTTTTCTTTTTTTTTTTCTTTTTTTTTGTGCTTTCCACATTTACCTTATCTTAGGCTTGTAGCGATTGATTTTTACAAGTAATCCGTGGATTATCCTTTGCTATTTGCTTTACACATGTACGAAATATAGGTTTCAATACAGTATGATACCAAATTCCTCAAGTAAAGTCACATGTCCACCCTGTGGGTATAGGAAAGATTTGTAAAATCATCCCATCGCATCTTGAGGAGTTCAAGAATAGCAACCTCACTTTCCCTGTGAAAATCTTTTATTAAAGATTTTCTAGCAACGCACTGTTCTTTCCTGCGATGTAACATAATATTTAGTGGAACCATTTGATCAACTGATATGTCTTGATTTACAGTGGTGGAATAATTGTTTATGTTATCTGACAGAAATACCAAATGAATGAATGTTTTGCTGAGTCAGTAATTCTCGTGCAATCCAGAACTACTTGTTTGGTACCATAATTAAATGCGATATCAAGCAATATTTCGCCGCTTGCAAACTTCTAAAGACCCAACTGAGAGCCGCAACCAATCAATACCGGGACGGTTAAAGTCCCCTGGTATGATTAGTCGAGTATTGCTCTTTATATGTTTCCCTAACTAATTACAAGTTATCAAGATCCTCGAAAAACGTGGATGGAGCGTTTGGCACACTATTCGCGACTCCAGCGACCTATAGTTGGCGCTACCACCAAACAAACATGGCGGCTGAGTCCAGGTCGCGTCGGCTCGGCCGGGCTGCCTGAACGGGTGGCGCATTCAATTTAACAGATTTTCTTTTGTTTAATGCCCAATTTTATAGGTATCTGAACTGAGACGGTTGACTGTAGCCGGTGCACATAAACTTGCAGAGCATAGTTTTGTTTTCCTGATATTTTTGTTCTGCTCATGTGAAACTTTCGTTTCGGAGATTTCGTTCAAAACCAAAAGTATGGGCTCCGAAGAGTCGGTAATAGACTGTAATCAGTTTTGATAACCTAAGGAAAGCGGCGATGACTACAGAATTGTTCCACGGAGAGCAATCCTCAGCTAAATCGCATGCCTCGACCATGCGACTTATCTGTCCACGAAATCAAGCTTTTGTGATATCCACATTTAGAAAACAGCTCCAGTCGTCTTCTCGATCAACAACACAGGCTGCAGGAAAATTACGAAAATTAATAAAGTGCTTTTTGAGCCAAGGATCATTTTAACCCGCTAGTGCCCAACTAAGCAGCTGATACTCGTATTTCAATTGTGGTTTAGTAGCAATCAATAAGTCATTTTGACGAGCGGGTTATGCATTATATTACATACTATGGTCCCACTAAAGCGATATTAGTATACACTTCGGGTTGAACTATGAGTTTAGTTTACTAGCTTTTAGGTGAACTGCTGAATAAAAGTATAACTGACAGACAGAGCGATACTACTTAAACTCAGCCAAATGGTTCTAGCCGGCAGCACGGAGGCGAATGCGGACAGACTGAAGAGAGCCTTCGTTGAAGATTTACGCAGAACCTCCCTGCATTGAACTCGACTTCGGATCCTGAACGGAGAAAATGAGTATTTTATGTGGCCGGTCAACCTGTGCAATGTAGACGTATATTGTTGATGGCTTCGACGGGGGTATAATACAAATATTGCAGGCGCGATAGATCATAATGCCGTGACAGCTTCTAACTTTGCGAGACGCATCCCCCACCTTTTGAAAGCATGTAGATAATTTCCCTCATTAATCATGCAGCGAGCAGGTTTTCCGAAATGAAGTGATTGCGAAATCAGCCCATCTCCTTAAGTGTGGTCCAGAGGCTTTTTCGGCGAAAAGCAGCCAAGACGAATAGCCAACGCACCGACCGGCGCGGTTGGCTCAAACTTGAAGCTAATGGAACACAACCAAACTCAAGAAAACCAGCTATCGAACCTTCCTATTCACTTGACTGTAACATCGGTGTTCCTTCCAGTGAAACACCTAGTCTGTCGTCCTCACTCCACTGTTCTACAGTCTTGTTAAAAAAAACACTTATCAGTTACCAAGTAGTCGTCACTTTGAATGTGGTTCGAGACAGAGAAGAAATCAAAACGTTTTTCCTCGATTCCTCCCCATCCAAGAAATCGAAAACATGCGACCGTGTGTTGTGGAGTAAACGGGCTTTCAAACACGTGATGGAAGGTAACAATTTACTGAGGCTTCACCACACTAATGAACACTCGGGCAAACTTAAGAAATGTTCGGACCTTCGTCAAATTACATTGTTTGGCACCGCGCCCATAACACGTGTCCGCGAAAGCCACCAGAGACGGCGAGGGGCGCGGAGCGACGTGGTCTGGCTGGTTCCCGGTTTTGCCGCTTGGTGGCGTCCGTTTAGCTGGAGTCTCGAATAGGCAGTTACAAACACAAATTATATATTACAAAAATAAATTTTGCACAACAATGCCTCTTTCAACCCACAGTTCAAGAGCGAACAAGAAGGTGGAATAATATGGTCAATGTTCACCTAAGTCGGCCAACAGGTTTTAATTTCGATAAGATAATGCGTCTTGTATAGCATTATCATATCCTCCAAAGATGTTGCTTTGTTTACTGTGCTTCTAACATTAAAAGTGATCATTTTTAACTCACACGGTTTTGTAACTGAATGTGAAAGTAATTACCGGTCTTGTCTCATTTTGTGAGGCACTGGACACCTGCATTGCTTCCAACGTCCCAGTCTAACACTTTGTTGTTGTTTCTTAGCTTGTCGTGGTGAATAAACACAATCTCCATTTTCCCTGTTTTGTTTTTGCACCTTCCCAGTTTTTTCTTCTTCTGACATTTAACATTTCGTTTTGCAATGTCACAATCTTACACTCAGCTTACTTCCCTTAAACTTTTTTGCAGTTTTTCAGGATCTTTTGCTTCTCATTATAATCCATGAATTTCATAATTACTCGTCATGTGCCCTGTTTTTTTCTGACCAATCCTGTGTATTTGTTCAATTGCCGTAGCTCTTACTTCCAACTTGTGAGAAAATATTTCCTTCACAACAGTCTCCTTTAGCCTTGAAGAGGTTTCACCATCGTCTTCCCGCAGTCGGAATATTAATATGTTATTTCGTGTACTGTATTTTTCAGTTTCAACCATTCTTCCCTTCTGCTGCTCTACCTTATGTTCTGATTTCCCTTACAGTCTTTCTCACTTGATCTACATTCCCTTTTGATTTCCATAATATCTAGAAACGCTTTTTGTTTAATCTATTTTTTCTTTGTTCATGTCCTGCATGTTACTGTCTAATCGTGTCTGGTTTTCCTTGATGTCTTTGAGATCTCTACTAAACTCTTCGTGCCCGTCAGGTACTTTTTTGCAACAACTCTTGGATAGTTGGTCCCGGATTTGTTTCCACGATTCATGCAAGTAGCAGTTTTAAAACAAGCCAACAATCACTGGTCAACATAGAAATGCACATTATGGGGCACGGCAGCACAATACAGTAAAACCTCGTTATAACAAAATGTGATATAACAAACTAATGGATATAACAAAGCAATCGTAATTCCCCTTGCTTGCTAATAGTGGGAAGAAATGGATATTGGCTATAACAAACTAATGGTTATAACGAAATAATTACGACCGCTCCTTCAACTTTGTTATAACGAGGTTTTACTGTAATACAATAAGAGCTAGAACGGAACGATTTATATTCATCGTGTGTCACTAACCTGTAGTGAAGACCATTGTAATTTAAGCATCTTGCCGGCGCAATCACCAGCGTGCCCTCTGAGGAGTCTGAAGTCGTCTGTAGATTTTATAGCCCATGGTGCTGAGGTCATCGTCTCCCGCTGCTGTCCGCGATTGCTGGTCATGCTGACTGACTCACTGAAGTTACGGTGATACGGCTGGCCGAGGTCCGATGTATCCCGTCTGTTTGCGGTGGTTGGGGTGAGAGGTCGACGAGAAGAATCTGTTATGAAAATTGTGGCATTTTCAGCATCTTGTGCATGCAGTTGGGATCGTGCTAACTCGGCTATTGGGCCCGAATGCTACCTCCGACTGGCTGATTGAGCCCCGCCCGAAACACTGACGCAGCACTCGTGCCCAATAGACGAGTTAAAGAGTAATGCTATACGAACAGCCTTGTGCACCAAGACTGCAAATGAAGCCCATTTTTGCCTGTTTTCGGTTTCTGATGCCATACGGCCCCATGTATTGGAAAACTCCTTCGGCCTCCATTTTCCCATTGGAATGTTAAGAAAATGAAGTAGAAGTTTATAATAACCTATCGGATTGGCCTGAATTTTGGGCATCTGGTTGTTATCTGTAGCACTACGTTTAGCCGGAGACTGATTGTTAGGTGATGCATAGTGTATTTTTGCTTTAAAAAAAAAACTTTTTTTTTTGTGACAGCTTCTACACTATTTTCAAGTATTGGAAAGGAAAAGTGACGCAATGTTTTACTGGCTAGTGCGGCTTATACGCCAAACTGCTTAGTCGGACTCTTTTTATCGTCATACATCCTTAAGGGCCTTCTAAAAAGTACATTGCATAAGATGGGGGCTGTAGAGAATGTCAAATAAAAATAAAGAATAGAAGCACGAAAAAAAAATGGCACTGGCACGCCCGCGAGTAAACCTTGAAACTATATTGCAGTTGAAAAAAACAAAGAACTTTAGAATTAGTAACAGATAAATAAAACATTACCTCGATTTGAGTCTTATTACACAAAGTAAACCATAGTTTATTTGAAATGTTGAACTGAATGTACTATATAGCTTCTGTCGAGCAGCAGCAACATGGAAGGCCTTGGAGGCGATTGTACCAGTAGACGAGATTTGTCGGCAGCAGCCGACTAAACACGCAACATTCAATTTTTTATTTTTTTATTTGTTTTGATTCGGGGAGACAGATAACAGGGGCAAGTTCGTTACCGAGCTCTTTGCATAAAAGAATGGCTTCCAAATTTATTGTTTTTGTTCACATATTGTTTTATGTACATCTAAAATTTTAGTACAGACGTAAAAATTAAATAGCGCAAAGGTTAGACAAAGGACAAAGGACAGAACATGTAGACAGGACAAGCGCTAACTCACAACTGGCGTTTTAATAGAAAAGAAGAGAAGGAAGCAGCATAGAAATACGCCGAAAAAGGAAGAAAAAAAGGAAGAAAAAGGTTTATAATAAAAGGAGAAAGTGAAAGGTATATACAAGAATGAATAAAAGAAAAGAGAAGAAAATGAGAGAAAGGGGAGCTGCGTAACTAAATTAATTCCTGGGAATATAATGAAATTAAGAAAAGGCTGTAGCTGAAAGAAAGAAGAAGTTGAGAAGACTAGAAGTTCCCGCTGAATCAACCTCAAGTTGGCCACCGAAGGTAAGTTAATTCTTTTTCAGTTAAAGCCACTGAAGGTGCACTTACACAGGCGTCTTCCTTGTCTTTGATGGTTAAGGCCTCGTAGATTTCTCTTGAAGTTTTATCGCGGAACCGTCGTAGGATTTTCGTTTTTGTCAGGATCGGTAGGCATTTACAGGCTTCCTTCTCTTCTTTTCTATTAAAACGCCAGTTGTGAGTTAGCGCTTGTCCTGTCTACATGTTCTGTCCTTTGTCCTTTGTCTAACCTTTGCGCTATTTAATTTTTACATCATGCATATCCAACTAGCCCACCTCAATATTTTTGTACAGACATGACATATGTAGAACTATTGCGTTATTTAATATCTAGAAGTTAAATATGGTGAGGTATGAAAACCGTGTGCGGTCTGGTAATTAAGTACACTACCTCGAATACCCTGTGTTTTTGAGGAAAAAAACAGCA